>NC_040882.2:2705380-3427880 GCF_900634795.4 Betta splendens
GGCTTTGTCTTCTAGGAGGATTTTGTGCCGAGTGGCTGTTGGTTTGTAGAAGGAAAGCTGTTGATGAATTGAAATGCTTCATCACTGGTCTTTGTGAAGGAAGAGCTGCTTTTCCTAAATGTTGAGGGTTATTTTCAGGATTCTCACATGTAACAACATGGGAGTGTGTCTTACCAGGAGAAGGTGTAAGTTCACAGTCAGGCCGTTCATCAAAGCCACTTCTTCAGATTTGGCTCCTACAGGAAATAAAGCACTAGTTCAAGGACTTGGTTTCATTTTGATCTATAACATGGAGTCTGAACAAACTGTGGCAGGCTCCTGTAGCTTCTAGTTCAGATGGTTCAGCTGAGACGACAAGCAGATAGTCGCCAAACAACAGTCACACCTGTTGATGTTCCACTAAACAAATGAATGAGCGTTGGGTTTGAATGCAGCTTATCTTCAGAGCAAGTCAACTATGAATTAAATGCATTATAAAACAACAATGAATTATATCTGCAGATGAAATGTAGCTTCCTCAAGAAACACCAATAGATCTACTATAATATAATATACAATAAAAAAATGTGTGTCCTACCAACAATATTAGCCATGAGGTCCTCCATGTTGTTTTCAGCCCAAGCCCAGGGTCGAGAGCCCTCTGTGTGGCCATGAACGCCCCTGGAGAAGAGGCTTGGTCACTCACGGATCATTTCATTCAGTGTGAAATAAATCATGGATCGTTTCATTCAGTGTGAAATGAATCATGGATCGTTTCATTCAGTCTGAAATGAATGAGAGGACCTACGTCTTGGCCCACTTGTCCAGCTCCTCGTCCAGGTACTTCTTGACCCTTCTGGGCTGAAGTCCCAACGAGTTTCCCGCAAAGTAGACGCAGTCCTTGGTGCCGTCCGCCAGCGACAGATCAGCTACACAAACACCAACAAGAGCCTTTAACGCATTGCTCCTAACGCAGAACCCGCTGCTGGTGTCAAACGCGGCGCGGTCGCTTACAGGTCGGCAAATCTGCTACTTTGGGCACCAGGAATTCCTCCCTGAGATGCCGCAGTTCGTCGTGCTCGTCGAGGTACGAGGCCACCTGTGCAGATGTGGGGCTGTGGCCTAACAAGGCGGACACTCGCTCCAAAGTGTCTCTCGGAGTCGAACCCACAAACTGATCCATTGCTAAAGGGCTTGGATGGGAGAGAATATATATTTTCATAATTCTGTGTATCATCAAACTTCTAAATTTCCATGGAGCTCAGTCCGGTTTTGTGAATCCTTCAGAGGTTTGTAACCTGGAGGCGTCACAGATGCCCAAAGGCTGTGGTGTCTTCTAACCTTCCATGTCATCCTCCTTTCTACAGTTCAGCACCAGAAATGAAAGTGCTTCGTGCATGTTTGTAAAAAATTTAAATAAAGTTGTGCTGTTAGTGCGATTGTCTGATTTGTCTTTTGTAGCTCAACGTGTCCTGACATTGTTTTGCTCATATATCGACTTTTACTTCGCAGCACCCATAATAACACTTGGTATGATCATCTATAGTTCAATAATGAAGGCACCCTGTCGTGAACTGATAGATCAGCTGCATGGCTACTCATGTAACGTACTGAAAGCTGTAACTCACTGTAGAATCAGCTGGTTTGCAGACGGGCGTCCTCTCCCCAGACAGTAGCCAGCGAATGTGATGAAAATGCCCTTTAACCCTCTCTGTGCTCAGCCTCGAGTTAATTATTGTTCCAGTGAGTCGACCTCAAGCTTGAGATAAAAGCGGAACAGAACATGTCCGTTATTACTCCCTGTGTATCTAATTAATTCCTGTCATTTAATGTTCCTTTTTTGCCGGGAGGGAGTTCCCTGTTTTTGCAGTTTCACTTTCATGGTGTGTAATGAGAGACTATGACATGAGAGCAGATCAGGTCATGGGTTCAAGCCCACTGTATTCTGTTACTGAACCCCCCAGGAACCAGAGCAAAGGGGGCAGCGACCTATAAAAACACAAACTGGCTTTGACGTAAGCAAATCGTATGTGACATAGAGTACTATTGAGAATGTTTCATGAGTAAAATAACAGGATGTAGCATTTACTGCACAGTGAAAATGTTAGGCTGCTGCAGTGGCAGCACCGTCACAGAGAAGTTCAAAGTCACTGAGTTATGCAATTTGGACTGAACCAGAGGAGTTTGACATTTGCTAATAGGAATAAAATCACGTGGTGTTTCATAGTCACATTATAACCAAAGAAGTGTTCCCCTTTCTTAAAGCGTTGAGCTTTACACGTAAAGAAGGCGTGGGCTCAGGTCCCAGAGAAGCTCACTCACAAAGCATTATTACAATAACAGCAGGCGTAGGCTGCACTAATAATAAACTAAAAAAGAGTTTTATAAAAGCTGAAGCCGAATGTGCTTTTTTTATTTTAAAGATGTCCTCTTCTAAAGTAGGAAATGCAATACATAAGTCCAGATTTAAAAAAATGCATAAAGTCCATTCCTGCCATATATCATTTACATTACTTGTCCACTAGATGGCAGCATTATTCTACTAACACAAATAATTATTAGGAAAAGGAAAACGATTACAAAATTTTAAAACCATGTGCATAATCTGCGTGTTTCATTTCCCCAAACTGCTTAATCTTTGTATCATTATTGGTTTTTAGTCAGCCTGTATTTTTAGTGTGTACCGCATTTATTTTTCAGGTTGAACGTTTTAGACATAACTTGTTAGTTAACTGTGCAAATTGTTGCATAGTTTACTTGTTGTTAACTATGCAACAATTTCTTTTGGAACATTTGTCTTAAAACAAAGATTTTACACAATAAAACTGATCAGATGTGAGATGATTATATATTTAATTTATTTGGGTTTTAGCGTCTTTTATCACCAATAGTGTCCATTTATGGAAGACTTTGTACATAAACAGAGACAAGCGTGTGTAAGATTCCCAGTCTGTGGCTAAAAGGTTTATTTCAAGTGTTGTTCAACTGTTGTTTGTTGTGTTGCCTATAATTATTGTTTTCACTAATGCGCCTCAAAGCTCATGTTAACTTCAATCTGACAACAGGGACCTATTTAGTCAGAACCAGTTACTGAAGTGACTCCTTCTCCTGATTGTAAACTGACATTATTTATTTTTAGAAAATGTTTCATAATTCAAATATGACAGGTTGAAACATTAAATCCACTCATACAGTATGAAAGAAGAACCAGGCGTCAATGAGTGTTCGTAGCGGTTGGAGCAGGTTATGTGTGGAGGGTTTTGGACGGATGAGCCTGAAGACATGTTCAAAATGACGTTTTTAAAAAACAATATGGTCGCAAGATGTTGGGGCACGGAGCCGCTGACATGCCTCTTGTGTTTCCTCCCTTGTTTTTCACAGACAAGGATATGTGACATCTGGAAGCGCTCAGGGGGCAGGGCTGAAACGCCCCCTCTCTCGCGGCTCCAACATTAAAAGGCAGTGTTTTCTCACCCATAAAGACGTCCCAGCGAAGAACCACCACCGCTACTACTGCTGCTTTGAAGCCAGAAGCTGCGGCCGATGCTCGGCACAGGTGGAGGATGGAGGCGAGGTCCGATGTGACCTGATGAGGTTGGATGAACAGAGACGACTCAGTGCTCTCTCTCGTCTTTTATTAGTAAAATGACAGATCAAGAATAAGCAAAGCAGAACGCTTGCAGGCGTGAATGTAATGTATCCAATAAAGGATCCACGGAGCGCAGAGCCACACATTAACACCTGTAATATGTCAACACATGCAAGTCATTATCAGATTTATGTCAGCGGTTCACGTTTCAGTGTCAAACACGCTTTGAAAGCGTCACATACTTTGATCATTAAGACATTTCTCTGATGCTGCTGGAGGAAAAATAATTATCTCAATTAGCATTGTGTCTGCTCAAACTGTGGCCTCACACATAAACACTCTGCTGGTTTAATGTAAAAGGCTAAAGGTTCGATGGAGGCTCTGGTCACTCTGGGGCTTTTCTTTCTGACTGTGTGGGATGCTTAAAATAAAATGATGGATCAGGTAAGTCAGGGCTCAGAGGGGTTTGCGTCAGGTGCAGAAGCGTTGCAGCCAAATGTATGAAGCACAACCTGACTCAGGATTAACAAATCAGGACATCAAACCTAAACAATAGAATATTCATGAGTGGTTCTGGGTGAAACTTATATTGTTTTGGATTTTTAAAAATGTATATTACGTCATGATCAATTTGATTCAACTGTGCTACATGAATGTAATCATTACATCCAGAAAACTCCAGCATCATCGCTAGAGTATTTGTTATTTGTATTCAGTGTTTTCACTCCCAGTAACCAACTGTTGTTCCCCAGACAAAAACAGTGACTCTATCAAAACCAGTGCAAACATCCCAATTGTAAAACATCGTTAAAAACAGAAGGTGCCCGACTTTCTCATGCAGCACTTCAGTGAAGACTGAATGAAAAGGTGGCGGCTCCACAGCAGCTGGTGTTGCTCTCAGGTCCTTCATTTAGTGCAACGCTATGTCTTCAGTGTGTGTTGTCTCCAGCGCGTGATGTTTACTCTCCCTGCGAAGCCTGACCCTCTGTCTCAGCTCCACAGGTTCTCGCTTCTCTGTGGTGGGAAATCATCAACATGCAGAGATAATGAACTAAGTGAACACGATTGGACTTCTATTCAGAGGAGTCACTGTGTTCCATAAATAGGAAAAGGTGAAAGACAGAATTTTGGGCGGTTCAGAACACTATTTTTTTTTTGTATCAATACTTTCCGTATATTTGGAATCATTGTTTAGTGTTATTATAAAATCTACAGTTTAGACAGGCTACAATGGTAGGTTTGTGTTAAACTAGTTTTATACCTTTATGTATGTTGTACACATTGTTTCACTGCTCGCTCACTTCCTCTACAGCTGCTCACATGCTGTGTTGTATTACTGTACATTGTATTACATATGTATTACATGCACTAGCAACTACAGTCTGTCCTACAAATGTCTTATTAAACGTACTTTTTTTAATACTTTGTGTTTATAAATATCTAGAAAAGTGTCTGAAATACTTGTGGATGGCCTGGTGATTAGTTTGTTTGCTTGGACATCTGTTAAATGACGTGCTCTATTCTACCAATCATGTTTTCCCGTTTGGAGCCCGTGACTCTAGACGTGTTTTTACCGTGAGTGGGTCTAAGGGGCGGATCATTTATTGATCTGCATCCACGTGCTCCGTTTGGAGACGAAGCCAGTTGCAGGAACGGACCTCACACTGCTTTTACTGCCTCCTCCCTCCCCCTGTCTCTTTGTCATCCGCTGATCTGCGGTCAGCCACAGTCTCCTGCGAGTAGTGCGTCCGTCTCGGCCGCTTTTCTCCAGCTGCCAAGTCGGACCTTTCCGTTCGGTGGCGGTTGGTGCCACTTTCCCATCGTTTCTCCAGAGTCCAATGGGACCCGACGACTGGCTCCATCTCACTGACTTCCTTTAACCCGCAGCCGCAGTCATGGACTGTTACGCGTCTGGTGCGTCGCGCCTCTTGTTCCGTGGATATTTACGCGTCGCGCTGCTGTGGCTCGTAGAATTAGGAGCGTTGGCGCAGCAAGGTGAGTGAACTGAACATGTATTCTCTGTATAATGTATATTTTACCCCTTTTGGGTTGCACCTTTGCACAGTATACGCTGAATGACCCGGCTGCTTCACCTTTACCTTCAAAATAAAAGGTTTGGCTTTTTGACACAGCAGAGTCTGCTGTGCTGCTTGATTCCCATCACTCCACGGGTCGTGAGTTTACATGGACCTGCAGAGAAGAGAGCAGCTCCTCGTAGAACGGTTACATCCACACTTTAGTTCTGCAGCCTTTCATTCACCACTGATCTGACTCAGCTTTTAAATTTACAGCACGTGTGTCAGTCATAAAAGAAGAAGCTTAATGTACTATTCGGCCCAAAAACGAAGTTCAAATGTGAGGAAACCGACTTAAAGGTAAATGTAACTCAAACAGGACGATAAAACTCATCTGTGAGACAGTTCTGAGCGCTTAGTCTCAAACCTGACCCAGTGATAAATAAAGCCTTAATTTCCTTTCACATGATGTGACTGCTGGGTCTCGTTGTGCGTTCACCCTGTCCTCCATCTTGCAGATGTCTGTGTCTCCAGGGTCTGACACCAGATCAAAGCCTGTGATCATAAACTTTGAGGCGGAGTGTCATAAAATCAAACACTTATAAGACAAACACCAGGTTGTTCTGAGCCAAAACAAAGTCTCCAACGCCTGTGGTAACTTGAGGACGTGACAAAGGCAAACATGTTTGTCTTATTTACTCCTAAGTTCTCTAAATCCTTCCTCTGGTATTAAGATGCTTTAAGCCACACTGGTATTTGGAACCCATAATAACGGCTTTTGTCCAGCCAGACATGTTCAAATCCACTCAATATTATTCTCAGCTGTTGTCAAATGTGTGAAGTTACGGGAGTCATAGGAGGATTTGTCTCTTGATTTAAGCAACAATAATAGATGTAAATGTATATTTCACCTCTATTTCACCCAAAACTGTATATGTAACTACTGCAGACTGAGAATTATTCAAACGTCTGAACGCAACGGCGTTATTGTGCAGTGGATCAGCAGGTCACCAACAGCAGACACCTGAACGTCTTGGGCTTTGTCACATGGCACGATGGGCTGTGTGTTAGAGATCACGGTCCTTCCAGATCCCCACAGAGCACAGATTCAGGCTGGGTTCCACTGTACAAGACGCCCAGCCAGGTTCTAGAGAGGCCGTCATAGTCACCTGACCTCAAGTCAGCGCATGGCTCCATGTCCAGTAACCCCTTTCAGCTCCCGCATACGTCACTAAAGACAGAAGAGGATATGCTCAGTAAAATATAATCACACATTTCCACCCCATTAGCAATGATTCTGCAGTGAAAAACTGATGACCTCAACGTGTGCTCAGTTACGCTTTTGTCCTTCAGGCCAGACTTATAACCCATTGTTTGGAGTCTGTACTGAAACTCTACTAAGAGACTTTACTGTTGGGTTTAATTTAGGACACTGACTCACCCAAAGGTTCATCAGGTCAGTGATGTGCAGTTAAAGAGGATTTTCCACCTTACGAAGAACAAAGCTCAGGGCAAAATGGAGCTTCAGGCTCAGACCCTATATCTACTCACCATAAAAGATTCTTCAAACGTTTCTCTTGAAAGCGGTTGACATTTGATCGTCACAAGGAGCCAGACAAACGCACGGAGGCGTTTGTTTGTGGAAGAGCCCTCTGGGAAACAGACCTATAACCTCAGCTATGTTGACACCACACTCTGGCAAATTAATCTGCTTGCCTGAGAAATTCCCAGTGGAGGCCCTCAACATCTGGGCTGGTGAGGGCCTCCCGTTCCAGTGGGATCTGCTTTTCCTCGGGGGCTCCTTCATTAGCGCCCCCCCCCCGTCATTAAGCTGCCGATCGGAACACTTTAGGCAGCAGCCAAAGCCCTCCCCCTGAGAACGCGGCTGTTTGCACGACCTTTGACCTCAGCTCCTATCAATGGAGCTTCCAGACGAGGTGTACACGCAGTTGAGCGACGATGTAAACAGCATTGGCTTTAAAGGCGCTGTCAACGTGAGACGCGGCCTGTAAAACCGTGTTTAGACTCAGGAGCCCTGGTTTTCACTAAGACCTGTCTATTCAAGACATCCTAAATACCCTGAATGTTTGTTTTCCCTGACATGGCTTTACTCAGCCAGCGCAGTCAAACAGGAGAAAAGGTCTGTGCTCTGGAAGAAGAACGATTTGCTCTTTGTGTTTATATTTGGTGTAGAAATGCCTCAGTTGACGACTTTGACCTGTTTCGCTTCACAGATGTAGAGCTTCTTCTCAAAGCATCTCAGCAGCTTGAGCTTCCAGGTGCAAGGGGTGTTAGGAGGCTTGTTTCTGGGGTGGGCTGTGGAGACATGCTTACTTTTAAAGCACTTTTTTATCTTTTTCTTGGTTTTTATTTGCTGTCTGCTAATTTCTGTTCATTAACATTTTAATTTGTAGTACAAACAGAAAGCCTCATGCACATGGAAGCACATGGACGAACCTTTGGTTGCTCGCAGAGTAAAGTTTGATGAAGCAAATGGCTGGATGTGATGCACAACGTCCACACGCGAAAGCAGTGATGTGGCCACACACTAACGGATCAGCAGATAGAGAGTATTTAAGCAAAGCACCGGGAAAAGCTCAGGAGAAAGCAGTTCAGCCAATAAAGCAGATAATGGATGACAGAGGGTAAAAACAAGTGGGCGTGTCCAGATATAAGCGTTGTGCCTGTAGTGAGAGAGAGAGAGAAAGAGAGAGAGAGAGACAGAGCAGGCCAGGGATCATAGTCAGGACAAGGCCACTGAGTTGATTTTGTTTTGTCTACAAATCTAACGCCAGCGCTGTAACACAGCGTGACGTAAAAGCATCTGATGATCACCTCAGATTCTTTTCATTTCCTCCTGATTAAACTGACAGGTGTGGGAGTTGACCAAGCTGAATTAAAGGTCACATTGGAGGTCACGGTTTGATGCTTGTGTTCTCAGCCCCAGAGTGTAACCCAGGAGGCCATCGGGTTTTGCGTAACCCACATCGCAGCACTGACTTCGACTCCTCCGAGATCCAGAACACGGCCATCCAGGACCTGATCTGTGACCACTCGCTGCTGCCGGGCTGGTACCGGTTCAAGATCAACAACAAGCCGGCAGAGATGCCCACAGCCTGCGTCGAGGTCAAGATAGTTTTCAGTCCTTCCACTTGTCTGATCCACTCTTTGTTTGTGTGTCTGATCCCTGACCAGCTAAATTATATCAAAAATAAATACAAGAAAAGATCATCATAAATAGAGAGTTTAATACAAAAAGCGACTCCTCTTACAGAACAGTAACAATAGTAATTGTAACAACAAAACAAATGTGGTCTAGTAAAAAAATCATCATCACTTCTAAATCCTTGTTATTAAATACAAAGATCTATTGTGTCTCACTGAAACCTGGCTGCAGCAGGATGAATCTGTTAGTTTAAATGAGTCGACTTCACTAAGTCACATCAACTTTTATGTTCCTGCAAATACAGGTCCAAGTGAAGGAGTGCCAACTATCTATAAGTCAGTTCTGTTCATTCATTGTCATTTGTATTCTTACCATCCTCCTGTTGTCATTGTAATGAGCGACTATAGACGTCCACTGTCTCAACACTGCATTCAATTCACTCCTAGACTCTATTGGGGTTGAACTTGATCATTTAATAGATCTTCCCAAAGACACTTTGTTATCTGACCACTTTTTGCTAGTCTTTTTAATTTACCATAACAGACCTTAAAGATGTTGAAAAGTAATTTCAATACAGAAGATGTATATCTAATGATGCTGTAGATTTAGGGAGACATTTCATCTTTTCTCCACGTAGCTGCACAGAGGAGAGCCACCACTTTATTCCACTGAGGGGCTGGTAGATTGAATTGGTGATGATGCTGTAGCTTCGCTGTGTACATTAGAAACTGTGAATCAGCATGGAAGGACAGTTTAATAATATATAACAAGCACATTGAAAAAACATAGAAAAACATACGATTCATCATTAACCGATGAAAATAAAACAAACCCAGGAAAAAATGGCAGAGATAACCATTATAAAGATTTCTAGGATTTAGATCCATCCCAGCACAGAAACGAATGGAGTCACTAATGATCAGACGGTCGCCCACACTGGTTCTGCTGCAGGTTTATTTCTCTATAAAGAGGGAGTTGTTCACTGTTATCTTAGTTATATTACTACTTAATACTTAAACTTATACTTAAACCTTGAGAAAAATCAATCATCAAAAACTAAATAAAAAGAAAAACTCACATCTGCCAAAAAGTGGAATCATCCAGCATCCAGAAAATTGACATAATGGGCACCTTCATTCCACCTGGAGGGTGTAATAACCCACCCACCACGGATAATGACTGTTTCTCTGGATGCCTCCTGCAGATCAACCGCTGTGGGACGCAGGCTCCGGTGTGGCTGTCGTTAAAGGGCACCTCCCTGCCCCGACCCGGCGAGGTCCAGCAGCTCTCTGCCTGCGCCACCTGGCAGTTCTTCCACGGCAGCACCAAGGACTGCTGCCTCTTCCGCATCCCCGTCACGGTGCGCAACTGCGGCCAGTTCCTGCTCTACTACCTGCAGCCCACACAGGGCTGCATGGGGTACTGTGCTAAAGGTGATCGCTGCTACATTGTATTACTTGTATTTATAGCCCGATCCTGAGGCGACACGTGATGCATGTGATGTTTCAGTTTCCAGTTTGGGGTCGAGAGTTTGTGCAGCGGGTGAAGTGGAAGTTAACGGCCAGTGCAAAGGTGCGAGACCTGTGATGATACCGTTTCACTCACGTTACTGTACATGTTGTTATCGTAGTAAGTGTCTACGTGTGTTTGTAGCTGCAGCCCCACCTCTGCACACAAAGCCAGTGATCGCCCCACAGCTGCTGGGCCACAGCGTCCACCTCAGGTGCTCCTTCGTCCAGCCGCCGTGGAGCCAGGCGCTGGGCTTCCACGTGGTGTGGGCCAGACACATCGGCCACACCATGAAAGCTGAGATCAGGCAGGAATCCACGCAGAAGCCCTTCAGTCTGGTGGAGATGGATGGCGTTCACTTCCGGCTTGGGGAGACGGTAATCCCTGCCAGACCATACTATGCAGGCACATGTAGGGGGGTCGTGGATCACACTGACCTGTGGCTGGGCTCAGTCCCACCAGGAGCCGGCGGAGCAACAGCGTGTGTTATCATATCCGGTTAAGGGAAGGCAGGAGGAGGGTGGGAGGGTAAATGAGCTGCAGGTTGGGAAAGCCTTCCACCACATGCTTCCCATTTAAACCGCTCCATTCAGATCTGTACCTGGACGGAGGCACACGTGCACGGCAGGGCTTGTTCGTGTGCTGTTGGATCGTGCAGTCTGCGCGTTTGTAATGCAAGAGGTTGTAGCAAGAATTACAGTCAGTCATTGCTCCTGAACAACCAAACAAGAAACACTAAACAGCTGCAAAGCAGCGCTTTGTGGATGCATGGATACACACTTTAATTTGTTATTCCTTCTCATGTGGCCCCCGATTACACATGCGTGTCTGCAGTTGGATGTGGTCATCGCTGTCGACAGCAGCCACACAGAGGAAGCCGACGGCCCTCGTTTCCTTGCCAGAAACCATTACGTGATTAGATTTTTCCTGTGATACCATGTAAAACTGAGGTGATTTCACTGTCATCCAGCTGTGGACTGCTGCACGGCCGCATTTGGACACCCACAGATCCCATCTTTAACGAAGGTTGATAAGGTATTTTTTAACTCAGTGAAGCACGTCTTCAGATCAGAGCTGTAGTGTGGCCTACAAGGGGAAATCTTCAAAAAGATTGGAACTTAAATAACCAGAACTCAAGTCTCAAACCTAAATGAAGCACTGACTTTTTCTGGATCCTTGTTTCAGTTCTCCTGTAGCGTATCAACGTTCACTGTTAACTCCAGCCAAGCGAAATCTGCTCCAAAGGAAAGTGAGAGCTTCTTTGCTGGACTGAAGGTAAATCATATATTGTCATGTTTAATTTGCAGGTTCAGAGGTTTTCAGTATATTCCGCAACCTGAGACCAGAACGTATTGAAGTGTAACCCTCTTGCTCTTCAGTTTTCTCCAGACGTCCTCCACATCGCAGAGAACAGTGAGGAGCACATGGTGACCGTACGCAGCACGGTGCCCATCCCCTGCTTCCATCCCAACCACAGGCCTCAGTGTGGACTCCCTCTGGCTCTGAGCGTCCACGACCCAGGTCCAACTGGCAGAAGAACCCACAAAATCCACTAAACTGCAATTTATTTTGTTACGTTGTTGCCTGTTGGGCCTTTTTTCTGTTGCGTCCTGACTCAGGCACCAAAGACCAAACATCGTGTCGTGTCATCACAGCCTGTATTGCTGTTGTGCAGGCAGCTGTGTGTCATCCGTTAACACTAACATGCTGTTGTGTTGACTTCCGCAGACGGCCTCCAACACGAGGCCCCCAATGTGGCGCTGTCCACTTGTCAGGTGGAGCTGGAGCCGAGCGCCTGCGGCGACGGCAGCTGTGGTCGGGCCGCGTTCTTCGTCACCGCCGTCACTGATTTCACACGTGATGGCACTCGTTCGAGCCTAGTGGCTGCTCTGCCCGCGGCCTCTGCACCACAGCTTTGGAGAAGCTACGTCCCAGCACCTCTTAAGGTTAGTTATTGTGACTCTGAACAAATTCATTCATACACAGAGTGACTATTGTCACGTACATTATATTTATTTAAACTTATAAACAGAGATAAAAGTTTTTAACTACAATTAAGGGGTTGCAGGCAGATGATGACATACAAGTTTTGGAAAAAATGGTTACATGCCATTGAGGTTCTTCAAGAAACTTATTTTCTGGTGACTTAGAGATGTTGATCATGAAGATCAGTGATTTCTCAATAAGGTCCCTGACAACATTGGGTATTAGAGGCATCTATTAAGGTTGAATTCGTAGCTGTAGGTAGATTTTGGGTAACTATCATTGAGCGTGATCATGTTGTCTGTGCGTCTTATTAGTTTGTCGGTTGTTTCAGAAGTTATTGTGTGCGTGGAGTCAGATCTGGTCCCAATAAAGATCCAAGACTTGAAAATGCCCAAGGGTCCCAGAAACACCAGACACCAGTGTTCCTGACTCAATAAAGAATAAAGACACCAACAGAATGATATAATTATCTCAGTATTACTTTAATTAGACAGTATTTGGCTGTAATTACTGTGTTTTTCTGTAATGCTGTTTAGACATACACACGGTTATTTGGGAGCGGAGGGTGATTGTTGAGGGGAAAATTGTTTGATGCTTTGGCATGTTTGAGGTTCACAGATCTAAAAGGTCATTATCCTCCACGCAACGGCACAGCGTTGTGTAAGGAAGGAGGTAGTGTCTCTGAGAGGCAGGTTTCTCCATCTGTGTTTAGTGGAAACATCAAAGCATGGATGGCTGGAGGACCGAGCCGCTCTAACCTCTGGTCTCTGCCCTCAGGTCACCGTCCAGGATGTTCCCACTTCAACCTGCCACTCGCTGACTGACCCCCACATCATCACACTGGATGGCAGGTAATCTAACATGCATTAGTAATGGTACATTGCACAGATGTTGTTGCTTAATCTTTCTTTTGATCTGCTGTGCAGGCGATACGACAATCACCACACTGGCACCTTCGTCCTTTACCGGAGCCTCGTCAGGGACTTTGAGGTCCATTCTCGCCAGTGGGACTGTGGCAGCCGACACTACGCGGTGGCCTGCAACTGCGGTGTCGCAGTCCGAGAGGGGAATGAGGTTGGCGTCTTTGACATGTGCAACGGGCAGCTGCAGGAAACCAGGCCCCAGCTTACGATGAAGAGCCTCGGTGATGATGAGGGCATCCGTGTGCGGGTGCTGGAGTCCCACCAGGGGAAGAAGGTCACCGTAGGTATCAGTTAGTACCTGGTATGTTTATGGCTTTATGCATGAGGCCTTTGTGCTAATTCGCTGCTGGCTGTGACTCCCCTCTAGTTGATATTTCCCTCCGGGGCCTTTGTTAGGGCTGATGTTGGCGACTGGGGAATGAGCCTGTCCGTGCGGGCTCCCAGCGTCGACTACGCCAACACTCAAGGCCTCTGCGGCACCTTCGACCGTAATGGCAACAACGATTTCCAGGCCTCCGATGGCAGCTTGTACGGCCCCGCTGACCTGGAGAGTTTCCTAGAAAGCTGGAGGTCAGCCTGTACCTATTTATGCAACTCTTGGATTGTTTTAAGTTTCAGCTTTAGATTTATGGCTTCTGTTTGTGTGGTAGGATATCTCCTGGTGAGAGTTTATTCGACAAGACACCACCTGCCGTGACACAGAGAGTGAGGAGGCCTTTCTGCCTGTGCCCCAAAGTATACAGCACCCCCCAACACGCTAGCACGGGGACAGAGAGCCTGTACAGTCCCTCAGGTCACTCTGACTGCACAGCGTTCCACAACGTGGATTATACGTCTGTGTTCCCTGTTGTGGACACGACACTGGAATACATAAAGAGTCCAAACAGAGAAGAGAGCGTGGTGGATACGTCTGCCTTTGACAGTCGTCCTCTGGAGAGGGGGCACCTTCAGTTTCCCAGTGAGCCCCTCAAAAACAGTGACGGTAGCCGTGAACTGCTCAGTGAGTTCAGGGAGGAGCACCTGCTTTCGGTTAAAAGACGGAGCAGGCAAGCGCCGCCTCAGTTCCAGTCTGTCTTCAGTGCTCAGAGACTCAGCCAGGCTAATCTAGAGAACTTTGCCTACTTCTTTCCCGAGGATCACCTGGAAAAAGCCCGGCCAGAGGTGGAGCCGCACTGGCCCACGCCGAGCGGCTTGACCTCGGCCAAAGCTCTGGAGTTGTGCCAGATAGCTTTGGTGAACTCCACTGTTGGCACAGTGTGCCGTGGGCTTTTGGGGCGGCGCCTGGATGAGACAGTTGATCTCTGCATCCTGGACCTGCAGCTCAAAGACGACCTGAACTGGGAGGAGGCCTTGCTGCCATACCTGGAAAACGAGTGTGAGAGGAGACTGTTGGAAAACAGGAGCCAAAGGGCCTCGGCGTTGGCGTTGGCGTCTGGGGAAGTGACGCTAGCGCTGCGATGCCCCAACCTTTGCAATGGGAATGGACGGTGCACAGAGTGGGGCTGCCAGTGCTATCCCAGCTACAGCTTCTATGACTGCAGCCTGGCCATCAGTGAGTACTGTGTGGAGACGTAGTTCTGGTGAGCTTGAGTTTGTACCTCTTCAATGAACTGTAAACATCTCTCCCTTTAGGCCAACCAGTGGAGTTAACGGACCTGGAGAATGGCGGTCTGTGTGACATTCGAACCGCTGACTGCCGCAGGATTCGGGTCTTTGGTGTTGGATTCATCAACTCTCGGGACCTGAGTTGTCACGTCACTAGACTGAAGGTGAGGTTAAACTTCAGACTGAGCTATAAAGACTATAATGTTTCCTCCAAACTGTGATGATCTACCTCCTCAGTACATGAATGGAGCTTGGGTTCCAGGGGAACAACAGAGAACAAAAGCGACCTTCCTGAGCTCCAAAGCCTTAGACTGTGCTGTCCCAGCCCTGAGCACCACAGCCATTAACACCGAAGACTTCATGATGGACGACAAACCATACGCACGCTGGGAGGTTAAGGTAATGCCGCTTTAACCTTCATCAGGGGCTGCGTGTGTGTATTATTTCCTGCCTTTTCCGTCCCAGGTGGCCAATGATGGCTCCCAGTACAGCCGGGCCAAGGTGTTGACAGTCTACGATGGCGTGTGCCAGGTCTGCGAGGCATCGCGCTCAGGACTCTGTAAGTTAAAGGTAACTAAGTGTTTTTCTCTGTGATTAGTGTTTACTGAAAACATGGTCCAGGAAAATAATGCCCTTAAATAAAGAGGTGGCGATTTAGGAGCTTCCGTCCCACTCAACAAACACACAAAACAAAACCAGACCCCAAATAACACAAAACATAATACAAAAAGTGTTGATGTATATAATAGAGAAATAAATGTACTTGGCTGAAGTAAATGGAACAAAATTAACTGCTGAGGAGTCTTTAGAGTCTCAAATTATATTTAAGACAGATGTGACACAGTGGACGTCTTTATGTGCTGCGGTAGCTGATTTTGTAGATTATTTTTGTATATATACTATATATCTATATTCATAGAGCAGCAGCAGACAAACACCAACACGTTACTGATTTTACCAAATTCCTTCCTGTTGTTCACCAGGCATCTGCAGAGGAACCCAGGCGAACCCACACTAACAGATTCTTTTTCTGTTGGCCAGGAGCGAACATGTAACATCGATGGGATGTGTTTTGCAGAGGGACGCTCTAATCCTAGCAGCCCCTGCCTGCTCTGTGACCCAGACTCCTCCAAGTTCAGCTGGTCCGTGACCCGAGGTATTAACACCTCACTGTGCAGCTCACCCAACCAAACGCTAGCAAGCATTTGACAAAACGTGAACAGAAATGAAAAGGAGTGGACGAGTAATGGAGCCAGATGTAGATTTGTGGCCCGGCTGCTAAGTGTCCTCCTCTGACAGTAGGTGTGTGCTGTGTCTTTAGCAGGCCTCTAATGATGACTAATGTTTTTACGGGACTGTTCCAGCACAGGAGCAGCTGCAGTGGTCTGTCATTGTAGCAGCTGTCCAACTGCTTTCCTGTTTGTCTCCGCTGACAGATCAAAGAGGCAAATGTTTAGGTTTCCCAGCATGCCCTGACCTGTCGCTTAACCACGTTGAGAGAGAGAGGGAGGGGAGGAGAGGGGGTAAATCACATGGTTGGCCTCCACAGAGTGACAGGCATCCCTACTTACACCCAACATACCACATATCAGCTGTAATGGAGATAAACCAGCTAACAGTAAATGTCATTGTTATGGGAAAAATTGTGTCTTCCTTATTTCTATGCAGTTATTATACGATTTATGTTTTATGTTCTGCAATTAATATCTTATGTTTTGTCTTACTGTATGCATTTGACATTTCACCTAGATTGTTCAATGGTTGTCTCTGCCTGATAGACTCTCAACTCTAGCTCCCAAACCCAAGGTTGGGGACAACTCTCTCTCATCTGCTTCTTTATGGAAAAATTCCACCACAGTCATTAAAACAAAAAACGTATATCAGAGTGGGAGACCATCACTTTCTCCCTAATTAACAACTGTGGTCAGTGGGGGATGCTACGTAAGCTTCTTTAAAATAGCTGTTGAGAGCTCCATTTGGAGTTAACAATAATTCTACCAGAATGGTGTGTAGAAATCAAGCTCACTTGCAACATTGAACACCATGACTGTAGTGGTTAATTTACACTCAGGTCCGCTTTCTTCTTGCTTTCCAGTCAATGAGCCTCCCACCTTCCACCGACCGCAAAGTGGTCTGCGCACGTTTGCCGGGGAGAACTTCGTCTTCCAGTTCGCAGCATCGGACCCGGAGGGCTCTGCACTTCTCTTCCAGCTGGAGGACGGGCCGCAGGGGGCTGTCCTGTCCCCAGCCGGCCTCCTCATCTGGAAGGTCCCATCGCCGCTACAGGAAGGACGGCAGATGAGCCGCTCCTTCCGCTTCTCACTGTCTGATGAGTGCAACGCCCAGAGCATCATCACAGTAGAGGTAGAGTTGGAGAACAAGATGCTGATCTTGAAATATAACATATGCAACAGCCTTAGAGGTGTCTTCTTCCACCCCTATTACAGATCGATGTGGCGCCTTGTGGCTGTCATAATGGAGGCACGTGTGTCACAGATGTTAACTTCCCTGCTGGCAGTGGGAAGTACTTGTGTGTGTGTCCAGAAGGGAAACAGGGCAAAGCCTGTGATGAGGAGGTGGATGCATGTTCATCAGCTCCCTGCACGCTTGGGAAGTGCATTAACACGGCCAGTGGCTTCAGATGCGAGTGTCCTGCAGGACTGAGGGGTAAGCGCTGACGAACGCGCCATCGTGAGGTTGGAGCTGTACAGAATCAATGACTGTGTGTGTGTGTGTGTGTGTGTGTGTGTGTGTGTGTGTGTGTGTGTGTGTGTGTGTGTGTGTGTGTGTGTGTGTGTGTGTCAGGTGTAACATGCCTGGAAGATATCAATGAGTGTGAAAGGAAGCCATGTTTCCCGGGGGTCCAGTGCTTCAACAGCTTCGGCTCCTATGGCTGTGGCCCGTGCCCCAAAGGCATGGTGGGAAATGGATCAATGTGCACCGGTGAGTGTGTGCATGTTGTTACAAGGCTTATGAATATTACGGTGATATTACTATGCAAAGCGCTGACTAATCTATTTCCACCACTGTCACTGTTTTGCCTAAGTCATAATGCAAGTCCTACTAATTGTTTATATATATATATTTAATATTTCATTCTTTATTAGCTTCATTCTATAAACAGGTTTAAAGATTATTATTCTCACTCCAGGAAGTGAAGTGATGATACAGTACAATAATAGCAATAAGAACGAATATTTAGCCAAGTTTGAAACAAATCTACATGTGAGCTTGATTTAATAATAGGGCATTTCTTCTGCACTTGTTGCATAATGACGTTTTCCAAACCTGGAAGCCGTAAACAGACATAACATGAGTGTATCATGCTGCATAGTTCTAAACGGTCTATTTATTTATTCATTACCCAACGTCTTATATAATCATCAATGGAAGCTTTATCCTGAAGATGTGGATCCAGTTTAGTTCAGTTCGGTGGCGTGACTCTGAGGAGCAGTGAGTGGCAGACGGTACTGGTTCTGAATGGAAACCAGTTGGTAGAGGGCCACTGATGCTTTGCACAATGTGTTCACTTTGGTTCTCAGTAAACACGGCTGCTGTGGAAGATTTTTCTTTTTCTTTTTTTTTTTGTTTTTCTGTCCATGTTTCCACCTCAGCTGAATAACACTACCATGTTTGTCTACATCCATTTATATGAATTCACATAGTAAACACATGTGAATGCCTGCAGCTACTTTACAGTAAACGCTTCATCAACAGCAGTTTAAAACAGATCATCGTCAGTATCTGCGTGTGAGGCTGTGGCTTTCTTGCATATTTGTTGTTGTTATGCGAGTAATTAAATAACAGTAAAACTTGAAATATTTGCCTGGTGAAGTATTTGGTTCAAACAGCATAAATATTTTTATTGACCTTTGTAGAAGATTCATGGTGATGCCTCTTAAGTTTCCAGCTCCCAAAAAACATAATCTAAATAAATTAGATTTTTATGTTAAGATTAGGCCCAGTATAATAAAAAAATAACATAAACATATTATGTGAAAACAAGAAGAGGAAACTACTGTAGATTCGGTCCAGGGTGGGACGAGACCTCAAGGGAGAGATCTTAGCTGTACTGATGCAAGATGACTCAGAGTTTGTGGACCTGCTGCCACGTCTGAGGTCACTGCTCAACTTTGTTGCTAATCCCTCACTGCATGTGATCTAGAAATGGAATACTGTTACCTAAAAATCTAAACCATTTCGATGCACCCTTTCCTCACACAGTCCTTGGACCTGATGTCATCACTTCCACATCAGCCCCTCATCTGACTGTCTACAAGGTAATAGATATTTTGCCGCAACCACCCAAAATGAAGACCGACACCGTCTCAAGTGGCAGCTCCGTGCGGACAGGGCTGGACCCGCGCTCATCACACGCTACGACCAGCACTTGGAGAAGAGCTCCAGGCGTGAGTCTGAATCCAGATGCCCCAGAGGTGGAAACCAACAAGAGCATCAAGCCTGCATCAACTGAATCTGACGCTCGGAGTAAACCCCAGGGACTGGCCCTGAACACATCCAGGACTAATGCAGATTCTCTGAAGAACATTTCTACAGTCGCATTGGACCAAGCGAAGCCTGATCAGGCCAGAGTTAGCAATGCTGTAGCTAAGATGTCCACAACAGTGCACACAGGCAGACGAGCCTCAGGTAAGTCAGAAACCCCCTTCAACTGTGATCTGGTGTCATCTTGAGCTGGAATCATCCCCGCCGCCTGCTGAGCTGACCTCAGTTTGTCCCCAGGTCTGGTTCCGTCCCTGGCGGCCAATGTGTCGGCCACGTGTGCCAGCAGACCCTGCTTCCCCGGGGTTCAGTGCATCAACCGCAGGCCGCCGCACGTCGGCTATGTCTGTGGCCGCTGCCCCCCTGGTCTCCATGGCAACGGCCGCATATGCATGAAAAATGCCGGCGCGGGTACGTCGCTGCCTTTACGAGCTGAAAGACACTGGTGAACGGCCACGTCTGCTGTTGTGACCTTAAAATATTTAGTTTACTTTGTTTAATGCAGCAAGTGGTAAGAGAGGTTTTAAGTTTGAATCCCTTCACTGGGCATCATGTTTGTCCCGAAAGTCACACAACAGAGTAAAATGTTTGTTGAGATGAGTCAACCGCCCATAAACAGGACATGAGTTACTACAAGGCTGCACTTTTCTCTCACTCTAATTTGTTTGTGGTTCGTTTGCGCTGTTTGCGATCATGAAACTCCATAAATTTACTTTTTGCATTTCCAGCTTTTCTCCATCAAAAGCGAGAATGGTGTGAAATGGCTTTAAAATGTGCGTTTCATTTTCTTGGGAACAGTTTTGTGTTCGTACTGTGGTTTTTAGATCACAGTAAGTGAGAGCAGAGCATCTCTGCGACGCTTCATTTATCCTCTGGTGCTTCTCAAACCCGAAGCCTAAATTAACCGACCCTCAAACAGTCAAAAAGCTTCTGCAGGTGAACAAGGATTTCACATTTGACCTTTCGTCTTCCCTCAGCTTCCAATCACCTTTCTCAGCAGCAGTCAGTGGCCAAGACGAGCCCGTCCCTCAGACCCAGAAGCGAAGGGCTCCAGCTCATCTCGCCCAACCTGCCCACCAGCCACAGTACTGAGCACCTCTCCCGGCCCGCCAGTCAAAACAGTGGCCCCCCCCCCCCCCAGGCCTCGGCCTCATGGAGGGGAGGGGGGACCGGGAGGAGGGAGGCGGCTGGCGCCGCTTCGAGAGATGCTGTGAGGACAACGCAGGTCACTGCGAATGCTCACTTCACCCGGCGAAATCCTGCATCAGACGCAACGACGCGTACGCGAACAGGCCTCACTTCCTCCGGGGGGTTCGTTGCGGCCGACGTGAGAGTCTTCCAGGTGAGCCGATCATTTCTGCAGTGCTGAAACCAAGCGCGTGTTTGTACTGTAATCTAACTCACTGCTGTGAGTCCTCACGTCCACCTGGTACCCAGGAGTCACGTGAGGAGAGCCTCCTTCCAATGGGCAGCAGTCGTTACGCTTGCTTGGTGGAGTAAGTGTGGGTGATAAGCAGACAATCACCACGCAGGATGTTGATTTATGGCTATAGATTAAAAGAGCTCATCATGAGAGCCCGGATCATCCACACACAATCCAGGACCTTTACATCAATGAGGAGAGGCTGCAATCTCATTAAAAGAAAGCAGATTTAGACAAAATACAAAAATTCCCCCAACCAGCCCAAACCTGGGTTTATAGACACACCTTCTGCCCATGTCACCACCAGACATGTACTTCTATATTCTGTACTTCTATATTCTTCATTGGTCACTTTACAGCGTGGTAAACACCTTTTATCCAGTGACGGATCTGTGGCAATCGCTCCTTCACGCCATTAGGGGTGTGTTTATTATTGTCTGTTCCATGTGGCCCTTGATTTGTTGGTTTTCTCATGATGCCATTTATTTACTGTAAGAGTAGTTAAGCCCCTCTTTGGTTTAGTAGTTAGTTTCGGTTTAGGTTGATAATTCGTTTCCTGCATTAGCAGTGGTTTTAAGTTCTGCCATTTGTGTCTTTGACAGCTGTTGTATCTAATGCTCTCCTCTGTCTCCTCATTCTCAACAGTCACTGACTGGTGACACCAGTCTTACTCCTGAAGTAGTGACGCAGCCCAAACACACGACCCAGCCTCAGCCCAGGCTCCCACCCCCCCACACCAAACCCTGGACCCCTTGGAGGCCGTCCACTCCCCTCACAGCAGCGCTCACCTCCTCGGTGTCCGAGCTGGAGTTCTCCGCTGATGGAGACGAGGCCGAGTCCACGTCCAAAGGTCCAGATGCGCCGCAGATGCTCCCACCGCTGGCACCAACGCTGCTGCAGAGATCCACCTCCCAGCAGCTGGAGAGGAGCGGGGCGACGGCCTGCCCCGAGCGCCCATGTTTCCCCGGTGTCCAGTGTGAACGGGCCTTGGACGGGGGCTTCCGCTGCGGGAGGTGTCCCATAGGATACACTGGAGATGGCCGCGCCTGTCGAGGTACAAATGCGTGTCTCCAGTGTCTGCAGAGTGGGAAGCTGGAGGTTTAACATGCGCGTGCGTCCGTAGCTGTTTGCAGGCACGCGTGTGGACGGAACATGGAGTGTGCTGCACCCAATACGTGCCGCTGCAAACCGGGCTACGCTGGGGCTGACTGCCGGAAAGGTGGGCGAATACACAGCTCACACTCACTGCTTCCAGCTGCGATGCAGCCCCACATCAACGCGGGTGTGTTGCCATGTTTCCACAGCGATCTGCGACCCGGGCTGCGCCAACGGCGGCGTGTGCGTGGCTCCAGGTGTGTGTCAGTGCCCCAGGGGTTTCCATGGAGAGACGTGTCAGGAAGGTGAGACGTGTCCTTCCGGGCAAAGGCCATTTCAGTAATGCAACAAACGTCGCGGGTAATATTCTAAATATCATTTCTGCAGCTTTGTGTGAGCCTCCGTGTGAGAATGGAGGCACCTGCGTGGGACTGCACACCTGTTCCTGTCCTTATGGATTTGTGGGGCGTCAGTGTGAAACCAGTGAGTCTGTGCTTGTAGACCAGCGTGTATGTGCCGTCAGCATCGTACTAACTGGCTTGTTACTGGTGCCAGTGGTGTGCGGCCGTCACTGTCACAACGGGGGCCGCTGCGTGTCTCCAGACCAGTGCTGGTGCCCGCCAGGCTGGACCGGGCCCTCCTGTGATACGGGTGAGCCGATGTTTGTCACGCGTGCACGCGGGTCCGAGTGCTGAGCGCTGGCGCTTTCTCCTTCTCCTCCAGCTCGCTGCTCTCCCGTCTGTCTGAACGGAGGCGCGTGTGTCCGGCCCAGCGTCTGCGAGTGTCCTCATGGTTTCTACGGAGCAAAATGTCAGAATGGTAAAAGTCGCTTCTCTACTTCTTCCTAAGAACATAGACAAATCTCCAATCGCACTAAACGCAAATCTTTCAGGTTTTTCCTTTGTTTAAAACCTTCCCCTGCAGCCGTCTGCAGCCCTCCATGTAAAAATGGAGGCCTCTGCATGAGGAACAACGTGTGCTCCTGTCCACAGGGATACACGGGGAGACGCTGTGAGAAAAGTCAGCCCTCCATCCTTCATCACATGCTTGTCTTCTAAATGTGCCACCATGGTTGTTGCATCTCATCTTCTATGTGAATAACCTGTCCCTCGTATCCAGGCGTGTGTGAGCCCATGTGTATAAATGGCGGCAGGTGTGTTGGTCCAGATGTTTGCGACTGTCCTTCTGGTTGGCGAGGGAGGAGGTGCGATAAACGTAAGTGATGTGGAGACATACACATTTTATTTATCGTCAGCATCAACATGTCTGGCTTCTGTTTTCTCTCTGCTTCCTCGTTGGCCCTGATTCATAACACTTGAATTCATTTTAATTCAATTGTAATTTTAATTCAATTGTAAATTAAGTAGTGAATTTACTTATAGATGTAGTGTGATACTAGTGGCTTCTTCTCGGTATATATAGTTATAGTTAATGGCTAAAATGTATGTGTGTGCATATGTATGTGTATACAATCACTGATAACTAATCTAAAGTCTCGAAATTCTCTCCCAGCGACTTGTCTCCAGAAGTGTTTGAATGGAGGTGAGTGTGTGGGTCCCAACACCTGCCACTGCACCCCGGGGTGGCAAGGCATGCTGTGCCAGATCCGTGAGTGTCACAACACACACACACGTTTCAGTGTAGATACAAAAGCAGGAGTGGTGTTAAATACATTAGAATCTGAATGTAGTACAGGAGAATGTGTACATATGACAATAAAGGCTTTGACTTGATAGTGAAATAAGGGAAACTCAGTGGCCAATGTAAAACTATAATCTGCTGATCTGCTATTTTGTCTATTGATAATCTTATTATTATTTTTTAATTTCATTCATTCTTCCTGTTGTGTGCTGTCCTAAAGCTCAGTGTGAACAGAAGTGTCTTTATGGCAGTCGATGTGTCCAACCCAACGTCTGCGCCTGTCAGGGCGGATACTCAGGATCCCTGTGCTCCAGGAGGGTAAGAAGTACTGAGGAAGGTCTCAGATAGTTCACTTACATTCACTGCTGCACACATGCCAGTCGTGTCCTGCACATAAAGAAAACTGGAAACATATGAAAACACATCTCGGCTCATGCAGGTGGTATGCAGCCAACTCTCTGCACTGATCAAAGCAAAACGCAATGATTCACACAAGATTCAGCCTCACTGTGTGTTTAAATGAACATGGTGTCAGGGTCTTTGCAGCTGCAACGGACATTAAATATAAGCGCTGTGTAAATTGCAGACAGAATGTTTGAGAATCTGATGTCCAGAAATGGGAGAAGGACATAAATGTGAAGGTCAATGAAATAAAGTCCACAGTTCGACAGACTCTCAAATGTAATGTTGATGTTTTGTTCTTTTTTTTTGTTCGTAATTATACAACCTCATGTTCTGTTTTTCCAGCTCCCCGTTACCAAAGGCTGAGCCTTAATTACAAGTCTGAACAGTTGGAGTTCGGTTGGATTTTCTCAGCGCCATCAGCAAAGTGTCTGATCAAAGGAAAGCGCTGTTGTTTGAGCTCTACAGCACAAGCCCCAAACTCTTTGACTATTTATTTTCAGTGGTTGTTTTATATTGTCAGATTCTGCTTGTTGTATATATCTTAATATATAATCACTATTTAATCTGTTTTTTCTTACTAAAACGTTATGTATTGGTTGTTTTATAAGAAAATAAAGCTCCTTTAAAGTTTTGATTTCTTGAGTTTTCTGATTCAGCATACTTTGGTCTGTTATCGGGCAGAAGATGTCATTTTCTGCTCGTAACCTCAGGCCAGATGTGCTCCTGAGCAGTTGTCTCTATACTTTCCAAGCACACTGTAACCTAAGAACATGGAGTGCAGCCACACAGAGAAAGATGACAAGCATAACATTTACTTTAGCATGAGCTAGGTATGAGCATGAGCACATTATATAACACCATACTAAGGATGAAGGCAGGAATGAAGACTTAAAACCTCTGTTCCTTAATGATTCTCTCTTACTGGCCACCATCTCGAGCAGGGAAACATTTGACTTTGCTACAGGGGCCAGACAAGTTCACGGCCAGAGGGTCAGGGCCACTGGGGCTGCAAGGAAACGAGGATTAAAAGATTAATGAGGTCGCATCAGCTCCGCGCCAATTAGGATTCCACTCCGTCAGCCTCTCCCTGACTCCCAGAGCTAAAAACCAGTTGCCAGGTGTTTAGGCTGCACGGGCTTAGTTTGGTTTGTTTCTACCTCAAGTCCTTCAGAAACATGTTTTATTCTAAGCTGAATTTGAGATATCTAATCTCACTGTACAGGTATAAGATATGAGGACATTTAATATTGTAGTTCTTAATAACCAGAAAGTCAGGATAAGAGTTTTTTACGAGACATCTGTCCCCACGATCACTGAGGGTTTCCTGCCCTCTGGCGGCAGTAATAATAATAATAATGTCTGCAGAATAAATAAAATGACGGTAAAAGAGTCAGAACTCTAAAGTGAGAAAATGACCTGTATCAGTAATTTCAAATGTTTTTTATCCGCATGGTTTGGCCCAAATCACACTGAAAGCCCAGTCTGGGTCACCGAGCCTGCACACGCAGGGCGTCCTGCGCTCAGATATTTATATCCACCCCCAAAGATGGCACTGGGCAAGGTGGAGCGGAGCCCACGCTGCAGGCGACACCTGCACTGCTCACTCAGTGGCAGCGCGGAGCCAAAGCGGCCGAAGCGGCGGAGCTACGCTCCGGCCCGGATGCCAGCAGACACGGAAACACGCACCCCGCAGCTACCGGTAACGCGCAGCGCGGACGCTGAGGGTCCGGTGAGGCCGCGAAGCTGGACCCGGACACCGGCGCGTGTAAGAAGACTGTGGACACGTTTTAACGCCCTGATCAAATGTTGCGCAGCGATTTCTTTGATTTTTTTTTTTCAATAAATCGTATAGAGTCAGCACAAATTCTATGTCGTTATTGGTAAATGTTGTGAATGCGAACACCAGTGTGAAACATTCAGCCTTGAGGGAAAGCACCATAACGGTGAAGCTAATTTAAACCTGTATCCTCCGGAGCGCAACAGGTGCCTCCTCCTCCTCCTCCTCCTCTTCATCCTCCTCCCCCCTCCCCGCGCCCCACCTGTCCTGCCTTCTCCGCGTCGCGCTGGCGACCCAGAAACGAGCCGTCATTCACTGAATGGCATGCCTGCCGCCGGCGCGCGCCTCCTCGGTCACCGGATCGGCGGCAGCTGCTCGGCCCCCGCTGCTATTTTCAACCCCCAGGATAAAGCAATGTGCAGCCGCCGCCCGCACGAACCCAGCAGCTTCACAGACACGAGCGCGGAGTCAGAGTCAGGATGAAGTCCACGGGTGGCACCGCGCAGCCTGACGGATTTGCCTCCGAACTGGACGACACGGACAGCGACAGCGACAGCTCCGACGCCAAGTCCGTCGGCGGCGGCGGCGGCGGCAGCCCGCGCGCGGCGTCGCGAGAACCCGCGGGAGGAGAGGCCGGGGCCGCGGGCGCGTCCAGGCGGAGAAGGCGGCGCAGGCTCGGCGGCGACGGGGGAGGACGAGGCGGCGGTGACGCGCGCTTCCCCGGCGTCAACAAACAGAGACAGGCGGCGAACGCGCGCGAGCGGGACAGGACGCACAGCGTGAACACCGCCTTCACGGCGCTCCGCACGCTCATCCCCACCGAGCCCGCCGACAGGAAGCTGTCCAAAATAGAAACCCTGCGACTGGCTTCCAGCTACATCTCGCACCTGGCCAACGTGCTGCTGCTCGGGGAGGACTGCCGCGACGGGCAGCCGTGCCTCCGCTACCGCGGCATCCTGCACGGCGGCGCCGCGCTCGGCGCCACGTCGCTGCGCCCCATCTGCACGTTCTGCCTCAGCAACCAGAGGAAGCTGGTGAGTGAGCGTCCGCTGTGAACACTGACCCGGGGTCAGCCGCACCTACAAAACGCCGAACAGGCTATTATTCGTGTCTTTCGTTTTAATTTTGCAGTTTTAAAGTCCATTAAATATTTATATGAATAGTTTCTAATAGTTTAATAGACTTAAATGAAGGGGCTGCATTACAAAGAGCAAATGTACCTGACTCTGCGTGACGCGTTACGTCATTAGGAGAAACCTGCACTTACGCTGAGCCTCTTTGTGTTTGAACTCTGGTTCTGTTTCCACAGTTTAGAGATGGAGGGAAACACTCGGCTGCTGTATGACACCAGGCCTGGACGATGGTGACACGTGGAGCGCATCCGTGGACTGTGTGTATGTTGGATTAGACAGGATTAAGACTGAAAGGCACTTTCCGTTCACGCCCGTGTGCTTCACAGACTGTGTTTTGGTTGAGTCGAAACCCGAAACGATGTGTAAAGTTGCACCTGACGGGGCTGGGCTATTTTAGTCTACACGAATAGTACAAATCCCCAACTAGCCACTAGCCCCCCCTCCATAAAAAAGCCATGTTGCCTTCAGGCACACGAAGGTAACTGAGGAGCAGCCTCTGCAGCGGTTGCTGTCCCTTTTGTGGCGTTTAAGCTGCCCTTTACCTTAAATGCCAGAAATATTACAATAATGGAGAGAAACCAATGCTGCCCCTAGCGGTCAGGACTACGAACTTCAACAACAGCTGTGATCTGCTCTATTTTAAAGCCTTTGTTGTACTTGTACATTACGTTCCGACGTATTATTGGTTAGTATTTATGCACATTAGAGGTTGATAATTAATCAAATACGTCTTGAACTGAGGTTTTGTCAAGTGGCTATCGTTGGTCTGCCCTGTGGTCATTTTATCATAGGTTGTTTGACAATGACAAGCAAAATGTAATGTGCACAGAGGTGAGCTCCTACAAAATCTGTGATTTCCATTTTTGGTGGCCATATTGTCAAAGGTCAGGTATGGTTTAGATCTGGGACCACACCAAAGCGAGCCAGATCTCACAGAGTGGGAAAATCAGAAATCAAGTCCAGATTTGATTTTGTCCATTAAAAGCACGTGTCACTTGGTAGGAAAATGGTATGATTTTGGCCACTTCAGCTGTAACGTACTTGCAGCCTTAAATGTAACTGAAGTCAAGGAAGGATTTAGATTTTTATCAAAGCCCAAACTAAAGGGATATCAAAACCTGAAAAAATAATTAAAGACAAAAATAAACAGTAAATAACTAGAAGCACCAGTTCACTTCTTGGATTTCAGTACAATGTTGAGAAACATACTTTTTTTTTTTTTAAACTTTTGACCTTTGTTTGAACTCTTGATCAATGTCTCACAATGAAATGTTTACCTTTGCGTTGTTGCACAATCAATCTCACCTTAAAAGCATGAAACTGTGATATTTGTGAGTACATGCATTTAGTTGCCTTTTGCACTTATTTGGACAGTATTATTTACAGCCACCTGAATTTCACAGACCTACCACAGAAATGTAGCACACTACCTCAAAGCCATGTCTCAAACACAAATAACTACTTCTAAATGACTGTATTTAAATGTACTTGAATGCCTGACAACTGTGTACTTTGCACATTGCAGATACTAAAAAGCTGCTTCAAGAGAAATGTATTTTTGTATAATAAAACCAAATAGATTGTATCTTTGGCCTTTCTGTCCAGTGCTAAACGCAGTATTTCCAATTTGTAGAAGTTTTCTTTCCCTACTTTCTTAAAATATGGGTACTCTAAAGCTATAAACTGTATATTAATTTTAACAATATCACTTTCCTTGTTCTACACATAAATTGTAATGTTAGTTTCCATTTGAGCGCTACATTCAGGCTTTAGGAAGCCCACCATGTGATAGAGTCCTCATTTACTGACCTTAAATTTGTTCATAATTTAGGTTAGTTGTTTGATCAATTATAGCCAAAAGTAAACTACTCACTTCCATTTAGTTTTGCAGTTGACTTTGAATGAATTCTGGACCTTAAACCTCAGCCTTTAAAAATTTGGTGTCTTATGGTTTAACAAAATCTGTCAACTGATAAGGCTGGAAAAAAAAAAGCCAGAGAGCAAAATTCTTAACCATATTAATAATCTTTATTTCATAAAAAAGTCAAATTGTTTCAGATTAAAGAAAGTAGAAACCAAATAATCCATTAGCTGGTTAGGCATCTCACATGGGGAGCGCGTCTTCAGATAGACTGACCAAAGACCTCGACACATGGTTTCAGGTTCACCCGAAAGTCAAGAAAGAAGGCCGAGTTCAAAACCGTACAGAGTCTAAACATGAGACGGGCAAAGAAAATTCAGAAGGGGGAGGGGGCACTGGCCAAATTACATAAACCTTTGTCTGCCTCGTAGACACATGACTGAGAAGGGAAAAAAATTAAAATAAATAAAAAGTGAACTTAAATTTTAACCAAATACTAGTTCAGATTTATACACATGGAATGTTTGTTATCCAAATTATACAATGCATTACGAGAATAACAATCCAAAAAAAGGATTAGTTGTCTAGTCTGCTTCCCCTACACACCATCACATATAAACATGTTATTTAGGACAGAGCCCCCCCCCCAATTAGCTTAAATGTTTAAATCCTGTGGAGTGGTACAAGGGGATGTGTCTGTGTGGGAAGGAAGTAACAGAAGGAAAATACATTCTACTGCTCCTGCTGCTAATTAATTATGGGTAAGAAAGAAAAAAAAAAAAAAACACAAATAAAAGGGATTGGGAAACACCTCATCTGTAGACAGGTCTTAGTCTGCCTCCTCTTCTTCCGACTCCGACTCTGAAGACAGAAGGATTTTAATTAGGACCGTAGAGTTTACTTTTGGAAACGTTCAAGAGTTTGCTTGTATTTTTTAAACAAAAAAAAAAAAAAGACAAAAAAATATGTTTAAGTTTTTAAACCAGGCTGCAGGCCTGAATTGTATGATAATGAATGGAATTTTAAATGATTAAAAGAACAAAAATGTTGAGTTGTTGCAATGCCAAACATATTTCCAGTTTTATGACTAAACTAACTACTGATACTGGTGAAGTATCAGGTTTCTGCCAACTCAAAAGTGTAAGTGCGCAACATGTTTTTACCTTCCTCTGCATTTTTCAGCCACTCGACAAATTTTTTCATTTGCTCTAGAAAAACACTCTTCCCCTTGGCGACATGAGCTTCCGTGTACCACTTAAGTATGGCCTCTTCGCTCAATACGTCAGCTACAAAAGAAATGACAAGCAAACAAGTTCAATGTTTTGTTGGGATTTCCAGGATTGCCTAGATGAACTCTGACAAACAGTTTGTCACATCAGTTAAGTCCATTGTGATAGATTCTGTGTTGCAGATAAATTTAGCACAAAGAGATCTCTATGGAGATTTATGAATTTTGCAGGGTGTGAACTAACAATGATAAATTCTTGAAGAGCTGCCTGTTCTATTTCTGATTTCTCTAAATATGTTGCCTCATTAAGTTGGTCTGTTGTACATGTACCATTGAATCAATCAAAATTACTACCAGACTTAGTTTTATGACAAGCCAGGTTCTTTTTGTCAAGAACGGTTTCTTAATGGATATAATTAGATAAAAGCTTAATTATAAATTTAATTAAATATATACATACATACATGAACTACTGGACTAGAGTATGTTAAAAAAAACTAATTTGTCCAAGTAATATTGAAAGTTGAGGCCTAAATGTTTCTCCTATGCCAAATATCTTATATTGTTGTGGAACACCACTCAAATGTATAGTGGACCCAGCAGTCGCTGGAGGCAAAACCAACCTTTGTAGAGGAGCACCACAATCTTCTGAAAGGCCTTCATGAAGTGGATGTTGTCATAGCAGTACTCTTGAATTTTCAGCAGCAAGCTAAGCTCGGACAGGCCCTGGGAGGTGAAGGCTTTCAGCAGAGGGCTGTATTGCTGCAAGACCAAGAGACAACAGTAAAGTTACCGTAGAGAAGATCAGTCTTTCCTGGTAGAGCCCGATTCATAGTCTAGGAACAGAAGTTTGTGGTTCTTCTTTAGTTAGTTGATGTAAAAAAAAAAAAAAAACCCAACAAAAACGGTCAGTCTGGGGGTTAATTTAGCAGGTATAGTTTGAAAACTAGCAGGACAGTGGCCCCCATTGAACCAGCAGGAGTGCCCACAACTACATGGTCTTTTTCCCCAGCCTAAATGATGACTGCAGCCCACACAAAGTTGCTTATTTGAGAATGCATCCAGCCCACGACACTAAAATTAACACAAACAGGAACTGGTAAAATGTCATGCAACTACTAAAACTTAGACCACTTTCAATTTTTTTGCGAAGAAGTACATTAAATCTTTTGCCTGTGTGCTTTATCATAAACACTAAATGACTTTAGACTTGTCACAACCTGCAGTTGCTGTAATTTGTGATAATGAGTTATTGGCCAACTGATTTGTCTACAGGTTCAACTGTGTTTAATTTCACTGTATCTAAGGCATTTAACCATGTTCACAACCCACCTTCAAGTGTTTGATGGCTTGTTCGGTCACCAGCTCTTCCTTTTTGTTCCACTCCACTGAGCTCATCACGCTGGTCCAGATGATGCCAATCATGGCCTGCTCAGAGAGGTTGGCCTTTTTCATCTCTTCCTTGGTGAAGGCAATGATCTGAGAGAGAAACATTCATTAAAACCCCTAAAGAAACCTCACATTTAACTTGGCTATGTCCAGACTATCAAAATTGTCACAACTTAAACACTAGAACAATTTCATTAGTAGCAACTCCACAAATTATTACTCTAAGGCCACTATCAGCACTAGCAGTACTACTGCCCATGTTATTATGCTGTTCAGCGGTTACTGTCCTGTATTACTATTATTTTATTAATACTACATTGTACCACAGACGGACAAACTTGATTTCATATTGTCAGTGCAATTTCTGTCCGTTAGCTTCCACAATCCAAACAACTTACCTCCTTCTGAGGGTCACCGCGGGACATCTGCTCCTGGAGCTCTTTCTGCAGCTCCTTGCGGGCGCCAATAGATTGCTGGTTGCGGGCAAAGTCAGACAACTCCTTAAGCCCGGCGTCAGTGAAGTACTTAGAAAAATGCTCGTAGCTTCGCCTGTTGGCAGGAAAGAGCTCCTGCAGGGCAAAGATCAAGATAGGTTTGTATAGAAAAATCTTAACACAACCAGATGCAAAACCAAAATTGCTTTAAACCTCTCTTTACCATCAGCCTGTTGTCCATTCCAACTTTGCGAAGGCTGGCAGCAACAGAGTTGATGTCCTTCTCATTAATCCATGACTTGAACAGTTTGACCGCGAAGGCTGCAGAGACACCTGAACAGATACAAGACGTTACAAGTAGAGTCGCTAATGTACTTGACGCAAGACAGCTTTATGACCGGAATCAATTTTTCACAGTTGTCTGATATGACCATTAAGTTATTCTCACCCTCTTTGACAAGGTTCTCGTTGAAAAGGCTGCTCAAAATGGAGGCTGATATGTTGCCATTGGCCAGCAGGATGCCAGTCAGCATGGCCAGTTTGTTACGCTCAGACTCAGTGAACCCCTTCAGAAACAACAGGAGCTAAAAAAAAAGAAAAACAGGTTTGTTTGTGCGTGTTACAATATCAACCTTCATTTTTATTGGGCCAGGACAATCTGCATTCCGCTGTTGACAACCCAACAGTTCACATAATTATGGTGAATGAAAGCTATTTCATTTGTTTAAGTAGCTGCATAAAATCATTTGATTCTGGGAAAATGCTTTTCTAATAAAAGACAAAGTGAATGTGATTTAGAGTCATAGCATTAGTTGCAGCTTACGTTCTGATAACCTCAAGGTTTTTGGCTGTGAACCATCAACAGTGGCATCATGTTTGAATGATGGATCAAACTGCACACTAAAAGTGACATCAGGTTCCACCAGCAAGACAAGTTGTGAATTTAGAACACAAGGACTCTGCTAAAAAGAACACTTACCTTCTTGATCTCTTCCTCAAAACCCTTCTCCAGGTACTTGTAACGCCTGATCAGCTTGTTAAAAACCTGTTTTTGGCACGATAAAAAAACAAACTTAACTTAATTCAGACAAATGTATTATGTTATGCATTAAGCTCAATTGGTAAAGCACAGCTTGGAAAGCAGAAGATCACCAGTGACCAACTGATACAGTGTCTGCCAATTTTTCTATACCTGAGCATATGCTTGCATTGTCTCCAGGTCTTCTTGTGCCGTAAAGAGGCAGAACTCCGTGCGGGTCATGTCGTCAGACAGCGTTCCACCTGGGGCTGCAATACAACAAAGAAGAACAATTTAGGTTAGGAAAACCCACCACAGTATATGCAAGCCTATTTTATTACTTTACCAGTGAACAGCAGAAATGTATGTGAAAGGGACATTTTGTTTGTAAAAACATTGTAGCCATATTGTAGCTGATTATGAATATAATTACTTTTGAAGTCCTAACAGTTGTTTTAAATATGCATCTGAAGACAACTCACCCAGCATGCCACCGGCCACCAGGATGTCAAAGAGTGTCTCTGCATACCGGCGGTAGTCAAGCTTGGCGCCAGAGGCATCAAGAAACTTTGCAACCGCTTCCAAATCAGTGCCAGTTTGGTTCAAGCCTTGTACGATACTTTCTTGAAACTGAGTAGGGTCAAATCTCTCCTTTTCATCTGTAGGAACAGAGCAGAAATGTTGATATTCAGGAAAAGGTCATTGATTATGCATAGTTCTACATGACAAACAGATACACCTAAAAGCAGAAATGATGCCAACCTCTTTTCCTCGTTTTGAAACGCTGGCCGGTTAGCGTTGGCTTTTGCTGCTTTTGATTATTCATAAAAGACACCCTGTAGAAAAAGAAAATTCAAAATGCCATACAGCATTTAGTTTACTGTGTGGTTAACAGTGAGAATGATATGCAGTGTTTCATGCTTTGTATTGCCATCTTTTGGGTGTGGACTTGGGTGAACACCATGTAATTAAATTCACTGCCCTAAACTGTCTAAACAATTCCTAAACGCAATAGAAACTTTCAGTGCTATCTTTAAAATATTACTGTGCGTTAACCTAGAAGCAGTGGCATTTTAGATTCGGGCCCACACACTAGTTGCTATAAATAGTCTTAGAAAAAAAGAAACTCTGTGTGGACTATTCTGTAGTACATCATTGATAAACATTAGGGGCCCAATGATAGAACTCATTGATTTCTTGATCAAATATTCATTTGACCTATAACATTTTAGCAAAAACCGAGCCATATTTCAAAATCATTTGATCCAATTATAAGCCTTAATAATAAATAAAAACATAACAAAATAATAAAAAAAACACAGTAGACCAAGTAAAATTAATTTTGCAATGATGAAACCAGGAAAATGACAATCCTCACATTGAACGAGAACAAATTCTGCTTTAAAATGTCTAGCAGCAACCTCATCGTGCAGTCAATAATACTAGTGTTTCAATCTCCAAAAATTAAAGCTGTAATCTAATGTTGAGTAATTTCTTTTCCAGGCAACAGGTTTTATAGATACTCTTGCAGTAATACGCAAGTAGGGTTTGTGCAAGACTGAAGTTTCAGTCTATGTAAAAACACACTCACTATCGTTATGAGGAAAAAAAACAGCAGAGACAATGGGTAAAAAATGCAAAACATTCCGCTTTCAAAAAGAAGCCTTGCTATGTTTGAGGTAAAGGACAAAAGCATCCTTTCACAAACCTGAGTTCAGATATTTTCAAACTTAGACTAGTCGTGTAAATTCAGAGGCTTTATTTTTACGTCGATGACATGATTTAAAGAGTTTCCCAAATGTTTGATTATACCACCACATCGGCTAAAGCAAAACAAAAGACATGACGAGGGCGTTCAACGGAACTAGTGATTGAGTACTTGCATCAGGTGTTAGAATTCACAGTTCTAAGCAGGGCGTGTAGATCTGATGCGTAATGTATTTTCGCTCAGTCGTACCAATGGCTTATTAAGGAAAGCCTTATCAAAGGGGCATTTTTCCCCACACAACAGCTGGCTAAGTACATGTTAGCATCAGCAAACTACGGCCTTCACCATGCGTCGAGCCTAGCCGGGCCCACAAGCTAGCTACCTAGCTAGCTGACCGGCTAAGCATGTGTCATTAATTACCGAAAGGCTCATTCAACGCTAATAATCATACGGCGAACCATTCCTCTACACAGCAAATTACTGTCGAAATGTCATCACATATATTTAACCAATACCACGATATCCTTTGTTTAGAAGTATGTAGCGCTAACGCTAATTAGCTTGCCGAAGTGGAGGAAACCAAAATCACTCCACAGCAGTGCAGAGGACAGCAACATTCCCAATTTAGGAAGAGTATTTCTAATTTTGAAAAAAACATTAATGGAAGGACAACTAGAACGCAAGAACACGTCGGAGACGTTGAAACACACGTACATACCGAAATTAATGCAGATAAAAAACGGTTGTTAACCAGAGGAATCAAACAGTGTCGAGTCTCTCAGCGGCCCAAACAAAAAGACCTTACCGTCAGGACCTCTGCAGGCTCCAACCGCTGCGCATGCGCGATTTAAAGGGTTTTCAGTTCAACAAATATACTCAAATACAACTCATTTTGATTAGATGTGGACTTAATGTGTCTATAACTGTTATATTTTAATGCAATATGTATGTAATGTATGTTTATCAATCAAATGAACATTTGCAGTCAAATGCCTTGACTATGTTGCCTTTGTGTAGGGTCGCGTGTTTGCTGGAGCCTACCGCGAAATAAAAATAAAAATATTTATCCTAAAGTAAAAAGAGGAATAAAATTAAGAGTTTTTTGCTATACTTGTACTTAAACTTGATGTCTCGTTATTTATTTGACCTTCCTGACAAGTTACTCAGAAAAACATACACATTGACAGGAGGTCTTGCTCTTTGAGGAATTATGTGTTTTATTGTAATCTAATGTCCAGCCCCTTGAGGTGCCCCTATTATGCAAAGTCTACATTTGGATATTCTGGTACAGTTTTTTAGGATGCATGTTTACATACACGATTAGAAGTGAACTTGCTCTTTTCTACCGATGTCACACCCCTGAAAATGTCAAGTTTTATTATTTTTTCTAGGATGTCTGTTATCATGTTGTAGTACTGCCAGTCTCTGAAGGGGGATGACGCTCTGCTTCAGTATAGTCAACTGCACATGTTGGAATTCAATGTTCCCTCAGTAAACTGTAGCACCCAATGATGGCAGCACTCAGAGCACCCAGACCACTTGCCTTCCTCCTCACCTGTTTGCTGCCACACGCTTGACATCATCTGAACCAAATAAGTTTGTTGGGCTCATCAGACCAGAGCACATGGCTCCAGTAATGCATGTCCTTAGTCTGCTTGTCTTCAGCAAACTGTTTAGGAGCTTTTTTGTACATCATCTTTAGAGAGTCTGTATGTACATATATACTAAGGTTATGTCTGCCCTAACAACTAATGATGATAACGTGCTTTTGTTCAAAAGTGCAATGTTGAGGAAAAGGGGGAGCAGACACTGCTCTTGCCACGTCGCAAGGTGCTGCTGATGGCCTGAAGTCCTCCACGCCAGTGTCAATCTCTCCCCCTTCCATTTTTAAATGCCAATGGAGGCGATGGCATAAACACGTACAGCCACCTTATTGAGACATCCAGGTCCTATATTCTTTTGTTTTAGTACTCGCAGCTGAAGCACTTCCTGTCCAGTTGGCTACTACACTATCTCATTTGTTGTCAACTGTGTGTTTTTAGTTCTCTACTACTGCTGAATGAACACACATGAAGCATCAATATGAAGTATTTATTATCTTTTGAGTTACTACTAATAATCACATAGTGGTACAGAAATACAAACTCAATCATTCACAGAAATCAACCAAATGTAAAATCAAGTGGTTATTATCATGCATTCATTTCATATTATATAAGATCAAGGTGTGTGAATAAGTGTGCACCAATCAAAAGCCTCGATTGTTAGTAAAGGATCAGTGGGATAACTTCTGTAAGTTATATTTAGACCTTGTAGACATTCTATTATATCATAGCGGTTATAACAGAGGCTTCAGCTTTAGATGTTTAACGCCCAGGGTGTGAATGATCCTGGGTTACTCACAGGAACCTGGCATGTGAATAAAACAAACAATAAACAATTATTGTAAAATGATGTGTATATTTTTACTGAAATAACAATTATGATACCTAATTTGAGACAAAACTACAAATGTAAGTGGTGCATTTTATTTTTTCTGAATTACACTGTGTTGGTTTACTTCTTTTTAACTTTCTCACTAAAACAAAAGATTAAAGTAAAAAAATAATAAAAAAATTTAGGAAATATATTGTCGCTAAACTTTCTAAGTCAGAATACCAGCCTTTTTTTACCTTTTGAGTGAAAGGAGAGGCACAAGCCAGACTGGCCCTCTCTGGTGTCGCTGGGCTGTGCAGGGGAAATGGCCCCATTAGACCGGAGTCTGAACGAGCTGCAGCCACAGCATCTTTGATGGCAAAAAACACGGAACTGCCCAGGAACAAAACTGGTTCGCCAATACCCTACAGAGAACGAAGGGACACTGAGAAGGTGAGGTTCTCTGTAGATTAATGTAAACATATATAATGCAAAAATATGAACTGCACCCTCTGACCTTGGAGGAGTAGATAGCGTTAGGATTGTCAGTGTCAGGCAGCAGGTACACGTTGAATTGAAGTGGCACATCGCAGATTGCGGGCGTCTTATATTGAGATGGACCTCGAGTGTACAGAAGCCCAGAAGGGGAAAACTTCAATTCTTCCAGAGTGTAGAGCCCCAAACCCTGCATGAAAGACCCTTCGATCTGAGAGAGGGAACCAAAAGACGACAAGCAAACAGAACAAAGTTAGCTGACAAAAAAGAGCAAGAAACTCATTCCATTTATACTTTCACTGCTGCTTTATTTCACAGGTTCCATTATCTCTTCATGCCTTCTTAGGTAAATTTCATTTTATACAATTTAAAGATAGAGAACTGAAAAAGTGCACTCTACTGTAACTACCTAATTATTTGAAAAAGCTTTTAAGATAGAACCAGAATATTTAAATAATGGATTTAATTATATACACTGCAGACAGACAGTGTATATAGTTACAGTTTCTTGGTTTCAGAAAACCAAGATAAAAGCATTTGCAGATCCATTACACCTCCCATATACAAATATACCTTGAGTCTGTCACTGTTTGTTAATGGCTGCTAGGGATGTCTAGGAAATAAATTCCCAGCTTTTTACAAACTCCATGTTACGAAATAGAGAGGGTCTCACTTGGCCAATATCCACGCATGGGTTCACACTTCTGCCAATGTCCATCACAATGTCTGTCCTCACCGTCTAGAGAAACCAAAAACACATACTGTTGTTCTGTATTGTCTTTAGGTTCAGAAGACTGAAAAGACTGTGAAGAAACCTCCAGACCCTGTTGTCTCCAGTCAGGCAGTCCAGCTCCACCTCAGAACAACAGACTCCATATGTGAAGTAAGCGTAAGGCTGACCCTCCATCTTGTCCCAGTCCATGTAAAGGTCTGGACCTCTGACAGTGCACAACAGGTCAAGATCATAGTTTTCCAGTTCATTTGTTGTATAAATGTGATTTGTGTGTCACACTAACCTGTAAAACCCAGTGGCCGATAAACTGATTTTCGCAAAAAACGCTGCCTTGACCTGAGTCCAAAGACAGAAGAAAAGTATGTCAATGAAATGCGGCAATTTCCTAATAAATGAGGGTTCACTGACATATCATACCCATTGTTCCCATGATCCTTTGGGATTCTTCTGCCTTATTGGCTCCAGTCGCTGGTACAGAATCTCACAGGCATTCTGAGTTAAAGAACATCTAAGTGAACCACTAGCAATATTGTTCTCATTGTCACTGTCTTTTCTGCATCAGCCATTTAAAGTCAGTGAACACTTCACCTTGACTGCAGCGCCGTTGGCATCAGTGCCGAAGGAGGCAGCGGAGGGGCAGGTGTTGGGAACAGTGTTGGTGCTGGTTTCACTGATGTAAATCTTAGAGGTTGGGACATTAAGCTCCCGACTTGCCACCTACAAATATTTTTAAGATAAACAGAAATAATTTCAATACTAATATTTATATTCATTCATTATTCGAGAGAGAAATAGACAGAGAGAGCAACAGAGGAGAAGGTAAATATGCGTTTTAGGCCAGAGGAAACATTTCCTGTTCTCTGGCACAGCACCTGTTGCATCTTTGTGTGGATCCCCTGACCCATCTCTATCCCACCATGAGTAACCAGAACAGAACCATCTTTATAGACGTGGACTAGAGCGGCAGCCTTTAAAATACATACAAAAAACACTGACATTACTGACAGAATGCAACAGATGAAACAGAATGAGAAAGATAAAACACAGCCATAATAAAAGAAAATAAGACGGCAAAGCTAAATGAAACAGACCTGATTTAAAAAGCCTTCTGAGAATGCAATGCCATATTTGATGGGGATCATGGACATTCCTCTCTTCTTCCAGCGGTTCTGCTGGTTGAACTGGTCCACAGCTTTGCAGCGGGCACTGTAGTCAGATTTGAGCTTACATTCCTCCCAGCAGCGCTGCAAGTTCTCTGGACTGAATTTGAAATTGTAGTGGGTGACGGACGGCCCTCTGTACATGTTGATCTCTCGAATCTGATGAGGAAGTTGGAAACACAAATTAGTTAAAAAAATAACTACTGACCAGTGTCAGGATCCTTCAGTTGGGAGAATATGAACCAAGAACATGACCTGGTGTGAGGGACATCCCAGAACCAAGGCCACATCATTGATCATGTTCTCCACCACAAAGAGGCTCTGGGGCACGCCGAAGCCCCGGAAGGCGGTGTTGGAGGGCAGGTTGGTCCTACAGGCGGCCGCTTGGCCTCGCAGATTTGGAATGTTGTAGGCATTGTCCATGTGAAGGACGATTTTCTCTGCTATCTGCAACATAAATAGAGATCACCACTTAATGTACGTAGGTCTTTGAGGTCTTAAAGTTAAATCTCTATCACCTACCAGAACAGACTCATCCTCAGCATTACCAGCATTGGCGTAGTACTGTAAATCTGCGGCCAGGATTCTCCCGTCGTTCATGAAGCCCACCTGAAATATTAGTTAATTATGCAACTATGGTCTGTGGTCTGCTGAGGAGCAGGCAGCACAGACCGGGACAGGAAAAGACTAAAGAAGCTGGCGAGGAAAGCCAGCTCTGTCTTGGGCCTCCAATACCTGCCACATATTTCCTTTAATTCTGCACAAATCAAAGTACAGTACGTGCCAGAGCTGGAAATATGTGTTATGTTCCTTCTAATCATCACGCAATTTTCTCTATTCTGCACCTGGATGTCTTCTTGTGGCTGCTCCAGCTGTCTGTCTGTCTGTCTGTCTGTCTGTCTGTCTGTCTGTCTGTCTGTCTGCCTGCCTGCCTGCCTGCCTGCCTGCCTGCCTGCCTGCCTGCCTGCCTGCCTGCCTGCCTGCCTGCCTGCCTGCCTGTCATATAACAGTGGTTTAAAACACTGGACGTGTAACATGACCCCTTGCTGCTAGTATACTGTAGTGTATCTTTAGGTAAATAATCTTCCAGTGCAATATTTATATGCTAACTTATTTGAACTTTCAATTTGTCAGGCTGATGAAAAAGATGCTTTTGGGAACATGTGTAAAATCTGTCACTTACATAACACACAGAACTTATTTGCAGCTGCACATTAGATTAAATAATAGATGAACCTGTCAAACCATAGCATGCTGGCGTACCTTGTATTTTCCCAGGACAGGATGACGCCCTCCTGAAATCAACATGTCATCACCTCGTTCTAGGACACAGCGAACTGGTCGACTGGTCCTAAACAAAAACAAAGCTACTTTATTTTCTCCTGAATTATTGAGCTCTGAGTCAGATTTCATTTAATTTCGATAGTTGTATACAATCTATTAAAAATGAGCATTGATAAGCTTTTTATTATGATTACTTTATGAAGATGAACTTCTAATAAAATGTGTTGCTTGCCAACCTACGTACTTCCACGCAGCCACAGCAGTGATCGAAGTCAGAATAGCAGTTTTGGTTACTTTCCCCCCAAATCCTCCACCGATCCTTTTGACATGACAGGTCACTCTATTGGATGCGATGTTTAGTGTCTCTGCAACTGCATCCTGCAGTAACAAAAACAGGCCTGTCGGTTCAGACGCCAACAAATCCTCTTTAGCTCTTTGAGCTGGGTCAAATCGGAGTGTGCGCCTCTTAGTGTAACGGGAGCCACAATGCTTCAACAGGACAGTAAAGACTGACGTTGTGTTGGAGCTTATGTCTCAGTTTATTAGTCTGATTAAACAGTGGAATAAACCACACAATACTAGATTACTATTAATGTAAGACATGAAATACTAGTGAGATGAAATAAAGTCTAACACAGAGGTCTGAGTCTGCACACTTGACTGGCAGTACCTGGACAAAAGAAGGAGCTTGAGTGGAGACGTAAACGTTGAACTCCTTCTCTTCGCCAACGGGAACAACTAACATGCTCTGAGTCTCCATGTAGAAATGCTCCTGGCCGCCCAGTCGAATCTCTCCTACGGTTCAAGCACAGTTACATTAAAATGACCCAGTCAAAAACAGTCTTTAAAGCTTATTTTGCTTCAGATGGTTGCTGTTGGATCACAGCACTCTCAAAATCACAAATCACGCACAGATTTGGTGGAAATGATATATTGCATGTAACATGTTAATTTTTACCTTCATAAACTTGATCAACACTTTTAAATGCCTCAGTTACATTTCCTTTTTCAATTATCCTTCGGGGCTCAAAGAAAGATGACTTTTCAATGGCCTCCTGTCATAATGTAAGAGGACAAACCCTGTGAGATGTCGTGGTGGTAGAGAAAATCAAAACTTATAAGAAGAAATGATTGTAAGTGTAAAACATAACTGGAATACTTGTTAAAGAGCAAACAGATCCTGAAAATGAATAAAATGAATTACGAGTAAGATTTAACACAATGATGTGCATCACACACTTCTACAGTGAAGATGGGGTCTGGCAGTTTTTTGTAACTGATCTTCACGGCAGACGCTCCTCGTTTAGCCTGTGCTCTGGTATTAGCAACCACGGCACATAACATCTGGCCGATGCACGACACCTGCAGACAACAGCAGCTATGAAACTGATTGTGCATGTCCACACGTGAAATACAAATGGGCACACGCACGCAGGCACGCACCTCTGTGGCAGCAAGCAGCTCCTCTGGATAACCAGTCATTGTCCGGACTTTCTTCCCAGGAATATCTTCAGCTGTGATGACATCAACAACACCAGGAAGCTGCAGAGCCTCACTGACGTCCAAACTCCTGTTGGATAAAAGACACATTAGAAAATGAATAGTTTACAATTTTAAAATGGTATAACTGAAGCCGTCCCTCTCTGCTTACACAATCTTAGCGTGTGCTTGGGAGCTGGTGACCAGAACCAGGAAGAGCTCCCTGTCCATTTGTGGAATGTCATCACAGTACATGGCTTCACCTGTGGCATGGCTGATGGCAGAGCGATGCATGATAGGACGCCCTACGGGGTCCTGGGTGCTCTGATCCTTCGACACATGCTGAAAAGTAGCAGATTTCATAAAGACACAGAATAAAAATGACAGTATAATCACAGTTATACGTGTTTTTATGGTTCGGATGCGTGCTGCCTGACCTGGAACTCCTGCAGGCTGTGCTGGATTTCTCTGGGTAAAGGCTGAATGTGATTCTTCTCAGAAAGCTCATCTGTAATCACGTTCTGTAAACACAGACTCTTTCTAAGCCTTTGCATATGTAATCCATCACCAGCTGTCATCTTATGTCAGTTTAACACCTGAACATTTCCATTTCAGCTTCACACTGTTTTCTGGCACGTCCTACCATTTCTCTGAGCTTCTGCAGGACCTCCAGGTTAAATTTGAAGAGGAAGCTTAGCGTCAGGGATCGTCGAAACTCCACCTTTCCACCAGGAGCTGAAGGAGGAAGAGTTAACTCTTCTAGAAGGACATCATAGGCCCGGCTAAGGGTCTCCTCATCCCATGGCCTGACGAGCAAACACAGTGAATGGATTAAATTTGCTTTCTGTTTGTTCACATTATTGAAATTCCAAATCAAGCAGTAAAACTGACCTTGTGATGAGAGCAGCACAGGTCTTGGTGGCACTGACAGTTGTTGGTCCCATTCCTCCATAGTAAATACTGACCTCCTGCACCACTCTGGATCTGCTGGAGAAAAACACTCTCATCCCCGTAGTCACGGTGGCAAAGCAGCTCTCCTTTCTTGGAGCCTGGCGGAGCGCACGGACAAACTCACCCTGCGGGACGAGCAGCACATCATGATGGTTATGCAAGGTTTGTGCATACTGTGCTGCCTAAAGGCCAAGACATGTATCATCCAAGATAATGACAGGTTTGGGTATTCTTCTGGGAGATTTCAATCTGAACAGTTTGGCCATAAAAAACATGTTGTTCGAACATAAGGGTGTCCACCAGTGCACATGGCACCAGGACACCCTAGGCCGGAGGTCGATGATAGACTTTGTAGTCTTTTCAACTGTCCTTCGGCCATATGTTTTGGACACTCGGGTAATACGAGGGGCTGAGCTGTCAACTGATCACCACCTGGTGGTGAGTAGGATCCGCTGGCAGGGAAAGAGACTAGAACAACTTGGCAGGCCCAAGTATTGTGAGGGTCTGTTGGGAACGTCTGGCTGAACCCTCTGTCAGACGGACCTTTAACTCACACCTCCGGGAGAGGTGTGTATCAGGTCTGGTTGACCTGTGGGACTCCTGAGGCAGCTGATGGGTATTGACAGGCCAGGCGCGCTGCAGCCCGTGCCGTTGCGGAGACAAAAACTCTGGCCTGGGAAGAATTCGGGGAGGCGATGGAGGAGGACTATCGTTTGGCAAACCGTTCGACGCCTCAGGAGGGGGAAGCAGTCCTTCACCAACTCTGTTTTCAGTGGAGGTGGGGAGCTGTTGACCTCGACTGGGGATGTTATCGGACGGTGGAAGGAGTACTTTGAGGATCTCCTCAACCCCTTCATCACGCCTTCTGCTGAGGAAGCAGAGGCAGGGGACTCAGAGGTGGACTTGCCCATCATCCAGGCTGGGGTCACCAAGGTAGTTTGTAACCTCCTCTGTGGCAGGGCAGCGAGGGTGGACGAGATCCGTCCTGAGTACCTAAAGTCTCTGGATGTGGGGCTGCCTTGGGTGACACGCCTCTGCAACATCACATGGACGAGGGGGACAGTTCCTCTGGACTCTGTCTTCACAAGAAGGGGGATAGGAGAGTGTGTTCCAACTATAGGGGCATCACACTTCTCAGCCTCACTGGGAAAGTCTATGCCAGGGTACTGGAGAGGAGAATTCGTCCGATAGTCAAACATCGGATACAGGAGGAACAATGTGGTTTTTGGCCTGGTCGTGGAAGGCTGGACCAGCTTTATACCCTCAACAGGGTGCTTGAGGGTTTGTGGGAGTTTGCTCAACCAGTCTACATGTGTTTTGTGGATCTGGAGAAGGCATTTGACGCGTCCCTCGTGACATCCTGTGGAGGGTGCTCCGGGAGTATGGAGTCCAAGGCTCTTTGCTAAGGGCTGTTCGGTCTCTGTACAACCGGAGCAGGAGCTTGGTTCGCATTGCTGGCAATAAGTCAGATCTGTTCCTGGTGCACGTTGGACTTCGACAGGGCTTCCCTTTGTCACCGGTTCTGTTCATTATTTTTATGGACAGAATTTCTAGGCGCAGCCAGGGGCCGGAGGGGGTCTGGTTTGGGGACCACAGGATAGCATCTCTGCTTTTTGCAGATGATGTTGTCCTGTTGGTTTCATTGGGCCAGGACCTCCAGCGTGCGCTGGTGCGGTTTGCAGTGAAGTTTGAAGTGGCTGGGATGAGAATCAGTTCCTCCAAATCTGAGGCCATGGTTCTCGACCGGAAAAAGGTGGTTTGCTCTTTCCAGGTTGGAGGAGAGTTCCTGCCCCAAGTGGAGGAGTTCAGGTATCTTGGGGTCTTGTTCACAAGTGACGAAAGGAAGGAGATTGACAGACGGATTGGTGCGGCGGCTGCAGTGATGCGGTCGGCGTATCGGTCCATCGTGGTGAAGAGGGAGCTGAGCCAAAAGGCAAAGCTCTCAATTTATCGGTCATTCTACGTTCCTACCCTCACCTATGGTCATGAGCTTTGGGTCATGCTCAGGCATCTGGTTCGGATGCCTCCTGTACGCCTCCCTAGGGGGGGGGGGGGGGGGGGGGGGGGTTCTGGGCATGTCCCACCGGTAGGAGGCCCGAGGAAGACCCAGGACACACTGGAGAGACTATGTCTCGCGGCTGGCCTGGGAATGTCTTGGGGTACCACCGGAAGAGCTAAAGAAAGTGTCCAAGGAGAGGGAAGTCTGGAAGTCTCTGCTTAGAGTGCTGCCCCAGCGACCCGGCCCCAGATAAGCGGTTTAAAATGGATTAATAGAAGGTTTAGGTGAATTTCTGTGCACAGTGAGGGTGAGGGATTTTGTACCTCTCTGGAAAAGGGAATGAAGACTGACACAACTATCTCTTCTGGGTTCAGGACAGTTTTTCCAAAGCCTACGAAGAACTTTTGATCCAAGGGCACCTCTCTTGTTCCGGCTGGTGGTTTCAGACACAAATGCATGATAAGTAAAAAAAAAGCTTACGAATGTTCTATGAAGATGTCACCACCTGAATTTAAATAGTAGAATAATACCATTTGAGATGACGCTCATTTTGCAGTTCCCAGCAGCCAGGACAGGGTTAAGGTCTGAATTGGGGTATGCACTTACAATGTTGCCTCCAAGAGACTAATCAATTAAAAGCAAAACAACAGGATAGCATGTTATTTTAAACAGGCTGAGAATCAACTGTAAGTGTGACTAATGAAAGGTAGCTTGAAAGAATGGGGTCTACACACGGCAACGTTGCGGATCTGTTGGCTTCCCAGGTTTCTTAGCTGATGGATCAGGGCTTTGAAAAGTTCAGTCTTCCACTCTGGAAACTGGGGAACCAATTTCTCCAAAAGACATAGAACCTCTGACAGGCTGCAGCCGGCTCCAACCCAAACACCTGTAAACGCAGAGTGTCAGTGAAGCAGGAGTCCGGGGTACCTCTTTTTTCTTTTCATACACTGGATTTTTTTACAGCAGTGTTTCTCAACCACTGTGCCAAGGCACACAAGTGTGCTGTGAAAGATTATCCAATTTCACCTGGCTGGTGTGAGTGGAGTGTAGTAAGAAATACGAAGGTACATACTCATGCTGTGTGCAAGACATCCCCACCAGTGATGAAAAGAAAAGGTCAATCTGAACTGTTTAGTTAGTAAACAGGCCCAGGAGTAAATTAAGACTAGATTTTCATTCTATTTCAATTAATATAGTTGTAGGGGCAGTGATGTGGCCTAACAATTATACAGTATTGTGATATTTCAAGAAATTTTTCAATAACAATATTTTTCACCATATAAGAAAAACAGAATATTTTCTACATGATTGCAGCTCACAGACAGTTTATTAGTGCAAACAAAACAGGGCATTTCTATCGTCGTCCTTTATTAGAATGACATACTGTCACTTATGACAGTCCATCTGTCCTACAGCAAAAGTTTACCACAGCATCACTTTCGTTTCTGAATACCTAAAATTACTCAACTTTGTGACTGAACTTTACATCACCCTTTATCATGTAGAAATTTAGATCAGTATTTTTGTACATGACACACTTTTTTGCACCCTGAAGCAGAATTACCTCTTGAAAATGAAAATACGGCAATGTTACCCACCATGAGGAGTGTGGGTGACCTCGAACAATTCCTTGACTCTAACTGGCGATATTATCAGTGGATGCAGGACACCTTTGAACTTTATATCTGGACCTTCAAAAGAGCGAAACAGAGAGTTTAGTTTATCTGACAAAATATGCTTCAAAAAAAAAGTGGCTTTACTGAGCACCTATGTTGGTGTTTCCCATGACCAGTGGAGCCTTTGGGTTAGTGGCCTTCATCCTGACAAGCTCCTCCAGTGTGACAGGGCACATCCAGGTCATCCTCTCACCCTGAAAGGTAAGCGTTTGAGGGCGCACAGTCTCTGCCATTAGCTGTAAAACAGTTTTGAAGTAAAAATTGCAAATACTGTTAATATGCAGTTTGAACAACATGTTCATATCAACAAGTTTCTTTTATATAAGGGCTGTGATATGGAATAAAATGAACCTCTGCTTGCTTGAAACAACTTACAATCAGTTCTGGAGGGAAGATTATCTCCTGTGTTGGGTCCAGTGGGAGGAAGTCATTTTTATCAAACAACTGTGACTTTTCCTAAAAAGGACACAAGTAAATAATTTAATTAAATCAAAACCTCTGACAGGGAGATAGTAGAAACAAAAGAAGATGAAGTGAAAAGACTGAAAGGGAAAAAATCAGGCTGACATACAAAAATTCGGTGATTTTTGATTAACACAAATAGTAAATCCAAGCAACAAAAGTGACTGACTTTCTTTGGTTCTTTATTATTTTCTTCGTCGAGGCAACAGTTTCCGACACCATTAGTTTGGCAACAGTTTGTTTCCTGTTGGAAAAACTCTTTGAGTTATTGTGCCTTATGTTTGTCTCATATCCAAACTCTTTACATTGGATAATACAAACTAAAGCAATTTAGTCTGCAGTTGCTGCAGAACTAAGCTTTGCACCTGACAGAAAGTTCTGCATCCATCAACAATGGGCCGATATCCAGTACAGCGACACAGATTACCTGGAAGGCACCAAGACAAAGGAAGCACAGATGTGTTTGTGTGTTTATGAGGTAAGAAGTCTGATCTGGGTTTTCTCATTTATGATTCCTTATTGTTGTTATTGTTGTTGTGAGAAATCAAGTGACTGGAAAGTTACAAAAGCAAAGGCAAACACACCAGCCAGAGCCTGGGTGATGTCTTCCATGGTGGGCTGTGGTCTGTTCCTCAGCAGGGTGTACATGGACATCACCATGCCTGGGGTGCAGAAGCCGCACTGGGAGCCATGAGCCTTTGCTATCCGCTCCTGCAACAGCATGCAGATCGCTTCAATAACATATTAACTTTAACAGCATGTTAATGAAGGGACAACACTGAACGACACTGAGGTGGTTTTATATCCAGCATAATTGTCAATTGTCACGTACGTCCCTGGTGAATATTTTAGTTTGAATTTTTAATATGACTGGCGTAGGTGGATGGACCTGTCATTTTATTATTTAGTAGGTTATAATATACTGTACAACAGAAACACCTGACATGGGTCCAGAACAAAGTAATACTTATGCTTTGCACTAAGAGAACAGAGTTGATGTAAATACAGAATTGCTTTGATTTGGGAACATGAGTGTCCATGAAATACAGCAGGACATGCTCCTGAATGTCTGGGTGGAGGCTCCCTGTGCAGACCTGTACAGGATGGATCCGGGTTGTGGTGCTGCCGACGCCCTCCACCGTGGTGACAGCAGCTCCGTGGAGCTGGCATAGAGGCAGGAGGCAGGCGTTGGCTGAAAAATGTCTGAGGGTGCAGTGAAGGCAAACTGGAGGAGAACGAGTTCATCTGAGTACCTGTAGACTTCATGACTTTATTTGGACACATGATGTGAACCATTTTCAGTGATAAATAAAATGATTGACATCACTGTCATGAAACAATAAGAATGTATTTCTATGTTTGCTTAAACGTTTCCTCCCTGCTGCTGATTCCTCTTCTCCTTTCAGCTTTTCCCATCAGGGGTCTCCACAGCGAGTCATCATTTCCCATCTCATTCTATCCTGGGCATCTTCTACACTCACACCAGCCAACCTCATGTCTCCTGTTCTCACATCCATGTATCTCCTCCTTGGTCGTTAGGCAGCGTGAGCTGTCCCTCTGATTTGCTCCTTGTTAATCCCGTCTGAGGAGGACCTCAGCATCTTCATCTCAGCCTCTTCCTCACTGCTACCTTCTCCAGCCCATAGACCACAGCTGCTCTCACCACTTGTACTTCCTCATTCCACTACTAAGTGTCGTTATCTTTTTTCCTCCTCCACTGAAGTCTGCTCCAACAACTACCCTCTATCCTCTGGGGAAACTCTCACCGAACCCGCTCCAGAACCTCAACTGACTACGTTAACTATCACCCCTTCAATTTCTAGTTTTAGGCTCATCAGCCTGTCTGAGACCCTTTTCACCTATACAACATTGCTCATGAACTCCCCTACAGTAGTCTAATTTCCGCATGTGCCCTGTAAGTCAACAGCATCGGTGGTGGTCTTTGTTAACCCAGGCCTCGACCACCGTGGTAAAGTATGGCGTTCGTATTAATGATTCACATGGTTGTTTAATGCCTCGTTTAAGTTTTATGCTGGATGCCCTTCCAGACATAACGGCTTCTTGCAACCCCTGTAGCTGGATCCTCCTCCCTTGTGCTATTATAAAATATACAGACAATAATATTTTTTTATTGTTTTAAGTGATTACTTGACTGTGAATGTAAGGCACGTAGACAATGACCCATGCTTTTCTGATCAACAGTTAAGAAATGGGAATCGTAAAACAGCCAGTGAAAACCATTTCGTTAACTCCCAGTTGAATCCACTTTGGCAGCAGCTCCTTTCAGACTCCTTTACTCCACTTTAGCTAATGAACTAATGAGCTCATGACTGAACAAATTTAAATTTTCACTCAGCATGTGTGGTGGTGACTCGTATTCTTCCAGGTGGTTCTCACGACTTACTGTGTTTTTTGGTCTTTCATCTAAACCATCATTTAAAAGTTTGTTTGCAAAGCTTTGTTTAACTTAGCAACCTGATCAATCGACTGTTAGCGGCTTTTTCTTTCAAAGTTGTTTCTTTAGTGATTTTTGACAACAAATCAAGGTTTAAAACCCACTGGATCATGACTTTCAGAAGAGTAGCTACTGTACACTGCTGGGTTTGCCCTTATCCAGCTATTGTTTTACACTTGTTACATTTGCGATCAATTGTTTCTTATCAGTCATGCTTGAAGCTTTTGGTTGCATGAACCTGTGTGAAAGGTCAGAAGTACAGAAGTGTCCAAATGGCAGATTTGAAGCTGGATTCTTTTTCTATTTCTATTCTATTTTGCATTAACAGAAGATGCACCACTGACTAACAGAGCAGATAAAAAGGTACTCACCATTAAAGAACACTGTCTGTTGTTTACAGCTTTTGGGGATTTCAAGGTTTTTAATGTGTTTCATATATTCTAATGTTGCTTGAGTTAATGAGAGAAGTTGCAGCATACGTTGTCTTTCAGGATACGTGATGGTTTTGGTGGAAGGTTGATAGCGCGACACCATAACCGTGCAGGCCCCGCACCCTCCACCACCGCAGCCATACTTGGTGCCAGTCAACCTAACTGAAGTCATGGTTAAAGGAAGGGAACCTGCAGGGGCTGGTCACATGAGCACTGGTGAGCGCTCACAGCAATAACTCATGATGTGTAGATGTGCAGGTTTTAAGGATACGCTTCTCCCTGAGGAAGGATAACAGCATCGTCTCAGGGTCTGCATGGTTCTCGGTGACCTGTTACATAAGAAAACACCACGGTCATGGTTCTGACTTTAATGCATGTTCTACCTAAGGCTCGTTTCTATGGAATGTAAGCAAAACCAGTATCCATTTTACATTATGCAAGGAAAGGTCTGGCTTTTCCCTAGAAAGTATATATACATTATTCAGCACATGTTTGTCAAGCATGACTTCTGACCAATAAGCTGCACTTAACTAGTGCTTAATGGTGTCTCATTAGGCTGATAGCTGATAGATTCTACCCTGTAGTTCCTATAGTGGAGGTGCAGACTACACAGTGAAGTATCTTGTGAACCTTCTGAGCCGAGGACAACCTCGGCGAGAGAAACAGCTGCAAAAAAATCTCTTTGCGTCAGAAAAAGCAAAACAGAAGCTAACAGCTAAAACCTCGCGACGACCAACGTAAAAACAAGTCCGAAATAAGAACAGTGTACTTTACGTACCTTTTTTCCGTTGATAAAAAAGCACAACACGGTTTCCTCTTTTTCTGCAGACATTTTTCAAGTGCAACTTGCTCATCGACACGTGTAAAGTGAGACTGAAAGTGCACTACTTCCGTTTTTTAACCCTTTCAAAATAAATGACAAACTAATATATGAAACATTTTTATATGTAAAATAAAAACTTGCCTAAAAATAAACAATATGTATAATAAAACAATTTATAATATTGTGGTGACTTTGTGTTTGTCTTTTGGTGTTTACTTTAATTTAAAACAATTCTTGTGCTTTTACTTTTAGAAAGTTCCTCATGTTGCTGTTTAACTCTACTATCTAACTGTGACTTGATCATTGACCTGGCACAGTAGTGACCCCCGTCTAAAGGCTGTGGGAGTAATAACTTGACTTTCAGGTAAAGTCGCATTTATAACGATGTCAGTTGCAAAATGACATAAATTGAACAATAGTTGATAATAATAGTAGTAGTAACCGCTGGACGTGTCCGTTGTAGTTTAGTTTCCCCCCTGTGCTGTTATACAACGAGATGTAAACTGTATGTAATAATTAAGCTGAACTCTGCTCCTCTGCAGGTAAAGACTAGCTGTATTGATTATGTGACTGCCAAATTTCAACAGGCAAACACATCAAACGCATATACACATATACAGTATAGGTAAAGTAGAAATATAAATGAGACAGGTTGCTCCAAAACATATGCAACAATCATTAGTGGCTGAAACGGATAAGTATAAAAAGTATTAAAGGTATTCCGCTAAACAGTGGCAATAAAACGTGACTCTGCAAATGGGGTACTTTTATTGTTGTGTATTTACCAGAAGATGTGCAATATCGCATGTTTCCACCATCCATCCACCCATCCATCCATCCATCCATCTATTCATTTTCTATCCATGCGGGGTCGACTAATCTATGGGCGAGAGGCAGGGTACATCCTGGACAGGTTGCCAGTTTCCATTTCCACCATTTATTATTCTTTACCACTGTAAATGTGTACAAAATGCATAAACAATGTTCATTTTTCTTGTTTAATTTTTTTTTTGCACAATTAAACGTTGCTCTTTTACCCTGTTTTAGTCTATTGCCCCCACTGCTGCTACAAATAAGAATTTCCCCGTTGTGGGATAAATAAAGACATATCGTATCGAATGACATTAAAGTGGAAACACAATCGTCACTAGATGGCGCCAAGAAACGGCCAAACACAAGAAACTGCTGCACACAAATCGACACAAATGATCCACAGGTGTAAAAGAATGGTTTGGTTTTGGTGAAGCAACATGAACGCTCCTTAAAATGTGTGGGTGAATAGTGTTGTGACTGCTTTGCTTTATTTGATAATTCAAGTATCTTAAATGCACTGGCTGCACTAGGTCACTATTGGTTTGTGTTTTTATGCTGCTTTTTCTTTATCCCCTGGTCTATAACTCACCCACTGCATCAGTGGTTATGAGAACTTTCTTCCATGCAATATTTTATGTAAACTTGTGCAATATTTATATAATATGCAATAACCATTCCCATGAGCCTGTTTACTGCTCACTCCGCTCATCTGGTATACTGTACTGTTGTGCTGTGCCAACTTAGCTTTTTATACTGTATTTTCTACTTCATTTTCCACTGCGGGACAATTAAAGGTTTTCTTATGCTTATTCTTCTTAATCTTATTTTTTTTAGGTCAATAGAGTTGCGTGTTATGCTTTTAACTAAGGCCTGCAAAAACATATAAAAATAAATAAATCTGTGTCGAAGCGCGGCTGCAGTATCAGGTTGTGCTACTTTACCCAGCAGCACATTACTTCAGTAAAATGTGCGTGGGAGAGAGACCTGAAGAAACAGCAGAGGGAGTGTTCACTCATCCCTGTCTCTGTTTGAGCTGCTCCAAGTTTATTTATCAGCGCCGACTGCAGGTGAAACTTTAAGGCATCAGGGTTTTCTCAGAGGATTGAGTTTCTTGATATTGTTCTGATCCCTGAAGGTGAGGGAAACTCTCAAAGACAAATCAAACACCCCCGCTGTGTTTCTGAAGTCGAAATCCCGAGTTATAAAGGTTTTCCTCGTTTCTGCACACATGGACACTTTAACCCTATTTGCACCAACCACAGTGTGCTGAGCTTTACAGCTTCAAACAGGTGAAAGGGTGCCGGCAGCAAAACACACCCAGACGAACCTTCAGGGGTACAGATGTTTTTCACATGTAGCTCTGCTGTGGGAATTTGTCTTGATTGTTGTCTTACCGCATTGTTAAATATTTGATGTTTGGCCTTAATTCCCATAGCTTAGCTCTCAGGGCTGTACATTTTTTCATTCCAGTCACATCCAAAGTGTCTGTGACTATTTTGATCTCCTATTATTCTTCTATTCTCACTCTTTCTTATATTATTTGGATCATCTTTTGTTTAAGATATGCAGCTTTAACTCAAATTAACCTTATTTTCCTGTAATCATCAAGTACAATTGTCTCGGGAGACTCGGGTCATGAGGTCAGTCCTCCTGCGTGTGTATTTTGGCCTTAATTTGCCACCTTCATCCATTGGAAACACGTTCACCCCATAACCTTTCGGGGGCCAACTTTCCCTCTATGAATGCAGCTTACATCAGCCAAGTGAGGAAACCACCACATTTACTCACTTGCCAATGAATACATTATAATATTGTTTCATAACGTTTAATTTGTGAACTGAAAAAGAACCAGAAAAAGAAAAGATAGATGATTATGTAAACTGAAGGAGGGCTTTACTGCTACAAGTAAAGCAGAGCATCCTTGAAAACATCAACCACAACAAAAAAGCTTTTATAAGACATCCATTTTGTCATTATTTACAGCCCAAAGCCCTCAAATGCATGACCTATTTACTGTTGGGAGGGTGAGACACTGGTTGCAGCCGGATGAGGACAGGAAAAAATTGTGACTGTCCCTATCTAAATAAATGCAACATCATTATTATTATCATTATCATACAAAGTGACCACAAAGAGACACAACATAAAACACAAGGAGATGAAACATGAGTTCAAAGAGTTAAAAACAGAAACAAAGAAGCACAATACGACTCAAAAAATGTCTAAAAGGAACAAACCGTAAGACTTAAATCATTACAAATGAGAAAGAATGATGACAAAGGATCGCAGTGAAAAACCACAACAGAGGACTTAAAACACATGACTTCCAATTAAGTGGATCATATAGAACCGATCCTAGTATGCGACAACAAAAATACAGAGACATAAAACCTCCATAAAGAGATGGACGATGACCACAAACGCTCGCTGAATGGAACGTCTTTTACAGTTTCAAAGTGGCCACTAACAGATGCAACATATACCACAGAGACTAAAACGACCATGAAGTGACATAAAGTAAATTCAAAGAGACACAAAATGTTAACACAGAACAAATCAGACAAAAAAAAAAAACAGCACGTCAATAAACAACAACAAGGATATCAGTCGGGTTTGCAAACATCACAGTCTCCTCCGAACAAAATGAGTGTAAAACCGTGACATCGCTGAGTATGAGAACAGAGACCGTCAGCTGAGACTGATGGGGGCTGTTTTCAGTGCATGTCCCAGCATCCTCTGTGAGCGTCTCACTGGAGACGGGCCCGGCCTGTGGATTACAGAGGTGAGCTGTGTAATTTACCATATGACATGCATGACACACTCCACCACAGCATTCCACAGCCAAACGCTCTGGCAGCACCAGCAGATCCCGAATGAAGCTGTCATCAGTTTGGCCGGAAAGCTGATATTTGCCACGTCGCATTTAAAAGGACCGTTAATGGGTTCATACACAATCAGACGCAGCGGCGCGGCATCTGCATGTTTGTGCTACACATGATCTAAATGAGCTCTGACAGCAGCAAAGGGAGAATGGGAGCCTTTCTGCCACCTACACTGCAGCACGTCTTAGCGTTTCCTCTCTTTTCAGAGGAAGGTGACCTGCAGCTGTGTCTATTTGCAGAGAGTCTTAGATGGATTTAGAGTACACACTGTACTATACAAACGACACAGCATCTTAAAATCAGGTCTGAGTTCTAGATTTTAAATGGTTCTTGGCTTCAGAGCCAACGTTTCTCCTTGTAAATGACAGACTTGTTCTAAAGGTCCTATGTCTAGTGTTAAACCTCTAATTCCACACTCAGGGACTTGTTGATGACTCACACAGTTCGTCTTCTTGCCTCTTTCCCAGACTCAGACTCTGTAATTAAAATCAGAATACGGGGTGTTTTAGGTGAAGCCCAAGTCTTAATGTCAGTAGTTTCAGTTCACACAGGCAGGAAACACAACTGGACTGGAGCATGTGGAAATGAGAAAGGATGAGGTGGAACGTGCGTTTTAACAGGAGCAACTGATCCAGACTCAACAGATGATGATGGATCATCACACACAGCGTCTCAACATTTTCACACCACTTTATTTAATGTCTTCAGCTCCAAGCTCAGAGTCACCTGGTGGTTTAATGGCAGACATGTCAGCATTTCATGTTTTTTTAATGTATTTGGTGTTGATTGGATTTGACTAAATCCTCTGTTGACTCAACACTATCAGACTTGAGCTGAAAGAAAGGAGTCACTGACATCTAGAGCAAAACATTAAACAAAATGTTGCTTCTCAACTCTCCTTTTATATTTAGGGTGCGTGTTTTATGTTAGAGTCTAATACTGCAGATTACTCAACCTTTATGAGTAATCTCAGTAAGTAAGTATGTTTTGAGCTCTGTCAATAAATATCTTTGCCGTTTTTGACGTTTGCATTAAAAGATGAAGCTGTAGGCGTCTTCACTGAGAAAATGTAGGAAGTAACCTTCATCTAAATCCAATTAATTTACATTTACACCAACAACCAAATCTCTTCACCTGCTGTTACAAAAACTAATCACACTGCTGCCTATTTTAAAGGCGATACAGATTTAAGCATGGTTCGCGTTTCATAGTGTTTCAGCCAATCACAAACATGGAAAAATGAAGGATCATCAGTTGGGAGAACAGAGATGAAATCCTATTTGCAGCCACCCACAGTAACACAGAGGAGAGGAGCTAAGGAAACAAAGGAACAGCTGAAACCTTTGCGTGCTGTTAACATTAAAAAGGACACATTTGAATCATATTCAGCTGAAGATAAACACACTTATACACCGTGAAACAGTACAAGCCTGGGCTTGCAGCACATTCATGGGCAGAGATGGAAAATAGATGTTTACCACAAAATGATTATAATAGATGATATCTTTTTATACTAACAGCAATAAATCTAAATGCTGTGGTCTTTTGGTTTTCAACACTCAGGATCCATCAGTTGTTTTTTAATAAGTAGTCCAAAATAAACTTATTTTACTGCATAAATACAAACAAACATCCAAATTGAGACAAAGATTTTCATGATTAATTGATCAGCCTTTGGTCTTTACTTCTATTGGACACTTTGGAAGTCCTAATGTCAATCAATGTGATGTGATGTGAATAAATGTTCCTGAACAGCAATCAAAACCATTCCCCACTCAAACATTACCCTCAAGGTCATGTGTAGGGGGCAAAGTAATACATTCAGCAGCAAGGCAGTAACAGTATTTGCATTAGTTAGAGTGTCTGAAGGTTCTATACATTTAACTGCCATTTATTGCTTTCAATGTGCACTAAACTGGAAAGAGATAACAAAAATGTATGTCTCCATAATAAAGCAGGCACAAGAGGCTTTGCTACATATCAGAGTTCCTGTTCCTTCCATGACTACATCCTAATACCTGCAAGTGAAAAAGCCCAAATCCCCCGCAAAATTATTTGAAACCTTGCAGAATGTTAAATGTTCATTAAAAGTTGTTACAAGTTCAAGTTCTTGTTCCAGTTGACGGCACATGACCTGTAACAAACTGAAGAGCCAACAAAGAGAAACTGATTGCTGTTCTGTTCTATAATCAAACCTGTGTATCATGAGGAAGAGGAGGAAAACCAGGAAATGAGGTCACTGGTGGGCGTGGTCACAGCGCTTTAGTTTATAAACACCGGCGTCCGGCTTCTGATAAGGTTTGATATTCAGATGAAGACGTAAACAAGCACATTGTTGCTTTTGCAGGCAGCTGAAGCCCAGATGAGAGATCAGGAACTGTGCACAGCGCAATTACACCAAAATAAGTCAAATGGGTAAATAAGATTTGTCCTTATCAGGAATTAGGCTTTGAGAAGCTCTTCTCCTGGGAAACCATCATTATTACATCAGTGTTGGGCTGCAGAAGTCTACTAAAGTTTCACCACTTCATGTAGTGTTGATGTCTGTACTGGCTACACTATACTGTAGGTATTTAATTTCATATAGTGATATGTATTTTTGTGTTATTGTTCATGGAGCTGGTTAATAATAAACTATTGTTTGCAAATTAGCTTTATGTTGTGTGGTTAAATCACGGAGGTCTCTTTCCTTTTCACCATAATTTACTACTCTGCCTTCAAGCTGCATTGCTAGACAGAAACCGGCACAAGACACAGCTGATAATTTGTACCTTTGTCCAAAGAGACGCCGGGAACTTCCCCACACATTCAAAACTTTGAATGAAATGAAACACGAGACACATACTTTTAAAAGGTTTAATCCCAAAAATACTTTTTTTTCCATTTTGGCATGTGGTACATCGTTTGGTCTTGCTGTATCTTGGTTGTAACGCTATACTCTATTATTTACATGTACTGTGGCTGCCATGCACTGTCGAGCACAAGTCGACTGATCGCTGCAGATGAGCGGATGCCGCGTTCATGTCAGATTCACACGCCGCACGTTTAGCTTCCATCACTAACGACGACATTCGTCTCTGCCTCTGGTGGAAATGAACGTGATGACATGTTGCATTCAATCATTAAAAGATTCTGCGTACAGTATATCATTGAGAAACATGCTGCAGTTTAAGGTTCAAAATAAGTAAGGTTTTATTATTTTGTGGACGTCATGCTGCAGCTACGTGGTTTCCCTTTCTTTTTCTGTTTTGACGTGAATGCAGCATTGGGACAACAGTCTGTGAGACATTCAACAGTCAACCAAGAAACAAATGCCACTGACTTGTAGTTGTTTAAATGCATATGCAAACGCTGTCTGGGTCAGCGGCACGCAGCGCGTTTAGGTTTGTCGTTCAGGAGGAGGTCAATTCAGTGAGAAAACGTCGCTTTGAGGAGAAGCTGAACAGGTTCCAGCCTGTTGAGTTCTTTCACTGCGTTCAGCGTTACAGGAAGACACTTTGCTCCGCGTCTGTCTGTTCCGTCACCGCCAGCAGGTCGACACTGTACAGGACTAATAACACGCTAATAGCACTGGCCTTTTACAAGTAGTTTGTTGATAGACATCAGACAAATGTGATTTCATTCATGGCTGCATCCTAAACGTTCCACTCTGCAGACAGCTACAGACGTGACAACCAGCGGCTCCTGAACCTCGACCTCGAGGCCCTTCCAGGTTTTACCAGTTTTACCAGTACTTACTGCTGACCACCTGCTCCAGGTGTTCAGCCAGTTGGACGTCCACTTCCATTCAGACTGACCCAACACACCTGATCCAGGTACTCAGCAGAAAGCAGGGCAGGGCGGATGTGGATCAGATCAGGGATCTGCTTCCTTAAATGAATACAAAAAGGTCCCCACTACAGAGTAAAGTCTCAACCTTCTCAAAAACATTCACAGTTTTTCGTCTGACATCGAAGGGGAGGGTTGAGAACATGTGACCTGCAAGTCCTTCACTACAGCTGATGACTTATATAAGTTGTCAGAAAACAAAGAGGTTTGGATTCCATACTATGCAAGCGTATCTGTTGTTGACTGTCGTAATTGTGGGTGAGATATTTTGAGATATTTATATATTTATCACTGCCATTATGTAAGAAAATAACTCCTAGCCCTCAAAAAGTATACAGATTATTTTCAATATTTTAGACAATTTCTCATAATAGTTTCAATTTTCAAGCTTTTTTTTTTATTTTTCCAATTAGGAAATATGTCCAATATAGTTTCTGTATCCTTGTCACCCTCAGTCACTAGCAATAGAAACTGACATTTTCCAGCCATTATATAAATGGTAACGCTACAGCTTCAGCTCGAGTCTGGTGGTTACTTGTTTCTGGGATGACGTTAGGAGCTACTGTGTGGCTTCAGACACTCGTACATCCTAAGCACAGCACTGATACGGTCGTAACTACAGTAATCAGGTGAAGCAGGGATCACATTGGGACAGAGCTGATGTCTGACATTTACTATGGCTTTCAGAGGAGGTGTAGAAAAAGATAGTTTCTCTTGGAAAGACACATAACTATACACTAAATAAAAGTTAGTGTGAGAATATTAACGTTTACCAAAATCAAATCTGTTTTATAAAGACAGTGCTGATGCCAAACATACATAATACACGAATGCATCATTTTATCCCACATAATTGACCAAACTTGAATCTTTAAACCAGCGTAAACAGAGCCCCGTCTCAACCACTCATTTCACATTTATTAGGTGGGATAAAAGAGCAGAGTGTGTGTCTTCTCGGGGGAATCCTCTGCGTTCTATGATCACCTCACAGCTTTGAACATCAGCCCGTGCTTCAGTGCCTCCGTTATCACGTTTGCAACTGTTCTGGACTTGTGCACGGCACAGAAGCGACAGGGAACTCAGCGGACCCAAAGCCTCTCTGCTACAGTGTGTACAACAGTCTAGCTAATACTCCTACATCGAGAGATGTCACATATCTGTAGATAAAAAAAGTTGCTAAATAGAGTTTAGTTCTGTTCGTCTTTGTTTCCATAACATTTATGACGGAAGATATGGATTCCAGTGGGCTCATCTATAATGACACTGCTGTTTATGCTACGGTGTTTTGATTTACCATCGCTGTGACACATCCTGAATCTTGTCCTGTTGATTTTACCAGCCATTCATCGCAGCCCCCCCCCCAAGTCCACCATCACTGCCTCTTCTTCTTCTGCTTCAGGGACTTCTTCCTCTTCACTATCATCTCATACAGCTTGTCCATGCCCTCGTTCAGCCCCTCTCCTATGATGGCGCAGGCCGGCTGCACGTGGTACGGCGTGGCGGGACTGAGCTCCGCCAGAGCCAGCTGCCTCTCGATCTCCCCGACGTCCAGGGCCCGGGGCAGGTCCTGCTTGTTGGCGATGACCAGCAGCGGCGTGCCCAGGTTCTCCGCGAACCGGGTGATCCTGTGCAGCTCGGTGCGGGCCTCCTCCAGCCGCTCGGCGTCCACGGAGTCCACCACGTACACGATGCCGTCCGTGCAGCGGCTGTAGGGCTTCCACAGGGGCCGCAGCTTCTCCTGGCCCCCCACGTCCCAGAAGTGGCAGCTGATGCCCCGCGAGGCCCCCGCGCCGCCCAGCCGGATGCGCTCCGTGTTGAAGCCGATGGTCGGCACCGTGTTGACGAACTCGTTGAATTTGAGCCGGTAGAGCACGGTGGTTTTGCCCGCAGAGTCCAAGCCGAGCATCACGATGTGCAGGGACTGGAAGGCGGCCAAATTGGAGAAACTGTTCCCCATCTTGCAGGTGTGAGGAGGGGGAAGCATGCACACACACACACACACACACCCGCGGCCCGAGGAGCGAGAGATATCGCTGCGGGAGAAGCCTAAACCTCGCACGGCTGCGCCATAGCGGCAGTTTCCCGGTGAGAATAAAAGGGAGAGACGCGCCGAGAATCCGTTTTCGGAGCTCTGCCGTTCAGCAGACGCGGAGGGCGCAGCCCCGAGTTGCGCGGCGGCACTCTGGCAGCGAGACAAGCCGCAGCATCCCCGGACTCGCTCCAGCGGCAGCAGGCGTCCAGGAGCGGGCGAATGGTTTCAAACTCAGCGCGGCGTCCGTTCGCACCGCGCACCGCTCTCCGAATGCGCCAATTACGCGCGGCCGAATGTCACATCATGTCTCACGCAGCCTCGCGCGCGCACACACACACACACACACACACACACACACACTAAGGTGATGTTGTGACGCGTGGATCAGGCAGTAAACGTTGCCATGTAAAGATTCGTAAAGTTGCACCAGGCGGACAAATAACCCGTTTCCGGGTGAAGCGACGGAGTCTCCAAAATAAAAGCTCTTCAAACGTTTAGTCAAACATTGTTACGTTGCCGGCAAGGACGAGTGGTGTTTTATTTTGAAAGGCAGTCATTCATTGAGGGGCTGCAGTGTTTCCTTTGCGCAGTAAGCAGCTGCAGAAACTCTGACACCTTGTGGGGAAATTAATATCTCGTTAGTGCACCTGTAGAAACTGTATAGTGACGTCAAAAAGTGTTTTAAACTTAACTATAGAAAATAACAGGTAAGTCTAGAAAACGCAATTATCTTAAGTAATAGGCTTCTTGTGTTCCTTAACATATTTGTAAAAAGATTGTGTATATGTGTTTACCTTCAAATGTAAGAATTTAAATTATTTTGGCTTTATATAGAACCTGCGACATTTTGGGCTCCCAAGTACAGACCTAAAAACTTTAGACCTTGCCTTTTAGGAAAAACACTTTTTAATATCTTATATGGTGCTGAGGATTATGGCTTGCTAAACTGTGTGACCATGAAGTATAAAATATTAAATAATGTTACTGGTATAAGACTTTAACAGAAACACTACACAATAATAAATAAAACCTATTACATTTGTTAGTCTTCCAAGGCTTTCTTTCCATTTTGGACGATGTTTCTGAGGAGGCTCAGGTCCTTTAATGTCTGCAGCTCCATGTTGAGGATGTTCCATGAGTCTGTGGGTCCAGTGTTTTGGGCTGTGGTCTGTGGGGCAGCAGCATGAATGTAGCAGACAGTAACAGACTGGACAAGGTGATCAGGAGGGCTGGTTCTGTTCTGGGGGTGGAGCTGGACCCCCTACATGCTGTAGCTGAGAGGAGGATGCTGGTCCAACTCCTCTCCATCCTAGACAACACCTCCACCCCCTACACATTGTGTGGCTGGACAGAGGAGCACCTTCATCCAGAGGCTGATCAGTATTAGGTGCTCCACTGAACGTCTATGTTTTTTGAATCTTGAATCTTGAACGTTGGTGCTACATTAAATCAGTTTAAAATCTAAAGGCTAAAATGCTGTAGCAGGTTTGACAGCAGCTGGCAAATTACAGTATGCACTATTTGTAACATATGCACACAAAAATAAAACACTACTGTCACAGTTTTATGTTGTCATGTAATGTTTGCATCTCTAGGTGGCAGCACAACACTATTCCTTTGTGAAAACTACCTGCAAGCTCAACTCACAGTAACATTAAACTGTGGGAACATTTTGGGAACGTTGAAAAGAGAGTGAGCTGTGTAACTCATACAGCACATGAATACCTGTGTCACTCCATTCATCCTGTTTGGTCTAAGTGTTACACTTAGGGAAGTCAAGAATAAAATTACATGCAAGAACCTTCAAAAAAAGCTCATGTTATACATTCCATCCATGTGGCAACTGACTGACAAAAGGCTCAACACACCTGATCCAGGAAATCTGCAGGAAGCAGGGCCGAATCTGCACCTTCAACACCAAGTCTGCTCAAATGCACATTTGAATATATTCAAACATATTCAATTTTATATTGTCCAAAGGATTAATTCATGTTAGTTGAACAGACTGTAATAATTTAAGTTGGCACACGAATGGGCAACATTAAAAAGTAATGTAGGTCATTTCAAAGGTGCAAAGAGAAGTTAGACTAGAACAAAAACTACTTGAGTTGTAGTCAAGTTATGAAGTGAGTTACATTGTTCTAGCCTAGTTTGCCCTGGATACACATCTGTGCATGCATTTGTGTTTTAGTTTGTTTACCTTAGCCACTTAACATTCAACAAAGTGGACAAACTAAATCACAGCAGCACTCTGCATTGGTTAAAACCTTAAGTGACTTCACTTAGTGAGAATAAGCTGAAGCACCTGCGTGATTATGCAGAGTTGTTCAGAAAAAGCAGCTGCATTAGCACAAGTAGCAAATAGTCAAGGGAGAGTCACAAGTGCACAAACAGTCGTCAGCACAACCTGAGTCATCAAGATCCCAAATTGTTCTCTCTGCCATCCATCATTGATTTGCTTCGTAATGAATGTTTGTGAGATCAATGAAACAAATTCACGCGCACAAGTGCACGCTGGAGTGCCTTTATGAGAAACAATTCATCCTCGCTCGCTCTCTGCCTCTCTCTCTCCTTAACAAGGCCCATCCTGGCCATCTGGCCACCTCATCCATAAACAGAAGCCTCCTTCACTGATTCACCTTTAATTTATTCCATCGCTTTCTCACTGCCCCTCAGCTAACGGATGCCAAGCAGCAGCGCAAGGTTAAACGAAAAAACTTCTAATTAAGCTGTTTTACCCTCCGTGTTGTCTTTTGTCGTAGTTGCTTGTTCTTATCTGCCTTCACTATCTTCACCCCAGCGGAGCAAGGTGATTGGCTCCCCAGCCCTAGTCCTCCATTCAAATCTGTGCCTGGATGTTATTCTCTGTGATACAGCGCTGCATAAATAAAATGAATGACTTGAAATCTTAAAAGAAACTGTTGTTTGCAGGTAACATCTATATGTGGTTAAGTCACACTATTTTTGGGATATAATCAAAATTACACAGAATGGGTTCTAAATTTAGAGGTTTCTTGATTCTGACTTTAGCCTCCCACCTGTCACATATGATATGATGTGTGAACATTCATCCGTGTTTGGTACAGATAAATAAATACCTAACATGTAAAGTTCAGACACAGATCTAAACAGATGCGGGAACATTACAAGAAACACAAAACACGAAAAAGATGAAAAGCTAAAATTATTACCAAAGTAAAGATAATCATCCATTTTCTATTCTATAGGCTGGAGCATATCTCTAGGCTATGGGTGAGAGGCGGGGTACACCCTGGACAGGTCGCCAGTCCATCACAGGGACAAACATATACATTTTTTTAGAGTAAACTATCAACCTAACGCTGTTGTTGTTTTTGGAGAACCCGGAGAGAACCCAGTCCCCCTCCAGGATTCAAACCCAGGACGTTCTAGCTGTGAGGCAACAGTGCTACCCACCGCACCACCATGATCGTTTCACTGAGCTTGGAAATCTGACAAAACATTGAAATCAAAAAATTGTAAAAAATAGATTAGATTTAGATTTTTTTAAAAAGCATATTTGACTATTGATTTATCAAAAACTAAAATGTTCATCAACATATTTGCAGCTATACATCGATCCATCTTGTGTGGACTGTGGGAGGAGCCCAGAGAGTCGAACTCCACACAGAGGGGGCCACCGTGGAAATCAAACCTACACCCTCCTTGCTGTGCGGAGACAGCACTACCCACAGCACCACCATGTCCCCCCACTGCAGCTAGACAGTACACTGATATGTTTTAAACTAACATATAGAGCATCTTCTGATTTATCTGCTAAAATGATTTACTCTCGTTTTCTGAACTGCTTCTTGCTAGTGAGGGGGTATTAAAACAAGCTGAACCATCCACACTCACTTGATCCTTAAGAGAACCTGTGTCCACCTGGGCAACCCTGAAATTTGAGCCCAGGAGGCCGGGCTGTGAGGCCCTGGGAAAATTATACAAATCATAATTACGTCACACAGCCAAAGGTTTGGACACACTCCTTCAGTCTGTTTATTTATTCATTATATTTTCAACAAATTACCAAAGACAATAAAATGATGACAAAACAAAGCTGGAGTTACAGTTTAGGTCTTCCAAACTTGCTCACAAAAGACAGTCTATGAAGACTGGTCCCTCTGAGTCCGAAAAGCAGCCAACAAGTATTTAATGCCTCTGAGAGATAGTTGCTAAATCATTCCACTTCTCTGTCATGGGGCTGAAAAAGAATGTCAAAAGTGTACAAAGCAAAAGGTGACAAAATATATAAAACATAGAACACATTTGGGGACTTTGTCATTTACATAATGTTACGTATTAATATACAGTTAATACATTTTCGTACTGTGACTGACAGACTTGCACACAAGAGAAATCAAAAGCAGAATGAAACAAATATAACACTGATCATAAAACGTATTACTATAAAATTAGAAGTATTTGTGACAGAGGTTATGCTTATAGAAAAACATCTTTGATTGTTTTGGTTTAAAAGTGCTCTGCCATGAGAGGCAGTTTGTTATAAAACCTTCCTGTTCCTAATGGAAGTTAGAACGATGTTCAAAGCAACTGTACGTAAGTATGTTGTTTATGCACAGCTGTAGTTTGAGGTTGTTGATGTTAACCTGAGGGTGACGTTAAAAGCAATCAGAACCAAGGAATCACACAACCTTGAACTACAAACCAACATTTACAGTCTAGGAGGACAAGCAAAACATAGGAAAAGGTAAGATGAGAAAAGAATGGCAATGTACAGTAAGTAAAAAAGGAGCGAGGTAGAAGACAGATGGACAACAGGACAGAAAAGAGACAAGAAAGCAAGACAAATGTGACAAATAGGCAGAACCCCAGTTTTCTATTGACCTTTCAAATGCCAGAACTTATCGATGGCATTTGTTTCAAAATACTCCACAATGCTGAAGAGGGAACATAAAAGCCTAGAGATTAGCCAGACTTGTTAAAGCTGGATGGTTTCATGTGTAATGTCCAATCTCTCAGAACCAAGAGTCCAAACAAGCAGCTGATCAGATTGCAAAGTCTCCGTATCCGGTGGGGCAAAAAGCAGCACTGCGGAGGACGTCCAGGCAGTTGACCAGGATGAGCGTGCCTGTCAGGTGCTTCCACCTTTTAGTTATGGGGTTCCTCATCTTGTCCAGGCCAACGTGGAGCTCCTGGATCACGTCGCGGTAGCTGTCTCCCACATGGGCGGCCCAGGTCAGAAGGAAGTCGTAGGCTGGCTTCCACATGGACTACGGGTGAAGATGTGGTTCAGAGAAAGACAAGGTTTGGAAACGCTGTCATAAACAGGAAGCAGCAGCTATTTACCCTTAGGGGTCTCACCTCATTGTCCAGCAGGCCGTTTTTGTCGCGATGGGGCGCCTCGTAAACCTCCATCTGCTGCCTGGACACACGAGCCAGTTTCTCAGCTAGTTCCCTCCATCGGGAGGCCACCTCCACTGCCGTGGTCAACAACACAAAGTCCAGAACCAACCTGGCAACCAGGCCCTGGCAGTCCATCTTCAGTAATGCCTGAGATGAGATGAAAAAAAAATAGGCAGGAGGTTCAGAGCAACAACTTGTCGGACAATTAGGATAATACCAAGCATAGTAAGGCTGAACCAGATGTTCAACCTGCAGATGTTTACTTTGGGATGCAACCAAAAATCACAGCAGGTGGATTTATGTGTGTCCATCCAGAGATAGACAGAGGTCTCAACTAGTGTGACATCTCACATCTACACTCACAGCTCTACACAGCTCAAAGGCCTTCATGGTGCTTGGCGGGGGGGGGGGGGGGGGGGGGCAGCACAGCATAGACCAGAATGCCTGAATTAAACAGATGCAGGGAAAACGTCTTCTGCTAACAAGGTACTTCTATGTATAGAATATCTCTATATCTGGCTGTTTGAAAGTCTAATGGTCCCCATTATCAGCTAACATGATGAGCCGAATGCTGCTTCACCTCGAAGCTCTGTCTTGGAGACAACATTTCACAATTTGATAGAATAGAATAGAATAGAATAGAATAGAATAGAATAGAATAGAATAGAATAGAATAGAATAGAATAGAATAGAATACCTTTATAATCCTGCGGGGACATTGCCAATCCTTAAACAGGATGCCATCCCCAAGGTACTTAGTGATGTGTCTATGATTACATGATATATTACATGTAGATTTATGTATGTGTCGTGATTTCCTTCTAGCACACATGGACGTGGAGGAGCTGTGAGGGACCTTATTCAGAATTATCATCTCACCTCCGCCAGCTGATTCAGACCTCACACTAGTTTCAGTCTAAATATAGAGAGGCCACACACACACAGACATCATGGTTCACCGCTGCTGCTTGAAGAGGACTGTGATGTGTTCAAATGCAAATGGGGAGCTGCTATAGCTGCAGGAGGCATGTGTGAGAAAGGAGTCTGTGTAGATCAAATGAAGCTGGGAGAACTTTGGAATATTTGTACACATTGATTTCTCCTCAAATAAAAGTTAGTTTGCTCCTGGGCCTGTACCAGATGGAGATCAAAGGCCAGTGTCTTGCTTAAGGACACTTTGTCAGCTGTTCTTTTAGTTCCAGATGGAGCATATTAGCATATTTAAAAGTTCAGCATTATATAATATTTCACATTGTGCCACATAAACAGATACACTGATTGTGCACTGTTAGTCTTTATGGTGGGCCTTCAGTGATTGCTTATAGTGTTTTCATACTGTATGGTCAAGAGGATCTGGGAATTAAACCAACAACCTCTGATTACTGAAGATCCTTAGAGCTATTTGTCTTCAATGAAGAACAGTTGTGGAACCAAATGTATCTTTTCAGGGCATTTTACCTCTATGACCAGCATAGTAATGATGATGATGATGATCCAAAACTTGTCTAGAGACAGCTCACAATAAGTGATAGTAGTAGACAGAGTTGTGCAGTTGTTTTCCATTTGTATTTTTAAAATTATACATTACAGCTAAAAATAAGAGATGGCACTGTGACACAATCCAATACTGTTTGATCCTGACTGTATTTAAAATAAGTTTATAGAATAATAAATAAAAGCACTGAAGGTAGAAAAAGCCATTGAAAATATGACAGTGGTGACAAAAGCCCAACAGCAGAGGGACAGAAGGAGGCGACATCTGAGCAGACAGCTGTCACTTAAATGAGCTTCACTTCTGAATGGTTCAACAAGAAAGAAGAGACGACAAAATGATGACACAGAGGGCTGCTGCTATTTCCAGACAAACAAACTGACAGTGACTGTGTGTTTATTACTGTAACCATGGCGATGAAGCGCCAGCCATGCCTTGCTTTTCCTGTACGTGCGCTACTGATGGTGTCTCCCGCTGAACTGAATGGATCTATTATTAAAGGACACTTTCAGCCACTCTCCTCCTTCAGCTAATGCTTTTTTCGTTTCATCCTCTGTGCTCGTAACTGGAGCCACAGCGTTGTGTGGTGTCAGATGTTGCCGGCTCACGTTTCACATGGGAACACCAACCGCTCACTGTGGCAGACCATGAAGGGACATGACAAACTGTACCAGGACTAACACACTTATACTTATACATTTACTTATTGTTAACACTTATTGTTTTAAGTTCCATACTGACCACAGCAACACTTGTACCAAGGCGAAGTTCATACAAATCAACAATCTTTATTAGATCACTACTTCACTGTCTGCAACTAAAATATCAGCACCTCAGCTCCTTTACTGTCCACCTACAGTATGCCCTGGCATTTAGAGATTAATGTGGAGAAAGCAGCTCATAATAAACACTTAATTTGATAATTGAGGATGTTGAAGCCAGTGGAGGTAGGAATGTCCTATAATTAACAACTAAGAGTGTATTTGCTCTTTTAAGCAGGACATCTGGTAATTCAAGCCTGTGTGCCTCACCGGACCTGGTTTTTTAAGCCTGAAAACAATCTGCTGCTCTCTAGGGAAATAGTCCATGCACAAAATCAGTGGCGTGTAGCAGATTAACAGGAGTTTGATGATGAGGTCTCATCATCCAGATTGAAAGAAACAAATCTTGATCCAGCTATTCAAAGGGAGCTAATAAGCAGCATACATGTACATGAGGGTTGTGTGAGTCTGAGGGATTAAAATGCTCTTTTATAAAGCCAGACTACAGGCCACTATGTCTGGAGCTGCCCCCAGTAAACCAGGTGACATCCTATTTATCAGTTTAACAAGTCTTACAAATCTTTCAGACAAACCCAGACAAAGTTGGCTTCAATGAAAGGACATGAGGGTGTCCTCAGTTTCTTATCCAGCAAAAGGAACTCAGTGGACTCGAGCATGAAAACAGGTTTAGAGATTTAAAAAAAGCCATCTCAAAGAGATCTCTGGGCATTAAACCTCAGAAGGAGGTGAAGTAGTCACCAGCATAAAACCTTTTAGACATAAAACCTCCACTTTCCTTAGCCAGAATATTCAGGTCACATGAGGCACGAGGTGGGCTACTGCAGGTAAAGTGACTCCCTAACTCTCCTTTAGCTTAATGCTATTTAACAAGTCTGTCTGGATAAACAGACATGGTAAAATATACTTTGATCGTATATTTTTCTAGCTGGGGAGTAAATACCACATTCACCGTTTAAAGTTATCGCTGCGTGCACACACACACACACACACACACACACACACACACACACACGCACACACACACACACACACACACACACACACACACACACACACACACACACACACACACAGTGTGATGTCTGTTCTCAGGCTATAAGATAAAACTGTTTGAGTAATCAAGGTAAACTGACAGTGAAGGCTGTTAAGGCAGAGATGTAGTGTCAGGGTGGTTTGTTTGGTTTATATGCATTATTTCAGAATGAACCGTTCCCCTTTGCTGTGTAAATGCAAGACCTTTACCTACTCTATGGTAATCTTAAATGTAACTACAAATACCATTTAAATATTACAAGAGGATATGTGAACATTTATTGTGGCAGCTGTCAGAGTGTGCTCCTCTCTGGTCTAGCATGTCCTGGACAGTTACAGTAAATGTCAAGGTGATGGAGGTATTCAGGATTCTAAAACATCCAACTGGTTTGTTAATTAAGTTGATGTTATACAACGAGATCCCTGTTGAAAATGTTAAGTCGGCGATATATTGTATAATCAAATTAAGAACAAACTAACATAGGCAAAAAAGTTTTTCTTACCATCATGAGCTCCCTCTGAAAGGACTTCCTCTCCTTGTTCTCCATAAGTGTGCACTCCTCTTTAAGTTTCTCCAAAACTGATGCAACCTTCTCAGGCTCACTGTCCAACTCGGTTCGGCAAAAGTAACTCAATGGCAGATTTCCGTAGCCCAGAGCGTCTGCAAATGCCCTCCAGCTTCCAACATTTTCCATTAAGACGGTCCTCACGGAGGCATAAATGTATGTAAGAAACTTGCAAGGCTTGAGAATCTGCTCCAGCAGCATGGTGGTTGTTAGGTCTGGCCCACACCAATAGATGGGCTTGACCTTACCCAGAACCAGAACGTTTTTGGCATGGACAAGCCCCATCTTTCCATGATAGTACCCGATGTACCACTCTTTGGTCCGCAGCTGCCCTCGCAGTTTAATCTTCTCTTCACTTATCACAGCAATGACATCCCCCTTTCTGTACTCCAACAGATAGGTGCTCTTGTGCTGTCTAATCACAGTTTTGATTAATTTGCCAAATTTCAGATTTGTAATGCACCGGTCCTGAAAAGTCGGGTATTTGGAGGTGACAGCCAGAGGTGAGAGAACAATTTTATCCACCTCTTTTTTCTTAAGGAATCTCCTCTGGCCTGCTATCCTCTCGGCCGTCTTTGTTGGCGGATGTGGGGTTTGAACGCAGAACTGAGTAAGGATGCAATCGAGGGCGTCTTTGACTTGGACCCTGAGTGTGAAGTCTGAAATGCTACTTGGGTTGTGTGATGTGATCATATACAGGAGCCTACTGACCTTCCCCAGTTTGATCTGAAATCCCTGTATCACCCCCGAGCCCTCATTTGCCTTGACTTGATAAATGGACATGTTTGAATACAATCCTACCTGAAGGTCCTGGGGATACCGAAGCACAAACTGGTGCTTTCCCCACAGCTGGAGTGCCACTGGTGGAGGTGCGGTAGCCTGCCGACCTGCCTCATTCACTAACAAGGTTTTTGGGGCACAGTCATGACCAAACATAGCCACAACGGTCTTAAAAGAGGGGTGGATGTGCTTGGGCCCATAGAGACCTAATGTTACCTTCCTGTGCATGCAATCCCAAACAGTCATATTCCGGCTGATATACTGGGACTGAACCACAACAGCTAAATACATACAAGGCTCTAGGCTTTCCAAGTGTACCTGAACTGTATCTTTGAAAATGTAAGCGTTCGGGATCGGTGTATAAGGACCTTCTTTACAATCACTTCGAACGCAAAGAACCTCTGCAGCGTGACAACTTTCTGACTTGATGGTTACTGATATCTTCATCTCTAGTGTGATGAAGGACTTTATCTCCATGTTGCTGAGCTTTATCTCTACCACAGGACTCACAGTGGTGCAGTGGTCGCTATTGAGCTCCAGAGGAGGGTCCAGTAAGGCTTTCAAAGAGATTTGCTGGTGGTCTCCGTGGCTGACATGATCTTCTGGGATGTACACGCTGATTTGGGTATCTGGAAGCTGAACAACACCTCCATTACGGTCCAATCTGCACACAATATTAGTCTCCACAGGTTGAGTCTGTCCCCATCCTGGACTCTGGCCCAGGGAGTCAAGGTCATGGCAGGATCGGGCTAATTTTCTGTGGTTTAGCCAAGCAGTTCTGAAGTCCTCCCTGCTCTGAAACTGCTCTGGTGCAGGAGCCTTAAGGCCTATGAAGAATCCTGAAGATGGTAATGTAGGATTCAACTGTGCGTGCAGGACAGATAGTTCTGAAAGGCTAACCGAACGTTTACTCCTGAAAAAAGAATTATCCATTTGGAGAGTTGGAACGACATCTAGATTGGGGTAGGTGACATTTGAATTGTTAATGTTGAGGCTACTAAAGCCACTGGTCATGACTGTACATGTGTTAAAATCAGAACAAGAGGATGGAGACGGTAGAACATCAAAGAGAGTCACATCAGCGGAGTTTCTCACACATGTATCCTTGCAGTTCTGATCCAGATGACAGATAAAGGGGTTGGCAGAGAACGGGCTGTGATTGTAAATTTTGGAGGGTTTATTGGAAATCCTTGTCCACTCCCCCAAACCTTCAAAATCCTTTGACCCATCCTCATATCCCTCCCCAAGACTGTCAATCATCCCACTGTCACTCAGTGATGCATTCCTGAAGCTGACAGGTTGAACATAAGTGGCCGGGATGTATCCCATTTCCATGTTGTTATGGGCATACCACCACTCTCCCTCAGATGCGTCCAGGACATAGAGGTGATCACCTTTGGAGAATTTCAGTGTGGTAAAGCTGCTGGGACAAAAATCCTTTATGGCTACAACTTCCTGGGCAGCTCCATAGGAAGTGGACGTTCCCAACTTTAAGGCACTGGGAGAAGGTACTAAAAAGAAAAGAGATATACAGTAGGGAATAAAACTACTGATACCGTTCAGTTTTAGGCAATATCTCAAAATAGGCATAATCATACACAACACAAATACTGAAGCTGTTGAACTTCTGATGTTACTGAATATCAAACAGTCAGTGTACAGATAGTTTAATTTAACTTTGAACAGTTTCTGTGGTGTAAAGTTGTAATCAAATGCAACCAGTGACCAGCAATCAATTTTAGGTCACAGCACAAATAATTAAAATTCCAGCCACATTGACAGAGTTCAGTTGTTTAAATAAATCATAATTTGACATTATTTATCCCCAATCGAACATGTTTGTTCTAACAATGTCTGTATAACTCACTGACCTTTGACATTACTGAGACTGGCTCCGGTGACTCCTTCACTGAAATCGATGAGTGCCCCCTCAGACTTACAGCGAGGGAGGATGTGGTTGTTGTTGGTCACTCTGATGATTCGGTGGGCAGCCATGGCCGGTGCTCAGAGCAGTACGTGCTCATCAGCAGCTATTATTCTAGATGGTGAACAAAAAATAAATAAATAACTGAATATCAAGGTAGTGGTAACGGGCAACTACAATAGCCTGAATCCAGAGCTCATTGCGGAGTCAATGCTGCAACAGGAAGCTTAACGTTCTAGATCAGTTACACATTTCATTGAAACAAAGGTCAGCGTTTCAACAGAAACGGAGACAGAGCAGAGAAAAAGGGGGTGAGAAATACCACTGTTTGAAGGAAATGTCAATGACAAGATGAGCATCATGTGACAACGTGGGAAACGTACACTACCTACATGTAAAAGTATTGGAACCAAGAGGCTGGTTCCCTTATGTTTGGGGTAGACTGAAGACGTTTGAGTTTGACACCATAATATAAAAAATGATACAAGAGACATTTATGCATTTTTTTAGTTATTTGGGAGCCTTTGTTGTTTTGGTGGAGCTGTGGAGAGTTCTGCTCATTCAAAAAGGGAGGAGATGCTTTCAGGTGGAGTGAGGATTAGACCCTGGACTCAAGTGACAGACCTGCTCACCTAATCCCGGATTCCTCAAGGATTCTCTCAGCTAAGTCTCCACCTGTTCCTGCCCTGGCTAGTAACCTGTCTGCCTTCTCTCCTGAACCAGACACAGCTGACCTGCCCTCAGCAGCTTTTAATAAACACACACCATCGATGATTTCAGAGTTCTCACGGTGGCCACAGTTATCACAGTTAGCGACATGGCTAACTGTGTTAACTCATGGCGTGCATGTTTTGTACAATAGCCATCACTGCATTAATGACAGTTATATGCACTAACAGGGTTTAGGTTTGTTTTAGTTTCATTGAGTTACTAATTGAAAACAGTCACCAGAGTGTAGAGTGGCTCCAACAAATTGTTCTGCAACAAAATCTTCAGTCACAAGTATTCTTTTGTTCCAAGCAAACTGTGACAACACTGGCACCTACTGTAAAACTCTCCCGCTGGTAAAGTTCATCAGCTTTAATATAAAGAGCTCAATGTTTTTAGATGAAAAGAGTTCTTCACAAGAGTTCTTCACAAGCAAAAGTTTGCATAAGAGCTGAGAAAACCATGCAGCCTCTTTTCAGCTGATGACTTCGAATGACTGGTTAGGAAATATGAAATAACCCCCATTTATATCAGCTGAGAGACATTAGTACAAACATTAGTACAAACACTGTTACTATTACTTAAAAACAAACTGTTCTCCCTGGGAATAATGAAACTAGCAGATGTGCACTCTGGGATATAAAGCCTGCAGTGAAGAGAGATGTGGCCTTGGTTAATGGCTGCATCTGTTCATGTGGGGGATCCTGCTGACAGCCAAACTCCGACAAGGTGACATTTCACTTTCCCGTGTCCTGTCTCCTCTCACCAGGGAGAGAGAGTCTCATCAATGAAAAACCTTCCTTCTACTCAAAAATGAGCGCTCAACGGGCAGCAACACTGAGCCTGGGATCAATAACAAGGCTGCAGACAAAGATACTGTCACCTGCTTTGAAACGACACAGTGATCTGTGCTAAATGCAGCAGGAGGTGAAGACAGCGATGACAGATACAAAGGAAAATGGATGCTGCTGGTCTTTGTGCAGGAAACACAGCAGGATGTGCAGCTCCATGCAGAGCCTCCTGGAAGCTGAAAACCTTTGCTTGAGCCAAAATGATGTGAGAAAAACACAATATTATCATATAGGATTCTCAGACAAAATCAAATCAGTTGATTCGGGAAATTATTATCCAGTGTTCACTAGAAATTGTCAATTACATTATATTACATTTTGGGGGCATGTGCAGCAGTGTTGGGTGGTGTGTGCTTAGCTTTGCTTAAAATTGTAAAGGAGAGATATTTTTACCCCCCATGTGGTGAAATACTCTGAGTTATTAGTTCGCCAGTCTGAATGACAGAGTGAAGGGATGGGGGAGACCAGGGAGTTGAAAATTTAATTAGCAGAGACTTGGTTCTAATCCCTCAATGATTGCTGCTGTGATAACCATTTCCAGCAACTGCAGGCTTTCTCATTTGCCTTGGCTTGATTTATTGAGAAACTGCCCAAACGTCAGAAAAGTAGTTATTTCAATTATTATAGTGTTATTTGCAACACAAGTACAGAACAGGCTGACTACTCTTCTTAGTAGTGTGCAACTGTCTATTAATGATCTGTTAGCTATAAATCAAATATTAACTATGAAGGAGAGTATGAGTGGCACTAAATTCAGCCTTGACCCCAGGGGTACAGAGACACATCAAGCACCCTGACAGCCCTGGTGTGGTTGGTTGTAATATAATGTTAGTTGATGTAGCTCAGCTCCCAGCAAGTGTCAGGAAGCAGGAAAATATGTTTGGTTACTGGTCATATGTAATGTTTAACTAAGGTCCCACTACTATCCAATCCATCTGAAACATCTTCTGTGACACTAAGCTGCCTTAACATGCAATCATGAAAAAGTGTGAAGAAGAAAAAAAAGAAACATGAGAATTAGTGTAATATTTAAGGCCTTATACTGTAGATAATAGTTATAGTCGAAAATAGAGTTATGCAATAGAGTAATGCAAGTAAAGCCTTAGTTACTGATCGGCTGGAGTCTGGAGATGTTGAACAAAGTTTAAGGCAATATCCATTTATTAAGTATGGCTAAAATGAGGTTGCTAAGGTTTACAGCCTCTGCTTTGTTTTGGTTCTTAAAGACCACTCAGTATAATTAAAGGCTTTTAAGATGTGGTCAATAGATCAGAGACCTCACTCACTCACTCACTCACTCACTCACTCACTCACTCACTCACTCACTCACTCACTCACTCACTTTTGTCTTTGACAGAAATAAAGCATTAGAGTCGCAGCTACATACAGTAGACGTGTGACTTACTGGAGCCACATGTAAACAAAGCCCAGGACAGTCTGGCTAATTAGATCCAAACATTAAGCACAGTGTCACCTACTGCAGACTTTGCTTAAATGACCCTTAAGACACTTAATGCCATGACCAACTTCCAACCAACCATCCTATAGAACACACAGTGCAGAGTGACTGATCCAGATGGTCCAGATGTTCAACTGGTACATCTTGGAATTAGATTATTTGTGTTCACACACAAACGTTGTACTTTTGCAGCCTTTATCTTTTTCTTTCTTTCTTTCCCCAGCTGTAAATACATGACCTCCCACTTTAAATATAGAACAGTACTGCACATTAGTTTGCGTCGCCCCATAGTCTGCCCTGACTCCCACCATTCATCACTGCAGAAATTCATCATTCAGATATTACATCTCCCCACAGGATGAATACTCAGGCAAATGAGCCCGTTAAGTGCTGGGTTTTAGAGCAGCTTCCACCTGAACACGGCTGCTGCTACTGCTGATGGTTCAAGAAGAGAAAGTGGTATTTTTAGCTCGCTGACAGCTCAGCTCCCTCGCAGCGAGGAATATTTTACCCCCAACGTGCCTTTCTGCGGGAGGAGCAAAGCCTAAAGCATTAACAAATGATGTCATAAAACATCATCCAACTGCAAATGAAACTATTAATGCAATGAACTCAAGAAAAAGATCAAGTGGTTAAACCTATTATTTTAACCTATGTTTAAAATTCATATTAAGGGGGGGGGGGTGTAAGTGTGTGTTACAACAACCAAAATGTAACACAAACATCATTTTGACACCTGACTCCGAAAATGGATGCAGTTTTAAGAGAAGTCTGCCTCTTTAGGTGGGGAGTCCTAATAACAATCACTCATATTGGCCGGGAGGGAGGGGAATCCTGTGACAATAGTAGAGACAGAAAAGACTGAACTATCACTTACAGCATCAGTAGATGATCTATACTGTCCAGTTTATCAGCAGCGGCCTCCGACTGTGTTGTTCCAGTTTTAAAATCCCACTGGAAGCTCCTCATAATTACTTTGATGCCCGTGTTGCATTTGCTGGTAAGTTGGTTTGAGTATAAAGTTGTCACAGTGAGGTGTTCGAACCTGCAGTGAAGCTGAGGCAGAATTTTAATCTGAAGTGTGAGTGCATGTGCACCTACTGGACATTAATTACTGATAGAAGTGCACCTTTGTGTGGAGCTGGAAAAATGATGACATGTTAGTTTTCAGGCTTAAAGCCTCTGAGGTGCTGGAGTGTTGTTAAAGACAGACTTTGTGCAGTTATGCAGTTATTTGTGTGTGAGGTTGGAGGAAAATGAAGGAGAGAAAACAGAAAAGAAGCAGGTGATGAGGCAGTGAACTGGAGGAGGGGGAGTTTAGGGGGGTTTAGAAGGAGCGAGAGAAGGGAGGAGAGGAAGCAGATCAGAGAGAAAGAAAGAAGGTGAGGAATGTGAAAAGAGAGATGTGGACGTACAGAGATGAAAAGACAGACGGAGCTCAAGAGGAGAAAGAAAACACCAGAAAAGGAGTAAACAAGTGCGAAGATGAAAGGAGACGGAAAATAAAGGACCAGGAAGTGGAAAGAATGGAAACTGTGAGTGTGTCAATCCTTGAGGATCTGCGGCTTATCAGACGACCTGATTGTAGGTCGCGTGCATGAACTTACATTCCTGCAGGTGCACAGGTTTTAAAACATCGTTTTTCTTCTATCTGCTGTTAAAATGTTTGCAAATAAATATTTATAAATAATTTACCATCTCACTAGTACAGATACAGACTACTTATTACAACTATTTATATTTCCTCACAAACACAGTTTAGAGGAAAATGAGCCGATCTTGTCCTCACACAACGTTCTGGTAATTAAGCAGTAAACTCGATGTGAATAGTGAAGCTAAAAGATCAGTTCAAGTAAAAAAGTCTCTATGCGACTGTAACCAGAACCGACCTTGTGCTCGCTAGAAGCCCGAACGCGCACAGTGGATGCGTGGAACCGCTGATAACACACGCACCGGTCACGTCCTCTTCTTTTTTCTCGCTTTGTCTCGAGCCATTTGTCCTCAGTCCAATAAAGAAACGAATTTAAGTACAATAAGACTGTGTTTCCGGTCGCAGAACTTAGTTCTAACGGTGACAGTTCACAGTCACCCGATTGCGTCCGTCTCCGCTTCGATCTGTAGCGCTGAAAGAAACCGCTGTGGATGGACGCGCGTGACGTCACAGCGAGGGGCGAGGCGACTCACTGCCCACACCTTCTATCTACTTTCCATCGTTCGCCACTGTTAGGACCCTATTAAATTTAATCCATCTTCCTGTCCCTAAATCTTGGCCTACACTTCTTTGTGTGACTTCTGAAGCTACGAAGATAAGATTAAATGTCAACTTATTTTAAATTATACCCTCATCAAATGCTCATGATGCAGTACTTCAGAAATCTGGACCAAACTTGAGCCAGAAAACAATATTTATGATAACATATCACAAATGAAAGCATTTTTCTCCTCTTTGTTGCTTTCTGTGTGAAGGAAACCAACTATACCTTCTCTCAAGCAGCCATTTATGCTCATTTAAGCCTGTTAAGTCTTTAAGGCCAAAGCCCCATTAGAAATTTTTGGCGATTCAAGTTTAGAATGACTTCATTCCAGCACCTGAATAATTAAAGTATCATTTGTGCTCATATTTTATGTAAAACAAACTAACATTTTAGATGTATATACATTTTAGGTATTTATCAACAAAATGATCATTTTATAGATTATTTATAGATTTATATATTAAGCTGATTTACAGCGTTTATTGATCAAACTCTTAATGAAGCTTAAGTTTCAATTACTATTATTTATAAAGTCTCTTTTTTAGTTGCTTTTGACACTGAATGGACAAAATCAATATGTTTAAGACACAAAAATGTCTCAACATACTGTAAAAACAATCAATCTTCCTCATGTTTCTGAATGACCTGTGTTCTTGTGTAGTTCTTCTGAGAAAACAAATTGTTGCTCAGTGCGTCTTAATGTCTGTGTTCCTGGCTACAGTACATTCAAAGGCAAAAAAAGATCTTCCGGCTGTGATTCGACTGTGTTGCTTCAACACACAGCCGCTAAAGCTATTAAAAAGTCACAAGCAGTATTGTTTGCATTACACACACAGAAGAAGAAACACGGCACAACGCTTGCAGCAGCGACCTAAAAAACATTACATGTGCAAGAAAAGCTGAAAGAACACATTACTTCCATCTGCTGTAAAAAGGCGCAGCAGACCTCATTTCAAAGACAGGAGCTGTAGCACATGCTGCTGGGAGGCAAACATCTGCTCCCCCTTCAGTCATACCTGAGGGAACCTTTAAAGGCTGCACCCAAGGTTTGCAGCGACGCGGCTAATTAGAATGACAACAGCTGCTCTGATTAAAACAAAATGTTCTAATTAATATTAATCACAGTCAGGTTTCGCTTTTTCACTGCACTGTTTCAGGTTCTATGGGGTCCTTTCGGTCCTAATTTTGCTCCTTCACAACCTCTTTTATGTTGGACACGGACATGTTGATTTTCTCTCTTCCTCTCTTTTCACACACCGAGTTTAAGATGAATGCTGCTTCTGAAAAGTTAATGTGCTGTGATTTCTCTGACCACCAGCCTGCTGCCTTTCTTTTTCTGTGTTGACAGGGGCTGAGGGGATTTGATGGATACTGTGAGGTGACTTGTGAATCACTAAAGAATAGTGTAGGGCTTTGACATCCATTCAGCAGCCAGTGCCACCTTGGTTTCATTATTTACAACAAGAGCTCTGGAGTTATTTTTATATTGTATCCAGTATATTCCCATATGGCAAAAAGCCTGAGGTATCGCAACACACTAAATCACACTGAAACAAGATGTTATATTGTTTCATTAGAGCAGAATTCACCAATTAGTAAACTTTTTTCAAATAAAAATATTCTAGGCTGCAAAAGCAAAACTGCAGCTTTTCTAAATATTCAATCAAGTACAGTTCTATAAATTTATACGTTGGCAGCAACATTTTGTTAATTAGCACTAAACAAGTTGCAATGCATACATAATTATGTTTGAACATGTTTAGTGTTTAGTTTTTAATCGACTAATAAAAAAACATGACCTTCTGGCAGAGAATGGCAAAACCTGAAGATCTCTGTGTGTGCGTGGTTCCCTTTGGAAAATGCATGTCTGTACAAAAAAAACAAAATATTTAAATTTACAAAGATCAATTAATTCCTGTTTTTATGATTAATACTATAATTGTCATTTTAAATATTAAAAGTACTGATTCAAACTGTCAGATTTAAACCCTTTCACATGATAAAGAATGCAGGCATCACCAAAGAAATGTGGCACAAAAGGCTGCAGAAGTACAGTTTTTCTTAAACACTATTTCAGCACAAGCGTTTCTGCCCTGTACTATAGAGGCCCAGACGAGATCTGACACATCCATTCATGCAGACTAAATGCACTGCTGGATCTGAAAAGGTGCCATCTATTCAAGGCATTAGCGAGGGGTTCGCTCTCAGCACTGGTTGCTTTGCATCAGAATAACTGGGCGCTCGCTTGTCAACTGGGTTAGTTATGGGAAGAAAACTCAGGAATTTGATTTATATCAGACGCTGCCTGGTTGCAAACACAGGAATGTCTAAAAAAGGTGATTGAGTAGAGTTGGAATAGACCTAAGGAAACAAGCTTTGAACCAGTGAGAGTGAGCTCAAACCAATGTTTTATTAATAAATGCAAGATACAGCTAAAGATGCCACCAAAGAAAACCTGAGGAGTGTAGAAGACACAAAGCAGTGCACTACTGCAAGGCATCATGGGAACAAACAGATCTCTCTACCTATGGGTGATCTGCAAGATCAAAGCAACATCAAACATGCAGTGCTACAATGGTTCCTGGCTTGACTCCGAAGCATGGCTTATATATTTGGTCCGGGTACATGAGGGGTGGGAATTCCTGGCCCTCATGGATCAGGACTGCCCACGCCTGGCGTATGTGAGATTGTAGGACACCTAGAAGGCTTGTCAAGTACATGACATCGATACGAGAACCTCCTGGAAGGCTTGGTCTTGTGGGCAGTGCCCACACAGTGGAGCCAAGGTACTGTAGGCGCTGGCTGTCGAATGATGGGAGTGACAGGATCAGACCACACTGTGAAGCAGAGGTGATGACCTGAGCTGGAGCAGCAGGTACGAGACCTCCAGCCCCACAGTGAATTCTAGGACGACTCAGTTTAGATTAAAGTTTATGCTTCAGAGAATAAAAGGAGACTAAATGTTTTCTGCTCAGTGATCTGAATGTCCAGTATCATCATAGTTTGCGTATGTTATGACTTCACCACCTCATTCACTTTTATCCACATTAATCTCTCATCTCCTCCTCCTTCATTTGCCCACACTCCACCTCCATTGATCACAATTATCAGCCATGATGGATGAAAGTGGAAAGAAAACAAGACACCCACTTTATGATAACGGTGACTTCAAGCAGCGCTAGCAGAAGTCAAGTCATCTGAAGTGAGTGGCTGTTTGAAGTGTAAATCTAATCGATCATGTTGTTTACGCTATTCTAATTCTAACTTCATCAGGATTTCAGGGGCTCGTGTCTGAGCTGCGCTGCTGACAGGCAGGTCAGTCTGTGGGTTTCTTCTTAATCCTGTTGAAAAGATGCCAAAAGATTACAATATTATAATGCGCTGTAATAGGTTCACTCCAGTCTCAACAGACACAGTATGTGTCCATAGATGAGTCTACCCCTGAAGCTGCACTTATCCATGAAGACATGAGATGATAGATGTTGTTCCAACTGCTAGTTGGTGGATTGGAGTGTTCTGATGTCTTGTCCCATAACATTTAAAGTCAAAGTTAAGCTATTGTTGTGAGTCTTTTGAATGTCTTCAAATGCACCAATGTAAGTAATGCATATTTTTAATACTAATCTTTGGTGAAAGAAAATAATGGCTGGGAGATGGATCAGAAAAATTTGAAGTATTACAGGAATCAGGATTTGCAGTGGATCGATTTCAATGGTTTAAAAGTTACAGCTCGATGAAGAGTAGTTTGCTGGTTCTGCAGTGTCAGTAATCCTTGTGTTCACAGTGATGTGGAAGCCTCCCTGAGACTTGAAGCTGCTGTGTTATGACCTGACGGCAGCTTAGCAGACACCATATGGTGCTGTGGCTGTGTATGTGTGTGTGTTAGGGTTTATATATAAACTATATCGCTACTTACAATTTGATTGTTTCAATGACATAAAGACTGAAAGAGTGTGACAGACAAATGAGGACAAAATGAACAGGGCTTCTGTATTCAATTAGCAATCTCCAGGCCAATATTTTAAATATTTAAACTACCCTGCATTTATAATTGAAATTTTACCTAAATCTATTGCCAGGTATTTTTATTGTTACTGAGCAATAGGTTTCTCCTGGATCTTTCTTCTAAGTTTTGTTGTTTAGGGAAAAGTTCTGTTAAATCAGATCTGAAGCAGTAGCAATGGTTTTCAAAGGAGGGATGTTCTTCCAAACATTGGGGCTTCCTTCCTGTGATGCCGAACTTCCAACCAGGTCTGAGATCTGCCTGAGACCTGATTCATTCAATTAAATAGCCAGCTAAAATTGGCTGTGAAGACGTGACGTGACTTGACAGACGTGACGTGGAGTACAAGGCCGACATCAAGGTAAAAACAACATGGCCTAGAGCAGTATTTAAGCAGACGTACCCATGTGATGGATGTAGTTGTTGTTGCTGTCAAAGTGAATCATCATTGACCTTGATTCAGTTCACAGTCTGTCATGTTCAGGTCAGTGTGTAAACCTATTTATTCTCCCGTAGTTTGTTTCCTGTCAATCCAATTAGTCCAGATCACATGCAGGAAGTTGAAATGTAGGCCATTAGAAGTGTGTGTGTGTGTGTGTGTGTGTGTGTGTGTGTGTGTGTGTGTGTGTGTGTGTGTGTGTGTGTGTGTGTGTGTGTGTGTGTCTGTGTGTGTGTGTGTGTCTGTGTGTATTTGTGTATTTGTACTTTGAAGTGAGAACCAAAAAACGTATTTTCCTACCAAAGTGAGGACATTTTGGCCGGTCTTCACTTTACTGTTTGATGGTCAAGATGTGATTTTAGGGCTGAAGTTAGAATTGAGCAAAGATTAGACTTTTAAGGAAAGGCATTATGTCAATGGTGTTCCTCATTTTCATGTAAGTGCAAGGAAGTGTGTGTGTGTGTGTGTGTGTGTGTGTGTGTGTGTGTGTGTGTGTGTGTGTGTGTGTGTGTGTGTGTGTGTGTGTGTGTGTGTGTGCTTACGTGTGAGTGTGTGTGCGTGCCTATGTGTGTGTGTAGGACAGAACGCTCTGATCCAGGAGCCTATAATCCAATCTGGGTGTGAGAGTGGAGGCAGGAGAGGATTATGATCTAGGGAGGAAAGACGCAGTGTTAGATGGCCATTCTGAGTCAACGGCTCCACCATCAGCCAATTAGGATCCATGACTCTATTGAAGTTTAAATCTGTCAGTTTAATTGAGTTTTGCTTGGAGAGTACATTAGTACATACTACTAGTATGTAACTAGTAATTACTACATTAGGAAAATAAAACTTTTGAAAAGTGATAAGAGGCGTTGTCTTGGAGCCGTTTTTAAACTTTGTCACTGTAAATTGGTAAATTGTTTAATAATAGGTTTCATGAGATCACTATTGTTGTTACATTCTTTTAGTTATATAGCTATATTTATATTATTGTTTCTTGGACAATGATTGTGTGGGAAACATGTAAATAGTTGGGTTCTACCAGAAGTTAGGTACAATCAGGTACAACCTGGACAGTCCATCACTGGGTGACACATTGACATTGACGATACAAACTCACCTACAGCAGTTTTGGAGCCATTTAGCCTGACTACATGTCAGTCTGTGGGAACAAGATGGACTGAACTCATGTAGACAAGAAACACAGGATCCAAACCGTGGTGTTATTTTAAATACTTCCCGTGTATTTGCTGCTGCCATAACTCATGTAATACACTGTTCAGTCTCTGAGCGCAGCCCTGACCCCTGAAAACAGTTTGTCCAGCACAGCAGTGCGACCAACCGAATGAGTGAGGTGGGATTTGGATCTGAATGACAGACTGAAGCTCTGTCCAGATAGTGCTGTGATCAGCAGCCAGACACACAAATGCTCTGCCAGGGAGGGACACATGAGCCAGGTCAGACACGCTGATGCCACCACGCGTAACGCTAGCTGTGCTTGGGTCACTGCCACATATTTACATTCATTCAGAAGGAAATATACAGAAAGTACAGCAGTGAAGTAAGTATATAAGAGTAACAAACTGAAGCTAACAACAGAAACTGTCTTGAAACTACCCACTGATTATCTTGGCTGCTCATTCCTCACAGCAGACAAAGCGCACGGGTTACAAACATCCCTGGACAGAATTCAGAATTCATCTTTTCTTCATACTTTACTGTCACAAATCTTTAAAAAACATAATTAATGTTACATTTTGGAATCAAATTTTTATGGTATCAAAGAAGATCCATTTGTAATATTTGGTCATAACGAGACTAATGTGAATACTGCTATGTTGGGAACTTTGTTCATGATACATGGATGCCCTCAAATGGTGGACGATTACTATGACACATGCAGAGAAACCAAAAATGCTAAATAGTTTTCTTTCTTACAAAAGAAAAATTCTAATTAGGTAGAATGTTTAGGTACTAAACAGAATATTTGGTTACACTTAATATAGAAAACAAACTCGAAATAACAAACGATTTCTTTACAAAGACCAAAAGCTTAAAAGAAAAAGAACCAAACATAGTGTGTGTCTCATTGGAGCGAGTGCCAAGTGGTGACTCAGGACTAGAAAAGCCTTTGCAGCCCAGCTGGAGGCGCTGCCTGGTTGCCATGGCGACTGATGAGTTCAGGGACCCCGGCTGGCTCCGAGGACCGTTTGGCCAGTTGAGGACTCTGTCTCCTGGGTGAAAATATGCCAAAACAGACGCAGAAGATTTGATGTTGAAAGTTGTGCGGCTTCACGGTGCACATGAAAAACTGTTTCCTCTTGTTTATAAGTCATCATTTTAACATGTTTAAAAGATTACAAACTTACTACTACATACACATTGAACTGTCATTAAAAATGTTCCTGCAATTATTATTACTAAGTTCTATAGTTACTGATTATGCAGAATGATTTTTACAGTACGTGAGCTCTTGCCACTCAAGCAAAAGTTGAATGAACATGACTTGACAGTATGAGAATGTACATACTTGGTTCCAGAACTGAGGGCAGTATTTTGGTTCATTGATGTCTGCATAATGACGTCAGGCAGAGAAGGTAGCACTTATATACAGAGAAAGTGGGAACAGGTGAATCCAACTATCATGAGTCAAGCCAATGCAGCAGGCGGCCCAGAAAAAGACCTTTCACAATAATAGCGTTAAACCGGAATTCAAGCTGCTGGTTGAACCAGCAGCTGTACAACGCCAGTTTCCAGTATTTTTGCTTGTGTCTCAATTCAATCCTCTGAACAGAGTTATAGTGTGTGAAACAAACAATGAAACAGTTTGTGGGTGTCCACGTGAGGAGTGTATTTGTTACCAAACAAAGACACAGTTTATCACATAATAAACGTCTCTGTTCTCTGAGACGTTGCCTGACAGAAAATAAAAAAGTAGACAGAGGTCGCAGAGGTTCCAGGAGGAAGACATCTGGGGACTCAGCACATTATGGAGACTATTGACCAGTAATGTTTGTATTACTACTAGTACAGTATGTAACTAGTAATTACTACTATGAATTCTTTAGTCCATAAAATGCCATGAAACCCAGTTAGATATAAATAATAAACTCTTAAGAGAATTTTGACGAAATAATTTCTTCTCAGAAATAGTCAAAACATTATCTCTCACATCAATTAAAAGATTGATGGGTTCATATTTTGGAATTTTTCCATAACTCCTCCAAGTTTGTTTACAGCCTTCTTGACTAGAAATCTGGCAGTGGGTTGTGTCAACTCCTGCCTGCTTGGCCCGCAGTGGATGCAGAGTTTGTGGGCCGTCTTTGGGCCGTGGAGGGCACGCGTCTGGCCAACTTCGCCAGTGAAAAGAACATCTTCATTTACATGCATGACCATTTGCTTCCTCTGAAGCAGGCCTTTGTTGCCAAGCAGATGCCCAACGGCAACCAGGAGAGGCAGATCCGGATCAAAGGGAACAACAGATAGATGGTTTACAATCTATGAGGTGCATAGTAAGATGCTTGGCACATCAGTGGTTGCTTGTTTATTTATTAATATAAATTTATTGTGAATTAGAGGATTTGGTAAACATATAAAACCTCTGTTCCTCAAAAGTATTGAAACAGTACTTCCTCTAAGATGTATCAGCTACTGTAAGTGCATGTCCTATTTCCTCTTTTTTTCCCTCTGCTCTCAGATTTTAACAACAAATGCAACTTTTATGTAGTTAAAGAACCGAGGCTATTACCAGGAGTACTCATATTTTGTATTTATTTTTTGAAAATCCATCTCACAGGACACACCTGAGAAACAAGATACTCTCCCCAGGCTTTTACAGCTCAAAGCTTGATGTATGATGGATCTACAGTACCTTGCATTCTTTACCAACTGGATGTGCTTTGTTGCCATTGAATGGAAGCAGTCCAGCTAAAAAGCCCAACCCAATTCAAATAGCTTCTTTCAAAACAAAGCAAGTCATGCTGACAGGCCTAACTTTGCAGAACATGCACACACCCCATGCTTCCTAATGCCCTGATGGTCTGATGAGACCATCACAACCATTATATCTGCACAAACAGAGGAATGCTTTTTAGGACCTCACCCAAATATTCTCCTCACCTCGAATGAGACTTTGGACTAAATTTGAAGGATGCAAAGCAAATTTCTTTGTACTAGAAAGTGTAAGTATATTCTTTCTTGTTCATGGATCATATTGGAACAAACTTTTTGTAAACACACCAAAACATATATGTTATATGATATTCTCACACTTTTTCTAGTTTAATGAACTTCCAAAAAATTAGAGTGAAAATTAGAAAATACATTTTCATTGTATTTTCAGTGACTTTTTTTTACTTTAGTTAAGCAATTCTAATGTATTCATCATTAAGAAAAGTAGAATTCCAAGTGACTCAGCTGAGAATGTGTATGAGAAACAGTCCGAACACTGGTTTAAGTCAGACACCAGTGCTGAGTGCAGGGTTGCAGTGGAGTGAGGGGAGGTGCAAAGCCAGGATTGGTTATCGTTTTGAACGACAGGCAGCTTGACCTCTAGACTGCGGCCTCCACACCACCCACCCATCACAATGCCCCAGTATAAGATCTGCAGCCCATCCTCAGCCTCCACCCGCCGCACAGACAACACAAACATCTGCGTCAGCCTCCACTAAGGTAACAGCTCTCTTCATATGAGGTGAAACACAAATCTCATGATATGAAATTATTTTTGTAACATGGGAGAAATGTACAGTAAGAAGGACTTGCAACTGCAGGATGCAGCAAAATATGTAGTATATAAACTATTTATTTCATACAAGTGTAGTTTATATATGTATGTGAAGCTTAATATTATCTCAATAAAAGCATATAAATTATGAAGACGAGTCACGTTTTGCACTTTGGAATAATAATCTGCTTCGTTATTTCTTTAAACTGAATCGCTTTGCTTTAGTTGTGCAGTATTTAGGTACTTCTCTGTAAGTGGTAGAGTTTAAAACCAAGTCAGGTCAAAGTCAGTCAAATCATTCAGTTTATTTTATTTTGTTTTCTTTAGGTGACAATATACTGTAGATGACAATGACGGACCTGGAGACTTCGATGGCAACCATCATCACTGTGTTTCAGAAGTATTCGGAAAGAGAGGGAGACAAACACAAACTGAAGAAGAGCGAGCTAAAGGACCTGCTTCATGATGAGCTGCCAGATCTCATGGCGGTGAGACACACGTTTGATCTCTGGAGAGAAGCTGTAGAACACAGAGCTTGACAGACTAATGGACTAGTAACTAGTAATGGCCATGACTTGACATGATTTGCTTGCGTGAGCGTTTGTGTCCAGCTCCAGGTCATTCACGCCTACACTCGCTACGGCGCATAGACACTCATACGCCACTGTGCTCGTTAGTGTAGCTGTGTCTCCTCTGTGAAGAAGGAAACAACCCACTTACTAAAATAACAGCTGCCAGTTTAACTCTTATCTTTAACCCTTCAACTTTTAGCTATAAATTTTAACTGTTTAAAGCCTGACATGTGAAAACATTGGTAGAAAATTCAAATTTTCCCAAGTGAAACATTTATTTGACTTTTTCTCAAATTCACATATCTTAATCGAGGACTTTATTTATTACATATATTATCAATCATATTTAGATATTGGGTGTATTTGGTTAACAATTCTACCAGTTTAATTTGCTCATAACAATGTTAATTTAAGATAATAAAACTAGTTTTGCAGACAACATAAAATCAAAATACAGATGCAGATGTTTTAGGATACAGATGGACTGAAAGGGTTAATTATGTTACATTGTGTTTGTCCTGATCTGAACTCGTTATCCTCCCTGCAGCATGTGAAAGATCAATCTGCTCTGGACAACCTGATGGAGGGCCTGGACACGGATGGCGACGCCGAGTGTGACTTCCAGGAGTTCATGACATTCATCGCCATGGTTACCGTCTGTTGCCATGTTTTCTTCGAGCATGAGGACGAGTAAAGAGGAAATGGCTGTGGATCGAGACAAAAGAGGGGAGCTACAGTAAATTATACAGAAGCAGAAGCCTAGCAACTCACAACCTGTTGATCCCATCACAGGGTGGGAAAACACAACCCAGGCAGCAGCCAACGCATTACAGAGGGGGGTTGGCTGGTGACTGGCAAACACTCCAGTCTAGTACTTAGCTACCACCTTGTTTATAGAACTTATTGTTGTCTTCTGAAACATATAGATGATCTGGGAAAGCTTGGAGAATCTCTGTAAAATGGTTGCGAAGTTTGTTACAAACAAGCTCTTATAAGTGAACCAGTAAATTACAGCAGCAAAATGTTGGCTTCCATTAATTTGATTATGAAGGCACCTGCTGGAGAAAATGAGCAATCACATTTGGCTTTAGACAATGTCCAAGTCCAAAAGGACAAAGATTTGTGAGATTGTGGACTTATATGACGAGTCAGATAACAAGCACTAGTGGTTATGTACATGTAGAGGCTTTGGGCTTTAAATACCCAGTGTAAAAAAGTGTCTAATAAATCAGTTTTGAAATGTCATGGATGTTTTAATCTACTAACTGATGGTTTAGCAAGTTTGCCTTCTAAAAGAGACATTTAATTCATTAAAAGGTCTTTCATTTCCTTTTACTTAGAAAGGAATTCCAGCTGTGTTCTATAAACTGCATAGAGGTGGATAATGTTACATATTGTCTGGCTGGTAGATTTCAGATGATGTGGGTAAATGTCTATTGTTCATCTGTGTGACAATAAAAAAAATTGACTAAATGAGCATTTCAATTGTGTTGTGATGTCACATACATGGCTTACTATAAAAATAAAGATTTAAAGAAGATGAATTTGTTATTTCCATAATTTAAAATGATATAAATGATCCTGTTATTATTCCTCTGTTCTATTCTTCTATTTGTCTGTTGCAGTTCTGATTCTGTTTTCTCTTCAGTCCAATGAAAACCATGTCTCTCAGTTTAAGGTGGTGTAATCTGGCACATAAATGGACTGTATATTTCAATAAATGAAAACATTTATATGGACTTTGATTTGTTGGGTTGTTAAGTTGTTGAGAATCATCAGGGTATGAGTTGTGACTACAAGGTTGTTTTTGTAAGTCTAAGTCAATAACTCACATAACTTCACTGGCTTTTTTAGATTCTTCTTGTGAGATTATGTTACGTACGCATCAATATGAGGTGCCGTGCAGGACATAATTCAGAATTATCCTCTCACACACACTACTGAAAAGTTATTCTCTCATACATACAGTACTACTGAAACCGTGTAACAGTGTGTAGAGGATAACTTTTCAGACATTTCATCGAAAAAGGAAAGTGATGAAAAAACAGCGGATTTCAAAATAAAAGCTACTGTAACAATAGTTAGCCACATAGATGTCTACTTTGCAGACTGAGTAGCAGACATCTCTGTGTCTAACAGCTGTTACCCTCACTCACAAAGCATGCGAACCGTAAATGTAGCAAATATCCTTAAATAAAGCGGCCGCTGGCGTGACCGCAGCTTCTAAAGAGACAGCTCAGTATTTCTCGAAGGGGTTTCAAGGTGCTGGAGCCTGTCCCAGCTGTCTGTCCGACCAGAGGCAGGATCCACCCTGGATCGGTCGCCAGCCCATAACAGGGAGACAAACCACTCATTCTGGCACCTACAGGCATTTCACTATGTCCAGTCAACCTGACTGCTCGTCTTTGGACTGTGACTGTCATCTCCGTGGTCACCAGGAGATTAGCTGTCAATCAGATTATAGGCAATCAACAGCAAAAAGCTAAACAGTTATAACAGTAAATTTGATCATTTCATGAATTTTACATTTTTGCAAGATTGCCAAAAAGAGATTTATGGCAGAAGCCAAACAACTGCATATGTAAAATATGCAAAAAGAACGAAGCAAAGTGAAATTACTGTACAATGAAATGACCACAAAGTGAAACAAAGGGTGGAAAAGAAAACAAAAAACATAGTGAGTAGTAGTAAGAGGTAAAACCAACAAAAGAACAAGCAAGCAAGGTAGAAAAACAACAACTACAATATTGAAACATCAAAGCCACATGAAAGACATGCAAAGTGACAGCAAAGGCAAAACTCAAATACACATCAATCATAATTCATAACTCATAAAGTAAAAATATCAAAATAAAACAGTATCAAAGGGAAGATTAAATAAGACCATTTACCTGCAAAGACAAACCAATTGTCCTGCCCCACAGAAAGACTAAAGATTTGATCTAAACACACAATGACCAGGTACAGTATACTGTAGTAGTACAGTACTAATAAGGTCTTGTGTCTACAGTGGGCTCATACTGAAACATTTGCATGTCCACAAACAGATTTGTGTTTATATTTGGCCTTTGACCTCCAAAGTTGTCCTCAAAATTGAGACACAACAGGGAGTAAGTCACTTCTAAACAAGTAAAAATGAAACAGAATCTATTTTCTGGTCGTGTAAACAAGGTTAATAAACTAAGTAACTGTGTCCGTACAAACTGTGCAGAGAAACAAATGATGCAAGAGCTGTTGTCGGCTGTACGGTTTTAGACATCTGCAGGACGTTTAGCATCGTGGAGGTGGAGTCAGCCGTGCTATTGGCTGGGGTGGAAAGCGATCCTGACCCCGGGGACCGACACCACACCCATGTTTCTGTGTGTGTGTACGTTAGAAATGTGTTTGCAGCATATGCTCTGCTCTGCTCCTAGTTTTGCTGTTCTTTGCAAAAGAGACGCTGCACATTGAAACAACTGGTGAGTTTTGAATACGTTTTCATATTTTATGTCCCAGTTCTGTTGACATTTGTAGAATCTTTTCTGTGCTGTCCAGTCTGACAGCTGCTGAGTTGTTTTAAGGTTTCATATTAAGTGATGATGTACAAAACAATGTTCAGAACATCCATTGCTCACATCTTGCTTTAAACGTTTTGTGTGTGACCCTAATACTTTGCAGCTGTGAGATAGTTTTGTGAAGTGTGACTCTTGTTATACAAACACTCCCACTTTGGATGTGTTTCAGATGCATTCTCTTGAGTTCATGAGTCAGTGTGTGAAAAACTAGAGCCACTGTGCTCCCAGCTGTGTCTGAATGTCTACATTATCTGTCTAAATGTCATGCCACTCATCAATTTGCTAGGAATTGCTGTTGTCAATGCTCTGGACAGTTCATGAGGTCATGAGTGTCATATATATATTGTAATAAATAAAGGTGAGCTTCAGAAATAAAGAGCAAGCACCTGCTAAAATCACGTAGAAAAAACCTAGGCTAAAATATTTCAACAAGTATTGCAGCTTTACCCCTGAGTGTGTATCATAATGACTCCCCTGACTGCTCCTCACCCCACGAGGCACCATTTGGGATCCACTCACTGTATAGAAATGACTCTTGTGTTCAATGTTTTGTTCTTGTTTTTTTTTATTGTCCAGGTCAACGTCAACATGAGCATCTACACAACGCCGTCCCCTGCGAATCCCTCGTCAGCTGGGACGCCTTCGTTTCCAGAGCTTGTGACCAAGATAGGTGCAGCAGGTGCAGTTTATATCTCTGACATTTATACTGCTTATGTAAAATGCACACCTGCAGTAGAGCTAGTAGCTTAGCTTCGTATAGAAATGGTAAGTGACTAGCGTGGAGTCAAGAAATAGTTATAGACTTACCATATTTCACCTTACAGTAAATACTGATCCTTTTAGATATTTTAGATTTGGACCCATCTCCATCTCAGTTTATGCAGGTCCCTCAGGCTCTACCATTTCTATTTCTCATGCATGCCTTTCATTTCTGCCAATCGTGCATTCGTTTCCTCACTCATTTGCAGTTTTTGTTTTCATTCTCTTTTCATTTCTTAGTGGTGATTTTGTGTATTTTACCACGGTCCTAGAAATGAACACTTTCTTCATTCAGATGCTCCGTATATATATATATAATATGTAAAGGCTCTTCTATTCTGAATAGAGAATCTTGTTTGACCACAATCATTATATATTTACTACATAACCTCCACTGATGGTTCTAGAACCGCCATGTGTGTGTTTAACAGGGAGTGTCTTATCAAACTGATGTTAGAGAGGAACATGTGCGTGACATCTCAGGGGTCTGTCGCTAGGGTGATAAGAGCTGGCACACTGATACCCACTGGCCATGTTTCCACAGCAGGTCCAAAGAGGGCCACAGCAGGGCTAGCAGCGGATCTGTGCACCAAACGCTGGCTATCATTATGCTTCTTTCTTACAGTACATTATTTCTACCCTAGATTTAACATAAGCATTGCACTGGTGATGCATGATGAGTTCTCTCACACATGTGTAAATGTGAAAAGTAAGGTTTTGTTTTATTATTAATTTTTCCTGACAAGTCAAGCACACTAATCAGAATTAGAATATCACATTGCCTGGTTTTTGAAATAGTTATTAATTGATTCAAAATGACTGAAGATCATGTCAGACAATATTATTGAATTTGCAAAATTGTATCAAAGCAGCAAGAATGTACAGACTGTAACATTTTTAATTTATTCCTCAAGCCTAGAAGCACCTGCATTTCCTTTCTAAAATGCTAACATAATATTATCTGAAGCTAAAAAATATTCTCTACGTTAAAAAAATGGAGTGCTGAAAAGTAGATAATATTACTGCAGTGAGTGCTATGATTTACTGTATGGCAGGACACACAAACCAAAATTCACCTAACCGCTGGTGGACAGTGTTTCTCTTCATGTACTGTATTAACTGGGGCCTAGGACGAGAGATGGATAATCCAGGTTAGTATACAAGAAGAGAGCCACAGAGGGCAGTACTACCCGAAGGAAAATGAGTCCAAGGAATCTTGGGAGTTGTAGTCTTGCTTTTAGGGTGAGGCAGTGGTGGAATGAAGCATGCCTGATGATATGTGGAAGGAAAGGAGGTGGTTACTGATCCAGTCTGGGAATAAAGGGATATGAATAAACACACATACAGTAGCAAGACATGGACAAATGCTATATACTATATTACTACTATATTAAATAGTTTAATATTCAGAAGAAATTGAAGAATTTAGTTTCACTTTCTATGGGATTTGTTGCCTTAGATTTGTTTAGTCAGCACTTATGATATGAGTCACATTATTACATAATATCTATAAAATAGGTGTGTGCATGAGTGTACAGTATAAATACATATACATGTACAGTACTGAACATACTAACCTACAGTATATACAAATGTATTTACATATATTAATGTTTTATTCATATCCAGTACATTCATTTATTCATTTGAAGTTGTGCCACAACACGATTTTGCATAATAAAACTAATGTATGTAAATTCATGAAAAAAGTTTTTTTTCCAACTGATTTCTTTAGATACATTTTTGTTTGTGTCTTTGCAGCCACAGACCATGGAGACTGGGCCGCCTTAATTGGAGGTGAGAATTTATTGTGAGCTTTGTGAGCTACAGTATATACTCAATATTTACGAACAGTATGTGATATAAATATAATATTTTTAAGATCTTGGAGATTTTAAATGCATTCATATCCAACCCATTATTCTCCCTGTTGTGCATTCATGTAGAGTACAGTAGGAGACTAGGATCTATAGTGGCATTAACTATCCTCTGTACACTCACTATTTCTCCTCTGGCCTCTCAGGTATCGTCAGTGCAGTGTTGTTGGTAATGATTTGTACAATAGCAGTGATGCTGTGGTGCCTGTCCAGGCAAAAAGGCTCGTACGTCACCAACGAGAACGAGGATGATGATGATGATATTGACAACAATGATGATGAGTCTGTCGCTTCTGATGCGGCACTTCAAGCCAAAGAACCTCTCAAACTCAAAGGCGAGGAGTAAACTCAAAATGTAGAATAGTAAAAGCAAAGCTTTGTAGCCTGATTATGGCAACAAAATGTGAAATTTGTTTTTTTGCAAGAGCCTCTTTGAAAGCTGCACTGAGCAACTTTGCACATTAGCAGGGAGGATGCTAACCCCGCATTCCAGACACCCTGCTGGTTTGGTCAAGCAGACTACCCTCATAGAGTTTTAACCAAAGTGTAGCAGGAGCAAACTTTAAACACCTTTAAGCTGAGTAACTACCTTAGATTAATTATGATTGAATTTTTCTTCATATAAATTGTGCTTTTTTATTTTCCTTTGAAGTCTATAAAGTAAACTTCCTTTAGATCTTTCTCCTCTTATTTTGCCTTGTGGACTGAATCATAGGTCAAAGATGCCACCTGCTGTTAGAAGTCATTTTTACATCGCAACAGGCTTCCTATCAGGTTTGTCTGCTTATGACTTCCTGTAGAAAAAGTAGCAGATGTTAAAAAATAGTTTTTGCTGCTTTCACCTGCATCGTCCTTTGTAATTGTTGCCTGTGACCATGTGGGTGGGTCTTTGTGAGTGCATGTATAGACGTGCAGGTTCATGCATCTGTGCAGCGTTTACACCTCTCGTCAGCTGGGATCGGCTCCAGCTACAACACGACCTTCTATAGAATGAGCAAATGGATGGATACCTCCTTTGACATGTCAAGACTTACACATCCGAGGACTTCCACATTCTCCTAACATAATAACATAATAAAAAATACATAACGCATTAAACAAAGAATAAATTCTAATGTCACCAAACACATTTAACTTTACATATTTTCCTTATAGGTCCATTTATTACAAACAGCTTGTTGACATTTCGGTCCCTTGCTACAGTACGACATGAAAACAAGCACTTAAAGACGACGCTTGACTTACAGTTATCTGTGTTGCCTGCTATGTATGATATTGCCACTTCCTGCACATCAACTGTATGAAAGATGAAAGAACAGCTACATCACAGGGTGACCTTATAATAATTGATACGTGTATGTTCATATGAAATATGAAAAAGACTTCATTTTTGTCCAAAGTTTGTAAATCAATGTGCATTTTATAACATTTACAGACTTAAAGTGAGTGAAAAATAAATGGTAAAGAATGAGACGATGTTGATGGTTGCGTGCGTCTGTCTTTGTACTAGTTTGCTGTTCACCTGCTCTGCCGCTTACACTCAGACATCGAGGCGCCAAATGACGCACACTTAATCTAACCGCAGGGTACGGAGGCTTGAGGAATGTGAGGTTGAGGGTGCGGAGTGGACACAAATGACACGCTGCTGTCCGTATGTCACGCCTGATGTTTATTAACGCGTCTTTTCCCATGTGACTTTTCTGTTAAGGCAACAAACAGGACTGGTTTGACAGAGAGATCAGGACACGGCTGCTCTTCCTTCCTGTGTCAGCTCCCTGCTGTTGTCTATTCTTTTGTAAAACAGATCTACATTACACGAGTGCGTGTGTATGCGAGCTGCTTTGCTGATCTGCTGATGTCAGATCTAAAAGACCACTCCCCAACATCAGATTTCATGCTGCCGGTGCCCCATCAAGCAAAGCCTCCTCACAATATTGGTGTTTTAATAGTGTCTTTTATTGTAAATGTTGGCAGTATTAAAAAAATGAAAATTTGTCTAGTCACTGGCCACTCCTCTAGCCACTTTCTCCTTTCCCTTCTCTCTCATACCCTACTCTCATAAGGTGGAGTCATAAAGGTACATTATGTGAGGTGTGGAGAGCAAAAGACGTTACTGTTGTTTTGTTCTCCTCTCGTGGTTGATTTGCACGTGTGCTAAAAGTGTGTTAGTGTTAGATTTTTAAAGAAAGTCAAAATTTTAAAATATAATCATTTTACAGAACACACACACACACACACACACATGTATATATATATATATATATATATATATATATACAGTAGATGATGCTACAAAAAAGGTAAGATTTAGGCTTTGCTAATACTTCCTTTGCCTTTGTTGTCGTTTGTTGTGCTTTTGTAGAATGTTAGTGGAACTAACTCTCTTTGGATATGAGCATTGCCCAAAACAACAAACATCACAGCTTATAGTGACTCTAACGTCATTCAGATGAGATGGAAATAAGAAAACAAAGACAGGCCTCTAGTTTTTGGCACTCTCTCAGATTTCCAGCGTTCCACGGAGCTGGTTGCGACTGGCTGGGTTCGGTGCCTGCCGACTGTCACGCGCCGTACGTGAAGAATGCTGGCCTCCTTTGTCCAATCTGGCGGAGGCAACACCCCACGACCGGGTAAATTGAAGCTTGGTCTGTCAGTACCTGTTCTCCAACTCTCGCACACACCGACTCACACAACACGGGAGAAAGAAACACAAACAAACACAACCAGTCCCTAGGAAGTGGTTTTAATACCACTAGCTTTACCACAAGATCCACGGTGATAACAATCATCTTATTTAAATGAGACGGCTTATACAAAATCCACATTCAAGACATTCTGGAACATTCATATAACTGTATGGTTCTTGCTTACACACTAGTGCAATTACTCATTTTTTCACCTTTTGCTATCTTATCACACACCGAAACCTGAAACACAACCCCCTACAATCATGCCTAACCAAAACTGGACTTCTTACAAAGCACCTCACTGCTGTCTTTGATGGACAGACATAGTGCAACTACTGTGTTCAAAGACACAGGTGTTGACTGTTCCAACTAGATCCTCCAACAGTAAGTACATGCTTGGTACTTATTTGATGTATCAGCCATGTACTTACTGCTGATATGTACTGTGAAGTTATTGAGTAAAGTGCAGCTAATTATACTGGTGCTGTTACTGCTAACGGATACAGCAACAGATCTAAGCAAGAACTACTGCAGTGTTGCCAGGTTCTACTATGGGCCGTGTGTTACTTTAGCCGTTAGCCATTAGCGCACCAATAGCAGCGACACAGACAGTTAAGTGAGCTATTGCCATGTGGGAAAATGGAAAGAACAATTATTTTTTAACTTAGCGGTTTCAATTTAGCGATAATGTACAGCAACCAGCCCCTTTACAAGGTAAAGCGGTTGTAGGTAAGACACACACCGAAGCAAGCGTTTTCACATACTTCAAGCATGACTCGTAGGATTTAGTGGAGAGATTCAGAATCACACAAATAATGTAACCCGGTACCAATTGACCACAAGGCACAGAGCTCCACTTATTGCCGCTACCCATGTGTGGCTTTAGTTGTTAGGATTGTATCTCTAAACTGATATAATCCAATCAGAAGCTTTAACATCTTTATCTGAACACACCCATTAAACATGCAGTTACAGTTTTTGAAGAACAGGATGAACCAAGTTTGTCAAAACCCTCGAGCAAAACGGTGCATTCAAAATTTGTAGAAAAACAAACAGACAACAGATGCAGTCAGACATTTCCAGAGCTCCTTAAAGTCCTCTCACAGTGCTCATTTTGTACCATTCTGCAATAAGGTCAAGATTCACATGATGTGACCACATCCATAAAGGAACCTTTGAAATAGTCTGCACGAACTTCAGAGAGATAGTTGACTGTTGTTGCTCCACAGTCATAAGGTGGATGCAGTTTCCCTCCACCCAGCAGCGAGAAAGGCTTCGGAACATCTGCTGCAAGCATCAACTACTATAATGTGGGCTTTAAAAAAACGATTTGCAGGACCAATTTACAGCCTTGCTCCTAACAGAGAATGGGTACGGGCTTGTCTGCACACCTGGCTGTCAACATACTGCATTTCAAACTAATAATAAAATTTCAGGCTTCCTCTGTCCAAACCAACAGCATCATACATTTTTGGTAATATATACATATATTTATGATATAAATAACTTCTCTGGCACACTTTTAAAACAAGGAACAAAAAGACGAAAAAAGACGTTGTAAAGCAGGTTTGAATCTTACTTTTGCTTTTATATGACAAACCTTTTGATTTGTTCCTACATGTCTCTCACGTGTTTGATGTGCTCCACCTACTCTAAACCGACGTGACGAGAGAAAAATGCAGCTCTGCAGGACAGCCCTTGTTAAATACAGCTCATCTTCACAACAACTTTACAGCCTGTTGCTGCTCTCCAAACATAAGGTAGTTGCATGGTCTTAGTTCCTAAACTTAGATAAGAAGGATTTTCTACAGAATTGAAGCTGCTCTGGTTTATTTATTTACTTACATGCTTATTTGATTTTTCAGATTTGCTAAACCATATTTGCTCTTTTATTTCCTATGATTTCTTAGACTTTTCTTTGTGCATAGAACCACTGAGGAACAACCTTACTTACAAAATGGCAGGTAAGAATTTTATTCCTTTGAACGTAATGCCAAGACGTGCAAATATTTGTCCTGATAGTGATCTCCTCTGTTTGTTTTTCTCTTTTTCTTTCTTTGGTTGAATAGACCATGACGCACACGCCGATACTCCCCCTGCAGGTGATTCTCCCTGTGGAAAGGGACAAGGGGAGCACAAGCATGGAGGGGAACATGGGCATAAGCATGGAGGGGAACATGGGCATAAGCATGGAGGGGAACATGGGCATAAGCATGAAGGGGAACATGGGCATAAGCATGGAGGGGAACATGGGCATAAGCATGAAGGGGAACATGGGCATAAGGACCATGGACATAAGAAGGGAGAAGGAGACAAGCAATGCTCCAAGTCTGGCCAATGCAAGGGAAAGGACAACCATTAAATCCAAGTGAGCGAACATAGCTGAGATATTACAAATATGCTTCAATTGAGTTCAATATATTCTTTCTTGTGACTATACATACAATATAGTTCCTTCTGTCTTCTAAATATTTACTGATCTTTATATATATATTTTTTTAATAATACTTGTATCAGTGTCTATCACGTGCAAAAATAATTGAAGTGTGTGCTAACTGACTACTAACATTTGTGCCATTGTTCTATTTTGTCCTCCAGGCATCAGAGACATCATCCCTGCAGTTATTCTCAGTTCAAAAGATATTAAATAAATTTTATTTTAAAACAATTTTATACATGTAAAGACCAATAATAATCACAAATGGTTATCTATTGTATTAAGCTACTAGGATATTTGAAAAACTACAATTCGATTTTTGATGTGAAAAACAAGCTTTAGTTCTAGAAAATTTAAATCTCAATTCTAAATTGTGACTTGAACTTTTTTACAAAAATAAAAAGGGGTAATAAAAAATGATATCAAATAAATATAAATATAAAGGTATCGTCTGCATAGAATAGACATTTGCAAAATAAAATAACTCTTGAACCACGATGTGTGTCTCCTGTTTCCCCTTTTTCCACACCCACTAGCTCTATGTCATTTTCTGACAGTAAACTTCCAGACAGTAACTATAGATTCCAGTTTACTCATTGCATGTCAGCAATCTTGCGCTCTCAGACTCTCTACTGTACATTATTAGTTTTGTGTCCTTTGTTGCTGTGCTACAGAAGTAAAGGTAAATGACATCAGAGTGTTAGTTTACCTAAATATGCACTACTTGAGAGCACCACCTTATAAGCAACCACACTCCCTACTGTATGCTGATCAGCCACACCAGTAAAATTACCCGACGTGACCTAGTTGCAGGATTTGTCATCACTATTGTTGACAGATTTAGCTTCGGAACACACAGTTGTACCCAAAGGGATTTCTGACTCTCTTATTTAACAGACAATTTACGATCGCATTTACGATCACAAGATGCATGATCAATAAAATTATTAACTTTCAGACAAAAGGCATTTTTAAGATGCCAGGGAACAAAAGTCACTTTATATTTCTTCATGAGACTGTGGAGTCATTTGTTTCAGAGCAGAACATTGCTGATAACAAATTCATCTGTTGATGTGAAAAAACAGTCAAACACAGTGACGTCAAACTAAAGCAAAACTTGTTTTATTGAGACTAAGACACAACCCTACTGACTGCCCCCCCTCCCCCCCAACACAATGACACAACAGTCCACCTGTGGGACACAGCCCTTATAAGCTGCCTGTGTCCTCTTTGGCTTCACAAGGTGCTGTTATTGGCAGCTCTTCAGATCAGGTAAGTACTGTAAACTGTTTTCAGTAGCTTTTTTTTTCAGGAATAGAGTCAAGAACTGCTGTGTTTCTTCTTTTAGAAAAATTTTGTAAACTGAGAATAAAGAAGTAAACCTTGGCTGTATTAATCCTTAATTTGAATGATTTTATGACATTGGTTTGTGAAAGATTGTCTTTGCCAAATGACTGCTTTTTCCATTAATCCACTGTAATCTTTTATATCCATAATCACATATTTGACCAACTAAGTTGTTCCACATACAGTAAGTTGTTACCTTTATTGTATTTCACAGAAACCCTCAGGGATCTAAAAAAAAATCTACCACTACAGATAGAAAATGTCAGACAACGGTAAACTTGATTTGTTGCATTTGATTTAAATTTGTGGAGAAACAGTAAAAGTTGCTTCTTGCAATAAAATGTCAGGATGAATTGGATCATTTCTACAGTGTCTTCTTCTGTTGTGCAACAGGAAATAATCCTCCCCCTGCAGAAAACAGTCCTCCACCTCCTGGAGGGAAAACGCACGGCCATGAGTCTGGAGAAAAGGGAGGCAAGCATGGCCATGGGCACGAACATGGTGATGGGCACGTTCACGGTCACGTTCAACTGAAAGGTCACGGGCATGGTTTGAATGTCGAGGCTAAGCATGGTCACGGAAAAGGCGATGGAAAATAAGACAGTAGAGGTGAACTCGGGTGAGAATTCAGTTTATTACAGTGACAATCCTGTACTAGATTTACTTGAACCACAAAAGAGTGTGTTGATAGGTCATGTCAAAATGTCTGGTCACTATTAATTTTGTCCTGTAAAAGTTTATTTATTTCCTGATTGGATTGATTATACATCACAGAGATATATCTAATTTGCTTTTCCTCCTGTGTTCTAAATATCTGCCCAGCTGGTATATGTATATGTATTATCTTCATTATTAATTTTAGAAATGCTTTTTTGTGAGGACATTTTACAAGATCACATGCCACAATGATTGTAAAATATTATATAAGTGTGTTAATTGAATACTGACATTTGTGCGTTTGTCTTATTTTGATCTCTAGGCATCAAAAACATCTTTCCTGCAGTTACTCTCAGTTTGAAGGATACTGAATAAATATTATTTGAAACAATTTTTAGTTGTACTTTTCTACATTTTTAGATTAGACAGTGTATACACCAAGAATAAAACCGGTGATGGGTGAATAACACTGGAATTTTGACTTATGTTGCTAAAATAAAGTAGCATATTGGTAGGTTTTTAGAAGATTTTCCCTAAGACCAATAATAATCACAAATAATAATTGTTTTAGGTTGTATTTGAGGAACTCCTCCTGTGATAATCAGAGAGCAGTAAAATATGCCTCGACTACACACCCAATGACAGAATAAATGAAATTTAAAATTTCAATTCATCCTCATCTTGTTTATTTTTATGTGGAAAATAGAAAGAATCAAAGGGGTGATATGAATGAATAAATAAATAAAAGATTTTAAAAACATACTGTAGAAGAATATTTCATCTGTATACAAATGGACATTTGCAAAATAAAATAATTTTTGAACCACCATGCATGTTTCTTTTTTTATTGGCCTGCAGCAAATTCCAACCTGCCGGTATTGCATTTTTTGGTTTGAACTCTAGGTGGAGCTACTGAGTTGACCGTGACAGTTCCTCTACAACAAAAAATTAACCAATAAAAAGTTTTTCACATCAAAGAAATGCAAGTAAGACATTTTTGAAGCTGTGTAAAATGCAATTGACGTGATAGGACTTTATTGTGACAATTTGTGTGAAGCCACAACGGATGGAGCATCAGCTATGACAGGAGCAAAGGAATTGCCTCAAGGTGCAGGAGAGCGGAGGTGAGGCAGTTAAAATGCACTGTATCACCCACCAAAAAGCAGTATGAACAATGATAAACACTGAAACGGTAAACATAATTGGAGAATGAGCACAGAAACTCCCTGGATTCCCGATGACCCAGGAGATTCAGGATGAGCTCGATGGAAGTCCGACAAATTTCTGAGTCAACTTATGTGACTGAGGGATGATGCTTGTAGAAGCGATCTGCGGCTTTCTTGTAGTGCTTTTGGCTGAGCAGCATGGCACGACGGGCCACAACAACCGACCCGTGTATCAGAGGGAACATGTACAGAGGAGTGATGGCACCTATCCATAGGACTCAGACCTCCGACTCATACACAGAACCGCCACCCGCTCCAGTCCACAGCCTGCACCAGCCACTGGTCTCCTGTATACCACGACGCCTCGGCGAGTTGCTGCTCCTGTTCCACTGACTGTTGCTGCTGACTCATGTCCTGCCCCAGAAGTCTCAACCACCGGACTGCGGTCTGTTCCAGCCCTATGTCCTGTCCTGAATCCAAAGCACATAGCTGCTTCAGTTGGCCAGCCACAGCTGAGCACTCCTTCTTCTCGCCAAGTCATGTCTGGTCTCTGCTGCCCCTGTCACCAAGCCAGTTTCAGTGCAGCCATTAGGTTCAGCTCAAGCTCCAGCTTCAGCTCTGCCATGTCAATGTCAAGTTCACGTTCCAGTTTAGCCAGGTCAAGCTTATGCACAGTCAAGCCAAGCTTCTGCCCAGTTGAGCCCAGCTCCCGCACTGTCAAGTCGAGCTCCTGCATTAGCAGGCTGGGCTCCTGCTAGGGATCCAGCTCCTGCTGGTCCGGAAGAGACCACTACATTTCCTGTTGGTTCAGAAGTGACCCGAGAGGACGCCTTCTGAACCTGTTTTCTGTGGTTGTCTAGAGGAAACCACGCAAGCCTCAGCTCCTGGTGGTCCAGGGGAGACCACGTTGGCCTTGAATCCTGTCTCCTCTGCTTGGTGTCTCCAGGTGTCCACCACAGGGTTCCTTTTGGCAGCTCTCCTGCTCCTAGACAGTGATTCGCTGCCGTCCTGCAGCTCGGCTCTTCCGCTCCTGTCTCTGGTGGTCCAAGCGACCTTTCCTGGCTGTTCTGGACACTCAAGCTGGGTTGGGGTCCTTGCCTCCGTCACCTTCTGCCGCAACGATGGCACTGTCTCCGGCGTCGCTGGCCAGCTTGACTCTTCATTCTCCTGGACCGTCCTTGTCTCAGAGGATTTGTGTATTCTTTTGACGCCGGCCTCCCAGAACTCGCTGTCATGTTTAGTTTCAGCCTTACTTCCTGTCACTTCAGCCTTACGTCCTGTCATCAGCTGCAATCAATCTGTAATTAATCATGGTATCTAGTCTCCAGTACTCATTCCTCTGCCAGAGTGTTCAATCATCTTTCCGTGTCAACTCTCCAGCATGTTATACTGTATCAGTAAGTCCTTGGTTTGACCATAGTCTGCTCGTGACCGTGTTTTTGCCTCATCCCTGTCTGTACCTTGAGTGTTTTTAGATTACTGAGTTTTTTGACCTGTTCCTGAGTGCCTTTAGCCTGAGCCCTGTCTGTACCTTCATCTGTGCCTGCCGTGTACCAACCTTTGCTTGCCTGACGACGATCATAATTAAATTCACTAAAGCCAAGCCTTGTCTGAGCTGTGCATGTGGGTCCGCCATGTTACCCGCCCTGACACTCATGCACCACTTGACATGAGCACACTCTAATCAGCTAAACTGTAAAAATTTCTGACTGAATTAATGATGTGACCTTGTAGTTGCATACTTTTCCCACAGGACAAATTTTGCTTGCCACACCCAGATGTTCCCAAAGGGCTCTTTCTGACTCCCCTAGTGCATTAACAGAAACGAGTTGTCTGATCATCAATTAGCATTTACATTATCAGAATGCAGAATTGATCAAATGACAAACTTCCACACAAAGCCTTTTTTTCACCAGATGCCAATGAACAAAAGTTACTTTCTATTTCTTGAAGATAGTGTTGACAGAGCAGAACAGGGCTGATAGCTGCTACAACCAGTAATAACCCTGTTAGAAATATTTAAATCAACATTTGTGGTTTCAAACTGAATAGGGTGGTGTCAAACTGAATCAATAGTAATTTTATTTTCAACCGAGAGACAACCCTTCTTACTGCATACCCCCACCCCACCCCCAACATGATGATAACAACCCACCTGTGGGAGACAGCCTTTTTAAGCTCCCTGCGTCTTCTCTTTAGCTTCACAAGTTGCAGTTTTTGACTGTTTTCCACATCAGGTAAGTGTTTTTTTTTTTAAATTAGAAATAGAGTCAATAACTGCTTAGACTTTTATCTCTTTTCTTTCTTCTTTTATGACATTGGTTAATCACATATTTGACCATGTAAGTTGTTCATACAAGTTACAACTTTTTATAAGTTACAGTACCTGTTACCTTTGTTGTGTTTAACAGAAACACTCTTACTATTGCTGCAGACAGAAAATGTCAGATCAAGGTAAAATTCATTTCTTGTATCTAAATATGTGAAGAAACAGTCTTGCAAAAAATAAATTCCATTATTACTACAGTATCACTGTTTTTTCTCTGCTGCAACAGATAAAAAACAAAGTTCTGAAGGGGAAAGCCAAGGTCCCGGGCCTGGACCTGCTGGGCCCGGACCTGCTGTACACGTGCCTCTGCGCGGTGCTGGCCACGGAGGTGCTAACGTCCCCGCGCAAGTTCCTGCGCAGGGACCTGGGATTGGGCAAGGTCCTGCCCGCGTACCTGGGCATAAGAGTGGCAAATAATACAGGAAACACTGGTGAGAATTCAGCTTCTTACTGTACTCTGAGGGTCCTACTTTTTCAAGAATCTGGTCACAAGTCATGTCTGGTCATGTTTGTCCTGTACTGTAAATGTTCATTTGCTGATTGAATGTAATTACATATCACAGAGATAAATCTGATTGTCTTTGGTTTGTCTTATTTTGTCTTTCAGGCAGCATGATCTGAGCTGAGTTACCTGTTGCCTGTCAAATTCTTCTTTCTTCTTTCTTTCTTTCTTTCTTTCTTTCTTTCTTCTTATTCTTTAAAATTTTTTATTTACTCAAAAACATGTTTTTATTTACTCAAAAACATGTTCACATTGTCAAACACCAATAAAGGATGTATTACACTTTGACTCAAGCCATTTTATTAAGAATATTCAGTTGTGTATTAGTTACATAAGAGGTGTATGATAAGATGACTGTGTACAGTAATTGACTTCATTAGAATGGACAAAGAGTTGCTTGTTCCCTTGGCCATCCACGGCTCCAGTGTGATTTTGGAAACATTTTTTGGAAATTAACAGAGGAGGAAGCCTCAGACACAGTCTCTCTCCCATTTATCATGCTGCCCATTCGCCCATTTCCAAGAAGATCAAGTTCAGCATGAAGGACGCACCGAAGGACCCTGTAACGGTGGGGGAGAAGCCAAGTGGGAGTTCACATCAACTTACTACCCCCAGTCTTTTGTTTACATAAGGAGTCAAAGGTCTGTAGATGACTGTATTTCACGTGCAGGCACCTGAACACACCCTGAAGAGTTGTGTTTGACCATGGAAATGCCAGCAGCTATTGGACTGTCTGATGTGCAGACATTATTCAGGCAAAACATACTGTAGATCTTCATTGGCCTTTAGTTAGCAAATAAGTATTTCACATTGTTCAATGAAATAGTCCTATTTTTACTTGGGTTGGCAACTGACAGCAGGCTTCAGGAACCTGCAACAAGATGATGACACACAGAGGCAGATAGACATGGTTTGCTGCAGGTGGATAATAGTTCAATAATAATAATTATTGAATAATTATCTCAAATGGACATTAGGTATTTGATTTGAAAGTAACAATCATCTCAGCAAGTGTTTTTGTTAATAAAAATTTTGTTTTCTCTGTAGCAGTCCATCGATTTCCTAAATGCAGCAAACTATAACAATATATGTAGTGTTATCTTCTTATTAGACATCAAAAGGTTTGTGGGTCGCAAGATTTTGTTTTCTGTAGAAAATGGACCCAAATAGCCCTTTTTGAGTATTTAAACTTGCCGACCCCTGCCTCAGTAGAAACTTGGGTAGACAAATTTAGCAAGTCGCAACACAAACGCGGTTTCTGTCCTCCACCCTGTCTGATGCTGCAGCCAGCGCCTCTGGGTGGAGCTGCATTGTCAGTTGATGTGACTTTAATCAAAGTGACAGGTGTGGAGGATGCAGCACTGACACCTGTGCTCCAGGCTGCAGGGCGGACCCGAGTCAGGTGAAATCAGACTGTGTGCCAAAGCCAATACACGCAGCGATGTGCTAACGTGTGAAGCGCACTTAATTATCTTGACATCTCTGAAGTTCTGTTGACAGTGTCTAGTGTCAACCACCAGACACACCTCTCGCCAACCTTATGACAGTAGAAAAACACATGACATTATATAAAGTTATACTGTAAATATAAATTTGTCTGGCTATATAGCAATGGTTGGATTTACACTCATGTTTTTCGATATTTACTATTTGCAGGCTCTAGTGAAGTTGCGGCATGAAACAAGTTGGCCTCATATTCCTGTTGTTCTCTAATGGAGTGGATAAGTGATTGCCTCCCTGAAGAACCTGGGCTCAGTTGGCCTTTCGGTCTGGAGCTTGCATGGACCCCCTGGATTTACATGGGTTCCCTCAGGCTTCTCCAGCTCCCTCCCTCACTGCAAAGACTCCACATTACCCATAGTTGTATTTGTCGGTCCAGGGATAGATTGGCAAACTGGTGACAGTCTGGAGGATAAACCACCTTTCACCCAAATGACAGCTGGCAGAGGCTCCGTCTGGATGGATGGTCTCTTATGGTTGTTTTCCATCGTACATGCACATTGGCAGTAATTAAAGCTGTTGAAAGGAGTCATGCTCTGGTACTTTACTTTGCAACCACAGAATCACCTGAAGCCTGTGGGGCATCAAAGTTGCACAACCTGTTGAACGAGTGTCTGACACCACAGACAGGAGAGTGCTCATTCTGTTGTTTGTGTACGTCTGATAAGCCAACAGGCTCTAATAACCTCAACAGTCCTGCTCGTCTAGAGATCATCAACATCAACAAATCTAATTAAAAAACAAAACCGCATATGAACATTATCTACTTACATGTACTGTGTGTGCATCAAAGGCAGGATTAGTCCATCCTGTGAGTAATTGTACAGAAAATATTAAAAGCAAATTATTGAGCATGTGCTCTGTCTCATAATAATGGTCTTGTTAAATAGAAAATCTAGTAGGTGAAACTATATAGTAAACTATTGAAGGTAGTTGCTAACCAACACACTTTAGCCTTTATTTACGCTCTCTATGACTATTTTATGAAATTGCTGTTTGCCCCAGTGCATGTCAGTACTTAAAATGGTCCATTTAAGACAGATGCACAGCTGTCATCTAGTGGCGACATGAATAGTTACACTAAATTACTGTGACGTCAGACATATTTACAAATACATTTGCAGCCTTTAATGTCATGCCTTAATCTTTTATGGATCTATTTGACACCTTTGGATTATCTGTATTTATTGATACAGTATATTTACTTAGTAAATAATGGGTGTCAGCTTTTCGTTCTGTTGAAAAATTCTTGTGAAGGAGGAAAGTTATTCTCCTTCTGATTTATTTTATTAATTACTTTTCAAAATACTATGAAGTACAAATTGAAGATTGAAAAAGTCAATGATTGCTGAATGTCTTTATTAAAAAAGTATTGATCATAAACATGCTACCTCTTTAAATCTCCCCTCTGATTTAAAAAAATCCGCCACGGAACCAATCAAAAGTTGCTGGGACCAGTGGACGGACTCATATCAGACCACGTCCCTACACCGGCCTGCTCTTCACGTAAGGATGCTGCACGTGCTTTGCTTGACCGCTTTCTTCTCTGCGGTGTTTTCCATGGAGATGAACCAGACCTCCAAGCTCCTGGCAGAAAGTGGAGAGCAGTGCTCGGCCTGCGACTTCCGGGAGCACAGCAAGCAGATGAGACTCCACAGCATCAAGTCCCAGATCCTCAGTATCCTGAGGCTGGAACATGCGCCCAACATCAGCCGGGACATGATCCGCCAGCTGCTCCCCAAGGCGCCTCCTCTGACGCAGCTCCTGGACCAGTACGACCCGCGGGTGGAGGACGAGGATGATGCTACGACGGAGACCATCATCACCATGGCCACCAAACGTAAACGTTTATACCCTCAAATGTTCTCTGAACCTCGTGCGTAAAAAGCTGAATCCGCATAAATCGCGTGCGCAAAGTTGAACACTATTTAGGATCACGTTCTATAATGTGCACGTGACCCATAAATTGGGTCCTACATTAAAGTGAACTGCTGGTGAGGTAAAACCAAAAACATAGCAGTGGTGGCTCCCACTTAAGATATCTGATCATAACTTAGTGGGGACGTCCTCCTCCTAAACTCATATAAACACATATACTGTATACATACATGAACTGTGATTGTATAATTTGAATACATTGTGTAAAATTTATTAGTCGAGTTTGTTCTAGTTTTGTTCATGTCAGTCATCTTATGAGAAAAAGAGTCCTAATAGTGGTACTGTACTGTACAAAGGTGTTGACTTATTGTCTTGTTTTTCCCAGCGAACCAGATCACCCACGACGAGTTCTCCACCTGCTGCCTGTTCAGCCTCAGTTCAAAGATCCAGCCCAAAAACATCCTCAGCGCTCAGCTGTGGGTCCACCTGCGACCGGCTGACCAGGTCACCACCATCTTCCTACAGATCTCTCGCCTCAAACCCGGAAAGGAAGGTAACAACACTCGGGTCAGAGTGCGCTCCCTTAAGATTGACACGGACGCCGGTGCCAGCTCCTGGCAGAGCATCGACATCAAGTCTCTCCTGCAGGCTTGGCTCCGTCAACCAGAGACTAACTATGGAATTGAAATCAATGCATATGACTCCAAAGGAGAAGACCTAGCTGTCACCTCAGTAGAACCTGGAGAGGAAGGATTGGTGAGTCCACAACAAGTGGGATGGTTCCACTATGATGATAAAACTATATGTTTTACTGAAAGTTTGAAATTAATTTCAAATGCATATGTATATATGTACATCTGTAATATGCATCGTAGAAGTGTGTCCGTTCCCTACACACAATAAGATCAGGTTCCGAATATATTGCTGCCTCTAGTTTTGTTATTTCTGTTTTGTATGTTATGTAACATTTTCTTCTAGCAACCGTTTATTGAGGTGAAGATCCTCGACACTCCCAAGAGATCCCGCCGTGACTCCGGCCTTAACTGCGACGAGGAGTCGGCAGAAACGCGTTGCTGCCGCTATCCACTCACCGTCGACTTTGAGGAGTTCGGCTGGGACTGGATCATCGCGCCCAAACGTTACCGGGCTAACTACTGCTCAGGGGAGTGCAAGTTTACGCACCTGCAGCAGTACCCGCATGCACACTTGGTGAACAAGGCAAACCCACGGGGCACCGCTGGACCCTGCTGCACACCCACCAAGATGTCACCCATCAATATGCTCTACTTCAACCGCAAGGAGCAGATCATCTACGGAAAGATCCCGTCGATGGTGGTCGACCACTGTGGCTGCTCCTGAGGAAATCCAGTGATCCTGCTGGTCGTAGGGCAAACCTTTAAAATGACGCCAAACTTTCAACCTTAGACAAATAGTTTAAAGAATCTTTGAAAGAGATGCATGGAGGACTGTGGGTATTAAAGAAGTTGTTCCTCACCTTGACCTAATTTGAACCGAAAGTAAGTAAAGACAACAAACGTTAGGCCCAAATAAAGGTTGCAACAAAAACTTTCTATCCAAAAGCTAATAAAAAGTAAATGTTCACATATGCATGTGATATAAAGGATCCTCACATATAATATGGCCCAGCCACCATTTATCTTTCTAGATAGACTCCTGCTGCCTCATGTCCTCGCTCTGTTATGAAAACGTGTCCTGATTTGAGCCTTCACCGGGGCGAACCCTGCAGGGCGTCCTACATGTGCGCCTTTATTTTGAAAAACATGAACTGAGTGACTCTGAGCCTTTGTGTCCCAAGGCTTGTTTGCAAAGTCCTCGCTGTGACCAGTTCTCAAGAGCATCGCAGACATGGAGAGGAAGCAACATTTTTGTTGAAAGAGACATTGTTAAAATGTGTTTGGATTTTATTCTGATATTGTGATATTTTGTAAACATGTAAAAGTTGCACAAGACATCATGTCATTTCTTCTTAAAAGCCATTCACTCAATAGGGAAAGTTCATATTGTTATGATCTGAAAGGTAGAAATAATTTTTACAATGAAACTACATTATCATTTATCAAAATTGCCGCCAATTCATATTACGCATAATTCCAGTAATCACCTCAGCTGTACTTTGAAGTTATTTTCAAGCTCCTCGTGTAGAAAAGAGCAGGCAATCTGGGATAAGATCACATGATTATGTCAGTGTAGGAAAGTAATATTTCGACCAAGACTATATTTTGTTTATTTCTGCAGATACAGTACATGTTCCCACGATGACATGAATTTTAAAATTTCACATGCAAAATGTAATTTTCATATCGGGCCACTAACACTGCTAACTAAGTATATGAGAGGTCAGCTTCCAGAGGCCAAAGCAGGACTGAATCTTTGATTGTTTATTTCATGTCAATAAACCTCTTTTTGAAGCATATTGTATGATGTGGTCTCTGTATTTGCATTTTCCATGTAATTCTAACACTGCATTTGAGGATAAAGTTCTTGGATAATTAATGTACAGTAAAGAAAAACCAGTGTATGTGACACTCAGAAAACATAGCCTTGCAAATTTGCCCAGTACTGTGACAGATTATTTATACTATATTGCACTACTGTCTGTTTCTAGTCAAACAGTGTAAAAAGCATTCCCAGGGAAGAATAGGGATGATGTTAGGGTGGAAATGTGATCCCAGGGGGAGGATTCTTCCTGATTTAAAGTTGAGAGCAGATGTTGTCAGGCTTCATGCAGGCTTTTGACCCAAAAGTCGTTCCTTCTCTTTGGCAAATAACATTTGTTAGCGACGCAAATTAGATTTGACCTGTTTCAGGTTTTTAAAAAAAATTACTCATCATATTGTCAGTGTCATTATGCAACTTTATTAATTATTAACATCCATAATATGTGTGCTTTTATTACAGCACTTGATTCAGATCGTCTTGTGTTAAAGTCACTATAGATCTGTAAGTTAAATGTTACTTTTGTGAAGTCTGATCCAATACACTTTGTGTATCACTCAAGAACAACCTGGATGTTATTTGTCTTTGTGTTAATGTTGGGGGTTCCCTCTCGTTCCCTGTCAATCTGTGTTGAACATAGTCACAAATACAGTGCTGTAGGCAAAGCAATTTCCCTCTGAAGTCAAGTTGAAGTTTTGAATTTTTCTCAAGTTTTGAAGCTTTGCATTGAATCGTTGAAAGTGTTTGAGACAGTCCAAATAGTGCTCATTTTAGCAAAAACAGACACAAACACAATTTAGATAGGGACACTCATTTATTAATGTCAGAGGTACTGTATTTGTAGCTGAAAAAAAGCGAATAAAACAGACATTTATGCCCCCCCCCATCCCTCCATCATGGGTACCTTCTACAGAGGTGCTGTTGAGAGCATCCTGCTCAGCAGCATCACTGTGCAGTACAGAGCCTGCAATGCCACCTGCAGGAAGGGACTGCAACACACAGTAAGAGCAGAAAAAGGATCACACGTGTCCCGCTCCCCTCTCTTCATGATCTGAATGACATGCACCTCAGCGGAGCCCTCCACATCACAGGGAACCCCTCACATCCCTACCACAATCACCACCTCCTCCACCGCCCAATCAGTAGCTCAGTCACGCAGCCACACCAGCCTCGTCTCTCTGCACAGGCTCAATTTACACCTGCTCATAAGCTGCAGACTTAAAGAACACTTTATAACTCTGTACAAATCTGTCATACCTATCTTTAATATTGAAATATGCCCCTTACTGTAAATATATAAATATATTTTTCTCTACAGTTTATTATGTGTATAGATTATGTGTATGTTTATATGGTATATATTCAGTAATACACGAAATAAACGAAATTTCGTTACTTAAGTGTGTCCTGCATATACAGTATAAAGCTGACTTTGTCACTTAACTATAGATCTTCCTTTGTCCTCCAGCCGCTCATGTCACAAGAATTACGCGAAATGTCTAATTTTCGTATAGAGTTAGGTTTTAGTTTCAATCCTATACTGTATATGTCCAAGTTACTTTCTCTTTCTCTGAAAACACGTGGTCATCGTGAGCTGATCTTTTCATTGGCTCTCCTCCCTGTATAATCATATATTTAATTCATTTTAAAGTATTAAGGCATAGTAGTTGTATATACATTTTTGTAGTTGTCGTAGTCGCACGTAAACCAAATATGTATGTGGTATGTTCTCGTTTTGTACTATCATTTGTTGCAATTAACAAAACCGCTTGTGTATTATTTTTGTTAAGGGAGGTGTGTTAACTGACGGAACAGCCGATTTTCTGGTAATCTGATTCGCTATCTTAAGAAAAAGGCGGGCACACTTCTGACTCTAAGCGCTGATTGGCTAAAGCCCTTTTCGTACATTTTCGTACTAGAAATACGTTCAATATCTGCCCTGAGCGTTTCGTCTTACAATTTTTGAAAAAAAAAAAACATTGCAGACACAAAGCTCCATAAACTGTACACGTTTCACCAAAATACAAGGTAAGTCAAACGACCTACTTTTTCTCGCCATGGAATTAATGCGCCTATATCCGCTCTCCGCTGTGAGTTTCGTCAACACAACTTTCCTAGCGTTTAAAAGCTTTTCTGTCTCACATTTTACAATGCAGCTGTTATCTTTTTTTTATTAAAGTGCGAGTTTTACAGTACCACACGCGTCAGCTCTCGCCATCTGAAACTTGTTTAAAATATGCATTTTAAACCTCTATTCTATGCTTTACGTTAAATATTTAGTCTATTAGTTACACTAGGTTAACTGTGCATTGACCGAAATGACCGCGGAATGTCGTCATTTAGGTAACGTTTTAAACGTAATAGCTGTTTACAACAAGGTATTAGAAATCCCTAAAATGGCATTTTTTTAACGGAGTTTGGTTTACTCCAAGCGTTAGTGTATATTAAGCTACTATAATCAACCATCATGGGTTTCCTCTATAAACTACTGACATAATAATCCCATGCTATGTACATGTAATATCGCTTACTGTAGATACAGAAATCAGATTGGCGTTTGAGATTTTAATTTGGGTAAGAATTAATTTTTAATGGCCGGAGACTGATGCTGGAGGTAGAGGTGGGAATTGGGAAAATGAAACCTATGGTGTCATCCTTGTACTGTGGCTTCACTTCTCCAACTATACTCATAAACCTACTGTACAACTATGTTGCAAGTAAAAAAAAGCGTGGTTTTAAATATAGATTCTAAACTGTGTCATACTATAAAGCATTGTTAACAGTGAATGCATCATCCTGCTCTTTTTCAGTTATTACTAAACTACTAAATTACTAAACTAAACTTGTGCATTCTGAATGTTTTTCTTTCTGTAAAAATAAGTCGGAAGAGGACCACAGGAACTCTGTCACAACTGTCACTTGTTACACAATCAGCTGGTTTTCTGCAGTGAACTCAAAAAGCACATTATTTGATTAACTGGAGGACAATACTGTACATTTATAAGCTCCATGTTAGAACTGTAGGAAATATATATGTACATATGTCTGTGAACCACAGCAGGTTCTTTGAAAACTCACAAAGCTGCATGTCATTTCCAGAATATGGCGCAGTGGTGCCAGCTTCAGTCTCTGGACAGCAAGTACCTGGAGCAGGTGGACCAGCTGTACGATGACTCCTTCCCTATGGACATTCGACAGTACCTAAGCAGATGGATTGAGAGCATTGACTGGTAAGATGAGATACATGATGTCATTTATCTTGATGCATCATTGCATCTATTGGAAAACACAAAAATTATAAAAACAACTTCATATTATATTTAGACGTATAATAATGTCTTCTAGACAATTCTGTGGAGTTTCACATGTTAATGATGAAGCTGATGGTTATTATTATTACATCAGCATGGCTGCAATGCTTGTTGTCAGTTGTTTGTGTCTTTATTTATAGTTTTATAATGACATACTGTCCAAAACTGTTGTACAGGTAACTGTAAGGTGAAATATTGAACCACATAATTTTGCAATATAATTTGTCATTGAGCCAAAAAGCTGTCACAGTAACAGTATGTTGCAGGAGCAGTGCAGTAGTGAGACATGAATGAAGTGCAGGAGGCTGTAGACTGCAGTTACTGTCCAAATGTCTTAACTGCTGCATAGAAACATTAGACTAGCTCTGTACTTAGTTTTAGTGACCTCTTTGCCCTGTAGCACATGTTTCTGCTACAGAGCTATACTCTCTATTTGCATTTTATTAAAATATGGTTGCATTTATTGGTTGCATTGGCAAATACTATTAAGAACACCTTGAAGTATTTCTTTTGTTATTAGTGTGCTTTAATATGTTCAACTTGTATAAAGGACGTTTGGACAAATTTTAAGTGTTACATTTCATATACTGTTTCCTTCATGTGGAAGTGACTTATGTGGTTTGTTAGGAAATTCTCATATATTGTGTGCATGTTGTTATCTTTTACTGCATATGATGCGATTCCAAATGAGTATTTGATGCTTTTCTCAGTTTCACATCATTTTAAAATATTTTCTTTTGCTCAGACAACATCTACTGTACGTTCACAATCATAGCCAATAATGTCAATTATCCTGATCTCCTCAGGGACACCGTGGCATTGCAGGAGTCGCTGGCCACAGTTCGGTTTCACGACCTCCTGGCCCAGTTGGACGACCAACACAGCCGCTTCGCACTGGAGAACAACTTTCTACTGCAGCACAACATTCGCAAGATCAAGAGAAACTTACAGGTCTGGAGCTGTGGACTAAACTTGACCAGAATTTTTACCGATACATTTTAAACACGGTCATTGTTTATGCAGGATCGTTTCCAGGAGGATCCCGTCCACATGGCCATGATCATTTCCAGAAACCTTAAGGAGGAACAGAAGATCCTGGTTAATGCAAAGAGTACAGAGGTTAAATCAGAGAGACACAAACTTTTTTCTAAATATTTAAGTTGGTTTGTCAAAAAACAAAAACAGAACAACACTATAACTTCCTCTTTCACTGCTTAGCATCTGCCTAAAATATTAGACACAACAACTTTCTGGCAAAAGATCAACATATTTACAGTACAACACTAGGAACCTCTAAATAATGTATGAATGGCATTCTTTCAAATTTATCTGTACATCACTAAGACATTTTAAACCCAACTAAGCAATATTATAATGTAACTGATTATTGAAATAAAGAGTTTTCTTTTTGTTCTGTAGCAAGAAGGCGAGGGGGCTGTGTCAGCCATGGTGGTGGAAAAACAAAAGCTGGACAACAAAGTGAAGGAGATGAAAGATAGAGTGCAGGTAAGGCAACAGTGAAAGCTGTGTATAAAATGAAAGACAATGGAAAAACAAACTTCAAAGTTTTGTGTAAATTGTCAAAATATTTGATAAAAAAAATTACTTTTCTCCAGATGGTAGATCAGAACATTAAAAATGTAGAGGACCTGCAGGATGAGTATGATTTCAAAATCAACACACTGAAGAACAGAGGTGAGAATGTTTTGAAGAGAGAAAAAGGTTACAACATCATGTTTAAAGTTCCGTACAAAGCAGAATAATAATTAAAAATGTGGTTGTATAACAGTTTATAAAGCTAAAGTCTAAGGCGTTTGTTACTAAAGTGTTCCTGTTTGTGTAGAGAACGAAATGAACGGCATGACACCAAAGGAGCTGGAGAAGGAGAAGATGCAGATTGGGGGGATGTGCCTTCAGCTGAAATCCAAACGACAGGTTAGTAGGAAGAGGAAAAAAAAGGAATTGTGGCTCCCTAAACATATGAAATGTATGGCAGAATACTGCTAAATTAACATTAGACAATTAGACAGGAAGAAAAGAGTGAAGCTAAACAAAGGAAGACATGAGCAGTGAAGACACATGCATATGTTTAGAATTCACAGCACAAACCATGGAGCCACGACAAGTGGCTGCAGAGAAGGATTAAGAGTCCACTACACCTAAAGTGAGAGGAGACACATCACAAGATGTACCTTCAGAATTCCTTTCAACATACAGCACAAGAAGCCATTGAGAAATGTTTACTGGTCAGCATATTTCTCCAGAACATTTTGGGGGTGAATGGCCTAACATACAAAAGCTTGATCATTAGTTTTTGCATAAGATAAGGTAAAAACATATTTTTACATTGACAGAGTGTAAAGATACATGTCAGCATTTTAAAGTCTTTAGGAACCAGTCCAGCAACTGGTCTTTATTATCTATTGGTAGTTACTGTTGTAACAGTGCAGTGTTCTCATCGATGAAGAAAACTGAACTGTGAAATTGCAGCACTTACTGTAGTGTAGTAAAGAATACCGTGTGTTTCCCAGACTCTACTGATGCAGACTGTGTAGGTTATAGGTTAAATTGTCAACTATGCTAACCTGTTTCATCTCAAACACACAACACAACATCTTAATCTTAATCTCTGCTGTTCCACAGGAAGTGGTGTTTCAACTTGCTGAGCTGCTGAATGCCACTCAAGCACTGCTAACAGACCTGATATCCGAGGAGCTGCCAGAGTGGAAGCAGCGGCAGCAGATTGCCTGCATCGGTGGCCCACCCAATGCCTGCGTGGATCACCTGCAGAACTGGTCAGATTTCCAGCAAGTCTTTATAAAGAGCCAAATGTCACAATAAATAAAGTTGTTTACCTTCCTCCTCTTTCTAAACTCATCATCTACCCCTCCTCCTCGTTTCTCCCTCCCCCTACACTTTCTCCTATGCTGTCTTGTCTTACTGATCCCTCCTCATTCCAACACCTCTATTTCCACATCTTGCTGACCCACCCCCCTCTTTACCCCCCCACAGGTTTACAGCAGTTGCAGAGAGTCTCCAGCAGGTCCGTCAGCACCTGAAGAAGCTGCAGGTGTTGGAGCAGATGTTTACCTATGACAGCGACCCCATCACACAGAAGAAAGTATTCCTAGAGACACGAGCCCTGGAGCTCCTCAAGAACCTTCTCTCCAAGTGAGGAATAGATCCAATAGATTATGAAATTTGAATGTATTTTCCAGTGCTTTTGTAGAAGCTCAGAATGACTCATGTTTGTCTGTGTATGTGTAGCTCTCTGGTTGTGGAGAGGCTCCCCTGCATGCCCACACACCCACAGAGACCCCTGGTGCTGAAAACAGGTGTTCAGTTCACAGTAAAACTTCGGTAAGAAACTAACACACACGCAGACACAGTAAACATAATGTCAAGACGCAAAGGTCCAGAACATTTGTTATAGGCATCTGGTTGTTTCTTGTATTATTACAGTGAATATTTTCCCTAAAGGTGAATCACGTTGGTAGCTCGTATAGTGCCAGGCTCTAACGTGTATATTGACCATTCACGCCACACACACACAGGTTTTCTATTTATATATCTATATATATATTATATTTAATATCAGGTGTGATAATTTAGACCTACTAAAATAAAAAACTAGTCACTGGTGTTTAAGGTAGAAATATTGTAAAAATATTAAATGTCAATAAGTGAGTTTAGAAATTAACAGGTTTGCGTCTTATAAGATAAAAATATTATCCAACTGCGTTTCATGAAAATATGTACCTCTACTGTCATAGCCTGTATTTTTACTCTTAATGTAATTTTATACTTTTCCAGTTTTTGTGTTGGTAAGTGAACTTGAATGAATGAAGAATCACAAGACACTACTACTTTAATGCTGGACTCAGAAACTGGTCAGAACTCGCATCCTTGTGGTGCACATATTACATAGAAACTGACACTGATAATGATTTGTGTCGGTACAATAATGATCACAAATAACTAAAGTAACTGCTGCAGTTTAAAGACATGATGATGATGATGATGATGATGATGATGATGATGAGGAGGAGGAGTAGGAGGAAGGTGTCCTGCTAAGGTTTAAGGTGTTTGGTTTGGCCTGTCAGCAGTACTAGTTGAGGTGAGAACACACACGAATGTCCACAGTGGGACGTCTCCTTTAGCTCCTTTCTCTCACACGCTGTATCTAAATGGCATTGATGTATTATTAATTGTGGAGAAGGCTTCATGCAGAAATATTTCTGCTGTAATTGTCCTGCAGTTATTTATTATTTATATAGATAAGATCCTGCAGGTGAACAGGTGAAGTTTAATTAACAACAGAATTTCTGATTGTAATTTAGTTATTATCACATTTTAGAAAACTGGAAAAGTATAAAGTATTATCTTAATCTTTAGTGGCAAACAAGACACCTTTTTTATGCAAATAAGTATATATTTTTTTGAAATGCAACTGGATGGTTAGGGTTAGGAATTAGGGATGTGTTTACAATGAAGACCTGCTCAATATTAACATTTACAAACATTCTAGCATATTGTTTTAATAGTAAAGCAAATAACATACGTCCTGTCATACAACAGTTGTGTAACTGTGGCCTACAGTGCACATCGGAATCAGAAAAGTGTTTATTACCAATACAGTACAGACACTTTACAGTTGTAGGAATTTGTCTTGGTGCCAGGTGTAAAAGAAATATCTGACCTCAGTCGTCTGAGTTTAGCTGTGAACCGGGGTTGGTCTTTGTTATACTGTAACTCACCCTGGTCCTGATGAAATGACGATATTCTCACAGAAGATGATGTAGTGTCTGCTTACTTGTCCAGACTGAAAACATCCCAGTTGTACAGTACAAACACTCCTGGAGTTTCCCCCACAGCCTCACACCTCTTGTTTGTGCTCATCCATTTACTATAGCGCTCGTTAGAGAGGAATATCCTCGGCAGCGCGGTGTGAAACTTGTGGTGACACACAAACACAGCCGAGCGTTTACCACTTTGTCGCCTCACTTTGCCACCAAAAAAATCGCAGGTAAATCCAGTGAGTGAAGGAATGTCCTGCTTCTTTTTGTCTTCAGGTTTCTGGTGAAGTTGCAGGAATTTAACTACCAAATAAAAGTCAAGGCTCTATTTGATAAGTAAGCTCATGTAATGTTCACCTGCATCAAATACCTGTATGTGTCTAAACATTTAGTTTAAAAGATGTCTTTCTTTTTCTCAGGGATGTTACAGAAAAAAAAGGGTATGTGTCAAATCCAACTTCACACACTCCCACAAACACACAACCATAACCATGACCAAACTATATACTAGTCCGCTGGGTTTGTAGTTTCCCTTCTCACTTTGGAAAGTAGTAAATGTCAGTCAAAACATTATGAGTAACAGCTTTCTTTATGCCAGGTTTCGGAAGTTTAACATTTTGGGAACAAACACCAAAGTCATGAACATGGAAGAGTCGAATGGGAGCTTAGCAGCAGAATTCAGGCATTTGGTAAGATAAATGTTTTGTTTTATATGCAGTTCTGAGAGCGGTTCAAAGTCTGGTGCCTGTCAGCTAGAACCACAGACTGGAGCCAGGCTTAGGGTCAGGATGCCTGGGTGTCTGCCAGGGGAGCTGGCCATCCTCAGTCCAATAGGACTGACCCACCACCCACAGATGAGGGCATTTTTTCAAATTTATCTGTACATCACTAAGACATTTTAAACCCAACTAAGCAATGTTATAATGTAACTGATTATTGAAATAAAGAGTTTTCTTTTTGTTCTGTAGCAAGAAGGTGAGGGGGCCCCACTGTTTTTTGTTAACACATCATGTAGGGCCAACTGAACATACCTTTGTGTATGTGCCTTGGTGAGGGGAGGAGCTCAGCTGTTAATCAGTCAGGACCTGGTGATGAGTGGGAGGTTATTTCACCTCCGCTGGAGGGCGGGTTCAGGGTGTGAGGGCTTGTTGGGAATGTCTGGCTGAACCCCCAGTAAATGGGAGCGTCCACCAACGTCCACCTTTGGAAGAGCTTCAACCAGATCCCAAGGGAAGATTTCTGGTCCCTGTAATGGCGCCAAACCTCATGGCTGAAACCATGAGGCTGAAGAAGCAGTCCAATGAAGCCTGGTTAGCTTGTGAGACTACAGAGGTAGCTGATGGGTATCGGCAGGCCAAAGGCACTGCAGCCCTGGAACAAATTCATCAGGAGTTCATCAGGCAGCCTCAAGTTCTGACAAATCTCAGTAAGGGGATCTGTTCTTCATCAAACCGTCACCTCAATTTAACCAAAACACTTTTTCACTGAGAATTCAGAAGCAGGAGAAAGTGGACTCGTCCTTCACCCTGCCAGTTAGTTACTGAGGTAGTTTGTAAGCTGATTGGTGGCTTGTGGATTCTGAAGGAACAATGTGGTTTTTAACAGTGAACCACCTCTATACCTGTGTTTTTAGTGGATTTGGAGAAGCTTTGTCAATCTTCATCGCTTGCAACATTCTGTCGAGTGTTCTGGTATTCTGGGGTACATTGTCTCAGACTTTGTCTGCAATAGGTCTGGCCTGTTCACAATGTACGTCGTGCTTTGGCAGGTACAGTATGGCCAGCATTTTTGTGGTGCAACCAAAAGCTGAAGGGAGTCTGGTTTGGAGACCATCAAATTTAATTGCAGATGTTTGCTGAATCAGGTGTTTTAATGTGTCTTTAACCGCATGTCATTCTTCATGCAGCAACTGAAAGAGCAGAAAGTGGCAGGGAACAGAACAAATGAGGTAAGACACTGTAGGTTTCATTCATTAGTGAAGTCGTGTGGTCTCTAAAGATTTGTGTTGGTGTTTGGGTGGGTCCAGGGTCCTCTGATTGTCACCGAGGAGCTTCACTCGCTCAGCTTTGAGTCTGAACTGCAGGTTAATCAGTCTGGAATGGACATAAAACTGGAGGTGAGAAAACATACACAAACAGAACAGATCAAAATGGGTGCATCATATGCCCCACAAGCTCCTGAGTAGACAAACTACATTACATGTTCATTGTGGCCCTCAACAAATAACTCTAAATGACAGAAAAGACTTTATTTCTATTGTTGTTACAGTCATGGTGTTCGTTGTTGTTGTTGTTGTTGTTGCTATAGGCCATGTCTCTGCCTGTTGTGGTCATCTCTAATGTCTGTCAACTGCCCAGCGGCTGGGCCTCAATCCTCTGGTACAACATGTTGACCACTGAGCCTAAAGTAAGACACAGACACACACATACACACACACAAATTTAGGGCAGTTGTTTGTCTTATTATGTCTATGATGAAATATTAATGAGTCTGCGCCTAAGTAAAAATAAGTGACTCGAAGTTACTAAAATAATCCTTTATTCTAACTTGACAACCTAAATAAACTGAATCTTTGCTGAAACCAAGATCAAGAAGACTTAGTCAATACAATTTTATATGTTTTATATTATTTTACTTATGAATATGAAATAGTGGACACCAGTTAGTTTTGCTGGTTCGGTACTGCAGAATACTCATCTGTGTGTATGGAATATTTGTTCCTATACTACCGTATATATTTGCTCTGCTCTGATAGAATGTCTTCTCCTCTTTTCAGAACCTGAAGTTCTTTCTCTCACCTCCACCAGCAAAGTGGTCCCAGCTGTCCGAGGTTCTGAGCTGGCAGTTCTCCTCGGTAACCAAGCGAGGCCTGAACCAGGAGCAGCTCAACATGCTGGCAGACAAACTGCTCGGTCAGGAAACAGCAGAAACCACACATCTAATAATATCTGCAGACCTTTTACATTTATGCACTTTGAACCAGTGACCGTATTCGCGCGGGTTCTCTCCGGGTTCTCTGGCTTCCTCCCACGGTCCAAAAACATGCATTAGGTTGATTGGACTCTCTCCATTGCCCATAGGTGTGAGTGTGTGTGAACGGTTGTCTGTCTGTGTGTTGTTGCCCTGCGATGGACTGGCGACCCGTCCAGGGTGGACCCTGCCTCTCGCCCACAGACAGCTGGGTTAGGCTCCAGCACCCCCGCGACCCCGCGTACGGGATTAAGGGGAATGGAAGATGGATGAACTAGTGAGTAAACGTCTGCATTTCTTTTTGTAGGAGCCAAAGCCCAGAGGAACCCTGAGGGGCTCATCCCATGGACCAAGTTCTGTAAAGTAAGCAAAGAACAAGCTACAGTTTTATCTGTTTTTAATGTTAATGTGGTTCCTTTTTTTGAAAGTTCTATTTGCACATTTACACATTACAGAACAACAGAGACAATTAAAACCCAAAGAATTTAGTAAACCAAAAACACCCTGTAGTTGCTGTATTACACTAAATTTAAATTGCCTCCTGAATTGGTACAAGATTTTGAGTTGGGATTATTACTTTGTAGCTAATAGAGAAGATAAATTCAAAACCAGCTCATTTGTTTGTGGTCCAGTAGTTTAGATATACTGTAGCTTTGGTTTGGACAATCTTCTGCATCACAGATTTAAATGTTCTTTAAGGTTTTCCTAACAGAATTTCTGAAATTTAGTGATAATTGCATTTTAGAAAATATTTATTAAATATAAACCCATATGACATCAGACATGACACAGTGTGTCTGTGCATACAGTAGTTTTAGGAGAAGCCTGCCATCTTTCTATTCTGTTTCAAGACAGACATAAAAAAGATGAGAAAAACGTCTCCTCAGTCACCGCGACTATGACTTTGTAGTGAACAGAACTGGATTATTAGACACTAGCGCTGTTTTTGAGATTAAAATTTTAAAAGCAGTGGCAGTTAAACTCACTTTGTCTTGTGTTGAGACTTAAAATACTAACTCTAGTTAGCAATGCCTCTGTGACATAGTGGTGCCACAAACGTACAGCAACTGTAACTTTCAGTATGAAATACTTTTATTCTGCTTCTGTACTAAAACCAGTGGGCTCTGTTTTTTCCAGCAGCAGAGCACCAATGAGAAAGCTTTCCCCTTCTGGTTGTGGATTGAAGGAATCCTGGATCTGATTAAAAGACACCTGCTCCCTCTGTGGAATGATGGGTGAGCCATTTTTACACTTTTACAGTGCAGCAGTTTTAAACTTCTAAAGTAAGTAGTAGTTGAAACTAAATATGTGAGCATTTTTTGTCTTGTTGCAGTTCCATCATGGGTTTCATCAGTAAGGAGAGGGAGAAGGCTCTGCTCAGCGACAAGTGTCCAGGGACTTTCCTGCTGAGGTTCAGCGAGAGCAGCAGAGAGGGAGCAATCACCTTCACCTGGATCGAACATGATGTGCATGGTACCACAGTTTATCGTGAGGTCAATGTGTAGCAGAGGAATACAAGTGAAGACCCAAGATTAGCCATTATCAAGACATATGAGATGAGAAATGCAAAAATATATCTTAAGTAATCTTTTAATAAAGCTAAAAGGCTAAAAAGTACTGGAGTTTGAGGGTGTAACTTCAACGGATTCTAACAATGTAACATCCTTCACTCACTTCCCAGGCAAGCCCGTTTTTCATTCAGTGGAACCCTACACAAAAAAGGAGCTGGGTGCTGTCTCTCTGCCCGACATCATCCGCACCTACAAGGTGATGGCCGCCGAAAACATACCAGAAAACCCACTCCGCTTCCTGTATCCCAACATCCCCAAAGATAAGGCCTTTGGGAAGTATTACCCCAAACCTTCAGAGAGTAAGACACACACAAGTTCATTTCATTCACCAATTAAAAAATGTGTTTATTTTTTTCTTTACGTTTAATGTGTTTATGATTGACTTCCAGCCCCAGAACCGATGGAATTAGACAGTGTGGACAAGACTGGCTACATGAAGACAGAGCTAATATCAGTTTCAGAAGTGTAAGCGATCAACACGTTGTACTATGTGATATATTTTATCAGTAAGATAAACAGAAGATAAACAGTGGTATGTTTATTTGGTGCAGACATCCATCCAGACTACAAGATAACATGATGCCAATGTCTCCTGATGACTACAAAGCTTTGGAGCAGTATGTTGGTCCTAGAGACATCGACGCTGTGGTGAGTGCTGCAGCTAATGCATGTGTTTCATTGAAGAACCACAATGTGCAGTAATAACAAATGAGGAGACCTGTTAAGCTTGAACACAATACAAAATGGCCATCTCATGTGCAAACAGAATTAGAACAGTCTGTGATCTCATCAGTTCCATTCGCTCTTGTGGCCTTAAAGGTTTTGTAGCTTTCAATTCCAATATTTTGAAAATACTCAAGTTTGGGGATTAAGTGACTTGTTGACTCTGTATAGTACCATTTGTCCATTCAATCAGATGTTGAATGTTGAACTCTCAAGCCTTTTCTTTATGCCCAGGTTATACACAAAAATCATTATGTCTCTGACTGTATTAACCTCGACAACAATCTTTTTGTTCTTTTCTTTTATTTTAAAGATAGTTCTTTTATCTTAAAGAGAGTCTATAAACTGACAAAATTAAAAGTTAAAATTAAATCAGTACCTAATCAGATTTACCTTTTGATAGTGTTGTAGTAGGATATACTGTACTGTACTGTATGTACAGTAGAAAATACTATGTATAGATATATGTATATATGTATAGAAATACTACCAATCTTAATCTTTCTTTTTACCTATTTAAATTTTGCTGGTTAAACTGGACATACAGTAGATCTTATAACTGTCCTTCTGTCTTTATATGTAAACTCCTGTTTTGCTTTCAGACCAACAATCTGATTGGATTTGGAGAGTTTGATGTTCAGGTAGATGCGGCTTTAATCTGTTGCTCCAAGCATGCAGTAGTCATGGCTGCCACATTATTTGTTATAACACATGTGTTATGTGTTATGGCTTGTTGAGATGGTGTGTTTGGCTCTTATCGTGTCTTGACACTAGCAATTAGTGCATGTTGTCATAATTCACATTTTCTGTACTTCTGTATTGTCTGAGTGAAAATGTGCCCAGTAAACAAGACATTAAGTGTAACACAGCTTAAAGTCAAAATGTTCCAGGGATCAGTTATTGTTTCTTAACAAAGTGATGAGAGTGATACATCACAGTAGCGAGTAGAGCACACCTTCTGTCTTTTGCATCCTTTATTCTTTCCCTCAAAATATTGTTGGTTCCACAGAACATAATCCCTAAATGTGTGGTGTATTTATTTAGTTGCATACTTCTTCCATTTATTTATCTGTAAACTACAATCTTTAGATGTGAGTGCTTGCTCCACAATGGTTGCACAATATTTGTCCTTCAACTTTAGGAGGGTTTGGGGTTTAGACTAATGAAGCTCAAGTCATTCAAATAAACAAAATAAAAACATATTTTCCACTGTTTCAGATGGATCCACTGGACATTTTACATGCTGATTTACTGTAGATTAACTATAGATACTAAATGATTTGGTTCTTCTTCATCACCGCTTCTAACAAATCACTGCATCCGCAGACACCCAATAGCTTTGTATGCCCACCTGTGAACACACACATTTGTTATCTACCTTCTAATAACTCTTTCTGTTTTGTTTTGGCAGATGAAGGCAGACTTTCCAGACGAGAACTAAAGAAGAACAATTTGCTTCACCTCATCCACGTCCAGATACTAAACTGTGCCTCTTTGTACTAATAAAAACTTGTCATTCCGCCTGGCATTGTAAGCACGATAGAATATTAATAATATGATGCATATCTTTAATCGTTTGGTGGTTTAGCACTTCTGGTGGTTTTATTATTTCTGTCATATTATTGCTTATCATCTGAACAGAAATGGCAAAAACATTTAAAAAATTTAAATTGAAAAAAAAGAGGAAATAAACATAATATAATGTATGTCCTGCATAAAGTCCACTTTAAAATACAACGGAACCAAACAGCAGGAAATTGCAAATATAATAATAAATAATAGCTATAAAGGTATCATAGGCGCAGTGATAATTTAATAATGGACAGACGGAACCAGATATTAGCCAATGTGAAAATATCTCACTTCCTTAGAGGAAGACTAAAGTGAGCTGAGGTTTGTTTGGAAAGGTTTGTGTTAAAAACAAACCAACAAAAAAATTTCAAAATGTGATCTTAAGCAAAGCACCTTAAAATTGTAGCTGTATTATGAAAACACAAAATCATAGCAAGCTGTAATACAATTTAAATTAATTGTTTTAGCAAAGTATCTATGTTACACAAAACCAATACTGTATTGTTACCTTTTGTTTTCTTTCTTTTCTTGTAACTGTTGAATGCTACAGTAATAAGATTAAACCTTCTCAGGCCAGGTTTGTGGATTTTTTTATAGCTGTTGATGAAATGTTGCAAACATGTTACAGTACATACAATATAATCTAAAACACTCTTCCTTATCTAACTGACATTATTGACTTGCACGGTGTGGATTTAGCTGTGTTGGTACCATGAGTAGCTGCTGGTTGGTTGCCAATACTTGGTTCAGATGTTAGAAGAAATTTCTGAATGGCTGTCCATCAATTAGTTATTATCATAGTATTATTTGAACATGCTTTAAATGTTCAATAATACATTTATGTACATTATTCATTCATAATAATGTAACTTATGCATGCATGACCTCATCAGTCAGTGCTTCAAGAGAAGGCATCGTTTGGCTGAGTAACCGGAGTTAGAGACTCTCCAGCTCTGGAGCCACTCAAAGACTGGTTCCAATCACAGATCAAAGGGCAAAGGTCACTAGTGACCAGAGAGTTTTTAGGTGTACTGAGTTGAATCTTGGCTCAAGGAATGAACAGTTTTAAGGTAACTAATAACTTTACTAATAATGTGAGACTAATTAGACAACAATGTGCTCCCATTACCACCAAGTTATACCGATAAATATCTCAGTTTAATTAATATAATGAAGTGGAAGGTTATTATAAACAGATTCCAATGTTTATAAGACTCACTGTGACCACTGGAGGGTGTTAATGTCTCACATTTATGATTATTTGCTTCAACTCCTTTCCCATTAACAGTAGGTTCCTGTGTTTACCACCCTCAGGTGATGACAATGAGGCACTAAACAGGCTGGGTACTAGTAAAAAACTGTTTTTCTAACTTTTATTACAGTTTGATCTGTGAATACATTTCAAGACTGGCTGCATTGTCACAGAAAGTGTGTGTGTGCATACACACACATACATACACATGAAGAGAAAGGACACCAAACACATTCAGAACACTCCAAGTCACAGCTGCACAAACAAAAATCACAAATCCACAGATGACGGATTGGAGCTGCAGGTTTGCGACGTGCTCATTAAAGGAAGTCAAATCTATATTTTGCTGTTTATATGTTACTATTGCTAATTGTGCATTAAATATTGCAGGTTGTTGTATATGTTTGTGCTCATTTAGATCACTTAACAAATGTAAGGAATGAGTAGACCCCAACCAGAGGACCTACATGTTTGGATCGTAGACGTGCAGACATGTTGATTGCCTGGTTCATCTTGTCCCTACAGAAAAAGGCTAAGTTTCACACACTACAAACACACAGAAACTAAACACCTGTACAACATTTCAAGTATGACAGATCATTTTGTACATTACAGATACAACAAACAATGCATTTGCATATAAAGCTCATCCAGTTATTAAGGTTTCTGACCAAACCTTCCTGAGTCCTCGACAGGAACAAGCGTCTACATACAAACCATATTATTCCTGTGATACATTACAGAGTCAACACATTCTCTCTACAAAAACCATCATGTTCAAGTCAGAAAAACTCCACTACATTAAACGGCAGTAACTTGATATTCTTTCAGTATTTAGGTCAATCTTTCTGAAAGTGGAGGATCCTGCTACTGCTGGCAGTGTTGTGTCTGATATGTAGGAGACGAGTAGCAACCTTTGGCCAGCGTTCTTACATCATTCACATCATTATGTTACAGATTAATTAAACAGTAAAAGCAACAGCAGCAGGAAGAAAAAATTACATCGAGCTTTAGGGGAAAAACAGCTGATAAATAAACAGAAGCGTTGTTACTGTATCTTCATATGTACTGTTAAAGTTGAACATTTAACTGTTTTAAGATGACAAAATTAAAATAAAGATGTAAATGTCAGACATAAAACTGAAATACTGATGTGTGGTATCAGTGAAAGCTATGTAACAACTTATCAGAGCTAAATACACCAGATGGGAAGTGCTTTGTTTTAGTGGGAGCTCATGGACTAAACAACTAGTTATACACTTGCACTTATTTACACTGCTTATTTTGCTCTCAAGAATATACAAACACTACAACAATGTACAGTTCATCTTCAATAGATAAATAAATATCACGCACACACATACAAAAGTATTTTGGGGAAGATACATTCCACCATGTAGTGACCATGAAGGTTTTTAATCAGGGCACGAAAAAGTGTAAAACCTACTGCTTCCTGTTTTGGCTTTTCAGACTAAAACAACCCTTTGTGAGTAATCCATGACCAAACCACAGCTGAATTTACCCAGAATTCAATTGGTGGCTGGCTGCTCTCTACAAAACAGGGTTTAAAAGTAAGAAAGAGGAATCAAAATAAATATGTCCACACGAAGAGTAGTTTAAGTAATATAGTACAAAACCCAACAACAGCTAGAATACCAACATGACGAGGAGGTTTTACACTGTAGGGTTGGTGGTTGTTCTGTTTAACAAGACACAAGAGATGTCCTATCCTACTGTAAGTTTGTTTCTAACAGGATTATGCAGCTTTTTTCTATGTTGTTGAGTTTCAGTTTTCCTTTCTAACTTTGACTATTTTTCCTCTCGGAATAACATCGTTGACTTTCCTGACCCTTGTTGTTCTTGTGTTGATTCCATCAGAGCATACCATCCAGGTTCTTCTCTGCATTCTGCTTGTTGGCCTCGCTGTTCTGAGCCTCCTGAGGGCTGTACTGGCTGTGGTAGTCACGGAGTATGGTCACCACGTCGTGGTGGCCAAAGTGAACGGCCTCATCCATTGGTGTGTTCCCCCACCTGCAGAACACGGGAACACAGATGACCTTTATCCCTCTACACAGCATGTGACCCATTAATCATAAGAACTCAGAACCAAATTACAGTAAAAGACAAATAAATGAACATTCCCCTTAATACATTTCTTTTACTGGGATAGTGTATTAAATCATGAAAGCTAAGTAAAAATACTGTATTATACAGTAGGTGAAGAGAGGTTTTGTTTGGGCATTACCTGTCTTTGGGAACTGGGTTCACTTTACAGGCCTCCAGCAGAAAGCGGACCACTTCAGCGTGTCCTGAAACCCACACGGACCCCATCAGTTCCATTAACACAGGCGCATACTGGTTAAACTAACTCATCAGTGCACAGAGATTCACCTTCAGCAGCTGCAACGTGTAGTGCTGTCCTGGAGTCGTAGTCCCTCTGTTCCATGTCCATGGAGGACAATGCAAACCTGGACAAACCCAAGAAAGTAATGGACTCAGATATTACAAAAGGTGCTTAAAAAGGTCAAACTAGCATGGACACCGTATAAGGCTGCAATTTGCTGTGAAATTTGAATCCTTGTAATTAGTCTGTGTACCTCCTGAGCGCTGACACGTCTCCAGTGTACGCTGCAAACAGCAAGTTGATCACAGACTTCACCTGAAACACAAGCAAAGGCAGGTTTTTTCAAAGCTTTGATCACAAAACAGGATGCAAAGAGGCATAAAAAAGGTCCTCTGATTGACAGTACGAAACCTCATTATTGTTGGTGGCTGTGAGCTACTGTGACTGGAAGCTGATTACACAACCTCAGAGACATCAAACACTGAACAGTGTTACCTGTGTTTAGTCATATTTGATGTGCAGGTAAACCTGCAGCCAACTAGCCTGTCACTGTTTCATCTACAGTATACAAAGGACAACAACAGTTTTGTTCCGGGATTTTTAACCTCTGTGCACAAATGACATTATAATATTTCTACAAATGGTCATACAGACAGATGTCTGAAAAAGATTCAGCTCCCTCTTTCTGTTTTGTGACAAATCCAGAAAACGTTAACATGTTGTTGTTTGATCAACTGAAAGAGGGAAAAGAAGAATAATGATGATGAAGAAAAGAAGATGTTTCTGGGACTCACCCTTTGGTCTCCACCTTCCCTGCGAGGATCATGTTTCTTAGCAAAGTGTCTCAGATTATCATAGTTGTGAAAGTTAAAGAGAGAAACCAAGTCCTGAATAGAGAAAAGACGTTCAGTTTAGATGTTTAGCTTTGACTTATCACACAGTGAAGTAACATTTTTGTGTGTAATTTTAAGTAATTAAATAACGAGTAGGAATAAAGCTGCAGTTACCGTGCAGAACTGGATGCCTCTGACACTGTTGCCCAACTTGTCGAGAGGAGGAGACCAACACATGATGCCCATCACGTTTGGAACAACCAGCAGAATCCCACCAGCAACACCAGATTTAGCTGGAAGACCCACCTGAAGCACACGAACAATTATGATGTGTTGATCAAACCAACACTTACTGTATGTGCGGAAATGTCAGAATGAAGAAGGCACTGACGTGGAACGCGAACTGCCCAGAGAAGTCGTACATGCCACAGGAATGCATGAGACTCAGGGTGTTTCGCACAGCCTCAGGGCTCAGCACACGCTCTCCTGTGATTGGACAGAAGCCACCGTTGGCCAGAGTCGCTGCCATGACGCTGGCGCTCTCACACGTTACCTCGATGGAGCACAACTGAAACAATGAATAACAGTACATTTATTATAAGAGTGAACCATGGATGAATGACAAACAAAAGAGAGAGATATTTCATGATTTAATCGGAAAGTGTTTAACAGTAGCTGATCACAATGAAAACACTTGAAATTAAAGCGGATGTTGTGACAACACTTCACGTGGAACAATCATTTTTGGCGACACCTAAATGAAGGTAATTTAGCCATAGAGTCCCAAATATTGACACGTTACCTGGAAATAAAAGTCGAGGATGGCGGTCATATCTGTTCCCTCAGGAAAACACTGAAAGGACAAAATCACATATCTTCTGTACTGCTTCTCTTACAGTATCTTAGTTTATAATTTAAATTAGTTTGTTTCAGTTACTGTGAATTTATACAAAAGTATAATGGCGTCTGGCTCAGTCAGTCACAATGTCTCTCCTCAGACTTTGGCTGCAGAAGATCTTTGACCTTACCTTCTTTTCCTTTAGGTAGTAGCCAATGGCAAAGTTTCTGTCACCAGACTCACGTTCTGATTGGAAACTGGACATGTCAGAACAAAATGCCAGGTTATGTAAAGCTGTAAGGACATTGTCTCTAACCGGAGTCTGGTGCTGCATATTTTATCTCTGCAACATTTACTCACGTGGCATTGCTGAAGCCCACGTACTCGTTTCCCGCCAGTTTGTTCATGAAGTTCATCACCTGCACGGCAGGTAAGAAAGAAAGAGAAGAGCCAGTTAATACTGAGATCAGTATGAATATGTATGTTGACATTAGTCAGTCTTTGGACAATCAGACAATAATAGTCATACTCACATAATCAAATTTTTCGGCATTGCTTGCGCCTTGCTAAAACACAAACAAAAGAACAGCGATAGTCAAAAAATATTTTAACACATCCAACTATCATTAGTGCTAACAGCTACCCATGATGACATTATAGTAGCACCAATATAGTTAATGTCTAAACTATTAATTTCACATTAAATTTCAGTGTTATCCAACTGGTCAAACCAGTCATGACTTCAGATGAATTAAGATTACAGGTGGAAAACCGGCTGGAGATGGAGGAGGTGAAACAAAAGATGTTTACTCAGGGTTTCTGCCACCTTAAAAAACAAACTGCAGGAAAAATTATGAAAGAAAAACCATGGTTTTTCAGACAAATATCTGAACTACATGTAGAATTGTGAACTGCAGCAGTGCTGTGTATGTTACATGAGTCTGATTGTGTAATTGCATGGTTTTTATTGAACAAAGCTGTGTTAGTTAGTTGATTAGGCTTAAATGAATTCACACTGTGAACAATTTTTATCAGTAATCAAAAACACAATATGTGAAGATTTCATATTTAGCTCTGTGAAAATGTTTTATATACTTAAAAATTGGTTTAACACAATATCACTTATATTTAGAAAGCCAAACAAAACTACAGCTACAACAGCTACTAATAGTACACAGACTTAGTGGACATGTTAGTAGCAATGTGGATACACATTTTTAACAACTACCCAATCTATAAACCAAATACATTTGTTATTTTAACTAGACAAGTGAAAGTCTTGAATGTTATTAGATACCAAAGTGAAATGATTTATCTACTCTCTCTTACATTTAGGTAGATTATTCAAATAAACATAGAAATAAAAGCAACAAAGAAAAAACTATTAAAAGACAAATGAACCAAAATATGTCTCTACAGAAAAATGGAATGACATAAATCCAGTGTTTGACTTGAGTAAATGCTGCACTGTTTATAACCCAGATGTATAAACAGTGTGAAGCTACATGTAGAAGGATGCAGGTGAAAAGTCTAAAAGCAAAACTGGAACATGTAAACGTTCATCAGCAGTCATGTGAAGGTTAAGAGCTTGTCACAAAAAAATATTTTAAAAGGAAAAATTACCAATGTCATTGACCTGTTGAAGTGGTCATAATTTCCCAAAGATCCTAATGCTGTAAAATATAACACATAAAACCACACAAGCCTTCAAAATGTAGACTGCACATGACAAATGACTATATTCAGAGGAGGAAAAAGGGACAAGGGTCACATGCAAGGAGTCTCTGTAGTCAGGTGTTTTTGTGTTATATCAATGGAGACGACACATGCTGCAGTCACAGAGACCGCAACCTTGAGTTGTTGGGATTCATAGGACAGGTTGACACCTGCCTTCACACATGCACGTATCTGAATTGTCATATCTACACCCTATTAATAATACATATTATTTTTTTAACAATTATTGTAAACACATACTCCACTCCATAACTCAACAAGGCAATTAAGCCCAGTCCTCTATTTTGCAAACAAGGACATTCAACCTGAACTTGAACTGTATTTTGCAGAAATACTGCACAAATAGGCACCACTAAGCAAGTAAGAAGTACGCTTTTTGGACACAGGACTATTCTATATATACACAGGACAAAGAAGCTCCTGATATAATGAGATGGATAGTGTATAGTAATTAAAAGCTGTTCAGTCACCTCTGGGTTCCCCTCATGGACTCCTGCTGATCTTTAAACAATGTCTCAGGTTAAGTGTTTGATCTTTTTATAACTGAAATGTTGAATCAGGTCATGATTCGTGTTTCGAACAGAAAGAATGAAACCAGCTCCCTGGTGTGTCTGAAGGTCAGAGGAGGATATGTAACGAAACATTCAGGTAAAAGAGCAGTTTGACTGATTGAAGATGCTGAGTGGACGGGGCCACGCTGGTCTATTTCCATCTCCACTCTCTATGAAATCTATAAACCATGTGTATGTCTGTGCAGAATTTATGAGTGACACTGCTTTCAACCAAATCCCCTTTTAGTGTGATTATGCGTAACCTTAATCCTCATATACAGCAATCTGTTAGAAACATGTTGAGAAACCTCTAAAAGAAATTATGCAGTTATAAAATACCATAAACTCTTTCAGTCCTCAAAGTGTTCCTACAGTATCAAAACAGCAAAACCCTTTACTTACTTTAACAATTACAAAATAAGGTACTCACTAATTAATGAAGGGGTGTGCAAATGATGCTTACCTTTATGAGGGAGGTACAGACAATAGCTCCAGCATTAACCATGGGATTGTGTGGTTTATCTGCAAGAAAGTAAAACAACAGTAACATATTTTATAGAAACCTAGCAAAGAAATAGGATGAACACACACACGCAGGCACGCACACATGCGCACACACGCGCGCACACACACACCATCCGATTTAGGTTAATCTTCTTATACAACTGCCCAAAACATTAAAAAAAGCTTGAAAATTCCAGTTACTGTACCAGCACATTCTCTGATCAGCTACGTAACAACACGGATGAAATGTGATGTATGCATGTGACATCTCATCTGCTGGCTGCCCAGCAACAAATCAAGCTTCAATTATAAAGAATAGAAAACTAATAGCATGTGTCATGACCATGGGCAAAATGATTATTTACATTTACATTTGTAATATAACACTTACTTATCGTTTAAACAATACAGCAGATATTAAGAATAAAGCTGAGCAGGGCTGAGCAAGACAACACAACTAAATAAGAAATGTTTCATCATCTGCATATTAGAAACCTTCAAAAATCAACAGCATGCCTCCATAAAGCAGACAGAGAGAGTGAGATTAGTCCACTTCACGCGTGGGCCAGACAACCACTATCGAAATCTGATATTGAAATCTGGCCCTCACTGAGGAAACATTTCAATGTTTACATTAAAGAAGAAAAGGTTTTTCTAATTATAGAAGAATTACGGGGTTTAGACATATATCATTAAAGATTATTATATGGATAATTTTTGTAATATTAATAATGAACAACTGACAATTCTGTGAAGAATTCTTTGTCAGGACAGTAACTTTCTAAGACACAGTCTCATTGTCTCAGTTGTTTGCGTTTTTCTAAGTTATTATGTTTTCTTCTACCTCTGTGCTGCAAACCTATTACCTATTTATGCTAGTTCCATGGTAACAAGACTGTGAGCTGGATCCTCTTACAGTGTATGTGAGCCGACCAATGTGGAGCCAGTGAGTTTGAATGATGAAGTAGAATGATTTGTTTCCTCACCATCTTCATTCAGGAACAGCTTATTAAACCGCAGACCACTGGGCTCTTTGCCGATGAATCGGTGTACATACTCAGTGCCGTGGTCGTGAACAGCAATGGCATATTTTAATGGCTTGACGCAAGACTGCAAACAAAAAGGAACCTTGGTGTCACCAACAGTGTGCCTAAAAAAAAAAAGAATAGATTTTTGTTACACTCAGCTCAATGTCGAAGAGTATGTCCCATTTACTGTAGTTACAGAAATAGTACAATTAGAAGCTTTTTTAAGCAGTTGTATTAATGTGTTCTGGAAGGTCCAAAATGTTGCTTTGAAATGTTTTTGTTGTAACTTGGCAGTGTATAAATGAACTGAATTGGCATTGGGTGATGTCTTCATCTCTAACATCCCTGCTTTGTAGAAGCAGTTTTGTCACATGCTTGACCCAAACATTGTATTATTGTGCACATCTGTACTCCCTCCAAAACATCAGCACCTACTTTTAAATACAATGTATAACAGATTTGATGAATAACGTAAGAAGCAGAAAGTAAAGATTTAAATCGTACCTCTGACCATCCACAGTGCACAGGGCAACAGCCCACAGGTCTGGGCTGAAGCGGGCCAGCTGGGGAATGTAGTCTGCCACCTGCAACATTACACAACAGTTAAACAACTGTCACAGCTGTTTTTAAGTCAAATAATATGGACATTAATTATCAGGGTAACACATGTAGGTTATAATACTGTGTCTATCTGGTTTATACTAAAAAATGCTCCCTTTAGTCTATGAGGATAAAAAAACTATATTGCCCTACTGTATAGTAAACAGCCAATATTCCCCACTTGTCTAAAGGTACAGTGATTTAAATAACCTCTAGGACCCAGGTTAATTTATTCAGCCTAGAAAGTCCAGCAGTTTCTCTACATGTTTCCCAGAGTAATAAAACAGCAAAACTGTTTCAAACGTTAACGTTTTCTCTGTAGAGTTAAAGGTCAGAAGCAGCTGTCACTCACCTGTCCTCCTGACAGGTTTTTGGCATTTTCATAGAGCTCATCAATGTGAGCAGAGAAAGGCTGAAAGTCCGGAATGACAAACTTCTTTCTGAAGGCTTGGGTCAGAAGAACAATGTTGCTTTGTACACACCTATGAAATAACAAGAATTTCACTTAGAAGATATCACAAAGAGGAACAAAAATGTATTGTCATTCAGCCAATGGGTAAAAGAGGCATGTTTCTAGCTGCAGGCTCTCAGACAAAGAGAAATACATTAAACATATGGATATAAATTATTAAATGTTGCATGTTTAATTTAGATCTAACATTTCCAGTCAAGGACAGGACAGCTGCTCTTATGTGACTATTAAATGTGCACAATCTATGCATTTTTGTTAAGTAAAGCATGTTTTCGAAAGAAAAAAAGAAATCAGAGTTAGTGTCTTCTAACTGTCATCCAGAGCCTCACAGCTTCAACCACCAGCATACAGCCTAAGGTTACATTACAGTATCATACAATTATTATATCAAACATATTCTATTATATAGCTTCTGATGCAACAGTGGTACAGTAAACGCCTACATGTACGGTGTTAAATAACAGGCAGGTCAGGAAAAGATACAGAATCGTTTAATGATATGACAGTGAAAGTCTCGCTCAAATTGTTTTCTTTTATACTAAAGGCAAAGTACACATTGTTAGCACTGCACTATAGACACCGTTAATAACAAAGCAGAGCAATCACATACACTAAAATCAGGTTCCCTATAACTACTGAATCAGAGGCTGGAATTAAATTGTAACCTTCAGCATCTTCCACATTTAGCCCACAGAAGATATCATCACTTATTTCTACTGCTTCCTGATTATTTCGATTCACGGTTATATTATTATCACATTTCATTAATACCGTCTTACAGAAGTTGTGTTCAAACCATGCAGTAACGTCAGTAAAGCAATAATAATAATCAATTTACTGTGCCCTAAAGAGTTTTTTATGTGCACATGTCACAGTGGAACTAATAGTTGCATGCAATATATACAGTATATACAGTATATGTAAGCTGATGGCCACCTACAGGTCATTATGATGTAACACAAAGATGTGTGGTGCCAGTGGTCAATAAATTTGACAAAAGCAGGACAATATAAGTGCTACTGCTGTATATGTTATTGTTTAAGGGAGAGTTGCAGGAAAAAGCAGCTATATGCCTTCAATACAGAAGAGCTATCTCACCAACATATTCACTGTCAGTATAAGAAATAATTCAATTTGATTTATTGTTCAGTTTGACTTACTAGTTTGCACCAGCAACACAAAAAAGACAGCATAATACTGAATTGTTGTAAAATTTGCTAAACATTTCAGAGCTCAGTAAGTTTGCTGCATGTACTGTAGGTTCACAGACTCACACGAGTCATGGACCTGATGTTTTTGAGAGAGAGAAAGTTGTATTACAGTAAATATATAATGCTAATTTACAAACACCAATCGCTTTTAATTGCCTTTGTCGGTGAATAAGATCCTTATTGAAAAAACAAAATGGCTAAATTTGAAAATGTAAAAACTTTTTTTGTAAATGTTGCAAACCTACTTTTTGAAGAGATGTCGGTCCAGTGCTCCATCAGAAGTTGTCTTCAAGGTCACTTTCAGCATCTCCATACATTCTTTTAGCCGTGGGTCACCTGTGCGAAGCCCGGTGGCTTTAAGAGCCTGTACACAGAGGAGTGAGCACTTCATGATTAACAAAAATCTACAAGAGTTTAACAATAGGAGTTCAGCTTGCAGAAGTTAAGAACAAAGTCACATTAGTCAGTAAATGCATAAATAAATTACTCACTGTGGTGAATTTGTGTGCAGGAATTCTCTCCTGGCCTTCTGCAATTGTGTAGAAGAGAAGGTCCTCCAGACTGGGCAGGATGCCTGCCTTCCTTCTCCTACAGGAAAGCAAAGTAAAAACATACAAATGGCAGAATGAGAAAGAACCTCCACGGTTGGGCCTCCTGAGGTGGTACGGCAGAAACATAAAGGGGAGCTGGGACACAGGGAGGAGAAAAGGCTTTCTGACTGCAAGGAGAAGCAGTGAGTATCCAATGTAATACTGTACATGAAAACATTACCTTACACTGGCCTTATTTCAGTATGATAACCTGTCTGAAGGCCACTGTAATGTAAAATGTTAAGTGTGCTGCTAGAATACCAGCCAGGAACATACTCTAACTAAACCAATTACTATGTGGTTGTGTGTAATGCAATCTCAAACCCTTTGAACCCAGCCATGAACTGAATTTAGTGATGTTTGCTATTTACTTATGCTGTTTCGATTTCAGGAGAAGGACACGAGCAGCACAGAGACTACAGACAATGTACAGTACATCAGTCTGTGCAGACTCAGTAAGACAATGATGCACTTTAGCCTGGACGGTGTCCTGGTTCACCGTGTGTGTGTACGACTGCAGTGTCGATGCTATTAAGCAGCATTAAAGTGCAGTCTGTGAATTGTGATGGCTGAGCTTCAGCTGTTGCAGCTGCGAAGAGGAGGTTTGCCAAAGCCTCAGGTGCACTGACGTGCCGTAGTTCAAAGGCTGAGACCAACACGCTCTGCCCGAGTGATGGTAAACTCTCTGCTAAATGAACCAGCTGAGCTCAGTCAAACATCAACGCAGCTGACAATCAGGTTTCAACCTTCTGGTTTTTTTGAACATCTCTAATCTCTAACATGTCTAATCAAGTGTACAGTATTATCTAATACTATGACATGGCTGGTATTCTTGCCCGTCTCTAGAAGGAAAGTTAGTAGCATGTCAGGAGGCACATGGGACCACCAGCCCACAGCAAGATCTCTGATATTAAAATTGATCTTGAAATAAATCATTTGTGCAAAGATTTGGGTGCCAGGCCCCGACCCACAATGCCCTGCAATGCATCATGGCTCAGTTTCCTGGGTGTTAGCAGAGGATGGCTGAAGGTAAAGCTTTAGTCAGCAGGTGTAGCTCCACTCAGCAGTCGCCTACAAAAAAAGCTGACTTTGGACCCTTAGAGGACACAGGAGCAAAAATGTAACAGTTTGCAATTTTAGACTCAGTCTTAACAGCATTTCCTCCAGATTTATGTTGCAGCTGTGGGCTATGAGATTGTTCTGATTATTACCTCTGCCACAGAATATAGACAAACAAGTAGAAGCACATAATGGCTAATTTTTAGTAAACAGTCCTGGGATTAAAGCTCTGTCCTGCTGTCACTGAATGTCATTTGTATATATGTTCTCATATATAGCTTTGTCTCAAGGTTTTGCAGCTTAAAACCCTGTGCAATTCTAATGATCGTGTTGTTGCATCCTTTTAGAATCTGATGTCTCATTCACTGTTTGTTTGGTGTTCATCTTTGACCTCATTATTAGGACAAGTGATTCCTGCTAGTGAGGAAAGAATACACATCAGAAACAAGGAGATGGAGGAGAGGATGGAGGTGGGGTAGAACGAATAGTCACTGGGAAGAAGCGAGGTTATTGAAAAGGTAAAAGCAGTTGTGGGCTTTCCACAAGAAACCTCTACTACTAGAGAAAGTGACACTAAAACTAAAATAAAAATAGAAACATACTTACAAATGCAAAGCAAGCAGATCAACAACGGGAGAGAATGTGCAGAGGGAATAATACTGAATTAGTGACAATAGGATTCATACACTGCAACACACCATAAAAATACAAGCTAAACAACACATCTTTACCTTAAAGTTAACATGAAACCACACGTTTTAACATGATATATGTCTGCTATTTATGTTGTTTATGTTGCTAGCCTGTGAATTTAATGCAACAAACAGGAATCCCCAAGTTTAGTGTGTGTGTGTGTGTGCGTTATCTGTTGTATCTGCAGCCTTTATCTGACCGGATCAGCGGTGCTGGATTCAACGCCTCACGGATGATGTGACAATGTGGTTTAGGGTGGAGTCAGGCATTAGACTGGGAGAGCTGAGAGGCTGTGCTGCATAAATCAATCAATCTATGCGAGTGACTCATCTGCTCCTGGAGGCCCTGACAACTACTGGGCCACGCGCCAGCACACAGGCTTCTGGTGCAAAAAACGTGGAAAAGTTATGTAGGTGGGATAAACTCCTCTGGATTACAGACACATTTAACCCTTGATTAACCAGAGCACTGCCTCAGGTCCCACAACCAGACTGGAGTTGAGGATGAAAGCTATATATCTGGGCTCCTGGGACCTTAAACACATGCTGTGCTGGTCTGATATATTGACTTTGGCCGTGATTAAACTTAGTCTATACAGGTATGTGGAAACACAGCCTGGCCAGGGGTGTCTCACATATATGGTATATATATATATATATTATATATATATATATATATATATATATATATATATATATATATATATATATATATATATATATATATATATATATATATATATATTATATATATATATATATATATATATATTTAATTTTGATGGCTGTGGCCACAAACAGTGCAGAAAGATATGAACTGTACCAGAAACAGATTAATGCCTGAATGTTTATCTGTGTATTACCTTTTAGTGACAATAGAAAGTAGTAAATTATCCTTCATTACTAGTCAGCCTAATGCTGTAATAATAATAATGTTGTAAAATTTCCTAAACATCTTATAATAAAAATTGATTTTGAAAACACTGTAGACTTAATCTTTAGTCAGATGCTGCTGTAGCGGGCCACAGCAGCATGTGGACCCTGTCAGTACTCCAGTGTCTGTAGAAGGAAAGAGGGCGCTTTGCATCACAGTTCAGGCAAATTTACAGTACATACATGCACACTAATGAGACGGGAAGCTACAAGAAGACATATGCGACCACAGATGAATCAATATTTATGATAACATTCCTCATTTCTAAAACCTTTTAGCACATTGCTGAATATTTAGGTCTAAAACCAAAGTCATGTTCTTCAAGTAGCACTAGTGAGTCTTGTACTGTATAGCACACAGTCAATCTGCTCAGTGGGCCCAGGGTTTAATGGTGAGAAACCTTTGAGAGTGTGTTTCTACTGTACATCTTGTTGTTCTCGACGACATACAGTCGAATACAGACAAACAAACAAAACAAAAACAACTACAGTACAGTCAGAGCAGAGCTTTTAAAGATGGTACATGTCTTTCTACTGTAGATAATGATGGACATCACCCACGTTGTCAGACATTCAACACGATGCCACTCTGCCCTGGAATCCAGTATAGACAGCAAAGATTAAGCTTTTTTACACAGTAAGTCACTAATATCAAATGTGTGCTGACAAAAACAAACTGACCTTCTGTAATTAGAGGGGGATTTTTGGTCAGTAAATCTTTTAACCTCCAGCCTGTCACTAAGATTCTGCTCGCTTCTCATTTGGTGGTTCTGTATAAATTCCTATGAGGTCCTGAACCTATTTTTTGTAAAATGCCTTAAGATGACTTTTGTTGTGAATTGTCAATATACTGTAGGTTAAACTAAGTTGAATTCAAATAAAAACTAAACTTCTCTGTAATTCTTTGCCTTTATCCTTCAACACTGGCACCAAAACACATAGTAACAAACTTACTGTATCTTTTCATTCATACTGTAATAAAGTAAACTCTAAAGCCTAGGTCAACACAGGTGAGTGGGCACCGGTAGCAGTGATGGCTGCGTACAGTAGCTGCAGGAGCACCATCAGCGGGCATCAAACGGCATCTAAACGTTAACGGTCATTCCACCGGCGTCACGGGTCGCTCACGCTTCTCCTCCTCCTGATGACAAGGCCGGTGAACGCAGCCGCAGCCGCAGCCTGCCATTCGCTGGCTGCTTTGTCCATCTTTCCAACTCAGCTAGCTACTTAACAGTTAGCTTAGCCCCGTGCGATGTTCCATTTAGTGTAAATAAATTAAGCCTCGGCTAAATGGAACGGAGACGTACAATAAACATGGAGGAATGAATAGTTATTGTCATGGCCCACGGTTATTAATAGGGGATGACGTTCACGTCGAGTTTTATTGTGTGTATACATTAAACACACATATACTTTGGTTTCAGGAGAGGACACTTTGAGGCTGCGTCTCAGGTGTAACCAGTCCGTTTTCCACAGACGTGTCTGCGTCTCACCGTGGGGCTTCGGGCCAACGGGACCCCCAGCACGGAGGGCGAACCCTACTCACTTCTCTGACGGAGCGTCCTTCGCGGGCTCGCCGTGGCCGTCACCCTGGCTGCAGAAGCGTCGCATGCCGCTCCTCCTGGGGAGGTGCTGCGGCGCTTTCCATCCGGAAAACAGCCGTCCTCTGCCCGGTGACCTTCCATCCTCTCCGACCGCGGTGGAGCGGGCTTTCGCGACGCCAAGCCTGCCTGCGAGCGGATGCTTCAGCTGGCCGTGGAGGAGCTCCTTGAGCGCTACCGTTGATCGAAAATGTAACATTTCAATGTCGTCGAGAGGACGGACGGTGGAGCTGCTGCGAAATGAAGCGAGTAAATGTGGTGTGAAGAACTGACAGGAGCGTTAGCTATCTGACTGGAGTAACGGTTTTCCCCGGTGATGCGCTGAACAGCAGAACATTCTCCTCAGTGGGACACAACCTACCTTTCATCCCACGGAGACTCTGATTGGACTATGATAATCTGGCTACATCTGATTAGCCGGGAAGGTTGTCAATCACTGAAACGGTTTTGCCTACTGTTTTGACTGGGTTCTTAATTTAAACGATTAGCACATTATCTAGCTTTTACTAACATTAATGATATTAATATATAAAACGGCCATACAATCTAAAAAAGAAAAACTGAAGCAAAGCAACCAGGCACCACAACTGAACCAATGCAACATACAACAACACACATCATCATCATTGGATGATACAGCAAACAGCAAATTATCGTGACGTAATGAGTTAAATATTCTAATAAACTGAACTAGAGTTTACAACAGTTTAGGAGAGATTGTTTGTGAAACATACAAAAAGAACTTTACATATTGAAAATGATTAAATAACCAAAGTATTCTGTATAAATTAAGTTTGGTTTTTAGGCTAATGACTTCTCCTGAGCAAAAGTATGATAATCTGTTAGCTCCACATGACCTGTGTGTTCTTATTGCTTTTCCATCTAATATGTGTGCTCACCACTGAATCACACAAATTTGCAAATCCACAGAAGCCATCTAAAAAAGTTTGAACTCTGGTGCATTGTAAAACTACATTATGGGTGTGACTCTTCACATCAAACACACCTCAGTCATAAATTAGAGGGTTACATTTTGCTTACTTATTTTTTGTTGAATGTGTCAAAAAAATATTAAACTCTCCATGTGCCCTGAGCTGACCTTTGTTGTGTACTGTTGTTACACTAATCAAGTTAAGTAAAAAGTCAAAGTTTAAAGGTAAAGTTAAAGTGAGGTTTTTAAGGTAAACATGTTTAAAATGTTCCAAATGTACTTCAAGCAAGTCCTTCATTAAGAATAAATTTCTCTGATTATCTCCTCTCTTTTTTAGAATTGCAAACAAACAAAACAAACAGATAAACATCCTTCTATTTATGTCTGTTTAGATGGATATTTTTGGAAAAGCCCTTCTCTGATTTTCCAGTCATGCTGGATTTTTTAACAAGCATTTTAAAAAACGAGAATCCACTTTTTATATATTTATAGTTGAGAGTAAGAAATTAGAGGTTTGAAATGAGAATAAAATAGGCACCAAATATTATTTTCACAGTACTTACAGTAAAGCACATAGAGATATCCTGTCTTGGTCTGACACCATGTGAAACAAGTTGGTATTGCAAATATTCAGACTGTTGGTTTGGCAGCACGTAGTCCTGTTCTACAATAGCTACAGCACCACCTTCTGGTGATAAATAATTTAAGCTCTTGAAGACGAGAGGTGTTGTAATTTGGTTTATAGCTAATATATACAAACTTAGCAATATGTATGTACATAATCTGAACACTCCAGTGTAATAAATTAGTATTTTACTCATTATTGTCAGCTAAAGTAATGTCACAATCTTGTTCCATCAGGTCTATTTAGCCTGATCCCAGCAGGCTTTGCTGTATTTTTCTTACTGTACTCAACCTGAGTCAGAAAGCATTTCAGTGTTAGTTTTGACCTCCTTGGCAGCTCTGGTGGGTGGATTTTGACACCCCACAGAAAACAGCGACCTACAAATAAGATTACTCACTGGAAGTTATCTTACAAGTTTATTCAATTTGCTTCCCTGCTACTCCCAACTTTTATCTGACTTTATCTGAATCTCTGTAAACTCCACCCACATACAGCAGCACAGCAGCATTAGGATAAAACAAATATGAATGCCCACTAATGATGCCTTTCTTGGAACATGAAACACTGGTGAACTAGGGAATCTGTTGGAACATCCAGACTCTGCAGCTCTGCATTTCCATGTGATCAGGGTTATACTGTAAGTAACAGGGACTAAATTGTATAAACAGTACAGGTTTCACGAAAAGCGTCATTGTTTAGTTAAATCATTTGAAGTGGGTGAACTTAAAAAATGTAGATTTAAAGTCCTAAATCTTTTAAAAAGTAGTTTTAGCCTGTACAGAGCCCTGACCTCAACCCTATTGAAAAGTTAAACTCATAACTTTATTTACCTTTATTTCATTTTTCAATTTAATGACTAAATCTGCAATTTAGAAAAAATATCCTTTTTTACTCTTCATTACAGTAAATGCAAAGAGCAGAGATAAGTTTGGGTTTGAAATCAACACAATAATCTTCTTATGTTGCCATGATTTTGTGCAGGACTACAGGGTATAATATACATATATTTTGTTATTCATAGATTGTTTTGTGTTTTCTTTACTTTAATTATGCAAAGCAATTTTTAATTTATTTTTATATCACCATGATAACTAAAGTAGATACATTGTAGGGAAAGGGTTCACTTTTGCTTACAAAATACATGGTTTCAAATGAATAGAGCGTGAGCTAAACCCATGATAAAAACTTTATATTCAACCTTTAGGTTCATCTTGAGCAATGTCTCTAGAGATATGAAATAAAATACAATACTCACAACTCATTGGTTTTTCCAACTAATAAAAACTGATAAAGTTTAATTTTGCATAGAAATCCCTGAGGAGCAGCTGCATTTTCACTGCGTGCAGCAGTTAAGGCAGAAAACAAAGGAAGGAAGGGAAACAAACAAACGATCCCTAACGAAGCTGCAGGGAGGAGAGGCGATAATTCACCAACACCCACACCTTCTCAAAAGCAGTCAGCTTCCTGCGCCTTTCAAAATGAGGGTGATGGGTGCGCTCGGCAGATCCCTCCTACGCTGCTTAGCGGCTGGCTTCCACCCACCGCCCGTGGAGCCGCCCACCTCCAGCCCATTGCCATGGTAACATATCATCATCAGTGACTTGCACTGGAGGAGGAGGAGGACAGCAAGGGGAGGGGTGGCTGTTTGAGAGCTGAGCAGGGCTGCCACTGTGAACAGCAACCAGCGTGGGTGTTCATGAGCTGAGCTACTCTCCAGAGAAAATCTATCGACATGCATGTGTGTGTGCGCGTGTGTGTGAGAGAGAATTAGGATGGGGGTGAGAGGGATGGAAGGAGTGGAGAAAAAAGTGAGAGAGAGAGAGGGAGGGAGAGAATGATGGGAGGTATGTGAAAAGGACCTGCGTCAGAGTGAGTCATCAGTCAGTTTCACAATGTGTTGATGTGACGCTGATGCAAATGGCCTGTGCATGGATTCATCTCAGAAAAGTACAAAAAAGAACAAGAAAAGAAAACTAAGCTAATTCTGAAAAAGAAGCTAATTAAAATGGCCTTTCCTTTGAGTCAATGTCATCAATTTTTCCAATGAATATTAAGCTGTTTTTAAATTTTTAACCAGCTCGACCTTGCTTTGCTTAAAATTAAAAATTCACCGTGGAAGCATTGCAGCCATTCGTGCCCTGTTCAGAGACAAGTCTTTTGATTTGGCCAGGTTTCATGGTGTTTAGCTGGAAGCTAATGTATAATCATACAAAACATTGTTACTGTACTGTAGGTCTACATTATAGTCTTAGACCATGCCCAGTTATTATGGAACTACAAAGACCTTTTTGCGTAGTTGAGCCATGAACTGAATGAGCAAAGTCATTATAATGCATTTATTCAACAAGATAATCTTATTTTAGTAAAAGCTCTAGATGTTTACTAGAGTTGAGATCATTTTTTTCTTAAATCAACATCGAAACATAAATTCATACATCTAAATTTCTATTTGACTTACAGTATTTTAGCCTATAATTAGCTACAGTTAGCATACTAGCAATGGGCATTCTGCAAATTTTAGAAACCGAAAACTTTCAGTTCAACTGTGGTGATTGTCTTCTGGCACTGGGCACCTAATACAAACTTGCTTTGGCGCACAAATACCAGATTTTAGCTGATTAATTAATATTACTTTAGCTGATCATTTGCTCCAGTTGACAGCAATTAAGCTATTTTCATTATACAGTAGTATAAAGAACTTTTTCAGGTCAAATATATGACCCTAATGCATGCTGGATTCACACAGTCTCACAGAGGTCCTTGTAATGGACAACCAAAAAGCAAGCCAGCATTGGATCATAGATCAAACTAAGATTCTATACAGATTCACAGTTATTAGCTTCAGTTAGCTGTAGAAATTAGACCAGAGAACATATCTGGCATACATTTGGCTAAAGGTCATACTAACACATCATTGTAGATATTTTCCAATTTCAGGTAAGTTTTGGTTGTTAAAACAGGGCCAATTAGGGAAGCTTTAAAATAATTTTAAAAACTCTTCAATGTTTGAACTCTTGAAAAACAAAAAAAGACCTAATCAAATGTCTGCAAATTAGGTTTCAAAATTGAGACAAATTTGTAAGAATTAAGCATTTTTCAGAAATTCAGATCTTAATTTCAAAAGTTTGTATCACATTGTCAAAGTGTTTTTAAACTTACTTATGTTTGCCTTTGATATTATAAATTGTGACCCTGAGTTTACCCCATACATAATGTAGTATCATGCCAAGATTCATCACAAAATGCATCACACAATAGAGTTCAAAAAAATAAAGTTTAATGTTCATGTGCTGTATAACAAATAAAATATATTAGTGTTTAAAAAACAGGTGCATAACTAGGTGAAGCCTAATCTATCACTTTACAATAAACAGTTAGGAGAACTGTGATCGTTGAGACGGCAGGCCAGACATCTGCTATTCTCAGAAACATGGTACAACAGTCACTATAAGGTCTGTGTTTGAGCCACTCAGAAAGGAGACAAAATACATCTTTTGTCCCCAAAAACAAAGGCTTTATCTCAAAAAATGAATTTGCTACCTTGACATTACCAAACTAGAAGACATCACAGCTCCAAATCCTCGCTAGTTTTTTGCCATGGTGGCTGCCTGAAACAAAAGAACCTCATGGGAATTCATGAAAAGCACAATATCTTTAAATACAAATACAGTGAGACAACAAAAACATTTCCCATCCTGAAGTTTGTGAGAGACATACAAACTAAGCACATGACAAAAAGGACGGCTCCACATAGTATAGTATGCAAAGAGACAGATTATCTAAGTAAATATTGCATTGGTCTGTCATTTTGCTGAGTGTGACTAAACTATTTTCAGGGAACAGAAGGGAAAGAGAGTTAGACCAAATTGTCTGGACAATATTGTCATTATAGACCAAACAGACATATTTACACAGTGAACACATGAAACACAGTGAACACTTAATTGTTATGTATTTTTTTCCCTAAACAGCAAAAACACTTTTTTTGAAATATGCAGATGGTCATCACAGGTGGATTAAACACTGTTAAGAGCTAAAGCTAATTTAACGTTATCATGTAATGTAAAGCATGTTTTTTTATATAACAAACACCTTCACACTATTTTTCTTCAATGACACTTAATATCTTTTTTGATTTGGCTCTACATACATTAACACTGCATTGACACCAAGAATCTACAGCAAAATTACACTTGACGAAGGAAAACCCTGGTTGAGAGATTAGGCTAGCACTATTTGTTATCATGGTACTATTTACAGACCACAGATTGCTGCTCCACAAAGAGAAACAAAAAACAGGAAATTTGATGTTGTTGAAACACCAAATTTCTGCAACCCATAGGGCGTGCAGAAAGCTTGTTGGATTAGTTTGTAAGAACCAGTATTTCTAAAATACTCTGTATGCAGATGCATGGTTTCAGTTTAACAGCAGTATTTTGCTAAATTACAAAGTAAAATTAACCATTAGCATCTGGCATACCAGCCAAATGTCATTACAGATGTCCCCTACTGTTATTCCACAGCCCCTATACATACTAATCTTAAATTACCTCCCTGTATATAAATATACATAAGACAAGAGTGAGGAAGGGTTAATCCCATCTGAAGTAACCAACAAAAACAAACAAACAAAAGAGAACCTGCCAGAGGGGCTGAATCCTAACTCAGTCTCCCTAAAGTACAGTACTACACTATTGTTTTCAGTTACAGTATAAATGAAAACACGAAAGCTAGAATTAGGAGAGTGATAGAAAGTTAGAAGACAGTTGAAGTTCAGAAAAATGACCTTAGGCCTCCAGCCAAATGCTGATTTAGTCATTACTGGTATATTTAAAATCTGAAAATCAAAAAGTTTAACCTGCTCCAGGTCAGATTGTGTATGTCTACGGTTAGTATGTGCTGAGTGATTGAGAAATTATCAAAAGCACTCTGTGCAGCTATAAGGCATTAGAAGCTAACTTAATTATTTTAAAAATACAATTAGGTAACTCCTTTCTGCTTTCTTCCCATTAGGGGTTGCCACGGCGAATGATTTGGTAAGCTTTTATGCTGGATGCCCTTCCTAATGCAACCCCTCTATTTATCCAGGCTCCAGTACAGAAGTCACTGGCTTGTAACTCCTGAGGCTAGAACTGAACCTACGACCTTATTGTCAGGAGCCCAACGCTCCCAACCAAACGGCTGGAGCCGCAATCCATAATATATTATTAATATTGTGAAATTGACCTTTAAACGTGCCTTTAGAAGCTGCCAGTATGCAGATATCTTTGTTACCAACTTCATGCCTGATTTTGAAACCACGTTTTGTGGATTAAAAAAAAAAAAAAAAAAAAGGTTCATCCTCTGGAAACCATGATTTTAGTGCCAAAAATATTTGCAGTCTTGCTAAAAATCTGGAAAATCTGTTTTGAGGTGCAAATGACTCAAGGAAGCCTTAAAAATGTGTTGTCAAAGTGCTGTACCCACAACAATATGGACAAGCAGCATCATTGGCAACAAATTTTATGAATGTTGCTATTGATTGATGGTTGAATCCAGGTTTGGGTTAAGAACTCAGCCCAAGCATCACAACCTACAACTTGGCTGTCCAAAGAAAATAACAAATTCCCCCCAGGGAGAGGTAAGGACTATAAAATTGTCAGCAACAGATCTTTTTTAAGTTACAAAGACAATTAATCAACCAACAATGACCAGCTGAGCGCCAAGGGTTTTTCAACTTGCTCTCTAGATGCTTTGGCAAATACCTATTAAAACAAACAAACAAACAAAAAGACAAAACCAAAGAAAAATAAATGCTTTTCATGAGGCAACATTGGTTGTTAAGGCTCTACTGTGGCTGTGCTTGCTTAGTATCTATTGATGGGTAAATAACTGCATACTGTCAAGTGTGAGTAAAATGAGGGGGTGGGTATGAGTGGTAATTGGAGGGTGAGGCAGGAGGCACTATGTGGAGTCTTCCGGCTCTGCCTTGATGGTCTTCTTTTCTGCATTGTTCAACATCCGCTGCGATGACCCATTTTCTGAATAGAAGGATAAAGGAGTATCATCAGCAAAGAGGTTTATAATGTACAACAATGTAACACATCAAAGACTCAAAGATGCTATAAAATCTAAAATGTATGTTTTTGTCCAAATAAGTGTCCACTAACCTGATGCTGGTGTTTTGGTTTCCTCTGTGTTGCTGTTATTGTTGTTGTTATGGTTATGATGGCGTTTAAGTTCATTGGCTAGTTGTTTGCCCAATGGAAGTTCCCCTTCCTGCATGCTTTGACTAACAACTCGTAAGTTGATAGGACGTTCATCTAGAAGAGACAAAACAATTACAATAATATTAACTGGAACAATTAACAACCTTTTGGAAACATTTAAACCACTGTCAAACATAAACATCAGGAAACAAAGAATCTGAATATACTTTCCACGACATTTATATTTCACATGAAATGCACTGCATTGCAAGGCCTTATGCAATTCAATTCTAATTCGGCAAAAAATCCCACTTGAGCAAACTTTCTTTATAGTAGCAACAAAAACTCCTAATGAAAAAAAAAGCCTCCAGCTGAAACAGGCTATTAGCCCAGATGTTCTAGTGCTGGCTTTGTTTTATATGTTCAGTACTCTCAGTGGTAACAAAGCCTGTTTGTGTTTTAGGCTGCTGATCCCTGTGTGTTTGCCTTTTTATTCCCTTTGAGAGCATAAAAGAAACAAAGACAGATATTTTTGTGCATTTCCTGTATTGCTAGACAGCTCTATTTTTATTGCTAACATATAATTATTCTTATTTTATTAGTTGTTACTGACTTTACACCAGTATCATACATTGACATTCTGGTTTTGATCATACTCCAAATATGTTTATGTGAAACGTTTTGCAAGTGTCTGATTCTTTGAGTCTATGTCTGTTTTAAATTCCTTGATATCAAAGCCTGACATTTATTGTATCATCTCAGTTACTTAAGCAGTGGAGCAGCAGTCACTTCTGTGATAAAATGATTCACTCTGCTTTACTGTTATTTATTTTTTCTTACTGTTTGTTATTTTTTTAGTTTGTACACATAAGTATATTATTAGTATAGTGTCCGTCATCTGATTTAATTTGTTTCTAAACTACAATATTTTCAGTTTATTGACATATATACCAAACTAATACAAGCTTAGTTAATGTAGCAGCTTTAATTAACCTCCACCAAATGCTGTATATTCAAAATATAATTCACAGAAACTTTGAAGTTTTGTATGTGTGAATGTATGTATATGAATTAGGTGATGTGTACAGTACCACATGTTTACTGGGTATACTTAAACTCTTCTAGTGAATAATTATGTGCATAACGAACATGCATGGGTAAAATGTGGGTAAAAAGAAAAAAAATATAAACAGTGAACACAATGGAAAACTGTGTGGTAGAAGAGGGAAAAAGAAGAAGCATAGGATAAAAGAGACAAATGACACAGAAAGGAGGACAAACGAAAAACAGAGGAAGCAAAGAACAAGAGGGGGAGGAGAGAGAGAGGCAGACAGACAGAGAGACGCCCCCCTCCAGGCAACTGGCTGGAGGTAAACAGGCGTGGGAGTGATAATTACAGGTGCATTGTGGGATTTGTGGGAACACTGATATAATGAGCTGTCGGGAGTGGGTGAGGAAGGAAAGGAAGGACGGAAATGAGATGATGCCCAGAGGAGAGGTAAGATCCTGAATAATGATGCTTCTCTTCTCTCTCTCTCTCTTCTTTGTGTTTGAGACGTCAGAACAGCAAAAAATGACAGGTGCCACTACAGAGTCTGGGAAATCAGCACCTATAGGTGTTCCATCTACAGAGCACATGTGCTGTGGCATTTACAACATGTAAGTCAAATCCTCTTCAAAGTAGCCTGCTGCACTGCAAAATCAAGTCCAATTATGCTCAAATTGTGCCTGTACATTTTCTGTTAAGCTTCAGGACAAGGAATGGCCAACTCCTTTGGCTAAACATCACACTCACACCTGAGTTTTCCCCTGGTCCAACCATGGAGACAGCAGTGAGCCAATTACAGCTTGACACAGCAGCATTTGAAAGCAAATTTAGAATTTTACTTTTGAATTTTCAGACTTGCACAAAGTATTTGGAAATATTATGGAAATTCATTGAGGAACAAGATCATTGAGGAAACCAAGGCTAATCCTGCTATATTTTGCATTAGCATCTATTTTACTGAAACAGGCTACAGTAAACTGGATCCTTAAATGGGCTTCACCCAAGAATGTCCTACCTTGGTTGTCCCTGCTGGTGTCAGTGACAGCTCCGTTGGTGTTCTGGGCTTCATTGAGGTACTTTAAGGCAGCAGGAGGAATTCTCCAATCCAGGGCTTGAAGCCGCTCCTGAACAGCGGCGTCTTGCAAGATCTCCATCTGCCGAGCCAGCAGACGCTCCAGTTGCATCTGGAGGGAGAAGCAAAATTTGTCTTTATTAATTTGTCTATATTCTATCTTTTGTCTTTGTAGATAACTTCTAGGTATGTATTACAGCGTAATCAGCCAAGCAACATTAAAATAGAGCAATATAATATATGAATTTGTTATTTCAAAAAGGTGGGTCATCGAATGTTTTCGTGTTGAATCTGAAAAAATAAAAAAGTATCTATTATAGCTCCACAAGTAAAGCTAGCTGTTAGCCTGCCCACACCCAACCGTATGAACTGTATGTGCCTCTGAAAAAAGGTGAAGGGATCAGGTATCAACTCCATACTCACGTCACACCCTGAAAACATCTTGTTATGCCAGATGTTTTGCAAGGCACAGTCCAATGGGGGTAAAAAAGTTTTAATGGCATGAAAATCTACAGACTATACTGAGACATCAAGGTTCATTATTCTTTAGTCTAAGCAAAAGGGAAAAGATGGAAAATCTATATGGGGCACAATGACTCAGGCACATTCAGAGTGAATGGAACCATAAAATCTCTTCTTCTGTATGTGACTTCTGGAAATCACATCAAAATGACAACTGTAGCTGCAGACACACACAGTGACACACACCAGAATACCCACGTGACTGTTCATGAGATGATACATATGTTCACACAGCAGAAGTGAAGGAGCAAACTGTTCACATGATACTGTTTTCTGGCTAATGAGTTATCATAAAGCTCCCTCCCACACTCTAGCTCTAATTAGGAACAAGCTGGAGCAGCAGCAGCAGCATGGAAACCAATAAAGACCATAACTGGGATCAGACTGGATTCTGCTGCAGCAAACATCTGCTGACATGGAAATCGTTTGCCATATGTGCTGGTGAGAAAGTGACAGATGAGGTTTGTTTCTACATTAAAGACAAAGAGTGTTTATCTTTTACTGAATATTTTCCCACTTGCAACATTCAGATAAGCTACAAGGGCCCATAAAAAAAGTGGAACATTTATAGGAATTAGAGAAAGATGCTTGAAAAGCCTTCCATCCTAGGAGTGTCGTAACCATGTCAACAAGTAATTTCAGTTGTATCCATAGCCTACCTGCAGGTTGCGTCCGACGGTTTCCTCTCCTTTCGACTTGGCGCAGGCCAGCTGCTCCCTCAGCATCTCCTGCCTCATGTGAATGGCCTGCAGTGCCTCCTGGATATCAAAGAAGTTCTCCTGAAGGTTTCAAAGACACAAAACACAAATTAAATGAACAGAAGTAAAGGTATTTGGATGTCAGTGACTTGCAATATTGTGATGTGCATATCTTCAGCACTTTTGGGACATTAAATGATAATAAATAGGTTCAAAGTTGAATCTAACTACGCAGGTCTTTAGTCTAGGCTTTAGTTACACAAGCATATATAAAGTCATTCGTTTTTAATGAGCCGTCTGATTTTAAATCAGCAGTGTTATCTAAACATTATTACATTACTATGTATATAATAAGTCTTCAGGCACGTAGTATTATCCATCCATTATCCTAAAAGCTTTTTCTCGGTAATGGTTTTAGACGGATCATTGGTCCCTCACAGACTAGTACAGAGCAAACACACACAGAAGCAGACAGCCATTCACACTTGCATCCACACCCTAGGACCAATTTAGAGTCTCCTACTAACCTACTAACCTAACTGTTTTTTCAATGTGGGAGGTAAATGGGTGGAAGAAAATGGGAGAAAATCTCCAGACCTGGAGCAAACCCTACATGGAAAAACACCTTCTAGCTATGAGGTCTCAGCATCAGAACTACAGCACCATGCGGCGAGCCAGTGTGGTTTGTGTTTTGCAGTAAATAATATTCAATGCATCTGAAAATACACTGGTATTTTCTGGAGAGTTTTTGTTTTCACAGAAAACAGTCCTGGAAGTGAAGTTGGCAGAAATTCTCCCCCTTAGGATGCTCAGAATACTTTTAGTGTGCAGGTGTTGGTTCATCTGCAGCTCATTGTCATGGTTAAAATCCCTGCACAGTCCACAGCACCACATTGGTTTATGAACTGAGGAGCCATTCAGAACTCTGTCCAAATGTGTCAGGAAACAGCGAGAGCTTGTCAGTGAGTGCTTTGTACTCTGTTTATGGCTCTGTCCATTCAGTTTCTGATAACTGCACATGGAGGAGCTTCATCTGCCTGCACTGTGCTTTTACGTGATAGACAGTTGAAATATCAAAAAATATTAAATCATCAGAATAGGCTTCAACTGTAACACTTTGAGTAACCCAAAGTAAGCCAAAGGTCAAATACTAAGTCTGACAAATAGTTCCCACTGTGGTTTAAACACAACTCTTTCAGACAGGAAGTGATGCATTTTACTTATGTGGTTTGTCTGAATAGAATATAATAGAATATTTCCTGCGAACACACAGTACAATAGAATTTATAAATGCAATTCATTTTAGCACGTCAAACATATCAAAATGATGACAGCAGCCAGTACAAATAAATAGAAAAAATCTAAAGAAAACCAAATTATTGATATTTAAGTCAACAACAGTAAAAACAACAGAGGTGATCTGTTGTCGTTACCACTCCACAACTCTTTGGCTGCTGAGTTGCCCTACCTCTGTTTTAATCCGTTTGGGGGATGGCTCGTCTCTGTCTCCACAGCGAGACCTGAAGCCAAACATCACAACATGAATTTCAACATTTATTGACAATAACTTAAACAATAAAACCTGAAGAAATGTGCACAAATTCACATTCATTAAGGCTGAAGAAAAAAACACGAGAAGAAAATATCCTGTGAAATATGATCACTGGCTCTTACTTGCTGGTGCGGTACGTGTACTTGTAGGTGACCTCTCTTGAAATCTGTCGAGCAAGTCCGAACAGCTCGTCCCGACGTGTCAGCAGAGCCATGTCCCTCATACAGAGCTGAGCTGCTGCTTCATTCACCGTCAGCTGCACATCACACACAGATGAGTGAATTCAAGTAATACAAAACCACAAAACTCAATAATCCATTAGAAGCTTGTTAAAAAAAATACAATAACGTATATCAACCTCATGCAGTGTCAGGTGTTTGCCATCTCTCCTCTTAGAGTCAAAGCGTCCATAGATGGCGCTGTATTTGCGAATCTCCTCCTCCTTTCGCGGGTCATCGTCGCTCATTTCGAAGATGTGTCCAATCATCTTTGCTAGCTTTTTGTTGGTTTTCAGTTGCTCTTTGACCTCAGCCAGGTCGGTTTTAGGAAGTCCTGGCACCATCCTGTCCACACACTCAAGGACTGACTGAACGGCTGCAGCATCCAGAGCCTCCAAAGCGTCTCTGGGAGACGAGGGGGAGCCAAGGTCTGACGGCGACAGACTGTGCTCGCTGTCGTTGCTGTGGCCCGACCAGAACCGAGCCTCACTGCTGCCCTGCAGGGGCGACCCAGCTGAGACTTTGTCCCGAGCAACGTCCAGCTTCCCTGGGTCAGAGCAAGCGGCAGCTACAGCTTTTGGCATCTTGACACTGGCGCTGTTGGCTCGGTCCTGAGCGCTAAGCAGTGTGGGCGAGCCCTCGGGCAGCTTGTAGACAGGGATGCTGCAGACAGGCAGCGTGGTTAGGGGCTGATTGAAGATGGCCGGGTTGGTGACCCAGTCGCGCAGCGCCTTCTGTAGACGGCGCACGTGCAGCGGCTTGCTCGCCATGCCGACGAGGGCCATGATTTCCAAGAACTCCTCCTCGCCAGCTTCGCACAGCTGCTGCACGTCGTCGCCGCCCTGCTGAATGAAAGCCTCATAGTAATAGAGCAGGTTGGCCCTTTGCAGGATCCTGTAGAGCTGGAGCTCACCCAGGGTTCTCGGCAACACCGCCGCCATACCTGAAAGACGGCACACGAGTCAATACGCTTGGTCAGACAATTATAAAACTATAAAATTATAAAAAACATAATTCTAATTAGCATCATTGCTCTTTTTAGTGGTTTCCAAAATCCACCTATAGGCACACTTTTTAACAGAGCAAAGTTCATCCCTATGACTATTTATGCTAAGCTACGCTAATGCCAACTCTTATCCAAATAGCAAATCTCCAAAATGATTTTCATGAAGTTGACCTCAAACTGTATTATTTGTATGGACTTTAAGGCTTCAGCGCTAAACATGTCACTTGTGTTATTTAATGGCTGTGGAACCAAATGTCCATTGATAAGCACCAGCTGGTAAGTTGTTCTTTAAGTAGAAAGCCATAAATGCACTCTGAGGTGATGATCTCGCTACACTGTTGCATTATTATTATATCAGAAAAGCAGATAACAAAAAAGGTGAATGTGAAAAATCGCAAATCTAAACTTCTGTGCTTCTGTAACAAAACTGTCATCCTAAACAAACAAAGAAACACATTCAAGGATCACATTTATACTCTACACATCTTCCTCTGGCAGGTGCATAAGATCAGTTTATCAGGTCCTGTCAGACAAGATTAGTGCTTAGATATTGCAACTGAGTGAATTCCTTTCCATCAAGTGGCAAACATTTTTACCACTGCTCCTTTCCAAGCGCTTTCTTACAGGTATTCACATTACTGTAGGTCTTGGTCTTTGTGTGAATGTGTGCAAAGGCTAAACTGCAAGACTACATTCACTCTGCCTGATATTCCAACTCTAACAATAAAGAGATGTATCAAGATGTATCACCTTTCATTGTAAAAAGTCTGAAAGAAGCTTGTTTTTGACTCTTCCTGTGCATGTGAGGTCCTGCGGAGGCCTAGCTAACAGAGGAGTGGCAGTCAACAGGCCTGAGTTTCTGGGAGGACCACATGCCTCTCTCCACCCCTGCAGGATGTGTAGGTGGTGGGCTCGCCTCACCCAGAATAGGCCCTGAGAGCCTCATCCCAGAGAGCCAGGCAGGCCCCAACGCAGCCTGAGAGAAGGGAACACTGACAAGACAGACGCAACCGAAGAGAATACGAACACTGCCTGGACTTTGGCCTTTTTTAAATCTACAACTGCTGTTGTTGCTAATACAGCTTTGTAAGTTGTACAAGGCACACCAGCAGCACAAAGCTACAGTAGTTGTAACAAGTTGTTGCTGTGTGTTTCTACAATCATTTGATAAACATCGTCACTTCTCCGTATAATCTTTCATTATAATTTCTTTTAATCTGTTTTAGTGAAAGACTTCAATGAGCAACTACACTGAACTTGAAATATGAACACAAACAGCAATTAAGTTGTTAGCGTTCATAAACCTGCAGCTTCCAATTACGTTTTAGCAGTGCTGCAGGAACTGCAATATGCCTTCGTATCCGTTGGTTTCTCTCGTATGCTCCCACGTATGCTGTAATACAATTTGTCAAACTTTTTAGCTATGCTATAGACTTTACTCCACTACAAATTGAAGAAGATAGAAATGAATAGGAATTATGTGTGGCTACATAAAAAACTGTAATTGTGACCAGGGTAATTTTTTAGTAAGTTACTGAGTAAAACTAGAGGAGAGTATTAATATTAAGTTACTCTTTCCTTGCTCTTGTTTTGTTTGTAAGTTCAGGGCTAGTTTAGAAACGAGCAACACAACACCACTAGGCATGTGGTGGCCGGTTGCTTGTGGGAAATTATTATTGGAAGCACTACAGTATTTAAAACCAACGATATTGTTTCGTAAACACATACCATCCCTTTCATGAAGAGCACTGTACTTCATGCTACAGCACTACAGGGCTGGGTTTAATACTAAACCTAAAGCTGCAGTATGGACTGTAATGTGCATGTTATGCTGTCAGTTATGTTGCACCTTCAATTTTTACAGCAGGGGTGGGCAATTCCACTCTTCAATGGCCGCTGTCCTGCTGGTTGTTCCCCGTCCTAACAACTACTGCTGGCGATCATCAGGGAGAGTTGGACAAGCAGGCTTGAATGTAGAGATCTTTTATCTGCTAATTTGCTGCTACTCAACTACTGCTGCTACTCATTATTCAGATTAGTCCTGCAGACCACTAGCTGCAGAAACTAATCTAAATATTGGAAAGATAAAGTTCACACCTTCACATGTACACGTAGGGCACCGCTTCACAAGAAAGCGTGAGTGTTTTCTGAAGAATCTTTCTATCAGCACTTTAAAAGTGTTTTTCCTAGATTTATGCATGCTCAGCTACGGTCTAGGAACTTGCATACTGTAGAAACTTTGCATACATACTCCCTGCCATATATCAAGAACAAATCCATCAGAAAGTCTGTCGTACACAATGGAAAATGATTTCTGGTTGATCAGTTGAACAGAAACTTAATAGGTGAATTATAAAAAGTTGGTTTTGAAAGCCATGTCAAGATCAGTGCGATCTAAGATAAAGAAGGGAGGAAGTGAAAATCAGAACTACTACAGTATATTTGCCTTTGGGACAGACACAAAATACACACCACAAAGATGAAGATGGCAAATTAAGTCAATCAATTATAATGTAATTCTCAGTTGAATATCATCCTTTCTTTATTTGAAATGACACTTACCAAAGAGTTAAAATTAGTTTAATACACTCTGTCTGGTTTGCATAGGACTTTCTTTCCTTCTTTGACTATATTCGAGTCACTTGTGTATCCATCATCTATTCATAAACTACACTTTGTATTACACAGCTAACAATCCAACACTGCTCAAAATGTAGAGTATTGCATTTTCAAATAAATACTTGGCAAATTAATCAACAATGAAGACCAGTTTTGTTTCAGTTCTACAGTATGTGGAACAACAAAACTAACAGATGTTGCAATCTTTGTCACGAAAGATGTTTTTTATTTTTCACAACAAAGTTGTTGGTGAACTCAACAGCTATATTTACCGTATTTAGTGTAGAAGATTAATTGTCCTTGAACTGACAATAAGCAACTGTATCAAATAAAAAAATTGTCAATAAAAAAACTGTGTCAAAGGCAATTAAAGGATCCTGGTAGCTACAGCTGCGCATATAAAATCTGAGTCGTAGATTCACAGATGTGAAGTTTAGCTAGTTTGGCTTTACTCATGGAAAAGCAAGGCGTGCAACCCCCCCCCCCCCCCCCACACACACACACACACACACCTACACACATATGGCTAGACACACTCAAGGACCTATGTGTTGTAGTCTTCCAGGTTAAGTGCCATGCACATTGTTATCTCTGTCCTCTCTAAGATGAAATAGGACAACTTTGATTGTCATTGTGGTTCAAGAGGAATTTCCCTTATCGCGTAATCTGTGCTGTGACCTGATGTGGTCATGTCAGTCTGTCTGTGTGAGGTGTCCCTATATTCTCCAACACCAGTTTACCCTCAAAATTATGGAAAGCAATAGTGCTGTAAAAAGAGCATGTGACATCTAATAAATAACACAATGAACCAAGCAACGACTATGATTGTGTATTCATGTAAAGATCCCTATACCTAGTTTTCAAGTCAGCTTTTAAGGCAATTTCACTTATTTACCATGCATTGAACTATAATTGGCCAAAATGTTTAATGGTATCTGCCCCTCTTTTAGAATTTACTTTCTTTATAAAGTATTATAATACACCTTGGCAGACTGTCTTTAAATTTACTTTACTGTATGAAGTATTATTATACACCTTCTGAGACTGTCTATAAGGATCAGCAGTGCCTGTAGTACTTAGTGCTTTGAAATATATGTTATATTTCTTTGAGGTATTTCAGTCTTTTATATTACTAATTGAATATTCCTATTGAGCCTTACAGTCTTTCTGTGTACGGGGTAAATGAGTTTGTATTATTTTCATGTCAAGCATTTCTATTCCATATATCTCTATACTAACTGCTAGTTTTGATGTGCTGTGTCTGCAGCGTGTGTCTCAGAGGGAGACACAGAGGAAGGGAGCGTGCAGGGCTCCATCTATTTGCTCCTACCTGGTGAGTTGGTGCCCCCCGTCCGCTTCCCCGTCTCTTTCTTCTTTTAATTCTTCTTCGCCGTTTATCAACGCAACGCCTGGGTGTCTGTTCGTGCAAAGCGAAAACGTACGAGGAAGAGATTCCACGGCAGGAGCACGGCGCGTGAAATGACAGTTCTAAAATTAAAGAAGAAACTGGGAAATGATGTCCAGGGCTCAAAGCGGAGGCAGGAGCGTCTGGTCGCGGCTGCTTGCTCAGACCCAGCGACCCTTCAATCCTTGGAGGAAACTTTTTTTCTTCCGCCGTTCAGAGGAAAAAACGCGAAAAAATATCAAAAAGCCGTGGACCGTTATGCGTTTTCTGGTGATTTTTCATCCGAGAGTATGTTGCCTGTATGTGTGAGTTTGATGAGTGTGCGTGTAAGTCTGCGTAAGTGTGTGTGAGTGTTTGAGTTCTCTCCCTGCGTCTCCACTCCCCTGCGCCTTTCACCGCTGTCAGACCACACGCAGGCACATCAACACACTTCCGGCTGGTGTCAAAATAAAGGCACTCTTGTTTATTGTTATATGTTGATTATTTAAGTCCTTTGGATGTTATTGTTATCATTATTGCATAAACTGCTGTTGTTGTTTATGTGTATATAAAACACTTTTTTGCAACTATAAGGAATCTTATACCATTTGTATTAAGTGCGTTTTTTATTTTGTAAGCGCATTCGTTGTACCGCATCCTAACCGCGTCGAGCTTGACTCGCTAGCAGAAGAAACTGGGATATTCCGCGTCTCTCTCGCTCTCTCTCTCTCGCCCACGCTGCTCCCTGCGTGACGCAAATCCGCGCGTGGGCGGACACACGGGGCGTGGGAGGCTTTCTGCACGGAATACCAAACACAGGCAGGTTCAACACCCACAGCCACAGCAGTGCGCACACTTCGTGTTCACAAACTCAGTTATTATTATTGCTGGGGATCTTATTTCAGGATCTGGTCAATATAATAAAACAACAACAACAACATACCTGTAGTTAGAACATTTTACTTTTTATCCCTGTGAATTGGTATACAACTCATGTATATTAAACTTGTGACTAAAGTGACCAGTTTGACCTTGACACAGTTAATATTAAAGCTTTAATACTATGGTAGAAGATACATGTTTTGCACAGATGTCACACATACACATACACATACATTTACATTTACAGTATGAAGTATGTATGTTTTATTGTATGCGCAGAAATCCTGTAAAATATCACTATTGTTATTATTGTATTGTAATTATTGTATGATAAATACTGTACATTTGCTCATAAAGCATGTACTTTGAGTTCTACCTTTATATTGTTTTATACACTATGTACTGTACTGTATGCAATATGCCTGTCAATACATATACATACATACAGTGCACCCATATACATTATATGAGGAAATGTATAATGAAATAGATGCAAAATGCAGCATTGGAATATTTAATATCTGCTATAAGATTTGTCTGTTGTTCAAGTGTACTGTGTAATGTTACTAATCTTGAACCCTAATCTGAACCATGTTAGTTTCTGTATCCTAGTTTTATACTTTATATACAGTATATTATATATTTGACTTTACATTTGTATTAACATATATGCACTGTATTTTGGAAAGCATGGTTTGAAATGTTTTTTCTTGAAAAATATATTTTAAGTCATAAACATGATCCCCGTTAGTAAATTAGTAACATCCTAGTTACTAATGAGAATTCAACATCTGTAAACTTACTCATGCAACAGTTTTAACCCTAACCCTGAAGATGAAATGGATAAGCAAATTAATGATGAAGGATATGTACTGTAATGCATCACGTTAGGAAATATTCAAAAGTGCTGTGAGGAAATACCAGAAGAACTGTAAGAGATATTCTGACGTAAAAGTATTAGACAAAGCGTCATTAAATATATGGTGCAATCTTAAAAAAAAAACCTGTGACACAAATAGGTGTGTTGTCATTTTTGGAATGTGGTACCAGGAAATTTTCAAAGTAAAAACAATTACTGTACCTATTCTTCGGATTCATCTTCATGAAGTTAAATAATGAATATACTATGGTAAAAAGCATTACAGATATATAACCAAACTAGTGGTGACTACAGTTTCCTACATATTGTTGATTATTGCCTAAAATAATACAACTCTTTATTTTATTTCAAAGGCTTGTGTTATGAATAGAAACAGTCACTCGTGGTAATTATCACTGAGTGAAATCTGTACAGGAAGTTTTGGTCATGTGCGAGTCTGTAAAGTTTAGCCCCTGACAAGTGCGTCAATGAAACACTTAATGCAAATGTTAATTCAGATTTCTTCATTATAAAGTCATCTACGAGTGACAGAGCAGGCAAATGGTTTCCACCACCGGTAGGCGGGCAGCAGGTGTGTGTGTGTGTGTGTGTGTGTGTGTGTGTGTGTGTGTGTGTGTGTGTGTGTGTGTGTGTGTGTGTGTGTGTGTGTGTATGCGTGTGTGTGTGTGTGTGTGTGTGTGTGTGTGTGTGTGTGTGTGTGTGTGTGCATGTGTGTGTGTGGGTGTGTGTGGGTGTGTGTGGGTGTGTGTGTGTGGGTGTGTGTGGGTGTGTGTGTGATGTTAATGGTCACAGAGGAGAAAGAGCTGACATTAAAAACTAACCAACTAACCATTATAATTATTGTAGTTTTACTGTACCGCAAAATACTACAGACTATGACATCTAAATAGTACATAGACACTGTTGTAACTATTAATATTGTACTCCTGCTACCTTTTGTGACAACTAACTAACTAACCAACTTACTGCTATTAAAACTGTTCGTACTGTACCAACACTACTACTGATGCTACATCTACTATTGGTACAACTCCTGACGCTATTACAGTACTACTACTTGTATATACTAACCTTCTGCTAATTACTACACTACTACTGTCACTAGTACTGTACTAGTGTTACTAATACCCCTCAAATACAGCTGCTACTACTGTCACAGCACTTTAATGTCTGTACAGCATCATAATAGGTTCACGAGTCATAAAATTCTCAGTCGTTTTAATGTGTTATTATTAATTTAATATTCCCAAAAGACTCTATATCCCAGTATAATTTGAATTTCTTTCTTTGATATTTGTTTTAGTTTTCTTCAGAAATTAATTAGTGGATCTGAGAAGCAAGCAGTCCCACCCTATCCACCCCCGCACACACACACACACACACACACACACACACACACACACACACACACACACACACACACACACACACACACACACACACACACACAGGCGCTCTCTACAAATACTAGTTTTCACATCATTTGGGCTGCAGTGTTAAGTGTAAATGTTATTTCTTTGTATTTTATTGTGTTTCTGCTGCTGTGTTCAGAGTGTAATGGTGGCAGTGGGATGGTGGCGTTTGGGAGGTGCTGCGGAGGGGTTTGACAAAAACTGTTGCCTCCCTAGGGTGTTATACTGGTGATGACTGGCCTAATTCCCAAAAATAGCTCATTGATGGAGAATCAGTCAAAGAGATTGTGTGAAGATTTGATTTGAGCTGCTAGCGTCCCTGATGAGCGCTGGGGGCGTCATTTGGCAGTAGAGGAACATTTACAAGCTCTTGCTCACTTTTCTGGTCTTCATCTCATTGCAAATTTCAAAGTTAAAAGGTAAGTTTGCGTTCGCACTTCTTTGCCTCATTTTACTGCATCACTTGGGATTTGATCCTACCTGAGACCGAAGGAGGTAGATTTATTACTTCCACCAGATGCTGTAGTACTGTCGTTGACCTCTGACCTTTTATAGTATTTGCTGGTCATTACTTGTAATATTAATCATTCAGGAAGCAATGGAGTTATTATTAGTCAAAAAACAACACAACAATAACAGTATAATGGATGAAATATACTTAAAGCAACAGTAGTAACTAATATATTCAACTAATGCTAGTCAATACTTTGATGATTAATTTAAATACGAAAATTAAAAATTCACAACTAGAAGCACTAGTACTATTACTGTATCTTATGCTGAAATAATTATCCAGTAGGTGTAGTTGTAGTAATATGTACTAACAGTATCAGCAACAGATAACTTATCTGTACCTGCAGCAGGAGTGGTAGGATCTGTAGGAGACTTTATTAAATATTTATAGTCATTAACACTGTTTCAGCAGTACTAATAAAATTAGGCTTGTCCCACCTTTCAACAACATGAGTCCTGGTATAACTTTAGTGTGGTTTATAGGCATGTTTTACTTACCTATTATTTTATTAATAGAGTATTACAAATTAAAAATATCTAACTAGGGGTTAAATAGCTACTGACACAAAATTATAGCTACATTTTTTTAACTAACTAAATAATAATAGTGTACAATAATATTGTGAAAGACCATGTCATACGGTTGAAAGATATAGGAAAAGCAAATAAAAGATGACCGGGTCAAGATGATTCCGTCACACTTTGTGTTTCCAAGGTCAACAATGAACTTTCATGCAAATATTTTTGATGTATTTTCCAAATGCACACATGGTGCAGGTAGGATTCCAGTCCACCCACCTTCAGCCTCTAAATCCTCGTCAGGCTGCGGTGTGTGTGTGTGTGTGTGTGTGTGTGTGTGTGTGTGTGTGTGTGTGTGTGTGTGTGTGTGTGTGTGTGTGTGTGTGTGTGTGTGTGTGTGTGTGTGTGTTTATGCAGATATGACCTTCTGTCTGTGTCTTTGTGGATCAGCTTCTGAGCAAATGAGGATCCAATAAATCCTGAAAGAGCAAGTGAACAAAAAGGAAAATTAGTTCAATTTCTCTCTCTTCAACCACCTTTGCCATTATATCCCTCCCTCCGCTTATGTCACACATAGACACACACACACACACCCAATAACAAGAACCAAACAAGAATAAATTACAAGAGACAGGCAGGAAATAGGATGTCCACCCACACTGCGAGGTAGGTTGACACCCAGGCTGCCTGTTCCCACAAGTCCCAGTTTCCCAGTTTACTACATTTTACACCACTGCCCTTTGTCTCCAAACTGCTAGTGCTTTTACGCGGAGTTTATATTTATCTGTTTGCTTTTACAGAAGCCAGCTTGAGTTCATCACACATATTGCCTTTAAGAAAATCCCAAATCTCATTTAGATGCTAGTTTTCCTCTTTTAAAGGAACAGCTGCAGTTGTTAGCAGTAAAGAAAGATCAGTATTTCTCTCTGTTCAACTGGCACTGTGTTCTCTTCATGTCCTGACTACTTATTATCACTAAGTTTGAATGAACGCGGTCTCACTGAAGAACAGAAGAACACAAGATTAAAATGTAATGAGGTTTTGAAGTTTAATGTGCCCACAAAAAAGAAACCAAACTCAGTGATAATTTTAAAATGACAGGTGTGTCTGTCTCATTTTGGGTGAAGACAACCAAGAAAAAAGACCTTTTCATCCAACAGCAATGATATAACCAGTATAAGATTACGTCATGATGCAGCAAAGCCCTTTTTAACCTAAAACTTTGGATAAAAGATACAGTCCCTCCAAATGCCACATTAATTTCTACCAATAGGCTCATACAGTGTCAGGAGCTAGGAATTCCATTAGGTGGAATGTAATTAGGCCAGCTATTTGCACTGACAACTTTTCATTTGTGTTATTTTTGCATCGCTTTGACACCAGCCATCACCAGCTCTCACACCCTGCATTCAGTAAGGAGGAGCTTAGGCTTATGGTTACAGTACTGACAATGTTCACTGAGCGTAAGATCAATTACTTACTCAAAGAGGAGGATATTAGGTAGGATATAATAGATATTAAATATATACAATATGACATAAAAATGGCACGTTATGTGTGTTTGTTTTTTTATTTGTGTGTGTGGTGTGTGCAAACAGCTTAATTGTTCCATGTTTTAAAAGGGAATAGAATTGTAAGACATGGAACTTGGAAATTAAGATGGATAAAAACCTCTCCATAGTCAGTACTGCACAATAAGCACAAGTGCAGTGAACTTTGAACAACTGGCGAGAGAAAGTATGTGCCTACAGAGCATTTGTTAATGTTGTATTGATTAAGAAATATTATGCGCTAGTTTTCATTGCAATGTGATGTGATGGTGGTTTATTGACAAGTAGCTTAAGAGACTTAATATGTATGTTGTATGTTGTACTGTATGTTGTATGTATAATATGTATGATGTAGGCGAGAAGACCTACATAGACGCAGTGATAGAGGAGCTCAAGCTGGTAGCGAAACACTGACTTCTGCAGGCAGTGCACACAACCTATTGTGCAGTACATTTCTTGTATATTAAGCATATCTGAGACCAGTCTGTTGATAGGTGACGGTTCAGCAAAAGGGACAAAAACATAGTTGAACCAGGCTGCAAGTGAATACATTGTAATCAAATTCAGATTCCTGATGCACTTTGTGACATGTGTTTCAACTCTGTTAATTCAATTTAAGCCAAGTGCAGTTCACTTCAAATGCCTCTCTGTGCAGCAGTTACTGCAGCAGTTAGCGTCTTCTGTACCGAGTCACGTTGGATAAAAGCATTTGCCAAATGACTGAAAATTCTGTTGCTTCAATTGGAGTTCCTGAATATATTATTGTCTCATCAGCACCTTAGACAACACACCCCCACCAACGCACTCCTGTCTTGTGTTTTAATGATTTCAGCCTGAATCCATGTCAGCCCTGGTTAACTGCCTGTGTATCTGTCAAAGCACTTGTCATAATAGAAATCATTTTTATTTTCACACCAGTACAGTCAGAACGTAACATTCACTCCTTAGAGAATTACTATTGTGCATATACATATATATATCATGTAGATTTCATTTCCTCTTCATGAGTTGGAGCAGAACCTTGTATCTGGCGAACGTTTTCACTTCACCTATTGAAGTTTCATTTATGTCCATGGAGCGAATCAAACTCCACTCATCCTTCAGTTTTGTCCTAAAAGCATTAAAACCTGCCAAGAGCAAGAGTTACAAGGTTTTTACACGACAGCAGCAATCTGCTTTCATGTTGTGCTGTCAATCATTTCCAAAGAGTGGGCGTCCCTTTTTTTGTCTTCTCCCCTCCCCACTGAAACCTCCAAACAGTGGATGTGTGTCTCTTGGCGAGGAGCCTCTTCACATTTCATATTTCAGGAGACGCCTGCTCATTTAATTTCTGCAGCAGCTTGCCTGTCTCTCTTCTTTCTTCTCCTTTTCTTTTTCCCCGCAACTTTTTTTCCTCTTCTTCTTCTTCTACCCCCCCTCCGGAGTGAGAACACATTTCAATGACACGCCCACGTCTGGGCCTGTCAGCCCCGCGCCCTGTCAGAGCGCCCACGCTGCTCCGCTCCCCTTCTCCCTCCCCTCTGTCTCCTCCCTCCCCAGTAACCCACATCCTCAACACTTTGCGCTTTAAAAAGCAGCTCTTTTCATCCAAGTTCCTCCTTTGGAGGAAAAAAAAAAATCGTGGAGGAACAACAGTGCAGCATGATTCAGTCTCCAGGCAGTGGTAGTGCTTGTCATGAAGTGTCCCTTTTCATTTAGAGGGAATATGGGTTATAGCATGACTGTGATGCCAAAAACAGGAGTTAGGAAATGTCACTAAAAAGACAAAAACAACAACAGAAAACAGCTCCTCTTGAGTTTGATTCGTCCTATTGTAGTCTCCACCCAGTGTTGTGTTGCTGTTTTGGGCGACACACACGTTCTAAGTGGCTGTAGATTTACTGGCAATAAAGACGAAGGTGTGAAATCAAAAGATCGGGTCCGACAGTAACGCAAACAGATGAGCGGGTTTTCTTTCTACAACAGCGCTGCAAATTCTTCTGAGTCTGTGGCGTCGCATGAGAATTTGTATGAGTGTTAATGCGCAGGGCTGAAGCCGGTGTGTTTGCACAGGCTCCCTGGTTAGCAGAGACTTACTTTCTGTCTGTTGAGAAAGTGTGGGATGGTATGAGCGGCTTATGTCTGACTGAACACGTGTGTGCCTGCGTGGGTGGGGAGTGTATATAGGGGCACTGTGTGTGTGCGTGCGTGCGTGTGTGTGTGTGCGTGTCTTTGCACACATTACACTCGTGTGGGTGTTTTGGGCAAGGATGTGTGTGGGAGTAGCGTGCGTAGGCGGAGGTTATGTGACATACAGAGACTACAGTGTTCCTGCAGTGTGTTTATGTGTGTGAAACTTTACTGCAGAAGCAGCTATAGGGGCCCTGCTGTCTGCAAAGGCGCCGGCGTGGAAATGTGCTGCCTCTGTTTGCATCCACAGCTTCAAGTTGAAATTGTCTCATAGATACAGTCTGCGAGTGCTGCACCAGGTGCTGGACAGAAGAATGGCAACATCTGCATTACTTTTTTTAAATTGAAGAATAAAACAGTTGAGCTAAAATGAAAAAAGAAGCTGTGGAAGCTGTAACTGGCATTTTATTTTGAGGTACTGCGTAAACAGTAGGTTATTGTTTAAATTGCAAAAGTAACAATGACACAACAACGGCTAGTTATTTATAGTCACTGTACAACTTTACAAAAACACTAAGCTATTTATGACAAAGCCTCAGAGATCAGTCTAAGCTGTGTGTCACATGTCACATACTATATTTGTTGTCATAATTCTGATGATATAAGCCATGCTGTAGATGTAGCTTGTTGGGCTCTACCAGTGAGTTGTTAGTATGTCGTTTGAACTTTTTTTACTTTTGTTAAAATTTCATTTCAAAACATTTATTATATTGAAGAATCTAAAGTTACTGGTAGAGTAACTTTCAAACTATAAGGCACTAGTTGCAGTACGACAATACAGAAATACTTTCATCTCCAGTTGTGTAAAAATCTGAGAATTGTGTTTAACCTGAGAAACGTGAAATGTATTTATTTATTACATGCATGCATATGCATATTACATGGGTATTAGCAAAGTCTAACTACATGTAAATGTTAAGAATTTGTTCCGTTGACTCATCTCCTCTAAAGTGGGCTCTGTTTGTGACCTTGTGGTTTAATAGATTACACTGTAGCTGGAAGGTTAAATTCCTACAAAAAAACAATTTGTCAAACTAGAATCACATCCATTCTGTTGATGTATCTTTAAAGAGTCTGAATCATTCCTGTTTAGTCAGTCATTACTTGTCATGCCAGGTTCAGCCCACTGCTCGTTGATCTCATCTTTAGATGCAGCAACATTTTCCTTCAAAATAAAACCACATTTAGACTGTTTTATGTTCTCAAGTGACATTTTCATCTAATGACAGTTCAATGGCAATTAATAACTGCTAACCTGCATTTACACTAGGTACTAGGTAGACGCACGCCAACGCAAGCCATAGCAATACACCTGCAAATTTGCATGATTCTGTATGCCAAACCAACCAGACCATCTTCAAAGCCAAGTTCTTGCTAGAATCTAAAGGCTACATGACTTACAATTTGCTCAAATCTTTGTTTCTTTGGCGACTTTCAGTGGGTGGGGTTCTTCTGGGGAATTTTTGTTGAATCCTACAGTATCTTCGATACTGTGGTACAGCAATAAAAAATAAATTTTCTGAGTAGAATTTTTTTATTTACTTCTAAACTGAATGTGAAATGTAAAAAAAAAAACCAATCCCAAATTCATTTCTTTTTGAAAAATCAGTTTCATGCTCCGATCCATTTCAAAAAAGATTGTGCAAAGTACAAACTGACATCATTTGCTGCATTATGAAAGTAGTAGGCTAAAAAAAGTGGGCCACGCGTCATTAATGCGGTGGAGTTTTACTGGTCTTAAAATGCATTGTGTTGCACCTTTAAAGCTACAGTGGGAAGCCCTGTACCTCCCTCCTGACAGACCGTGGGCTGACGTGGAGGGGATTTGCCCATTTTGGCCACAAACGGGCCTCTGTGACCCTCGCCGCCCACAGCATCCTCACCCCGAGAGTGCTGCTGACGTCTGACATGTCTGCTATCTCCAGGCAGAGGCTGACACTCCCTCCACCACGACCACACGCTGCAGTGAGAGAGAAACCAGCTGGCCTTCAATGTGGCGCGTATCTACTGTATGCGTGGCAGGATCACCGCCCGAGTCTGAGCTTATCTGAAGGTGTGATTAATCGGTTAAACACATGAACTTGGGACTGCCTCAGAAAGGTCATGACTCCTACTACGGAGTCGCCTTCAGCTCTGTGGACTGACACGCTGACATGTGACAACAGATGAACACTGAAGATGACAAAAATCCCTTGGAGGAGAGGAAAGAGCAGAGAATTAAAACTAGTGAAAATGATGAAACAATGCAAGCTACCAGGGTGTGAGCATAGTTGAGGCAGGCTTTGAAGTGAAGCCACACATTTTGGATGATTATTGCTGTTAAGTTTTTGATCTCAAGCCAGCAGGCACGAAAAACAACAGCAGCTTGGGATTAGTCTCCCCCCCACTCACACGCCTACCTTGCCAGCATAAGTCCCTGACTCAATTAGAAAAAAACCTCTGCAACTTAGGGCTCCTCACGCACAAGTACCCACGTTGCTCTGCCCACGTCCGTGCAGCACATCACAACCAGTATCACTTTAATTGCCAAGCACAATGAATGCACAGGGATTTGTCCTGGTGACATTAATGCAGAGATGCGCTGACAACTAATGTACACATACACATATACACATATGACAGCGCAGACACAACAGGGCCCAACACAGAGGAAATGAAGATTTTTCTGCTTTTAATTAAATATCTGATATTGTCAGCTGTGGTGAGCACACGCACATGATGGCACAGGAACCGAGTGGGAAATCGAAACCTTCACAGTCTTCACCTAAGTTTCCCATATTTTAACCATTTTCGGTGTCATAAAACAGGATTCTGAGGCCCCAGGTTTTCTGTAAAACTGGACTGAATCACACATATTCAGACCATGCACAAAGAATCTATAAACATGCATGTTCAGTTTTACCACCTTTTTGTACCTGGTTGTAGAATATACAAATACACAAAAGGTACACATGAAAATAGGAGGGACAGCAAACCAGAGCAAAACTAACCTGGTTTGGCCTCAGCTGAGTTATCCATATTGAACTTACTCTAGCTTTAGTAAAATAGCTGTGCACAGCACTAGTGCTACTAGTTAATAAATTCTAATGAAATTTAAATTAAATACACATAAAGACTTTAGAAGAATACACTTGCAGTATAAAGTGAAACAAATATTCATAGATATTTTTGTCTTTTTCAAATATATAAATGAATAAACTCTTTTCTGGAAGTAAAGTATGCGTATGTGTCCTGCTTATATATACTTTGCAAGTATGAACAGTAATGGGAAATCAAACAAGGAATGTAAACTATGGTTTCCAGTCCTAAAACCTGTCATATCTGCCGTTCTTACTCAAGAGCATGAAACAAAAATGACATATGACATAAAACAGCCTCCATGTCAGACTGCTGCTTCTGCTTTCATACTTAATAAAAAGAAAATCAAGAACATCAGACTTAAACCTGTGTCTGTCACACAATGGGACCACTGCCGGTGGAAGAGGAGGAGGGAACTGGTAGGTTGAACAGTTTAGTGATGATTGTGTTGAATGCAGAGCTGTAGTTCATGAAGAGCATCGTCACATACACTAAGTCTTTGGGTTCGTCATCACCAGTGTGAGTGCTGTTGTCTGTATCGCACTGTCGCTTTAGAACAATCCCTAACTATTGTTCAACTAATACAATAAATAAAAAAAATAAACTAATACATTTCACTAAATCTCAAACGGTGGTGCGTTTAAAAGCAAAGCAAAGAGGCGATAGTGGCTCTAGGGGTAGAGCTGAGTCCATCAATTATTGGATTGGTGGTTCTTGGGTCACATGCCGGAACCCCTCAGGTGTCTCAGGTGTGTGAATGTGAGTGACTGTGTGTATGAATGGGTGAATGTGATGCAGTGCTTTGATTAGTTCAGGATTTGAATACTGTACACACTCCTAGAACCTTCTTCATCATCCATCACTCATCTCCTGCCGGTTGAATTACTGTACAGTAATGGTCTTTGTCTGATCTTTTAGAACCTTACACTGGCTGCCAGTCGCCTAAAGTGGTACATTTTACTAAAGGTACTGCTAGTTTATAAAGACCAACAACCATTCATGCACACACTCACACCTATGGGCAATGGCCAATTAACCTGATCGCATGTCTTTGGACTGTGGGAGGAAGGCAGAGAACCTTGAGAGAACCCACGCAGACACAGGGAGAACATGCAAACTCCACACAGAAAGGCACAGCAGGGGAATGGAACTCACCTTCCTGCTGTGAGCCAACAGTGCTACCAACTCGACCACTGTTTATTTATTTTGTATCAGTTCACAACAAGTGAACAGGGCATTTATAAAAGTATGGTGTTGCAGAAAACAAATCAACAAGTGTAATTAGTGAGTCAAATCACAGTCAGATAGTGGAATAATCACATGCAGTAAGAACAGAAGCTTCAGGAAAACTCTGCATTGTGATGTAGCATTAAGTGTCAGCTAAAACCTTTCAGATGTAAAGTGCTGCTCTCCTGCTGCGTTGGGCTACTGGCCGCCCACAGAGAGGCCTGGCTGGGTGGGTGTCATCTATGGAGCAATTGATCCCAGTCGGGACAAAAAGTCTCCCTGTATTGCAGCGCTTGACCAGCAGCAGAAAGAGAATGGTTTGGAGCAAGTCTGACTATGAGCGACTGAACGGCTCCAGGACATTTTAAGTGCACAACACCATACAGTATTAATGGAAATGTCATTTATGTAGAGCCTTTAAAGACACTACAGTGTATTGTTTAGTGTGTAATATAGACAAAGGTAACAACTATAAAGAAGTAGTAAATAAAAAACAGAAAAAGAGAAACACTATTACTTATTATTATTAAATAACCTACAATTTTAACAAATATACAACTTTTATTGAAAGTATGGATAACATGTAATAAATAAAAAGGTAAAAAGATAAAAATAACTTTTTAATAAGAAACTTTCCAAATGCTAAGAGGGTCACGACAGTACTATTATTACTCAATACTCACTCAGTTATTACTACTGCTATAGTAATTAGCAGTAATACATTGTTCATTACTGCACAGCTACTGCCACCACTGATGTTTCTATGACTGTATGTTTTACGCTACTACTAATACTTGTACATGTATGTCATTTACTGATGACATATTTAGATTTTTTTCCTTTTACATCAGATGGAGTTGACTTAACCAAGTCAATGTGTCTCACCCCAACCAGCTGAGGTACACAAGATGGACGCCCAGCTTGAGCTTGCTTCTACTGAAGGTTTCTTCTGTTAGAGGAAACATTTTTATTGATTTATAATTTTAAAAGACTTGAATTTTTAGTTGTATTTTGCAATTCTGTCAGGGCTTTTTACTGTTCTATTGTTGTGAAATGGCAAATTAAATTTCTCAATAGAAGTAAAGGAGGACTACGGAGAAACAGATGGTAGAAAAGATTATATTGGTCTTTCAAGTATAATAAATAGAACAATTATAAGTGCAGTCATGTTTCACATATCACAGTTCAACATTGCAGCTAATAAATGTGAAGCAGTTTAACATACTTAAATTTGATTAGAAGTTTCACCTTTGCTACTAGGTTCGCTATGATACAGTAAGTCAGACACACGTTGTGTGGTGTGCTGAAGGACCAGCCCTTCCTTTGATGTCCAGGCAGCCATGCTGAGGCAGGCCGTGAGGGTGAAGGTGACGGCTGCTGCTGTGGCATCAGGGAAAAGGTCACAGCCACAGAACACACCTCTTCTACACTTTATGATGCACATCACAGAGAAGCCACGACGAGCTGAGCTGTTTATCTGCTGCTGAGAAGGAAAGAAACAGCAGAGCTGGGTGGTGTGGGCTTGATGCTGACTTTTATGCATGGAGGGAGTTTTGGAAACTTTTAGACTTGAAGGAACAAAGGCTGTGGCAAAAATGAGTAGATGTCAAAAAACCTTTCTTCTGAGCAATTCACTTTGTATATAATAAGAACTAAACACAGACCTTCATGCCAGTCTACCAACATCTGGTAACTTGGGCCATGGTTAGAAAAACATTCAATTTTATGTCACTGAACAAAAGGCTTCTACAACTTTAAACAAACATAAACATTTGGATATAGAATTGAATTGAAGCTGATAAAAAAAACAACAACACAGAACTGAATCCAACAGGTTCAAGTTTGGTAAAAGACACAGTTCCAAAGCAAATATCTGTATGAAGCTAAAAACAACACCAAAGACTTCAGCTACAGCATTTAACACATCAAATGAATAATATGATGAGAGGCTACTTTGTTTACATGTCTCTGTTGTTTAATGAGTGCTCAGGTTTAGCTGACTATAGAACCAACCAGTTCAATATGAGCTGCTGTAACCTCACCAGCCGATCCTCAGCAGATGGGGCTGGTTCATCATGTTTTATACTGTTAAAGCTTATTCTGGTCCCTTCAAGATTTTAGTTCAGTGTTGTTGAGGAAAACATTACCTACAGTATTTTACAGCCGTTCTGTGTAGACAGTTGCAGGATGACGCCCAGATTTAAAGACTTTTCCTGATCACTGAGGTGGTGAATCTCCATTATCCGGCAGTAGTTCTTTTTACCAGGAGGTTTCAGGTTGTCGTTAAGCACCAGAGGATAGTTATTTGTCTTCTATCTCTCTCTGTAATTGACCAATAAAGAGGATTTTTCATTCCACCCACTCTTTCTGCCCAAGAGGTTAGTGAGTTGGTATCTTCATGGTGTCTCTCTGGGACACGGTTCTGTTGGAATTAAAGTAGAAATCTTGGAACACTTTGTTTTTGGGATATGGATGAGAACATGCTTGTTGTGAGGAGTGTTGAGGATTGGACCCATTAGCTGATTCTCCTCCATCCACCTGTTGCTGCTTCTTCTGCTCCTTCTGCTCCCTTTAACTGATTACAGCCCACCACGTATCTAGGCTCCTAGAAACCTGTCTTTGTTCCCCCCCAGTGCCTCTGATGCCACAGAACCAGACGACCAGAGACGACCTGCACTAATTGTTGCCTCAGAGTATTGTTCATTTTCTCCTCAATCACCCGCAAAAACATCACTAGTTAAGATATGACTACATTTGGGGCAGAAATTAGGTCATGTAGTTGCACAATTATGTTTTGCTGTTGTTACTTTAACCTTTGCAAATTAGTACTGTAATTATAATTCATAGTAAAAATTTGCATTTAGGATTTTAATGAGTCAATGAGTTAATGTCATTCAATCCATTTCCCGCTGCCAAATGATAGATCACTCTGTGATGGATTTTTTGTAGATGTAATTATAATTTGTCTCTTTTCAGGATGTTGTACTCCTGCAAAGTCTTTGTATGATCTTAGAACATTCAGAAACATAAGCAAGGTTATAGCCAAACAACTTGACACACAAAGTAATAAGCCAGGATTGTTGCTTTAAATTTTGCTGCTATAGTGGAAGATATAAGACCAGTGCCATCAGTATAATGTGCCCTGGAGGGTTTGTTTGCTCCTAATTATAGAAATGAGTAATTTTCATCATATCAAATCGTTAACCACATCATACCGGTATAATATTATAATCAACCAGAGAGCTCCCATTTCTTTCTAATAATCTATACTGTATATAGAGTATTACAGTCTGTCCCAGTGAACAGAGCTGAGCAGTGGAGAGTGCAGGGTGACCTCAGGTACCAAAACAGGCAGAGCTCCAGGAAAAAGCTGGAGGAGAGGTTAAACCGAATAATGTCAGAGAAATGAAGAAGGGTCTGAAGACCATCTGTGGCCACAGAGAGCCTTCACACCTCTCCACACCACAGCTCCAGTCCAGCAGTTTCACCCACCCCCACGCATTCACGCCTTGCCACACCACCGCCTCCCCAACCAGCCCACCTCTGACTTCTGCAGGAGAACACTGCATCGCACACCAGTGAGCATCACCAGACACACAGTAGAGACGGTGCACAACTTTAAGTAGCTGTGTGTGCACCTAAACAACAGACTGGACTGGACGCACGCTGATGCCCTGCACAAAAAGGGCCAAAGTCTCCTCCAATGCAGAGACTGAGGTCCTTTGGAGTGTGCAGGTCCACACTGAGGACATTCTGTGACTCTGTAGTAGCCTCTGTCCTCCACCACGCTGTGGTCTGCTGGGGAGCAGGCAGGAAAAGGCTGAAGCAGCTGGTGAGGAAGGCCGGCTCTGTCCTGGGCCTCCACTGGACTCTGTGGAGGAGGACGCTGGCTGAGCTGACATCCATCATGGACAGGGCCTCTCATCCACTGCATCAGACAGTGGAGGCTCTGAGCAGCTCCTTCAGGGGAGACTGATGCACCCAGTTTTGAACAATGTTGCGAATTGTTTTGTATATTACAATTTTAATTCAGCACAAAATGTGTACTTTATAAGTGAGTACATAAGTTATGTGTCCTTTTTATTCTACACAAAAAATGTGTGCATACAGTATTTTCTATTTCCCCAATGTTTGTGTTTTCTTTGTACATAGCTTCAAATTTCCCCACTGTTGCGTAATTATCTTATGTTACCCATTAGACAAATGTGGCACAGGAAAATGAATAGAATATGAAATTCTTCTTCTAAAAGCCAACTGTGCCTTGGTGTTTGACAGTCAGCTGATTGCAATCAATAGAAAACCACAACATACAGAAATGATATAAGGTACAGTCAGCCTGTAGATAAACCGTCAAACCTTTTTCAAAAGGATTCTTGGCTGCTGCAACAGTAAAAGGTTCTGGAAGCCACTAAGCATTGTGGCCGATTGATAGGAACATTAATTTCCCCCCTTGATAATGATGCATGCCATTTCAAAATGTGATTAAACAAACAGAATGGTGCGTAACACACTTGTAATGCGCTTAAGATGTTTTAAAACATATTACTGTTCCTGCACACTGTTTATTGCAAAAGCCTCTAAAAGGAACCTTGAAGGTTTTTCAGACTGAAACGAGGGACAGCTCCCCGAGGAACACTGGGAATGTAATGTCCTAAAACACAAAGGGAATTTGTTACACATGGAAGAGCTCTTGTGGGATTCGATGTTTAGAGAAGAAAAGTATTTATTAGCTGTTTTTTGGAAGGCGGAATAAACAACAATCATTGGATCATGTTTAAATCACTGTTTGGCCAGATTTGATTGGTCATACATACATTCTTATATATATTATGTATTTTTTAATCTTTGCATTAATCTTGAATTAACCTACATTTTGTGGACATACTGTACATGAAATAATATTCGGTGGGAAAAGAGTTGGGATTTCTGCACTACATGGAATATTCTGGGCACGGAGCTTGACTAAATAACCACATGATTATGCTACAAATACCTCGGACCTGTTTGTGCACTTACCCTCTCTTCGATCCAGCACATTTGTGGGTATGAATATCATGACCTGTTTGAACTGTCAAGCATGGCAGTCAGCAATAGAAAAGATCTCAGTTAATCGAGGCTCATGAATACAAAATTAGGTCAGTGCCCAATAAAGCATGACGGCAGCGTGTGGTGAATGGCCAGGTAACACTGCAGCCTCACTTTGCTGTGTAAACAAGGATGACAGTATACGAACAGAACCAGCGGGGTGACTCCAAACCAGCCATGACAGCTGTCTGCTTTTATTTATCCTAGTTGGCTGCACTCAGTTCACACTACAGTGCTCCGTGTGCTCTTCACACATACTGTAAAACAATACAGAAGATGCCGAGGATCAGGGGTCCTAAATCGACTGTGTGTGTTGATAGAAACATTAAATAATATATCAAACATTTAAAAAGTAAATTCATTTCCCCAGGCTGAAAACTAAAAATGATACAAAAATCAATCAATAAATAAATGCAATTTTTACATCGTTGCTACAGTCTCCACCAGCTAATTGTCTCGTCTCGCCACATAACAATTGGTACGTAACAAATTTCATATAGATAATTTGATTGAGGGCATCAGTGGTTAGGACTGTTGCCACACAGCAAGTCAGACCTGGGTGTTTTCTCTGAGCTCCAGCTTCCGCCTACGGTCCTGAGACATGCACTTAGGTTAATTGGAGATTGTAAATTGCCTGCAGGTGTGAGTGCGAGATGGAGCAATAGTCCCACGACCGATAGTGAGCGCTTCACCTGATGAGTGAGTGAGCCACAGAATTTATAGAATGATCTCAAAAGCTAACAAGCAGACCCAACATTACTGGTAATCTGTTATAAAATGTACCCAAACTCTAAAAAAACTAGGTTCTCTAGAAACGTCGTCTCTGTACTGTAGTCTATTACAGGCCAGAAGCTAGCGTAGCTGGCTAGCATCAAGCAATGAATGGTATTTTTAGTAAATAAATAGATTTGTGATAACATTTCTGAATATGAATTTATTTTATGTATTCAATATAAGTATACTGAACAATTTTAGAATTAGGATTTTGAAATTCAGTCATAGGCTTCGTTGTAGCCAGGCAGCATGGTGTGCGTCTAATAAAACGTTCTTGACTTTAACTGTGCCGTGGAGAGACCTTGGGAGCGTTAAACGGATTTAGGTTTCAGTTTTCTGTAAATTAATACACAAACGTTAGCGGCCTTGGGAGTTTCAGATTTACAAATGCACTCACCTAATGGGAAATTTGTTGTGGTAACACGCATCTGCTGCAGGTTGTTCTTAGTGTCATAACCAAAACAAATTGAATGCGTTGTAAAAAAAGGTCCACATTTGTCAGTTCAAAAGGACAACGAGAGGCACGCAGTCGTGTGCGTTCTGCCGGCAACATGAGTCGCTGTGGTCTCGACTCTGACGCAGCGTTGATTCAGGTGCTTCTGATGGCTGTGCTGCAGGAGTTTGGGGTCATCTTGGGGTTTTCTGAAGCATCATCTTTAACCTGTAGCAGGCTCTGTCGTCTCCTCACTTACTCTTCACAGTTTAGTCATTTAGCTTGGTGGTCTCCTGCAGATTAGTAGGTGGGTTTCTCTGCTGTGTGTAACACAGAGAGTCACAAGTAAGACATTAACAAGTGGCTTATGCTGAGCACGGTACACTTTATTACTAATACCTACATGTTCAGCTTTAGCATGTCTCTGGGTAGTAAAACATGAACACTTACAGACTTTCACTGCATGCTTCTAGAGTCTAGACCGCTATGAATATATAGTATGTAATATATGTCTGCTTTTGGAAGCACAACAAATGATCACAAACTTACACCAGTTCGAAAAATGTCTGAAACTCTTATTGTGGTTGAAAAGTAGCTTCTAACAACCACATTACCAAAGCCTTGGACCAAATAAACTGTGTTCCACTAAGTGCCACATGGTAATATGTGTTTGCTGGGGTCTTAGAGGACAGTCCCTGCTTCCTCAGAGCATTTGGTTCACTTGTTGGCTGCGCCACAGGGATGAAGAACACACTAAAATCTGTTTCAGGTCATGCCTGAAGAAGAGTGTGCTGAAGGCAACTGATTAGCATGGTATTTTATTGTGTTTTTAATTGTATCATTGTGTCTTTTCTGTTTTTTCTTTACTATTTTTAAGGCTCATATATAGGAGGTCTAGAGGTTCAGGATAAAAGCATTTTCCATGCTTGAGCTGAGTGATCAGTGTGAGTGGAAAAGAAAAAAAACAAGCAATACACAAACAGGACGCTGAGATGGTAGAAAATGACCTTTGCTGTTCAGAATTAGGTTCTAAACATTGTTGATTAGAAATTAAATAACAAATGAGTGAGATTACTATTATTGCTGTAGGCGATTAGGTCACAGCTCCTGCATCTACAAGCAGCTAAATAATAAGGTGTCCCCGTCCTGGAAGCAAGATGCTGCAGTGATGAACATGTACAACCTCTGTTCCGGTAATTGGAAACGGCTGTAGGTCAGCGCCGCAGTAATTCACTGTAATTTTCTGAGACGTGTCAGGGAATAAAAGCCTGTCTCACCTCAACCCTATGCCTCATTTAAATTAAGATGCGCATCATTGTTTGCCAGTTCACAGTCATGACACTTTTAAAGAAAAACAGTATAAAGGGCCATGCAAGACACAACAACAGCAGCATCATGAACAGCAGAGGGGCTGATGAAATTTCTCCATGGATATCAGACAGCACGAGCGTGCCAAGACGGGTTTGATTTTATTATTTTTATTATATATATATTTTATGACAGCACATCGTCTAGTTTTTGAGGAAGCCTATTACTGTCCTCCCACACACACACCCATCAGTAGCAGGCGCACCATGACCTCAATAACCCTCCACACACTCACACACATGCACAGAGGCAGGTTTGGGCCATTTAAGACGCCTGCACTCCCAGACCTCTACTGCCATCAAGTGTCTGCTTTGAAACACTGGCTTTTCATCACAGACCTTGTGCAGCAGTGTTTAAACCAACAGCAATGGCTTTATACCAAACATGGAATAAACCGCGGTGGCACAGAGGCCCAAAACAGTGAGTCTGTAACTGCCTGAGCTTTTGAGGAAATGACATGATGGAATGAAACTCATGGCAGTGTACACAGACGAGGTACCATTATAGTTAATAAAGTACCAACTTAACCACTGAGGAACATCATGTCGGTTCAAAAGAACAACTCCTGTTACTGTGTTGACCTTGTTGTCAATGAGAAGTCAGTGTACGTGATTCTTTTGTGTATTAATCGGTTCACTTACTGTTCTTTGTTAACTCTGTATTGTGTAACACAGTGGATCCAGTCTGGTGTGATGGGATCAGAGGGTCTAAAAACAAATTAGCAAGTGGACTTTGAATTTCTTGAACATTTTCTTTTTCATTTTTTTTCTGTTTTCAGGAGCAAATGTGAGACCAACAACAACTCGTTTTAGTCTTTGTCAAGTATTTTACTCTGATGTCATTTTATTAAATTCAATTTTTAAAACGATTTAATTAAACTGAGTTCTCCATACCTGCAGCATCCACATATGTTTAATCAGCTAAACGGCTTCCAATACAAACAGATACAGAATCGGATCATTCTGGGCTTTAATTTCAAAGAAACTATGTTGTTACACCAAGTACATTTAGCATTCCATTATAATTACACAAAGTTGAACTTTATTACCTCCCACAGAAATAGACTAACACCTTCTATTTTAAATTCAGCACATCTTTTCATAAACCATTAGAATAAACAGAATCTCTTTAGCAGAAAAAAGTCTTAAAAACTGTCAGTTTCGTACAAAACCAGTAGAGTCCGGCTTAAAAAACCCAGCATCATACTGTATGTCAATGCTTGATAAATAAGTTAGACAACACTGACAATTAACAGACTTAGCGCAGGTTTAAAGGCCTTGGATGTGCACATTATAAAAACAAACCTACTAATCTTACCACAGTATATTTCAGTTGAAAGACTCATTGAAATTAGTGAGAAACACTGTTAACGGGTTTGACCTCAGCCACAGACCAGTAGCCAACCAGGCAGATCCTTTAAGGTTCTACTGTATACGATTCTCCAACACACAATCATGAAATCATGCTATACCTGTAGCTCATCTCACAGAAATTAAAATTTCCTGCACATTGTTTTCCAATCCTAACAAAGACAATAGGCAAAACTGGCCTCTGACCTTCGGTGTTTTGTTTAGGAATCTAGAGGTAAATGTCTTTTCGCAGGGACACTTCAATACGCATCTAGAGGACGAAAAGCTTTTCAATCTGTTAATTCTGTGCGGTTATTGTGTGGTGGCATTGGCTTTATTTAATAAAACACTCATATACTCATTTGTCCTGGTGATGGTGGTCACGGGGATGGCGGAGTATATTTGTCATTTGAGCGAGAGGGGAACTCATTTAATAAATAATAAATCAGTAATTAAATGACAAAATTGCAGTAGTTTAACTTGTTTCCAAAGTTAATTGATCTTTTCTGCTTGTACTGCTTTGCTGACATCATACATACAATACAAGCCCATCATTTTGGAAACATTCAATTTATGCGAGTGCAACTGTAGAGGAAAGGTGTCACCACTACTGTATGACAGAGCTTATGCTGCAGAACTGAATTCAAGACCATCAGATTCGTTAAGATAAATATTTGTGCAATAATAAAGTCCAGTGTGTGAATCCAAACTCAGTCTGTGTTTACTGCTGTCAGTGCTGGGTTTTCTCCTCTGTCTGAGGACGTGTGTGTTTGGTCGTTGTTGGAGTCTGTGGCTGCTGTGGTGTTTGGCTGTGTAGGTGCTTCTGTGGTGGCTGGGGGCGGATCTGCGCTGCCATCACCCGAGTCTCCGTGTGACGTCTCCACCGTCACGTGCTCAACCGGTGCCTGCTCACTAGGTTCCTGGCAACAAGAGGGAAAAACAGTGATGAATGTGACAACATGCAAAGCTGACATCAGCAGCCTTGTTAGTGACTTCAACCGCCTCAATTTATTTATTTCTGTCATTTAAAGAGTCAAACATATATATTATGCATGTATTATATACATTGATTACACACAGCTATGTGATGTTTTCTCAAATTTTAATGATTACAGCTAATGAAAAACCAAAATTCACCTTTTCTAAAATAATTAAAAAATATTTTTATATTGTACAGCATATGCACTTAGTATCGAGACTGAACAGAGGGACAACACCAGCTGATGGTAAAGTTCCAATATCATCAATCAATATCAAGAATCAAGATAATTGGATTCTCTTCTTCCTCCAAACCCTAGATTTCAAACTCAAATGCAAAATTAACCTTCACCTGAAAAGAGGACTTTGGACCACTGAGTTCCATTCTTTGTCTCCTTACTGAGATAAGATGGTTCTGATGTTGTCTTTTGTTTGGGAGTGACTTGACTCAAGGAAAGAGAAAGCGGCAGACTAACTCCTGGACACATCATGAAGCTGCAGCAGCAGTCTACTTGTGAATCTGAGGTAGTGAATTTTTGGTTTTCATTAACTGCAAACCATAATCACCAAAATGAAGAAATGACTAAACATAGCACTATGTACTGTATATAGTCTACATTGGTTTTACTTTTTGGATCATTTTTGATTGCACTGTGATTATGGAAATACTATATGTGAACTGATGATTAGTAATAAACGTTTCTGTAGGGGAATGTTCTGTGACTGAAACATGAAGAGCACACATTCAATTGGGAAAAACACGAGGAGCAGCGAAGCAGAGTTCATTTCAGGAAAACACACAACTTAACCAACTCATCCACTGATTCACACCAGTGCAACCATCAATTAGTCTGAAATAGCAAAACTAGATAAACCAGAACTAGAGCAGCTGGACTAAATCAGAGGCACTAGCCAACTGGCTATAGTTATGTAAGCACAGAATTACAATTCTGTGCTTACATTTAGTGGTGAATTGATTCAGAGCTGGGGATGTCCGACAAGCGCAGCAGACAGGTGGGGTGATGGGCCGCTGTCAACAAGAAGTCATTTAGTACTTCAGACATTCATGCACATCACCCGACGTCATGAGTCGGGCGTGGGACCTTTCATAGACAAGCGAGGATGTACGCATGCATGTACACACCCACATACCACACACACGTGTAGTTGAGTCACCGCTATCACCGCATGCCATAGCAACGAACACACACACACACACACACACAAAGAAACCACCCAGGACACCTCCGGAATGCACAGACACGCAGCAGCAGCAGCAGCAGCAGCAGCAGCAGCAGCTTTCCATTGACCTTTGCACGCAAAAGACGTCTCACCTTTCTTCAGTGTGTGTGAGTGTGGGCGGCCGTTAGAGGAAGGAGCGTCAGAAGGTTCAGATTAGTACAGATTAGTAAAACAAAGGTTTCCCACACAGTCATTAAACCTATCACACTATACAGAGACAAGAGATGGAACGGTGTGTTATTATCACAGAAGATCCATTACTACTGCAGCTGTGTCAGAACACCCAACTCCTCCACTATATGTGGACATGAAATGATTTTTGTAAAATTGACAAAGAACTGCTTTGACAAAGTAAGTGAGAGCACCCCACTTGTCCTGGTAGGAGACCAGGTAGGGGACAAAGGAAGAAGCAGCCAATTACTTCCTCTTTATAATACTTCATGACCTCATTAGTGATGTCATAGGTGAGACCAAATGTGGGGGAGTTCAAATGCATCCTTATAAATCTAGTTAGTTTAGTTGTGAAACTTGAATACAATTTGACAAAACATATGTGTTTCAGTTTGTGAAATGTTTATTTAATACTTAAATAAATAGGTTATTTATTTAGAGTATTTATTTATTTGTTTGTTTATCTGGTTAAATAAATAAGTATTTAACCAAAGTGTTATGGGAGGTGAGCGAGGAAGGACGGGGTAGTGCAGCTGTGTGTACAAGTGGTTAAAATAAGATATTTTGAAAATCATTGCTTTGCTTAATTATTATTATTTTTTGGTTTTGTTTCTCTTTTTTGTATATGTATATTATACACTGGAAATTCAAGACAGTTGCGGAGTCTTCCTAGTACTTTATTAGCCATTTGTGTTACCCTACACAACAACCATATAAAATGTTACTATGAGTTACCAACGAATAAGAAAAGGGTTGTTTTCCCCTTAGAAAAACTAGATCAAGTTTATGTCTGAACTTAAACCACCAGGTCACTCACTCATTTGTCCATAATATATTATATATATATATACTAGTATCTAGCTCTACACCATGTCCTGCCTGTTTGCTACTCATCTTTGCCGACACACAACATGTGTTACATCATAATGACCTGTAGGTGGCGATAAAACAAGGATTTGGGTCAGATTTTCTATTTTTGTATCAAACGTTATAATGTTACCTATAATAATAATAATAATACTATGTCAAATGTGTGTCAACAGGGAGTTAACAGGAAGTTCTGTAGAAGAACTTTAATTATTTTCCTTATGTATTAGGCCTGTAAGAAGCAGAGTAATATGTGGCTTCCTCTGGCAGCACAGCGTAAAGTTTGTTTACCTATAAAACTCTACCAGCTAATAATTATATTTAGGTCACTACAAAGTTATAAATATGGTTGTTCTACATAAAGGCAAAAGACACAGCATAAGGTACATAATACACCTAACTATTATATGTTCATAACGGACGGAGGCGGATCTCTGAATTAAATGTGAATTCAGTTTGTGTTCTTCACCTGGAACTGGTGTCTCCAGGGAAAATCGGCAGGTTGGGTTATGGTTTTTTTTTTAGTTTAAGTGCTGTGAAGGTTAAGCATGCTACACATATGTATTTCAAAAGTCATTTGTGTGTTGGTCCAAATGCAGCCTAATCATTAATCCTCAATAGAATTTTAAGTTACAAAATGTTTTTTTTTTTTTAAATTGAATTGCATACATGCATAAATGTAGGGTTTAGAACATAGTAGTCGTTGCGTGTTGGCATGAAACCAACCTGAATGCATCAGGCAAAATAAATTAAGACCTCTGAGCATTATTATTTTAATATGTTTACATTATAACTATAAGCTTGGTGTGCAATTTTCGATCATAGTCAGTACTGCACTGTGGTTATTTCATACCTTGTTAACTGTAGGTCACAGTGCATGTTTAATGTAATACCTGAGCTTCTGTGCTGCAGTTTTACAGGCCACTGTTGAGTTGAACTGGTCATATAAAAACAACTTTGCTTTTTTGGTTCGGTGCAGGAATTTAAATAGTTAGTCAACAATGTCAGGATGCCCCAAGTGTCCTGCAGTAAGAACACCTGTCAACAACTGTACACAGACAAACAACCACTCTTTGCACTCACACTTACGGGCAGTTTAGAGCCTCCAGATAACCTGACTTCATGTCTAGACTGTGGGAAACATGCAAACTCTACAGATGGTGACCAAGAAACAAAACCCGCAGTGCTTCAGTAACCACCACCACCGCTATCGCTCTGTAACATTTTGTTCACCTGCAGAGGTTCGTTCTCTGGAGGTGGTTTGTTGCTCTTCAACATGTTGATCATCTCTCTGATCTGAACAATGGCAAAGGAGATGGTGACCCAGGGGGAGCCAGAGAGCACCCATGCTGGCTGGTTCAGGTCCTCCTGGTCCTCCTGATGCTTCGTCTTTTTGACAGGCAACGGGGCGGCCTGGGCCAGGTTGCTTGCAGAGTTATGGCTTTGCACCAGGTCAATGGTGGCGATGGGAACTGGACTGGAGGGGACGGGGATGTTTTCAGCCAGTATTTTGTCCTCTGCAAACAAAGAAAAAATTCAGACTTGAACTGAATTTTTTATTTATATGTGCCTTTTAATTCTTAATCTTGGGATTAGGTGACACTTATTGTTACCTTTTAGCACATTTTCAAATCTAAGTCTAAAATATCTTTTGGGCAGCTTTAGACAGTTTTAACAAACCTTGTTCTTCAGCTTCTCCAGTCAAACACTGGATTAGAGAGAAGATGAGGAGGATGACAAGGGAGGCCATTCCAATTCCTCTGAATGTTGCTGCAGCACCTGCAAAGGAAAGAGAACACTATCCTACATAAGAATTACAAAATATTTGAAAACAAGTATTTGAACCTGGAACAGAAAAATGGTGACACATCACCAGCAGATACCAGTGTATTAGGTTGATAGTATCTAGTCTGACTTAAGTGTACAAAAAAACAGCTAATGCATATAAAGTATACAGTACATACTGTAGCCACATTATGACATTAGGTAGTACACTGTATTAGAAAGGACTCTGTCTGTAAGTATGATTGTGTAAAGGTGGTGCCATACCAAAGTAGTTGACTAACACTCCTCCCACCATGGCTCCACAGCCCCGGCCCAGCCCGAGGTGCAGGCCCTGCAAGATGCCCTGTGCTGACGTCCTAAGCGCAGGTGGAACCCCAGCGCTCAGGAAGGAGATACACGCTGCCCAAACTGATGCATGAGTCACACCTAGGAGGACACACACGTATCACACGTATCACAGACACGTGGCAACACGTCATACACCTCCAGATTAAACACAAACTTAATAATTAGAGTTAGACACAACAATGCTAAAGCCAAATGAGCCTTAAAATTGTACATTTCAGTAGCAAAAATGTGCAAACATTTAACATTGATGGTCTATGTCCAGAGAAAACAGGAAAAAGTGTCCGTATTACGTGTTGTGGATGAAAATGGTCATATCCTACAACACCCAGAATGCATCTGACGAAGCTCCCAAGTTGCAGCGATTAGACCTACCTGAGTCACAGACTGCAGGGCCTGTTACACCTTTCTGCAGGTTTACAGAAAAATGTGGTTTAACAAAAGATGTGTTTGAATAAAGACATTGTTTAGTCATTTATCAGCTTTTTATTTTTAATCAAAGCAGACAGTTGTTACACTAGAAAACCACAGATTCTTCATGTAGCCAAAGCCCTCTTCTTTTCTTCATCTGGCGGCCGATATTGCCTACAAAATGAAGAAAGGTTAGTATTAGAGTTGCTGACAGCCACTCAAAGCTAATGCACAAGCTAATGTTAGCAACGTAAGCTGCTGTAATGCTACTCCCAACAGTCCAAAACACGAGAAGCAGAAGCTCGTAACTTTATTCAAACTTCACAGCAGAAGCTAAAACAATAAAAGATTGTATATAATACTTACTCAATGCTCATTCCACCGTTGTATCCTGAAATTTCCAGCGCTCCTCTGTCCATATGTAGTCCAAAACTGATGATCCGTAACACATGTAAGTTCCCCGTCAACAGTAGAATCCGCAACTTCATCCAAGAGAAATTGGCAGCGGTGAAATCACTGCAGCACTGGAACATTCAGTTGTGTTTCTATCGTCATGTGGTGCAGAGACACACGGCTGCGCTCTTTTTGCCCCACGGATTCATGCAGTTGGTTATCGACTACCGTTCTTACGCCGAGTTTTACATGTCTGCCGAGATCTGCGTTCACCAAGCCGGAACGCGCACAGGTTATAGGTACACCCAGAACAAATGATTTGTTAGGCAAACAACAGTGTAAAATCAAATGGCTGAAAATGAAAAAGAAAAACATTAGGTCTGCAACAGTGTGGCTTAAATAATGGAAGAGTTGCCTTGCCAAATAATGCACCCCCTTCTCTGAATACAGTGGGGGATGCAGATCTCATCAGGCATGTTGTTAACACACTGAAGTACTCGCTGTTTGACCTTTGGCCTTTCAATATTTGTACTATGTGTGTATGTGAGGATAAACAATGGCAGAGAGAGCTTTGCCAACTGTTTGCGTCCAGCTGTCTGGCTCCACCCCCTCTCAAACTGGATCCGCCCCCTCTCAAACTGGACCATGCTGAGGCATGTACAGAGAAATCCAGGAAACACTAGTTGTAGTCTATAAGCACACGGCAATCAATTCGCCAAGATGTCTCAGAGGAGGAATAAACGATAATTTCCCTGAATAGAAAATATGGAGGAATCTGAGTGTCCCTTCATTCTTAAATACAATCTGAGATTGTTTTGGTTTTTCTTTAAAAGAATTATAAAATATTCATGACAGACAGTTTCAGAAATGTGGACGACCTACACTCTGGACTGTGCCTGAATGCTTCGCAAGTGGTGCTGCTTGGTGGAACAAAGTCTGACATCTACAGTAGGATGCAGTATTTCTATACTGCATCATATTTAACACAGCTCCTTAATCACCTTATAATGCTATTATTAGTAGTTTCTCTATGTAGCAAATGTACAGTAATGAATAATGATCTCAGCTGGGTCCAACAATAGAGTTAAATGAATACTGATGATTGGGCCAACCTTTGACCAAACTGTTTCTTCCCTGCTCACCACCCACAGTGACCTTTTTATTTTACCAGCATGTGCAGGCTGTGTGAAGTTTGTGTTGCATTAAAGCCACACCTGCCTAAAGGAGATTGGTGAAATTCATCAGCGCATAACAGTAAGCGTCCATGCTAAACTACAGTCAACTAAATGTATGAAATGTTGGACAAAGATTTAAGTTTCAAACTGCAAACTGTGTCTCAAAGGCAGTTAACCCTTTAACTAAGACTCTAAATTCGCTTTTTTCTGAAAGTCACCAGTGTCTTCTTAGATTTCTGCTATAGTCTAGTGTCACCTGTTTCCGTAATGACACAATCAGTCTTTTCAACTCAATCTTTTGAAATCAGAGTTTGTAACATTTATATACAGGTGGACATGCACAGGATTTTTAACGGTTCTGCTGGTGCTAATACTGAACCAGACTGTTGAAGGAAATGTCTGCCTGATAAGCCTCCTGTTAGATAATTACTGTAGACATGGTTCCTGCCCTGCTACCAGGGTGCTAGAGTCCGAAAAACTCCCTGTGCGTGAGAAAAAAGCAGATGGTACTGTACCTTGAAGGACTTCCATGGGCAGGACGGTCCAAGCATTTTGCAAGTAGGAAATGTAGAGGTAGCGAACTGTGTTGCAAGCCAGACCAATGTACAGCACCCTAAGGAAAAACAACAGAAGAATCTGGTGTAAACATAACACTTCAAAATGTTTATATGCAATCAAAGCAATAGTCTGTTTATGTGAACCATAAGAACAATGTGTGGTTCACTTTGAAAACATCCAAAGGGGTTAGAAAATATTAAGAGAGAAATTATGACATCATCACATCTGAGGAGATACAGTGGGAATGATTTGTCATCCAGCTGCCTACAAAGCTAAATAAAAATAAAAAGAAATAATATTGGTCTGAATAACCACTGTGCATTTGAATAAATTCCAAATGTGAAAACACACAAAGCTTCAGAGAGAAGTCAGTCTGACACAGTCTGGATCGACTCCCTGCAGAGTCTTATTAAAACATCCGACAGCCCTGTTATTGTTTGAGAAACATGTTCCTGAATATAAGAACATCACCTGCGCAGGAACAAGCAGACCTGGAGCTAAAAGCAAAGGACACTCACTGATCTCAACATAACACACCCTCAAAGGCTGTTTGTTCACCAGACGGGATGGGATCATGGAGCGTTTGTTTGCCAAGTGCACACAGGCACAAAAACGATGCAGCTGAAAACCTCACTGGAAACATGAATTATTTTACACTCATGCATACATACAGTACACTACTATTACTACAGTAAAATGAGCTTTTGTAAAGTTATTAACACCTTGCCAACACACAAAAACACACAACATGTCATCTGACTGTTTTATCACATGACTGGGGTTTCTCATAGATGCACATGTCTTAGTCAACAAGCTGCAGGTTTATTTGTTGAGCAACAATGAATCAAATTTAACGGTTTCTTCCTTAGATAGATGCTGAAGGGGATATTCTGGAGTCATGTTTGTCATTCAGCTAGAGCTGAGACAGTTTTACTTCACTGATCTTTCATTCTGTATTTAAACACTGAAACTTACATGCACTTAAAAAACCTACAGTAGTCACTGAAGGCTCTAGATTAAAGCAATACACTCACTTGCATGTTTTTTTTTTAATTTTTACCTCTACGGGGCCCCGAAGACAAATTTACCTAAGAAAACCAGGTTTGTCTAACCTCGTAGCCTGATAACAGTAACCGAGTTTCCTGTTTATGAATGCGAACAAAGTCTGTTAACTCAAGAAATCAACTACAATACTTGTTTTAGTGCATGTACTGAAGCCAACATGTCAGTAACCAGGACATAATTAAACCAAAGTCTCAGACAGCAGAGGTCTCGAGACAAGCCTTGTGCAATACAGACCTAATACAGGGTTTAAACACGTTGCGAGACTGATCCCTCCTGTCACATATACACGTTTGCAAATGTAGCTTGCAGCGTACTAACTCATCTCATTTCTTGTTTCAGGAGCTCATGAGCGTGACAAAAAGCTGCAGACACTCACTACTTCATTACATTCAGCCAAGAGAAGAAAGAAGATTATTACCCCCTTTTTTTCTATTCTGTTTCTCTATTCAAGTGTCAATAAAATGTCTCACCTCTGTTGTCCCCGAACATTTCAAAATGTGGTTTATGCACAGGCTGCAGGAAGTGTTTAAACTTCCATTTTGACAAACTACAAAGGCAGTGAAAGGTAAACTGTGGAAACAAGGTGGTGCCCTGTAGACAGCGGACCTGCTGCACTCTCAGGTACTGTACAGCCAACATAACATGCCTCAAGATTATTTTCGATCATTTAAACAGTAATTAATATAGACAATAGTCTCTGGTATTTGGTATAAGCTAGTAAATAAACTTTTTTTATAATCACAATTGGTCTCCTTCCAGGTGGTGTAAAAGAGTTACAATATATATTTGCTCCTTGCGTTCCTTCCAACGAGTCAACAATGTGAGACAACAATGTACTACTGAAAGAGCTCCAGAGAACAGTGGCTTTTTAAAATGCTCCCAGCTAACCAGGTGTGTTTTTAAATACACCTTGTTCCTACCCTTTATTGTCCTCCTTTGTTGACTCAGAATTTGTTACAGTCAACAACAGGAACCTTGTGTGCGCTGTGCATGTAGGAACTGAGGCTGGCTTAGAGCTGCAGCCTGAAATCTAACACCGCACTCTCAAATGTCCCTCCTGTCTGGGAGATCAGGGCCAGGACTCACTCAGACAGAAACACCAAGTGCAACATTGAAAGCATGTTCTCAATACAATAAATCCCAAGAGCTGCTGCAGCACCAGAGTAGAGGTGTAATTGTCCAATTTGCAGCACTTAGGTGCCTCAATAACCATGAATGTACTGTGATGAACACACATTAATTACTTTATTATCAGATATGGTTTCAAGTTAAGAAATCAGGAATTTTGCAACACAGACGGATGATTCTGTCCCTCTGGGCTTGTAAGTGGTCTTTACTTTAACTTTGAAAACAATCACTGTGCTCCGGTTAATATTAAATACTACCACTGCGATAAGGTAAAAGCAAAGCTTTGTTTTCTGCATACTACACTAACACAGGTTGTTAGTATCATGATGCTAATGGTGACTCTGTACATGTCACTGTTATCTGTATCTGATCATTCTTTTAAAAACTATTCATTCAGTGGTGTTTCTTACCGAATGTGTCCGACCAGCTCGATGAACTTGTGACTGGTGAAGTAGGCAGCGAGCTCGGAGACGTGACTCAGGATGGAGCAGACACCAAACAGTGTGGTTGTTCCCTTCAAGTCCTCCAAGTGCCAGTACAAGAAGGTGAAGACGAAGCCGTAGCCAAAGCCCATGAACCAGGCAACAAAGAGGACGGAGCTGTAGCGCACACTGCATAAGAGCTTCAGGAGATCACTGTAGTGGAACTCCTCAGGAGCATCCGGGCTGACGGGAGTCTGGTCTGAAGAGCTGGTCTCTGGTAGCGACCTGGGAGTGTCTGCCTGCTCCACCACACTTTCTGAAACCTCTTGTCTGTAGTTGCCACCTTTTTCAAAGTAGAACTGAGTAGCCACGACAAACGCTACACCCATTAACACACCAAAGACAATAAAGGCTATCTGGTAGTTGTGTTGACGATAGTCAGGCAGGATGCAGCCAATGCCATCGATTATAACGGTGATGTGAGTGTGGTCAATCCAGATTCCAACGAGGAGCATGGCCAGACCCCATCCCAGCGATCCCCACATCCTCTGAAGGCCATAGCGGTCACGGGCTTTACCAAGGTATTGCAGGGTGACAGTGTCCACAATGGTGACAGCAGGGGCGCTGAAAAACTCCCCAACAATAATGACTAGCAAGATGAGCAAAAAGATGGTCTGCACCTGGTCCTTGTTGTAGGTGATCTGGTATACCTTTACTGTGGATGGAGCAAGAGGGGTGGTGGTGGTAAACAGAGTGATGTTTGGAGGCATCTCACTGGTGTTGGCTGCCTTGAAAGGGTTCGAGGTCACGTTGGCGTTAGCTCGTTTGTGTCGGTTTAGTATGGTAAGGTAGTCCAGTTCAGAAAGTGCAGGGACGTCAGGAAGGCTCCAGTGGCTCCTGGTGTGGTTGGTGGAGTTATTCTCATGTGTGATGTTGCCTTGAGGGATACTCGTTATTGGTGGTGCTGCTGTGGAGCCTATTTCTTCACATTTCATCTCGGCTGGTTTGACAAAGCCAATGCCACAGTTGAACACCAACCAACAGAAAACAGAAAACAGCAGCACGACTTTCCCCTTCTTGAAGCGGTCGGCCACCACGCCCCAAAAGGGGGCGCTGCAGAACTCAATGAAATAGCGAATGCCAACGAGCAGCCCGCTTCGGCTGGCTGAGATGCCCAGCTGCTTGTAATACACAGCCAGCAGAGGGTGCAGCGAGCCATAGGCGGCATAGAAGAAGAAGTAGAAGATTTTGGAGATGAGAAGGTGGCTGTTGATGCGGAGGCAGAGCCTCTCGCAGCCATCGATAGAGTCTGGCTGAGAGGCAGGCAGCTGCTCGGGCACGGCATCTAAGGTGGCCGGAGTTGGAGCCGACGCACCCATGTGACCCTCCACAGATAGGCTGTTGAACGGCTCAGCCAACACATACTTTCTCTTCTGATCCTCCTCATCATCGGTCAGTATGGCAACTTTGTCATCAGCCGCCATATCTAGAGGATAGGAAAATGAAGGCAACAGCTGATACAGGAAGTGATGGGCATTAACCAAATGACAGCACATTTATTCCTCACCCGGCAGGTCAGTCTGCTGTGCACACAAAAAGTATTTGGCAGGAAACAGAGAATGACTTATTCTGAAAGCATTAATCGCTCTCCAGTTAATCAGCAAACCCAAATTATAATAGATCTATCTTCAGAGGAACATTTGTGGACCTTTGAAACATAACTCAACATCAGCTGAAATGCTTTGATATTTTAGTTAGCTATACTGTACATCTACATTAAATCTACGATCTACTGGTGATAGTCATGTCATGCCTATCCCTTCCTATCTTACTTAGCAAAAAGAATAAAATCCTAAAATATAAACAAATAACAATACTGAGTGGAAATAATGTGAGATAATAATTTACAGAAGATAGTCATTTCAGAAAATCTGTTTCCAAAAGACTGCTTTGTTGATCTAGTTAAGATTAGACAAGTGAGAAAAAGAAAAATAGGTTTTCCCCTAATGTGACCTGAATTAAAGTTATAAAGTAATTTCTTTTTCTTTTCTTTTTACAATGACAATATTGGAAATATGCAAAAAGGCTCATATTTTTTGAGTCCAACACTAATTATTATAATTGTGGATCTTGATTTCTCAGAAATGTTTCCGTAAAGTGTCCTCTGTGTTTATCTGGTCTGTTTATAAACAGGGGTTGTTGATCGAGTACAAACTCAGAAAATTGTACAAATTTAAAGGAATTAACAAAAAACAAACAAACGCCTGCGATCAACACACAACGTGCTGTCACACTGTCAATGTAACACATGTATCACGGCTGACACTTCCGGGAGCAGCGGTGGTCCTCAGAGCGTCACTGACTGTCACTGGCGGCTGTATGCGGAAGTATCTGACGTCTGGAACAAAGCTATTGTTTATTTTTAGGCGTAAAACATAATTAAACATTATATATTTGTACGCGAATTTTAAGAAATTGACCGAGGCGTCTTTGCTAATTAACATGAAAACCAACCTGCTTAAATACAAGAGAAACGAATCTCTGGTGTCGTTGTTCCTTTTAAGAATCACTCTCTAATTACTGAACGATTCAAACACAATAAAAGGCTCATTGTTAAGTCAAACACTGCACTGAAAGTAGATTAAATCATTTCCTTACCTGCTCAGGTCACCGCTCCCATTAAACTATGACTGCGCAGTTGCTTTTGTTTCTTTTCTCTAATTGGATAAACATTTTTCACGAAAAACCTGTAATAAATGCTACTTTATTTATCGGAAAATCCCACAAGTCCACCATAAGGTGTGTATGGTTTTATTTCTAATGCAAATTTAAAGTGCTTCCCGGCTCTGCTATCTTTGTATGGAGAACAACGGCAGCTCGACAAACCGGACCTCCCACCTGTCCTGCAACTGACACCAACAATCAAGTCTGCCATTTTAAACGCTTCTATTTCCGGCCAACCCTTTTAAAATAAAACTAGAAAAAGTAATTTCTCGAGAAATTACGTGGGAGAGCTGATCTGCTGCCGCAACGATGACAAACGCTGATTAAGCTGCTGACGTCAAAAAAGTTGACTACGTCCAAAAGTTGACTACGGCAAAGCGATGAAAACGAGAAAACGTTGACAAAGAATAAAACGATGACAAAAGATGGCGATTAAAAAGATGACCAATGTCATACTAGGACAAGATTAAAATATGACAATGATTCAAAAGTTGACCAAGGTAAAAAATATATCACAGATTAAAAAGTTGACCAGAGTGCATTGTTGACAATCATAAATAAGCTGACTAGCTTTTTAATTTGAAGAAAGTATTTGTAAATAATTACCTGTGTAATAGTTTAATAACTAGTAAAAATTTACCAGTCAGAAACAAAAATCTTGCCATTTAAGGTAATAAATTACATTGGTGCTTTTATTTTGAAAGGATTTAGAGGTTGTGTGTGGGCGATTACTAAACTATAAAATAGTCATTAGATAATCATAATTTATCATTCAATAGCAAGAATAGCCCTATTAAAGCAAAAGATTTAGATTTAGCCCTTTCAGAATAAAAGCACCTTAATAAGTTTGAGTGGCTATTTACTGAACTCTAAAGTAGTCTCTATAACGATTGGCAAGTATTCAGAACCACAAATTTTCTAATCAATCTTGCCATTAAAGGTAATAAATTGTTATTGGTGCTTTTATTTTGAAATGATTTAGAGGAAATGTGTGGGGGTAATAGCGTAACTGTCAATTAGTCTTTAAATAATCATAATTACCCATTCAAAAGCAAAAACAGTGCAGTTAAAGCTAATAATTGGAATTGGTGCTTTTATTTTGAAAGGATTTAGAGGAAGCATGTGTGGGTAATTACTAAACTGTTAATCTATCTTTAAAAAGTCATAATTACCCATCTAAAAGCAGAAATACTGCTATTAAAGCTAATTATTTGGCTTGGTGCTTTTATTTTGAAAGGATTTAGAGGAAGTGCGTGCTTAATCACTACACAATCCAATAGTGTGGTTGACTAATCAGTAACAAGCATGGAAATGCTCTGTACACTGAGCATCAGCAGTTTGACCTGTCAGTCAAATCTGCAGCTGCGCCGTCGCCATGGAGACAAAAGGCGGGAAAATCAGGCTCATTCTGCTCTGTAAAAAGCAGAGTTTCACCCTGTATAAACAGGCTTGTTCCAGCTAAACCATAATAGTTATCACAAAGATTATTTCATTTTTCGAGTCCCAAGGCTTCAATGAGCAAATGGTGTGAATTTTATGTTTGAGGACAAACGTTTGTAGCCACAGTCGCAATTTCAAAATATGTCTCCTCCTTGTTTTTCTCCAGACGTCTGCCAAAAATTATCATTAGAGTCTATGGGAGAATTTCAGGATCTCTCTCTGCTTTGAGGTCGATAGCGACTAAAGTATAAGTCTGAGGGTAAAGCCAGACACATCATTAGAAAGAAGACAAGTATGACTACGATTTAGTGAAATAATTACGTTCATAGAGTAGAAATTGTGGCTGTAGCGACGAGTTAAAGACCGAAGTTCTGTCTTTAAAAAGCGCACCCTCGCACTCTGGCTGTGACATCACGCACTCTAAATGACCCCAATACACACTAATGGAAAAGCTGAAAATTTAACAAAAACCACACCATATTTAAACGCTCACTAGTCGAAAAGTATAGAAGATACGACAACGCTGATTTACGAGGAGAAAGTTGAGCGATGATGGACGCTTTTGAAGTTGAAATGACGTTTCTACGCCAAAGTATGACGATGATAGACGCTGATGAAAAGAGGGAAGTTGACAAAAAGTTTAACAATGATTCCCATAGACGACCATTATAAAAAAACGATGAAAAAAGTTGAATAACGTTAAAAGTTGAAAAGCTGAAAACATAAAAAGTAATAGCCCACATCTCCTAAAGATGACACACGTTTAGAAAGTTGAACGACGATTCTACGATGAAGCGTTAAAAAGTAGATAGCAATCAAAAAAAGGGCGGAATAAGTAGAAGAAGAATAATAATAATAAAGACCGAAGATAACAATAGTGTGAGAGCTGTTCAGCTCTCCCACTAACAAATGTATTCGTGTCGTAAAAGTATTTTGCTAAAGGAACACTGCAGCGTCTTTCCTCAAGACAAATGCTATTTTCTGAGGTTTACACCAGACATACCCCAACAGAAATATTTATAAACTGATATAAAATATATAGGAATTGTTATATATTATATGCTTATGGTTTTATCTTAACTGTATCTAGTTGGTAGCGAATTACTATGAAACAAATTGACTCCCCTCTTCTCCAGTGTGTCAAATGGGAAATGTTTATTGATCACAGTGGAAAGAAAGCATTTAACTCAATTAACTGAGCAGCACATACTGTATACAACAAATTAATATAGATATTATTATGGTATCTATACATATTATTATGGTATTTATAAATGGCAAATCAATATCATTTGGAGATAACAGACAAATGCAATCCTAATTGCTTCAATATTGTTACATTATCATTTATTAACCATATTGATACTAAAGATGGCCCTTGCAATTACCAAAGTGTATTAGTGTAATGGATACAACTATTGTACAATCTTTTTTAAATTTATGATTATAAAATTTATGATTATTTTGTTTATATTATTGATTACTTTTCTAGCAAGCCATATGACACTCACCTATAAACTTTAGAAGTTACTTGGTTATTTGAAATTGTCTGTGTCTCCATGAAATTAGTAAAGTACCTGTTACACTAGTGCAGTTAAGCCTTATGACCAGATGTGTCTGTAAAGAAAAGCTTTTTGGGGCCTGTTGTTGTAAAGAAGACAGTAAAACTTTGCCTGAAAATCAAAATTGCAGGGTGAGAAAACATTAGGTAAGTTATAGTGTATACGAAGCACTCAGAAAAGACAGAAATATCCTTGGTTATGAAATTTAAAATAGAGTGTTTCAATAGTCCGACTCATCTGAAAGATCGGCCTGCTGTGTCCAGTGTTTCCCCTTCTGCTCCTTCTTCCTCATCCTCTCACCCATTAACATGGCCGCAAGCACAGTGATGGCAACAGTGGCAGTGATGATGAGCACAGTGACTGTCTCAGCAATGCACAGCTCCGTGTCCACCTCCATCAGCCGGTAGTCCCGCAGCGCAGGGGGCGCCTGGCAGGTCAGGTTGTAGTAGTCATCAAGGAAGAGCCTCTGGATGCTCCGCAGCTTCTGAAATAATCTCTGCAGGTCACAGTCACAGTGCCAGGGGTTTCCCTCCAGGAGAATGTGGGTGCTGTAGGTCTGAATGCTCAGGAACGTTTTGAAGTATATGGTCGACAGCTGGTTGTTGGCCAGGTTGAGTAAGGTCATACTGCTAAGTGGCTTGAAGATGCCAATATCTGTCTCATTGATCCGGTTTCCAGCCAGGTTGAGAACCTCCAGAGAGCGAAGTATGGAGAACATGCCGTTCTTCAGCGACGTGAGGTGGTTGTCCTCCAGGTGAAGCTGTCGCAGAGAGGTCATGGAGGAGAAGGACCTCACCTGGATGGTGTGGATAGCATTGCTGGTTAGGTTTAACCTCTGGAGACCATCCAGGTAGAGGAAACTCTTGCTGTCCAGTGTCGTCAGGCGATTGTGGGCGAGCTGCAGCTCCCGCAGTAGCGCCAGGCCCGCGGAGAAACCCTCAGACAGGAAGGAGATCTGATTCCAGCTCAGGTCCAGTTTGCTGAGGAACTCCAGGTGAGAGAAGCCACTGTCCTCCACCACACTGATGTTGTTGTGCTGCAGCAGCAGCACCTGCAGCTTGTGGTTTTTGCTGAAGGAACGTTTGGGGATGAGGGTTATGTGGTTGAAGGACAGGTCGAGGAGTTTGGTGTTGGGGGAAATCCTGCTGGGCAGCTTAGTGAGGAGAGCCCGAGAGCAGCTGGTGTACCTTACGTCTGTCTGACAGTCACAGCCAGGTTCACACCAGCTGTTGTGGGAGCCGGAGGACGCTTCCATGACTACAACGAGCAAAAATAGGAACTCCTTCATGGTTTCACAGCTCGCTGGAAAAAGGAAAGAAAACCGCAGTTTGTACAAAGTAACAGGTTACAGTATGTGAGCATCACATCACTGAAGGCAACGTAATAACCAAGACACCAATTATCTCCAGTAATTCAAAAATGTTCAAACTACACAGCCTGTTTTTGTCTTACCAGCAGCTGCTACAGGGTCTGTTTACCTGCTCAGAGTCATCGTCCGGGAAGCAGCAGGTGGAGACTGGACATGCTGGACTCGAGGGAGGGCAGACTTGTCACGGCCTGGCAGACCTGACGAGAGACACGACAAAGGGAGGAAGAGCTTGTCAATTATTCACCACGTAGTGATGCGTTTGTGTTGCGAGGGGGAATTGGAGGTAGAAGCCGAAACTGGGACGCAGCACTGAGAATTAGCAGGTCTGGACGGAGCTGATAGACTGCAGGCAGAGGGTGTTTGGCTCCAGGTCGCTCTCTGGTTTATTTACTCCATATGTTCAGCCACAACTAAATAGGATGAAAGTGTGTGGTGAGAGCGTTTTTAACAAACAGACATAAAATAATAACAGTGCCAATTAATTCATATCATGACATACTGTAATGTATCCTAAGATCTGTTAATATCTATTTGTATATCAGATGTATATTTTTTTGTATTGTATATTTTCTGCTTCTATTTTGAATGTTAAAAAGAATGTACTGTACTTCCTGTTGACTTATAAGTACATCAGAAACAAGATGCAGACTGCTGGTGTGTGGTTAACTCCTTTCCCAAAAGCTGACACTGACATGTTATATCTCAACATGTACATCATCTTCACTTAGTGTAAAGTTAGTTCACTGGTACCATCCATTTTGGTCACTAAGTGTCATGAGACCTATCATGCTTAGCAATGATAGGTCTCATGACACTTAGTGACTTACTTTATTCCACAAACGTCCAGTTGCTTTAAGTTGTTGTTTCTCAGCAGCACTGGTGATGATACTGCACTGTTTCCTTTTCCACATATTGGGTGTCTACAGGGTTCTAGTTTCATCAAGGCTTTTGAATTGTGCTTCACAACAACAGCAGCTGGAAACTATATCAGTTACGCGTAGGAAGATCTTTTTAAATTTGAAAATGTACTAATACTGAATGTTACTCAATTACTGGTGCTACTACTGTAGTTCACAAAGTATACTGTATTTTCTTATGTTGCTTTAATTGCCACTACCATTATTTCTATTATTTCTACAGCTACAGGTATGATTTGGGCTCTAACCACAGTGCTATACTACCGCTACTACTATACTATTACTATAACAGGGGACCTCACTTTTTATCCTAAAACCTGTATTTTGTACAGAAATCTGTTTGATTCATACTATAAAAACCCAATTAACCCTATTCTACGGCTACCTCTTCTGCTACTGGAGCTATTATCCCATTAACATTATTGCTACTGGTACTGGTCACCCTTACAGTACTACTACTGTAACTACTGTAACTGTACTTCTACGGCTATTTAAAATGACTTACAAAAATCAATACAAGATTACTGTGTAGGATCCATCTTGAGAAATAATTATTCATTGTTGGTAAAAAAGAAAAATTGTATGGTTGTTGCAGTTTATGGATACGGTTTATTTTTACTATAAACTATATTGTATGATCTGTTTACTTGTTTTCACAAACCAGGTTAAGGTCAAAATGTCAAGGATTGTTGCTAGAGTGTACATTTACAGTAAACAGACATTGTATCTGGAAGATAGTATCAGCACGTTTTGCTCAGATGTGTGTTTTCACTCGTCACACCACCAGCACGAGGAGGATTACAGCAAACACAAACCCAGACTGTGAGGTACACCGTGTAAGCACTTAAAGGTAGCGCAGACCTCAATGAAGATGCTAATCTTTAATCTCTGTGGACAAGGATTAGTTCAGGTATCTGCTGCTGCTGCTGCTGCTGCTGCTGCACACTCTAAAATCGCAATCTGTCTTTATTCAGGTGACTGTCAGTGGTTGATTTAATATGTTTATCTTTACATCTAGATACTTTTTGTTATAAGGTCTTCAAATTCTGTAGTCAGAGAAGGTAGAAATGATCATCAAAATTAGTTTCATAATCAATTAGTTTGAAATGTTTGCCCAAAAACATTGGAATTTAAGTCAGATTATGTCAACATACTGTATGTACATACACTTCCTCTAAAAAAACAAGAAAAAATATAACAAAAACAACCTGGTGATTTGCATTTACATGTAGAATAGAAAATCTCAATAAATCTCTTAAAATCATGATGCAACACCAGAACTATTTCCCCATTTGTTGTATCATAGGAAATGGTTTCAAAATGTCTTATTGGTTTGCAGCCGCTGTTTGCACATTTATGTTTATTCTGCCTTTCTCCCGTTGTCTAAAGAAGCAAATGAAGATTATAAATTGTTTGTATGTGTGTATGTGAGTTTGAATATATGTGTACTATGTGTGCTGACCCTGTCAGATACTGGAATAGTTGCACTTTAATCATAACACATAATGTCTACACTGTGAATATGTTGCACTATCTGGTTCTATGCTCTGCAGGTCAGGTTGTGTGATATGATCAGTCTGACAATCACCCTGTACGGCACCTAAACTGTAGTTTGTAAAAGTGACCAGCAAGAGGCGACACAGACCAATTCAAAGAAATAGTAATTCTACTATCTGTAGGGGTCAGTCAGTAATCAGCTAACCTACTGTACAGGCTTAACAAGTAGAAGTGATGGACAGATTTTTTACTAAGTGAAGTTGAAGTGACAATATTATTCTGTGGAACCAACTAAGGAAACTCGAGTGTACAGAATCAAAAGATGGCAGGCAAGGACGGTGAGGACTAATTTAATAATTTAAAATGATACAAGACAGAAGAAAAGCTAAGTAAATAAGAAGATGACCAATCAGAAATACAAGAAGAGAGACAATGAGGTAAAACAATAAAATAAGTATAATTTATTGTGGAAGCTTTAGTTATTTCAGCCATTCCTGGAAGTAATTTGATCTACTGACTGAGTTTTGCCTAAACTGGAATAACCCAGCTTAGGGCAACTCCAGCTTTTCTGGCAAAGTTGTTACTGAATCACAGCTTTTTCCCTCTATTTGCAACTAGCAGAATAAATACACCATACGCCAGAAAGCTGATGTAAGGTCTTAAGTAAATCTCTACCAGGAAGCCAGAGGAGCTTTCCAGCAAACAGCAGGAGCGTCAGACAAAGGTTCTTTCCAGAAAAAGAAGTTTTCAGGTGGAGCTGTATTTCTCACAGCAGAAAGGGTTTGACACACACATTCTCTGAGGACATGAAAACATTTTACTTCTGATGTTGACTGTTGTGTGTATCTCAGGAGCTTTTAGTTAAAAGTTACATATTCTTGCTTTTCTTTGAGTCCAGTTGGAGTGGGAGTGGCTGAAAGCCCATTTCAGGAGGTTCTTAAATTAAAACATCATCACAGTGTCTTTACAGTATAGTTTGGTAATAGATAACTTACCATATGCAATATACCATGCAGAAATGCTGTATAATGACAACATGGTGCCATAAATACTCAAGCCAGCTTCTATCTATCTATCTGCATGCACACGCCCCAGAATTTCATCTGTTAGCTCTTCATTGGACAGATCTGTGGTGGTGAGCAGGCTGGAAGGAGGACTGACAGCCCTGTACAGGTTTCTCCTGAACCCCTGCTGGTCTTCAGTGTGAATTAGTTCAAACACACTCTGGTGCATCACATCAGTCTGGTAGGGAAAATAAAACGAAGAAACTGAGCTTAGGATTTTAATTTTACCTATGTAGTTAGGTCTAGGCCACAATACTGTAAGAGAGAGAAACTAAGCAAAAAGACCTGTAAAAATGTGCTTGTTACCCTGTAATCTCCAGTACAAGAAAAAAGGTCGGGCTCACAGATCGGACACTAACAACCCAACGCAGCCGAGGCTGTAGCAGGCAAAGAAACACAGATCTTTGTCCTGCATGTCGATCGATGCACGTTTCCCCTTCCCCCCAGTGTCCCCGCTCTGGGACATGAATGGCCCCGCCCACTTTCATTCAGACTGAAAATACATACAAAAAGGAATAAGCTAGTTTGAGCTGGCATGAAAAAAAGCTAGTTTATCTTTCACATTTAATACAGCCCAAACTCAGATCAAACAGGAACTCATTAAATAAAAAACTATACAAAAAATACAAAAAGAAAATGTTGAAAACCACAATTATTGCTTAGGCAGGAAGCAAACTAAACTACACGCAAACAAAGAAACACAGGTAGCTGTGACCCAGCTATGGAGTTTCATCAATGACCCATCTTTGAAGATGGCAGGTTAATTACTTCCTTCTAATTTCTTCTAAGCATGGCAACGCGTGACTAACATGAGCAAAAACAAGGCTAGACATAAGCAAGCTGAACAAAAGAGTATGGCAAAACAGAAATGGCAAAGGGGAGCACCAATGCATGACTTACAAGCATGGCAACGCGTGACTAAGAGAGAGTCTTCACAGAGATGTGGGGGATATTTTTCATGTGCCTTATCGTCAGAGCTGTTCACCTTGATATGCTGACATCTATGACACCGACTCGTTTCTGATGGCACTCCGGAGATTCATTGCTAGGAGAGGATCTCCTGCTGAGCCGGTTTGGGTCACAACACCTGCCCTCCTGGACCTGAAGGTGTGTGGGCTCCCTGGCTGCTAGGATTCTTTCCTCTGCTTGCTGGATGGGCGTAGTGGCCGAGCCCCTCACATCACCCTGGCTTCACAAGTGGCATTGTTCATGCACCAACATCCGTCTCACCATTTTGGTGAATAATGTTATTTTACAGCTTTACTAACTTTGTAGTGGGACACTCAACACCAGAGCTAATTAACAGGCTTCCTAAACTTAGCTGTAAGTATTACTGGTACTTATCACTAGCACTGATGAATAATGTGTGATTATGGTAGTTACAATGTTGTATGTCACGGCTATTATTGAGGTATTATGTGATAATGTATAATGCGTGTATATATGTATGTATGAGTGTATGCACATACACTATTATTAGTATTAATATTTATGTTACAGGTGGTTCAGTGATGCCTCACAGCAAGAAGGTCCTGGGTTCGATTCCCGGGGTGGGCCAGGTGCCTTTCTGTGTGGAGTTTGCATGTTCTCCCCGTGTTCGCGTGGGTTCTTTCTGGGGGGGTTCTCCGACTTCTTCTTACGTTCCAAAAACATGCATTAAGTTCATTGGTCTCTAAATTGTCCGTAGGTGTGAGTGTGTGTGTGTGCTGCCCTGCAATGGACTGGCAACCTGTCCACAGTGTACCCTGCCTCTCGCCCTCAGTTTGCTGGGATAGGCTCCAGTACCAAGTGGTAGAAGATGGATGGATGGATTGATGAAGCCTGTTTTTGTAGATTTAAGAATAAGGAGAGGCTGATGTGTTCAAGATCATGTTAGGAATGTTTGTTCCAGGGCAGCACATTGCTATTTTGATTTGCAGTCCTTTTGCCCTCCTAAGTTTTAGATTCCAGGGCTTTGATTTGGTTTGGTTTGGTTTCTCTTTGACGCACATAACGTTTTAAGATTAATCCAGCCATTTGCCCTATCTTATGAATCTTAAGTGTTTCCATGCTTGGGACTTCTTAGCCATGTTACCATTTATGTTCAGGGACACCTGTGTTGATTGGTAACCAAATTTAGGGTCATCCTCTAGTGCACTGAGCCGTGATGCTTAGGTCTAATCCTAGTAGACAACAGTAGACAACGTGAGGCTGTTTGTGTGGTTTTGCATTCCATCCATACACAAATTACCAACATAGTTCTACTGTCATCTAGTGGACACTGGGCTCATCACAGCAATCAAATACAGCATGTACTATTTCTTTTACGTAAATAAAAATCTAAAATTTTCCTAGTTTTATTTCCTAAATAAAACACAACATGTGCATTTGTTTTTTTTTTTCTTGACTAGTTGAGCTTTTAAACTGCACTTTTTTAATGCACTTTCAAATTAACTTTTTAATGAAACTACATTTGGTTTCTAACAAAACAGCCACAATTTTGTCCTTATGGTTCAAAAGAGAGTGAATTTTCCAAGTTATCTCAAAAAGACACTGTGGCCCCACAGTGTGATTAGATCACCTTTTAATATGGTGAGCTCAAGAATTACACAAGCACTCAGAAAATCTAGAGTGAGATTACATATGTATTTATGCTGTACAGTGAATGTACAAAATGCAAAATAGTTTTAAGCAATATTAAAATAGACAATACAATATATAACATGTTTTAACAAACAAGAAACAAGGAAAATAATAAAACATTTATATACAGGAACACAAAGATACTGCATTATGGAGCCTTTGCCTCCTGGGGCTTGAAAAAAGCAAAAAGCATAAATGCAAAGGCTTCATATTCATATAAGAGCAAGCAACCAGATATATTTATTCCTAAATGTAGAATACTTTGAGGAGAAAGGGTCCGTCTGAAAGCACTCCAGATTTAAAACTGGGGAAGCAGAAAAAAGTCACACACTCTGCTTCACTTTGGACTGAGTCTTAAATAATATCCATCACTGACTTTTGGTCTAATTTGAAAATTTTGGTCAAGTTCCAAATGTCAATGTAAGCGGTTTACGACTTTATCCAGACTAGGCTTAACAATCCTTGGAGAATAAGTAAAAGATTGCAACTAATGCCATTTTCTATCTCATATGGCATCAACAATTTCAATGAGGTACAGTAAATAGCTTTCTGATTAAAGTTGTAGTTATTGCTAAACTCATACATTTCTAAGCAGAGTGTAATTGCTCACAATCATTGCTTCAATATTATGATGGGAGATAAGACTTACTTTACAGCCTAAATAATTTTTTGAAATAAATCGTAGACACACAGTTCAAGAGTGTATGTTTGTTTGCTTTTCATGCATTATTGACTATCAAGCAGATACTTTTTAACCCTAGATGACTAATGCAAATTAAATAACATTATTAATATTGTGTATATTATACCCAATAAAAATACTTGTCATGCACATATATTAAGGTACAAGAATATACTGCAAACTGAAATAGTCTTCTCACCCATGCAATGTCTCAAAGTGAAAGATGATATCATTGAGGATGAGATAAAAAGACCAATCTGATGAACGTGCAACAAATAAAATAGAAAATAGCATTTGTTTAGAAGGTAGAAATAACCTTGATAATTTGACTCTGAAGATTCTTTTGACCTGCTAAATGAAAATTGGCAGCCAGAGTCACCAGGTCTGTGGCTGGATAATAGCTGATATGGTCAAGAAATATGGCAAATGTATACTTAATGGCACTGTTGCCCTTAAAAAGCAAAACAATTGCGTGATTTTTTGAAACACATTTCACCCCTAGCCACTAATGTTGGGTGAAATTACTTTATGTTGTTAAGTAAATGGTAAAAGTGAAAAGTTGTTTGATGGTGTCAGGACGCAGCCCCACACAAGTCAGATATCAGAAAATCCTTGACAACAAATGCATGGGTGAAAATCAGAGGGCATTAGTGTTCTAGGGGTAATCCCATGTCATGATGTACTGTACCTTTATTCTGTTTCGTCATTATCCCAAACTATAACTGCAACTATGGCTTATTTCCTCCAATAGTATGTGAAAAAAAACATTTTATGTATGTCTTGATTTATGGTGGAAAATTATGCCCATAAATCTTCAAGGCTCAATAACAAGAAAAAAATTGAGATACACTTTTGGAAAAACCAATGTGTCATGTCCCTTAGGTATCCTGTGTAGAATCACAGATGGCATTACTGACAATTTTAATGTATTCACATTAAGTCAAGCATTTCTTGTCACTGCTTTTGAAAAGCACTGTTTTAAAAATGTTGATAAATGCTAAAAACTAATACACAGCTCAAAAAAAGCTGATTTTACTGTTCTGTACTGAAGTTACCCCCTATGTCACACAGGCTCTGCATGTCTCTCGTGCTTTATCTTTTCAATCTAAAATCAACAAAAAGAAAAAGAGAAGGCACCCCTTTGATGTGATTTATGGAGAGTTAATTTTCTACAGTAGCTGCCTTTTAAGAGTACTTACTTCTCTTGAGATTTGCTCGCAGTCTAAGCAAAAGTACTGTCAAGTTAACAATTAGAGAAAAAAGATAACAAATCAAATATCACTGTGGAAAATATGAGAGAAACAGTCCTTTCAAAATTAGTGTCTTTTGGAGAGACTGATAAACACGCTAGGATTTGATTTACAGGCAAAGCTTGTAAAAAAAAAAAAAAAAGCTTTTACATCAATCATTACAGTCTTTCTACTGTAGATTCAACTGCAAATCTGGGTTCATAAAAAAGCCACAGTCAAGAATTTACTACAAAATACCTATAAAAGCTTGATGCATTTTTTTCAAACCATGTACTTAAATGATTGTAATTTGTGCTCATTTTGTTACCAATCTAACATTATTAAAAATTCAGATTCCTGTAACATGCAGGAAAAATTGTCTAACAATATAAAAAATTCTGATTCCTGTAACATGCAGGAAAAATGATGTTGTCTTCAGTATGCTCTGGCAATACTTTGAAGTAATAGTGCAAATAAATTTACTTGATGAAGGCAGATTTAACTTAATGATTTTGGTTGTATGTGAAATATTTTTCTGCACTTCACAGTACAAATGGAAAAATTAACCTCCCCCCAAACAGGAATAAAAAAAAAAAAACACTTAAATATTATAGAATAAAGAACCAAAACTGGCTATATATACGTAAATAATAAGCAGCTGATGCTGAATTGTCTCTGTTTAAATCATAGACATTGTCAATTAATATGTTTTTGGATTAATTTGCTTCCTTTGAATGTTTTTTTATATATTCTTTGTGCAAATTAAATCTCCCAAACTGGAATAGTAAAGAGTTGAAATTAACTAAGGTGTAACAGAAACAAAAAAAAGTTTTTATAATTTATCCTTCTAAATACTCAAAAGGAGAAACAAAGATTGTTAGAGAAAGGCATCACTTGTGCGTCAGAGACAGCAGAGGGTTAATACAAGGTTGTTCCTTTCTTCTCACGTTCAGGTGAGTCAGTCTACTAAGAACATCGGGGACTCGCTCATCCACTGCGTTGGACATTTGGTTAATTTAAAAAAGGCATCAAACAGAGAGCAGCATAGAATACATTCACTTTCAGAAACATTCCTATGGGAAGCAGCCAGGACTAAACCTTCCCATCAAACAAATGCCAGAATCGATAAGGTTCTAAAGCAATGCAATACATGCACTTGCTAAAATGTTCTTGTCTATTGGACAAACAGTTGGACATAAGTTGTAAAGTGATAATTCACTGAATATTGTTGATGATAACTTTTGTCAGCCATAACTGTTAATGATATAATCCAGCTAGATCCAAAGAAGGAATCCCCACAAAATCTAAAATCTTTGAAATTATTTTTCTCAAAGAAATATTAGTATTAAATATAAACTTCAAGATCGGACATGTTTAATCTCTTAAGGCTTTGTCCTAACGTCCTTTGTTTTGGCCCCATTAGGACCATGTTTGTCCTTCAGTCCATTAAACTGCTGTTTGAAACCGAGTTTGTATAATATTGAGTGCTATTTCTTCTTTGAGTAGAATGGGTTCCCACCGGGCAGCAAAGAGAAGGGCCCATCTCCGTTCCCAACAACTGGATGGTTGCTGATCTGTAAAATAACCAATAACACATCAGAAAGTTCATCTTATCACAACTAACACACAAAGCTTTACTCAAAACTAAGCTTTACGCATTGTAAGTAAGTAAAACCGAACAAGTCAAATAACCAAAACAAACCATGTGGGACTGTTAATGATATAATTGAGTTTAAATGGGTTTTGTTTATAAAATGGCCATTGAAAAAACACAAATTAAAACTTCTTTGCCTAACAAGCAATAAATTAGGTTTACTAAACCACATCTGAACCACTGAAACAACTGAAAACTTGTGAGTATTTTGATATAATCACTGAAAATGCTAAAGTTTTTTTGACACTTTTTTTATAATTCAGTAATGCAAAAAGATCAGAGATTACAATCTACTAATGTTTTGTACCTGAGTCTGATCATGAAAGTTCACGAGGCTATTCACATCGAGACCAGTGGTGATTTGGCAGGACAGAGCTGCTTCATCTGGATTTGTGATTGCCACCCCTCCCTTCATTGACCTATCTACAGGACGATCCTGATATAAACAAGATGAACTTGACTGGATCGGATTGGTGATTGTCATTCTCTGCCAAGAGGGAGGCTGATTATTACGCTGACTATTTATAGGTACTGAAGAGGTGGCATTGCTGAACATACAACTGCCAGACGATGCCATAGATGGATGCTCCAAGATCTGTTGAACCGTAAATGGTGCTTCAGACACCTCTGGCGTATTGAACATTGACCTATTTTTTATAGGATTTTGAGGCACTACCAGTCCAGGGACAGGGTTCCTCTGAAGTCCTGACATTTGGTTGAGGCAGGCACCCATTTGTTGTGGTCCACCTGGGATCAGCTGCTGCTGATGTTGCTGTTGCAGTGGCCAAGATAGTCTCTGGTCTTTACTGTTTTGAGTTTGAAGTGCAAACTGGCCCTGTAAGCAAGTAGGAAGAGCTGCACTAAAACCTGGTTGCGCAGAAATATTTTGGTTGTATGTTTCCACAAATTTGTCACCTTGGATACAGGCATTCAACTGGTTGCCCTGAATGCTGACCATTGGGTTCAAATGTCTTTCTCCAGTGTGGTCCTGAAGACCGACGTGCAAATTGGACATTCTTATCTGAAGGGGGTTCTGTGATGTTTGAGCTGTTTGATGGGAAAAAAGCTGACTGGTTTGCCTGAATACTCCAAGGTTGTTGTCACTGACTTGTAGGCTCATATGATTATGTGCTTGAGTGTGGGTGTCCAACAGGGCTGGGTTAAAGGTGGCTGGAGGAACCATCTCACTAAGACCAACAGCTTGCTCAGAAAGCTGTTGAAGGGGTGAACCAGAAGTGCTAGAAAGATCCATGGGGGTCAGTTTTTTTAGTCCAGGAGTCATTTGTCCAGTCATCATCTGCCCTTTGTTTGGTATCCAACCACATTTCTGCTCCTCTTTTTGGTTGGTATTCTGGTTGTGAAGATCCAACGATGTGGAGAGGCAGGCTGGTACATCATCAAGCTGATCTGGAAGCTTGAGCTCCCCAACCCCCTGCAGCTGTTCTTCAACAAACGACAGAATGTCTTCACTAAGTATGTCATTCAGTTCTTCACCCGGGTCACAGCTGGTGGTGCTCATCTTCAGCAGCATACTCTCCCAGCACTTAAGCTCATCTGGCTCCACATTTAGAGTTTCAGTGAAGTCATTGTCCCCAATAATATGGTGCAGGGTTTCCACCATATCGTTAATTGTTTCCTCCGCTGTCAACAAGTTTCCCACAACTGGCTTGGGTGAAGGGAGCTGCCAGGCATCTCCAGGAACACTGACTGTGGCATGGGTGTCCTGGAAGGCAACATCATTAAGGGTGCTAAAGTTGTTTGCACTATTGTGTTCACAGTAGACAGACTGGTCCTGACGCAGCATGCAGCCCAGCATGGAGTTTGGGCTGACAGAGTAGTTGTCGAGCTTCCTTTGCTTTGGGGCAGAGCACGTGTCAGGGATATTGACAGTTGGAGCCGTTTCATACAGCAATGCTTCTCCAGTGGCAAAGTTAAATGGCAGCTGCAGGCGCCTCAGGCGCAGCTGTTCTTCTCCTTCTTCATTTCTGTAAAAAGATTATATTTAATTTTATGTACAAATAACATATTAATTGAATGATATTTAATAATGGAGAAACAAATGTGACATTTATTAGGAAAACACTCATTTAATACCCTGTTAACTAACTATTGATTAATTATTTCAAGTTTATTAGGTACTTTTATTAGATACTTGTAAAAATTGTAAGATAACTAGTTTTACATCTATAGGATGAAAAGACAAAGTTCACAGGCCCTAGAAACTACAAGTCAAAACATCACCAACAATTTTTCCTAGTGGAAGTTCTGAAAACTCACGTCAAAGCCCTTTGTCTGGCCACAATGAAGTCTGGTCTTCCTCCTTTAAAGACCAGCCTTGCATTTGCCTGGACCCAGACCCAGGTTCTACTTTTGGTCAGCAGCCTGAAGACAGTGAAACCACTCTCTCCAGTTTTAATCACTAGAAGGCAAACAGTCAGACATACAGTCATTTCTAATTATCTCTAACCTGTATTTTAAACACACATACTACAAGCAAAAATGTAGCACTTACTTTTTATGTGATTGTCAGCGCAGTACATCATGTCTGCAGCATGGATGAAGTGGTAGCCGGAACCCCTCATACAGAGTTCTGCTTCACTGTAACCAAGAACCACTTTCCCTCTTTGGAAAACACAACAAACAGGCACCATTTACATGAGAAACATCTGCGATTTGAAATCCATGAATTGTGTGATGTGAAAAAAATATGGAGTAATTTTATTTTTTTAACTGTTAACTTCAAAGCAATGATTCACTTTCTATGAGATCAAATCCTTTTTTATTTGATGCTACAGTACCTGGTATCGACACCTGTTGGTGTAAAGTCCAGCTTGTGTTTGGTCTGGAAGAGCAGTGTCTTGTTGCGGATCTCCAAAATGGACGGCAGCTGCATTGGAGTGGCAATAGAGAACAGAGCGAGTTGGGGGGGTACTAGTGTCCCATCCTCTGACACACGGTTCTGACCACGGAGAAATTTGAGGCGTCCTCGGAAGTTCAGGGCCTACAGAAAGAGGCATTTTTTCATATCTTGGAGCAACAAGTCATGTCCAGCTGAATCTAACACAATCAAAATAAAAGGTCTGTTACCAGGAAACCAGAGGAGTTGTCGAGCAGGCAACGAAAGCGACAGCAGAAGTTTCTCTCCAGGAAGGATGAGTTTTCTGGAGGGACGGATTGTGGGTCATAGTTCATGACGTAGCTAATTTCTGCAGAGTCCTGGTCACCTGTAATGGAGAGTATTTACCAAGGGTTAGCATTAGCTATAACCCTAACCCCCAACCTGACATACTACTACTACTACTACTACTACTACTACTACTACTACTACTACTACTACTACTACTACTACTACTAATAATAATAATAATAATAATAATAATAATAATAATAATAATAATAATAATAATTTTAGGTTGATCAAACTGAAACCAACTTAATCTGGACCTACTTGAACTCTGTGCAGTGTTGTCAAGTTGAGTGGAATTTGGATCGAGGGCGAAATGTAGGTGACGTCTGAAGAGTGCTCGGTCGTCTGTGTGGATCAACTCAAACACACTCTGATGAACAACATCCGACTAAAACCAAAGGAAAAAATAACAGAGTGCCACATCACTCTTATTGCAAATCACACAGTAAAGCTAAAAATAAGTCTTCCTCGCCGCATACTCTTGGACTATAAGTGACATTGTTAAGAAGTTAATTTGGTGTCTGTTTTTTCTTAATTTTGTAGAATTGTTTTTTAGCAATTTTAGTTGTTTTGTCACAAGGTTAAAGTTTCAAGTCTCTTTTTAATTGTATTGTTTTGTGTGTATGTTTCAGTTTGACACATGCTCCAAACAATGTTTAACAATACCAGAACTTCAAGACAAGATTCAAAAGGTTGAACCCTCACCACCTGGCATGTATGCATCTCCTGAAGCTGGAATATATTAAGTTACTGTCAGCATCTAGAGAGTTGGCTAAAGTTGTCAAAGAGTTTGTATGTTGATGACATTAACTGTGATTTTGGTTTGATTTACAGGTTCAATTTGTTTTGATAGTCTTATTTCTTGGTTAGAAATGCCAAGTAGGTGGAAATGCGGGCGGCACGGTGGTGCAGTGGGTAGCACTGTCGCCTGATAGCCATTCCCGGGGCAGCACAGGTGCCTTTCTGTGTGGAGTTTGCATGTTCTCCCCGTGTTTGTGTAGGTTCTTTCTGGATTCTCCGGCTTTCTTCCTCCTTCTCCACGGTCCAAAAACGTGCATTAGATTGATTGGTCACCCTAGATTGCCCGTAGGTGTGAGTGTGTGTGTGAATGGTTGTCTGTCTGTGTGGTGCCCTGCAATGGACTGGTGACCTGTCCAGAGTGTACCCTGCCTCTCGCCCAAAGACAGCTGGGATATGCTCCAGCACCACCCGCGACCCCACATGGGAATAAGCGGTATGGAAAATAGGATGGACCATGAGAAAGCAGGTCAAAATATTGCCTTTTTTTATAAACGTTCCCAGGGTGAAGATGACAACACTTGTTCTGCTGCGAGTAGCAGCCGGTGTAGAGTGGACATGGACATCATACATTAACTTCTTAAATGACAGCACAATTCCATCCCGCAATGGCATTAGTTCTAACAATGACAGACCCTGATCTACAGCTGATATCAGACAGCCGAGGAAGCGGTCTGGTGATGTAGAGGCTCGGTTTCAACCAAGAAGGTGCCACAAACCTTATCAGCAGCTTGACTCTCTCCTAACTGTTCTCAGTATTTAAAACACACCTCCGACCCAGTCAAGCTAACAGATCATCTGCTATGAACCTCCCACTGTCTGTATTCATCCAAGCAAGAATCCCTGACAGTCTTCATTGCCTCCGTTCTCCCCTCATTTGATTAGCAGGCTGCAGGTCTTGCTGCATGTTGCCATGCCAAGTATTGCCAAGCCAGCATTGTCTCTGTAAGCCAAGTGAGATCATGTTATGTTTTTGCCCAAGAGGAAATTGTTGCAATCAAGCCAGGACCAAGAGAATAGAATGAATGTAGACCTCTTGAGCCAGGATAAGGCCATGTCAGTAGTGTTTTAGGAGTTTTCAAGAAGTGAATCAAGGATTAAGTGGCGATTAAGCTCCCTCTGGTCAAATCAAATTCCTAAAATAACCTACATAACGTGAGAGGGACACAGTCGAGGGTCTTCACCAGCGGGCCACAGCAATTTGTCAATTTACTCCTGTTCTACAGCAACACTATCAGCTTCCTAATGTCTCATTTTTACAAAATATTCCTACCTAGTTTGAGACACAGACTTTCCTACACTCTGACTGTTCGGGCTAAACTAAACTATATTGCAGCGTGTGACTCATGGTTTATTAGGCTTATTTTATTATACTTGTAATTATTTAATTTTTCTGTACTTATTGTTACTACAGTATATATTATTACGTTATTCGTGTTCTAACCTGATGGAAACCAAGGAAGTCCTGGATGGTGGGAGATGTGTAGAAGACATAACCTTCAGCCGTCACCACCAGCACAAAACCATTCAGTGCCTGGAACAAAAGTTTCAGTGCAGTTTCAGTATTTTGGTAGTGACATTAAATACTTTGATACTTTGTTATGTGAGGTCAGTTACAAATTGAAAAATTGTCACAATAATTACATTACTTCAATTCAATCAAACTTTGTAGCATAAATATATAAGAGTTGTTACCTGAAGCAGCAGTTCTCCCTCAGAGAAGCTGTATCCATCAATGCTGGTCACCTGTGAGGAAGAGGCCAAGCTCAGTGGAGTAGGCAAGTTCTGCACGTTTTTCCCATACGCGTGCCTCTGCTCTGTGGTCCAGGTGGAGCCATTCTTCATAGCAGCTAAACGAACAAAACATAAATATACTACTTACACATTTTAACATAAAAAAGTGGAGCTACAAAATGGTGCTTGTCCAATTTCCAGAACTGCATGAACATTTAAACAAGCAATATGTATACATATGTGTGTGTGTGATAGAAAAAGACATTAGAAAAAGACAGAATAACACATTTCTACATATTTCTATGTGGGTGGAGTTGCCTGATGCTTCCTGTCATCTTACAGAACTGTCACTGAATCTGCGATAAAATCCTAAAACCTCATCACAGAGGAAACAGGTGGGTGTTGCTGGAGGAAAAAAAATACAAAATGGTGACAGATGGACTGATAACCAATGACAATTTAATTTAATTAGTTTTATCTGTAGATCTGCATTTCTTCATGTTTTCCATTGCTGTATGTGCACTCAAATGAGACCTGTAACAACTAGTCAACAAATTGATCAGTCCATAAAAGGCTAAATTCTGCATACATTTAAAAGCAAAATCTTTTAGCATTCCCACGCATTTGTTTACTGTGGGGTAGACATGACAAGACTTTTCTGAATATGGTTCTTGGCAAACAAGAACAGATGTATGAAGATGTCCTAAAAACCTAAAGTTTTATATAATTTTAAATTTAATTTAGAAACTTTTATTCCCACAGTGGGGAAAATGTATTCTTCATTTGACCCATCCTCCATGGGGAAGCGAGAGAGAAAGAGAGAAGCAGCATGGGATTAAAAATGGCTTTTGAGGTTTCACTACACTTGGTGGGAAAATAACCAGAGCTTCAACAGTAAACAACTTACTTACAGTATGCATTAGGTTTTGTTAATATTTTTACAGCTATGCAAGTAAATATAACAAAAAACTGTAAAATCACTAATTTTACACACACATTTTACATTTAGCAGAATTATGGCCTTTTTGACACTTTAAACAAAAACTGTTTTGGAACCGTAAACATATTTTTTATATTTACCATTTCTTTCAGCCCAGCAGTGAGTCCCAATCTGGTTTGGCATCTTTTGTCTAACCTGACCACACTCAAACATTACCTCACTATGTGAGAATGATCTGTGATGATCTTGAATAAATCAATGATACATGTATATACTTTTAGAGCTTACATAAAAAGGTGTCATTTATGGTTATAAATCATGCTACAGTTCAAACACAGCCTGGCCAGGATCAAACATGTGCTTCACGTCAACTAAACAAAAGACATTTGTCAAGAATGCAAAATACATTTAAAGATTAATAAGAACAATTGACCCTAAAGAAAACACCTACATGTGGTAAGTGGGGGTTGTTAACAACTATTGAGTAAGAATTATGTTACACAAAACTAGAATTCGAATTTGAAACAACCCTTAAATTTTCAAGAATCTATGTCTTCAGTTTCACTGTTGTTTAGTGTGGTCTGCCCGGGCACGCTCAGACTTCAGAGCTTCTAACATGCTCTCATACCTGGAGGCGATCTGGTTTAGTGGTTTAGCGTTTCAGAGTAGCAACAATGAGCTATTTTAGTGCCAAGGCGAACAGGATGAGACAGAAGTTTCATTAACAGGAAAGAATGAAAGAAGCATGTGAGGAGGTATAAAAAGATAAAAAAGAGAGATAAAGTGAAACAGTATGAAGACAAATATAACACAAAGAACAAACTGTTAGATAAAATAAACAGTTTGTAGAAAATTAATCACGAAACAAACTAAACTGCACAAACAGCAGCTGTGCTGTAGATGCCCTGGGGATTTCTGACATGGTAAAACACTTCATTTACCCCCTTCTACCCCTAATGCAGGGGTTCTTAATAAGAAACAGCTGACTTCTACCAAGGTTTTCTGTAAAACAGCAGAAACTCTTTTTTGGCTTCATAATGAAGAAATGGCTCCTAGTTTTACTTGGGTACTGTACATTGATCAAAACATCCTGCCCTATGCCAACAGCATTCCTCTTACATGCTTTGATGTATGTCCGTTTTATATGTTTCAGAACATAACTGTTTATTTTTCACTTGTCCCCTCTCTACAGTATATCTATAAGCGTTTATTGCAATATATCTGATTTGCAACATCCAATTTAGATACAACAGAAATGTTCTATTATGCTCAAAACACATTTACATTATAGTATCATTTTCATAAATATGTATTAATTTCTAATAATCATACACAATTCCTGAGGTCTAGCAAAAGCTGGAAACATTTGGCATTTGGCAACATTTGGCAAAAATGTCTATCTATCCTAAACTGAACTGAAAATTGTATGGTGTTGGAAACAAAAGTACAGCTTTGAAGATGCAAGATTTCACATTTGTCTGCTATGTTATCACTGAAACTACCACTGGATGAATAGTTGCAAGCCTGTAGATCTCATCATCAACACTACGGATCCTTTAAATGTCGAGAAAGGCACCGTGTTTTTTTTGACATAAAACCTTGTGCATTTTTCAAGCTCAATTATATATGAAACAATTGTAGGCTTTTCCACTCTTTCCACCCTTTCTCCCATCTGTCTTTTGTCACTATCATATCAGTGTGAAAACACTATTCCCAATCTCCTAACGCCTGTTCCATAGCACCGTACGGTTTCTTACCCAACCCACGAGCTGAAAGAAATCATTGTTTGACTTCACTGTGGACTTTGCAAGACGGAGGAGGGGGAGGAGGAGAAGGAAGGGGTGACAGAAGATCAGGATCACCAACACTCATATTCTCTTACTCTTTTCTAGTCTCAGTACTGCTTGCCATATTTGAACCTCCTCATGATGCAAGTTGAGACATGAATGACTAGATGGCATTGCATAAGTACAGTAAAGGCATTGTCTGGTTTGGAAATTGAGAAGGGTTTTAAATTCAAAGTTCCCTCTAAGTGTTTCACCATCTGGTTTCTGGTTCTAATTCACCTCTATGTTTTTACCATGCAACATATTTTTACTAGATCTACCACCAAGTTCTTCATGCTCTCCTAATGGCTACAGATAATGCGCAAGACACAGCAGACTTCTAGCAATTGCACGTATGTATGTTCCACCAGTTGTCCAAAGTGACAGCGCTGCAGGAACTGCCTCATGCAACCAATAGTGACAAGAACATGAGCAGAAAATTATGAAAACCACATGCAAAATTGTTTCCTTTTCCTTCCCCAAAGAAATAAGAAGGAAAATGAGGGGATGAAGAGGAGGCAAAAAAGTTTGTGGAGGGAACAAAGACTGAAGAAAGGCGCTGCGCAAAGAGAAGGTTTCAAGCCACACCTCCCTTTGCTGATTATGGGCAACGTGAGGTCACTGAATAATAAAATGAATGAACTGACAGCTCAATTGAGAGAGGAGAAAATCTTTGCTGAGTGCAGTTTGAAGTGTTTCACGGAGACCTGGCTGCATGATGGTATCCCAGACTGCACAGGCTCAGTGCCGTGTGCTTTGACAGGGACCAGGTGAGGTCACATCACCCACTGGGCCCATCCACCCCCACCTCACACAGAATCACAGCAGATCAGGTGAGAAAGGACCTAAACAAGCTTCATCCAACAAAGGCTGCAGGACCTGTTGGAATCAGCCCAAGACTGCTGAAAGTCTGTGTTCCCAGCTTTGTGGTGTCCTCCAACACATCTTCAACCTGAGTCTGCAGCTGGAGAGAGTTCCTCTTGTGCCAGTGAAAAAAAAATCATGTCCTAGAGTCCTCATGCAGGTTGAGCCATCCCTGATCTCATGGATCATGGACTACCTCATCAACCGCCCCCAGTATGTCCGTCTGCAGAACTGTATGTCTGACATCCTGGTCTGCAGCACAGGAGCTGCACAGGGGACAGTCCTGTCTCCCTTCCTCTTCACCCTGTACACCTCAGACTTCAGGTACAACTCAGAGTCCTGTCATCTGCAGAAGTTCTCTGATGACTCTGCTATTGTAGGATGTATCCAAGGTGGTGACGTCACAGAGTACCAGGGAGTGGTGGACAGATTTGTGGACTGGTGTGGACAGAACCACCTCCCACTGAACATCAGTAAAACTAAGGAGCTGTTGATAGATATCTGTGAGTCCCATCACCCCTCTCACTATTAAAAATGAAGAGGTGGAGGTGGTGAGCGAGTACAAATACCTGGGAGTGTTTTATGCTGTGGTCTGCTGGTGCAGCAGCATTAATGTAGCAGACAGTAACAGACTGGACAAACTGATCAGGAGGGCTGGTTCTGTTCTGGGGTGGAGCTGGCAGGCAGAGGTTCAAAAATGTGAGTGCTAGAGATTCTAATTAACTGCATTTTTTGCTAATAAATTGTACCCTAAGTACAACTGTTCCCTATTACAGCTGTTTAATAAACTTATAAGAGAGAATCACAGGGAAGTCATGTAATGTCACATCTACCAGCAAGAAAGGACATCTGAATACACCCTACACAAATGTTCATACAACCACAAACACCAAAATACATTCCTCCAGCCAGCACAGCTCGTTGCAGGACCTGTGGCACAATGCCTGTTGAATTCAGAGCTGTACCAATTTAGCAATATGTCTGAAAGTGATCGTGCATGATGTTCTTCATTCACCAGTGCAGTTGATGGACCCCAATTCAAAACAACCCAATAACCAGACCTTTAAAAAGACTCTTGTGAACAGGTGAAACACATCTGCTCAATCCATCTCAGCAACTCAGACTACTTATGCAGCTCCAGAAACACTAGAAAATTACAGCCTCAACAAGTACAAAGTTTCCTCGTTTTCTTTTAGAACAAGATGATCATACCAACCTCATGGAAACAACTTCAGGGAAAACTTCACAGATTTTCAATAAGGGTTGACCAAACTGACCTTGGGTAATATTTAAGAATGAAGAGACAATCTGATTGCTCCATAATTTCTATGATGAGAAATTATCATTTGTTCCTCCGGTAAAACAACTTGGCAGATGGTTTGCCAAAAACTCAGTCGGGACAGAACGGTTGAATGAGCATTGAGTAAGTAACTTATTTGACTGTTTACTGTCTGGCTGGCAGGAACTAATTCCATATTAATACTTCATTCTGTAGGAAATATCGGTTTCAACGCTGCCATGGACAAACCAGAAAAAACAGGCGGGACAGAACACTGGAATGAGCACAGAGTAAGTAATATATTCGACCGTTTATTGTTTTCGCTTGTGCTGTGAAGTTTGAGCACAGTTACGAGCTGCTGCTTCTCGTGTTGTGGACAGTCGGGGATAACGTTAGCTTGCGTTGCTAATGTTAGCCTGTGTATAAGCTTGGCTAACAGCAACCCTAATACTAATAAAATAATTAATTTCATCATTTTGTAGGCAATATCACCACCAGTCGATATTACCTTTATTGTTTTTAATCTACAGCTCCGGCCATTGAATATTAGTGTTGTGTATGCGGGGAAAACAATGGTGGACTGAGAAGTTGCGTTCCAGCACATTGGCTCCGCCCCCTCTTAGTCTGGCCCCGCCCCCTCTCAGCACGACCGTTGCTGGGACAAGTACAGACGAAACCAGGAAGCAGTAGTTGTAATCTGTGAACCCATACAGTAGCAAATAATCCGCCAGTCTGTGTTGGAGGAGGAATGATAACTTATTTGCATATAAAAGGAATATGGAGTGTCCCTTCATTCTTAAATACTACCCAACATTGTTTTGGTCAACTCCCACTGAAAATTGGTGAAGTTTTAAATGTTCCCCATATCCTCTCTGCATGTTCTTCTATCTCATTCACCTCTATGATTAATTAGGATGGCTATGATGAAACTCACTCACTTGCATGGTACTTGACAAAGAGCAGGTGTACAAGCACTTATTGTATATTTTGTGAATGGAAAAAACATAACTGTTTATTTCTATATAAAACAAGAGGAAAAAAATATTGCTGCAATCACACTTCTGCTTATTTTTTTTCTACACAAAAAGGTAAGCTAGTGTTAGGTTTCAGGTGCTAGCACATGTAAAATCCACTTCTTTGGCATTCTGGTACATTTACATTTATATTTTATCAAAAAATAACAGGTCATTTTGAAAAAATGATAATTTCACAGTAGCATTAGGTAACATGCTTACACTGCAAAAGACAAACAACTAAACTGCAAATACATGCAGTGGGTCCCATTGCTGAAATGCTTAGGATGATAGATTAATACAGGAAGAAATAAAAAATAATACCGAAAAAAATCCTAACTTCAGGAAGGCTCTGTACTTTCTTCAACACAACTGATAGAAATATGCACACGCGCGCACACACACACACACACACACACCCTTGCGTGCAAACTTTCAACCCTTGGCATCCTGAGCTGTGAAAAGAGAGGAAACAGGTGCCAGCCATGAAAAAGATGAGGATATAGACAAAAGAAATTAAATGCAATTGTTGTGTGAACAATTACATGCAGAGCGCAGCCTTTACTGGCATTGAATACATAATTACACGCTCCTGAATTATGAACTGCTAAATGTTATTATACAGTAAATAATGATGATGAGGGAGGGAAAGAGTAGGGGGAAGTGGAGGAAGGAGCCAAAGTTCTGGGAGTTGTAGATAGTACATAGATATAGCAAATTACAGTTACAACAAAATTAAAAGAATACTTCACCAGTTTTCACTGGGGGCTGACCAAAAACATGTTGAGTAGTATTTACTCCATAGTTTTTAACATTTACTCCTCTGCATACAAGGGCCAGGGCAGTTGAAGATGAAATAAAACACTTAAGACTTTTCATGAGACTACAACTAGTGCTTCCTGGTTTTCTTTGTACCTGCCCTAGCAATGGCCCGGCCGAAAAGGGAACGGAGCCAGCCTACTGGACACGAAAATAAACAAAACAACCTACAATCTTTAAAACACATACTAAAGTCTTTTTCTAATATTTTAAAGCGTTTTAAATGGGAAGTAGAAATAGAACAGAAGAATAGAAAACCCAAATGAAGCATTTTGCAATGAAAAATGTGTATTAGCTTAGCAACTGTTTGAGTTGACTACTATTTTAGGACAAAAGTCATTAAAATTTAAATGGTTTTCTGGTATGTGTGGTGTGCATTCCAAGTTGTTGCATAATTTTTTTCAAATCAAGTGAATCAGAGGAAAACCCAATTGACCTCAACAGCTTCCTGTCTTTGCTCAGTGGCAGGGGGGGTGAAACCCCAAGGAGCTTCCATGAAATTACAGTGATGCATTGATTCAGCTTTTCTAAGTTGAACTGAACAGTCATTTGTCCATTTGCATTTTAGTGTGCAAAGTTGTGAATTTTTAATAAAATGATTTATGGTTGTGCTGCAACCATCCTACGAAGCCTCTCTACTCTCCAGTAACATGCTCATGTTACTTCCCACATTGTGAAAGTCAGAGCAGCAATTTTTAACTCAGGCTTATTCAATTAAAACTTTAGCTAATAATTAGATGTGAGTGTGTGTCAATGTGTTAGCATTCTTATGTTTAATCTTCGTGTGTGTGTGTGTTTGTGTTTTGACAGTAACTGTCTCAACACTGCTTTTAATTCATTGATAGACAATATTGGTTTTACTCATGAACCCACTCATTGTTTTAATCATATCCTCAAATCTTATGTGACATATGTGGTTGAAAATGATAGTTTAATAGTTATTATTTATCTGACCAATTCTTATTAACTTTTGAATTTACCATAATCGATCTTGCAGGCCGAGAGACATAGTCCCTCCATCGAGTACTGTACTTGTCCAATACTGGTCCCCAGTCCAATACTGTTCAGTCTATACATGCCTCCTTATTATTAGCACGCATTCTATAAATTTTCATTGTTATGCAGATGATACTTAGCTATAAACAACATCAAACCCTGGGTGTCTCGAAACTTCCTTAAACTAAACTCAAAAACAGTTTCCCTTGTGTAACACCATCTTCTTTCTGTTGTGTTATAGACAAGCTGGTCCTTAAAGTATATATATTATATAAAGTATAAACTATCCAATAAATTGCCATGCAAACCAAGTCATGTTTTGATACATTGTCTGTGAAAACCCTCAAACATGCTGGTTTCTTTTTACAGGTGACGCCACGTGTTGTGGGCTCTGTTAGGAGGAAGTGGTAGCACTTGGCTGCCACTGTGGTGAAACACCCTCTATCACACTCAAAGTACTGTGACAGATGGTTCATTATTTCCGTAGATGGTGGGCGGTTTGATTCAGAGATATATGTTAAATATAAATCAGTTTAAAACGGACAAGTTTTTCCCCTTTGTTTATTTTAAGGTAAGTGAAGGCTCGTGTACGGGAAAAAAAACGTAAGCAAATATACACCTGCATGTTTGTCAGTTTTGTCTTGTTTGCATATTACAGTCTAATAATAATTGCTTACCGGTCATTACTATATTATTGTAAGAGGTTATGCCTGCTTGTATTGCTTTTAATAATAAAGAATATTGAACTTCAAGGTTTTCTGTAGATCATCCACAGTGCCCATCTCAAAGTCTGTATTTCCATATCAATATCGCACAATATTGTCACAGACAGGTGTGGCGGAAAAATACAACAAAATAAAATGATACGATTGGCATAAAACCTGCTATTTTCTAATTCTAATAAAACATGTGAATCTACTGTGCATGCAACTTTGTTAACGGCATCCTTGCAACATTGCGCAAAATAGAATGCTTGGTCTCCAGCTTGGAAGCCTCATTGGTTCATTAGAGGGCCGGTCGCTACATATTATGCAGAGTGGGCTTGATGCGTGGGAACAACTTACGGTAATAAGTCCATATGTCAATTACGACTACCAGTATTGTCTGTTAAATGCATCTTTCTTTTTCTTTGTAGTCGCTCCTGTCTCCTCACTGGAAAGTTTCTTTGACAGCATAAAAGAGCCAAAGAGATTTGTTCGCTAGCTTAGGAGTTTCAATTTGGCTGTAATGTATTACGTTTTACCGGCTTGAGCAGCCCGTTTAAGAAGGTAGTGGTTGCAGGTAAGACACGTGACCGAGACAAATGTCTTGACATACGTCAAGAGTGAGTCATTGACGGATTTAGCAGAGGTTCTGGTAAATTCCCCAAACTGCAGACACCTTCTAGAAATAAACAAGATTAGTGTCTGAGATTGTCCTCTAACTTATATCTTGAGTAATAAGGTGGGGAAAAAAAACTGAGAAAGCTCGACCTCTGTAACAGGTGGTGGATGAATGCTTTTTTCAAGGTAAATGCTACCTCATTCTTTGGCAAAGGTGACAACATGCTGTAGTTGCTGTATGAGGATACATTGCACAAACGCAGATACTATGTGTATTCATGTGTGATTTGTTGCACTCAAACTTGTGGTGCTTTGTTAATTAAATTTGTCAGGGCAGTGTCCTGTATATCCATTTAATACAGAAATAGATTTCTACAGGCAGGTGACCGAATTCTTCATCTACTGCAACAGTCAGACCAGCAAAAACACACACACACACACACACACACACACACACACACACACACACACACACACACACACACACACACACACACACACACACACACACACACACACACACACACACACACACACACACACACACACACACACACACACACAATTGTGTGAACCCTGTCCTTTATCATTACCTGCAGGAATTACTCAATTTTAGTTTTTGGGGTTAAATTTATAATATGAATGTAAACTATATTCTTGTACTGCTGTTTTTAGTTCAAACTACAAATACACAAGTACATGTGAGGACACTCAACCCTGCTGCAATGCGCCACCAGGCAAATGCAGTTAAACAGGCTGGGTGGGTTTGTTCAGCAATGCTACTCATGTAATACTAATGCTACTACTAATAATGCTTATGCTGCTTGTACATGTGCAACAGCAAAAAAATTAGTGTAAACCAACAATAATTATATAATTCTTACATGTGGCAAGGAGAAGAAAAGAAGTCATTGATAAAAATATTAACATAAAAAAATAACATCTTCTGTCCGACAGGCTTCTTTAACCAGGACAGAAAATATATTTGTTATACTGTCCAAAAAAGAAGAACATAATGAAATGTTGGCTCATCTGCTTTCTTTGTTAACTTCATCTTAACAGATGTCCACTTATTTCTGGTTTTATACACAAAAGAGTAATCAGACTGAAAACAAAGTCAAGGCGAAATATATGACATGGTGTTCTTTGGGTATATTTTCCTACAAATATTTGCTAACCAATATATTGCTATATTCTACATTATCATGATTCAAAGAAAAACTCCAAAAAATGTTTTACTGACTATTATAAAATGGAAACTGGAAAACCAATGTTAATTTCCCTTTTTACCATCCAAAAGCAAAGACTTCTTCTGTGCCAAATTAATTGCTCACATCAACAAATACCCTGAAGCTTTACAGTCTGTGCATCACTGCAATCATATAGAACAGTATAGTACAATACAGACTATTTATAAATATTTTACTTTATTATTACTTGACAAACGAAAAACATTTTTTTTGTTTCTCTAAGCATTTTTTTAAAATGTAAACTCTTCCTGCCGATTACCTTGATCAGGTGTGTCAGTTAGCTGCTGATTGACTGAACACCTGGTCAAGGTAATCAGTAGTAGCTGGAGCAGGGAGAGTTGGAAAACTAGCAGGACTGTGGCTCTCAAGGGCCAGGGTTGGCCACCCCTGCTTTATTTCTTCCCCTAAAGTATTGTTAAGGTCATCCATATGATATCAGCATGACTGTCTTTTTACAATAGCAAAGGTAAGAACTCTATGGGTCCTCATTGCAACATCCTCTATCTATCATATAAAATCAACATCCTAAAATCTAGAAATACTAAGCAAAAGTAGAGAAATGTGTGAAATCAGTACATCAAATTATCAGAACCATTTTATCAACTGTGGTATAATTTATCATACAATTTTTACAACATTAATTTAAATATGCTTTGGCTGCTCGTAAAGATGTGCACAAAAGCTGCAAAAATAATAGATTATGGATATTATGGTTGGAGTTCATACATATAAAACATAAAAAAATATATTTAATGGTTTTGATTAGTGCTGGCTGTTAGCTGTTGTCATAGAAATGTATAGTAATAGAAGGTACTGTAAATCAGAGCTGGTTTTCATTTCAGTCCGAATAGGCTCCTAAAAATACACACAACGTGGCTAAAAATATTCTGGTGGAGGACTGTGATGCACATGTGCACACGTTGATTGCTTCAATAGCTCCATCAACTGCTGCCACAACTTGAAACTCAATAGAAAACACATGATAAGATACCTTTAAACAGTTGGAGTTAGGTGTCTGGTTTATGTAAGTGACTGCCCTGCAGTGGGTGCGCATACAGCTGCATTGTAAGCTCAAGTAATTCTGTCAGCTGTGCATCTTTTTCATATATGCCTAACCTTTGAACTTGATGTAACAGAAGAATAGAGATGGGACATACACTTCACTATAAAAATCTTATCGCACCCATTTATGGACATGACATACAGTACATTACATACAGTCATTCAGGTGTACGTGTCAAATATGCAGCATTGATTTTTAGGTTGCAGCCAACTATAGGCCTATTTTAAATTTACCCTTGATCTCTAAGATGATGGCTAAACAATTATCTAAACACCTGAATAACCTGTATAAAGATTTTCAGTTAGGATTTAGAACACGTCATAGCACAGAAAAAGCTCTGGTGCTACATCCACATCCAGCCTGGTTCTGTTGGAGTTTCTTTCTCGTTAGAGAGGGAGTTTTTCCTCTCCACTGTTGCTTTCAAATTGTAATTAAAGGCTTGCTGTATGTGTGCTGTATATTGACCTTAGTTGTGATTTGGCGCTTTATAAATAAAATTTATTTGAATTGAACTAATATCTGTAGAATATTTGTAGAATAACAACAGATATCTCAAAATAACACATGCAGTTGTAGTTTATTGGAAAATACACCAATACGTTTTTTTAATTTTTGTTTGTTATAGATCTAAAAGAAAATCCACCATTTCACTTTACACGTTGCTGTGATATTATTTACTTGCTTTACTTTCAGCTCTGTCCAGTTTTCAGAGTGATTACACAATGCCACCCATTGTTTCGGAGTTTGGGCCTTGCAGCAAGGACAATTTGTAGACATGTCTGAACTAGCTGGAAAGAGGTCCCAGCTCCTCGCAAGACATGAAGACATTTCTCTTTTGGACCAACCAGATAGATCTCTTTAGATAAAATACATAAAATTAACTGGAACAAAAAATAACTAATGTGTTGAAAACACTCAGAGATCCATTTTGTTGTTTGTCCATCTATGAAACAAACTAGTTTTTTTTATTCAAGTAAAACTGTGCCATCTTCTTGCAATAGACAAAGTCACTGCTTTAAAAGATTCATGTGTTTGTAAGCAAAACCTTGCAAAAGATGTGTGTGCACACGAAAAGAAATTGGCTGACTTCTCCCCGCCAGACTCTCTCTACTATTAACCACTATAAATAGTGAGGAAATATCTTGCTATGCTAAGCAGCTGCCGCATCAGAACTGCTTTTTTGCATTCTAGCAGCCCTTAGATTCTGTAATGACCTACAGACATACCTGCTCCACTACCTATGTAAACTGTCATTCATTAAGGGGAGGGACAGGGCTGAGAGGCTGCCAGTAATTTTCCAGCATAAAGACTTAACCAACACACCTCTCTGTCATTAAAAAAAAACTGCACACTGCTGCTCCAGGCCTGCAGCATGAGCAGACATTCCCGAACAGCAACACCAGCACACTCCTTGACCCTGGACAACTAGCCAACTATAGGCCCATTTCAAATTTACCCTTTATTTCCAAGATTCTGGAAAAAATCGTGGCTAAACAATTATCTGACCACCTTAGTGGGAATAACCCGTATGAAGATTTTCAGTCAGGATTTAGAAAACATCATAGCACAGAAACAGCTCTGGTTAGAGTCACTAATGATCTTCTATTAGCTTCGGACAATGGTCTAGTTTCTGTCCTTGTCCTGTTAGATCTTAGTGCTGCATTTGATACAATTGATCATAACATTCTATTACAGACACTAGAACATAGAATCGGGATTAATGGAACAGCATTGGGATGGTTTAAATCCTATTTGTTGAACAGATTCCAGTTTGTTCATGTTAATGATAAATTCTCCACACGCACAAGGATTAGCTATGGAGTTCCACAGGGTTCTGTGCTGGGTCCAATTCTGTTTAGCCTATACATGTCTCCTCTAGGTGAGATTATTAGAAAGCATTCTATTAATTTTCATTTTTACGCAGATGATACTCAGCTATACATGTCCTTGGAACCAAATGAAACAGATCAACTAGTCAAAATTCAGGGTTGTTTAAAAGACATCAAATCCTGGATGTCCCAAAACTTCCTTCAACTAAACTCAGATAAAACCGAGATTCTTATTGTTGGGCCTAAAAATCTGAGAGAGACACTATTGAGTCAGATAGCCACCCTGGATGGCATAACATTAGCTTCAGATTCTACTGTGAGAAACCTTGGTGTCATGTTTGACCAGGATCTCTCTTTTACATCATACATTAAACAAATCTCCAGAACCGCCTACTTCCACCTTAGAAATATAGTTAAAATCAGAAGCATCCTCTCTCAGAGCGATGCAGAGAAACTGATCCATGCATTTGTTACCTCTAGGCTGGACTACTGTAACTCCTTACTCATAGGATGTCCTAACAGCTCCTTAAAAAGCCTACAGCTCATTCTTTATAAGTCCTGTCAGAACTCTGGCTGCAGCATTTTGAGAGATCACATTTCTCCTACATTAGCTTCTCTGCACTGGCTGCCTGTAAAATGTAGGATAGAATTTAAAATTCTCCTACTCACATACAAAGTACTCAATGATAAAGCTCCTTCTTATCTTAAAGACCTTATAGTTCCTTATGCTCCCAGCAGAACACTTCGTTCTCAGAGCGCTGGGCTACTTGTGGTTCCTAGAGTGTTTAAATGTAGAACAGGGGGCAGAGCTTTTAGCTACCAAGCTCCTCTCCTCTGGAACCAGCTCCCTCTTCAGGTTTGAGAAGCTGACACACTCTCCACCTTTAAGATTAGGCTTAAAACCTTCCTTTTTGATAAAGCTTATAGTTAGAGATGGTTCAGGTCACTGGCAATTATTGTTAGTCACATGAACCATCTCTTAGTTAAGCTGCAGTAGACATAGACTGCTGGGGGACTTAATTTATACACTGAGCTCCTGTTTCCTTCTACCTCCTCTGTCCCATAACCTCCCATCATTGTCCCATGTTTAACTAACTTTGTCTCTTTCTGTCCAGTAGTTGTGCTTCCAGTCTGGTTCTGCTGGAGGTTTCTTCCTCATTAGAGAGGGAGTTTTTCCTCTCCACTGTTGCTGTCAAATTAAATGCTTGCTGTATGTGGGATTTGTTGGGTTTAGTTGTGTGAGGTTTTAAACCTTACTTTGTAAAGTGCCTTGAAATAACTTTGTTGTGATTTGGCGCTATATAAATAAAATTGAATTGAATTGAATTGAACTCCATAGACTTGAAAATTTTCCAGATTATTCCTGCCTGTGAATAGGAGATATCATGTCAAACATCTGCAGGTGTACCCCTATGTCAATTAGCATGTGTATTGGCTGAAAAATGATTCCACAGAGCTAGAAAAAACTACAACTTTTACAATGCAAGGGAAACTAATAAAGAGTAGGTTGAAAGATCATCATTGCTGGACTCAGTATTTGACAAACCACGTGGCTGCAGCTGTTTTATAAAGCACATCTATAATCAGCTTGCACTTTATCTAACACATGCTGACTTTGATCATCAACATATTTTGGTCATTAAAGGGGAAGTGAAATCAGGAAGCAGCTTGCTTCTCTAAGGAAAATGAGATCATGACATATTATCAAATGTATCCTGACTCTGAAAAGATCTGCAATATCACTCTCTTAAAAAAATAATTGTGCATAGGGTCAGAAGACGGATATTATATGATCAATTTCACAAGTATAGAAGAAAATATTTAGGAGCCTTAAAGATTTCTTTTAGCTATGGGAAAACCCCAGCTCAACTGTCACAAGTTCCAGACTTCATTAGACCTCTTATCATGACTGACAGCTGACCAACCAAATACAATATAAACAAGTAACAACAGTGAAGATGTTTTGTGATGGAATAGTATGAGCTTTATCAATAGCGGACCTCAAATCAGAAAAATGTAAAAAAATAAAAAATAAAAAAAAAAAATAAAAAAAAAGAGAGCTACAATCTTCTATTAGACCAGATATGTCAAGGTTACTACTATACTGAGCATTTTATGGCTTTGAAGGTAAAACTAAAGCTAAAATTTTAATTACTGCCCAGCACTAGTTGAGAGTAGTTCTCCTGTTGTTTTATTGTTATTCTGAGCTATGAATCATCATGTGTCATGTGGTCAAATTAGTCACTAATTCCATCAGATACTATACTTGTATAAACAGGCTTCACTTTATATCTGTGATGTCTGTTGCAACATGTTTTTCAGAGAAGGGTAAAATGTAATGCAAACTGTAAATTTTACATTTAAAAATAGAAACACCTAAAAATATAATGTAGGAAGTTGGTGAACCATCTTGTAAATAAAACCACATAAATAAAGACTTAATCAATTGTATTTAGTTTTGTTGTGATTTAGGGGTGTTATATAGTGGTATATAAATTCAAAAGCAACAGCAGACAGCCGTAATGCAGGCAAAGGCTGTGGCTCGATTAGAGGTTAACAGAGTTTATCTTTCCTCTCCACCATGACTTCGCCCGAGGCGCTTCCTCACACCCTAACTTCCTCTGACAAATATTACTTCCTGCAAAACACAGAGCAGATACACCTTGATTAACTGAGCCATGGCATGAGGCCTAGTTGAAGCACACATTAAGATAAATGTTATTATTAGTTATCTTAGTAAACATGATTGAAAGAAAATGCAAGTTAGGCATCCCCGGGTAGTAGTACAATGGTCCCTGGGTCTGGCTTGTCTGTTCCTGATTGGGGTGTGAGATAGGTAGCAGAGTTAGTCAGGAACCTATCAAACCTATCAAAAAGCAAAACTGTCCATCACAATATGACAACATGTTAAAAGCTATTAAACTAAAAGTATTTTATGAAACTTTTTAACCAGCTATATACATTTAATTTTTGATTTCTCCACTGTTTAATTTCCTCTGACTTTTAAAAATATTTATTTCTGCCATTTTATTAATTTTTCATCAGTATGTGGTTTGATGTTGAAAAAAGCACTGAGGCTTCAAGTATGTAAATTTGGAATTTAATAAACCACAGCCCACAGAAAGCATTTCAGCATGATCAACTCTTGTGTCAGGTTTGTGGATCACTAATTGATATATGATATATATGTTATAGTCCAACAAAAGTCAGGTAAAACACATATTTCATTTTCCATTTTGTCACACTGTCAGGTCTGTTCTGACTTCTGCAAATCTACAATATTCCTAGTAAAAATAAAATTCTTTAACTCCAACGAGAAACAGAAATGAAAATACTGTTGTGTAGTATTACACTACTGTTACTATGAAAGATAGCGGCTTGTTTCATTGTTTGCCAGCCGTATTATTGTACTAATGGGGAACGCAGCTCAACAAACTAGATATTATTAGCATGACAAAATCAACTCAACTCCACTCAAACTGCTCCTATTGATCCAAATTAGCCAGGATTCACAGGCTATACTGTATATACACAGTGCATTAAGAAAATACTCTACATTGTGCTGAAAGATAGAAAATGCCACTTTTGATGCATACAGCATGACTACCCTAAGTTGTCTTCCTCACATCATGACACACAACAACTTTTTCAACGCACATACCAAGAAACATACCACAATACCAACACACAACTTTAAATTAAATTGCAGTATCCACATAGTATCTGTAGTATGTATGTAGGTAGTAAATGCCACTCTCGCCACAACACATACTCTGTACACAGGAATCTTATAAGCAAAATAAAACTGATTGATTGGCATTTTCGGGGAATTAGAATAAAAATTCTGTAGCTGCAACCTTTAAGAGATCCGCTGGCAGTTATGGGAAAATTTGCTGTCGGGCCCTACAGTTTATTAATAGTACTGACAAATTCTTGTTGGATAGGTGGATAGAATGCAGAGCTTGTAAAGTTAAGGTCCTGAGTTTGAAACCAGCTGTATGATTAATTATTTGTTTTTACGATAATGTATCAGTATTCAGTCAAAATTACATTAAATTCAATAGTGTACGTTTTTCACTATTGAAAATGAAATTAGAGTGTGACACCGCTCAGGTGTGGAGGAAAAGTGTTAAAGGATTCATTTTGTAAACCTGTCAGAGTGAGAGCTCCGTACTTTGGGAAGTAGTTGGCGTAAGCGCTCTTGTCAAATAGCGCATCTTAAACGTATTTTCCCGTTTGTAACCTAGCTGCAGCAGTATGAAGAAACGGTAGCAGCTCATGTTCTAACATTATACTGCAAAGGAAGCCCCTAAAACAAACAGACCTTTCCTTAAAAAAATGTGGGAATTATTGTGGGCCATTCTTCTCTCTTTCTGCTTTGTTAAACCTTTATTTTCATTTCTGGTGGCTGGATTTATGCTTCATTGACCACGAAGACATTGCTGCTTTAACCGTTGATGATCTCATTTAGCGTCTATAGGATCCAGGTGGACAGAACCATCCAGTAAATGGGAGGAGGGGTAGAATTTGAGAGGAGAGGCAAAAATAAGCCGTTATTTAGTCTTATTTTCAATTCTTTACTAGAAAATTTTATGATATCTCATATATTACTAATAAGAATGTTATTATTAATAAAGATGGTCTCTGTAGGCCCCTCAAAGTTCATGGGCCCTTAGAATCGTCCTCACCCCCCTTAACGACGTTCGTGCATATGGTAACAGGTAAAGCACAAAAAAAGCAAAAAAGCAGCAGCACCAGTAATGCACACAACTGGCCTGCATGTTTCCTCTGATTCCTATAGTGAGACTTAGCTTTACCCTTTCAAGGAACACACACAAGCACACACTGTGGTCTTCTTAGATGCCTAGGCAGGTTTCCACATGAACTATTGTCTACTGTGTGTTTTGACTGTGATCCTCCATGTACATGCTGGTGTGATGCTATCACAAGGGTCATGCACTGGAGGCATCCCAGGAAACCTCTGTGGTAAATTCTGTTCCTCCTATGGAGTTATTTCTGTCCATTGCAACAAATGTCAAGTTGACCGTGGTGTCAGGTTGGCCACTAAAACAAATAAACTGCTGCAGCTGAGTAAACATGGACTTTCGATGGACACGTAGGCACTCGCTGGTTGCATAAACAACACAGCTTTAAAAAGTGGGCATTGGGAGATGTTTCTTAGAGTGCTTCGCAGAGGGTCTGCTGCAGACACCCAGCTGACCTTTTTCGACCTCTCAGTTCTTTCTGCAGAAGAACAAGCGGGTGAATTCGGCCACCACCTCTCTCATGATTATTCTGTGATTGTACTATTTCATTCTATGTAATAAATTCATGTGTTAATTTGAGCATAAAAGTTGAGTCTGTGTGAACTCTCTAACAATGTCGGAACATCAAAATACACGACAAAATGGCGTCACGAACACAGGCCTGAGGAGCCATTTCCAGAACCAACATTTGTCCGGACTGGCCCGGACGCACGACCGTCGTCATCAGTGAAGGTAAATAGCGCTTAAAGCTTTTACATGACGATTCTCTGTGTTCGAGACAGTGTGAGCAAATGTTGGTAAGATTAGAGAAATCCGATCATTAAATTCTGATTTGGCTGCTTTAAGTAAATTATCTGTGTGGGAGAGACAAAGAGAGGCGGTGGAGAATTTACCTGTGCTTACTTATACTGCTGTAAATAGCTGCTTTGCATAACCAACTGCTGTGTGTGTATGTGCTATCTTGCGCTTGGGGAAAAAATGACATGGCCTATTGACCTCTAGAAGTTACGTAGGTTAACTTGAGGCAGGCGACGTTTGAAAAATCTAAAGTACGGGCGTTGTAGTCTGCATTCGGATAAAATAAATTTAAGGCTGTGTAAGTTCTGTGTCGACGCTGGAAAATTTGGTCCAGGTATTGAGCGGGGTCACTGAACCATACCTCGTTGAGCGGCTGTTAAATTAAAGGGGAAGACGTACGGTACCGGCGTCGGTAGACAGTGCGGCCTCGGTGCAACGGGTTGTGAAATTCGGTAAATTTGACCTGCTCGATAGAATCGAAATTTATTAGGCACTGTAGGCTTGTGTAATGTATTGGGAATCTACATTAAGCTTGGAACGGATCAATCCAAGTGTAGAGCTTCCCAAGGTTTGTGAGGCCTGGTAACATAGGGATAACCGGTAAAAGCGCTTTTTGTTTATTGTGTGTTGAACTGCAGTGTGTCGATGTGTCAGTATTGCGCAAGTATAGTTAAGTTGGGGTGAGTATATGTTTAGTATATGTTAATGCATTTAAGGATAGTGTGATAAGTGCTAAGTTGTTGCGGTGTTAATAATAATTAACAGGTGTCGAGGTAATAACATTTGAGTCTGTGTCTGTAAAAGAAAAAAAAAAAAAAAAAAACTTGAGTGTGTGTTAATAATTGACAGTGTGCGTTCCCTTTTGGTCCTTTGGAGCAGAGAGTGTGTGTGTAACGGGGGAGATAAAGCCTCACTGTTCAGGGTCTGTGTGTGTGTTTGTTTGTTTTTGAACAGTTTGGGGAGAGCCGTGGGGTGAGTGCTGTGTAGATTACACTTTCGAACGTTTTGATCATTCTATCATTTTTGATAATTCTAATATTTTTTTAGTGTCCTGTGTGGACATTGGGGTAATCATTGTTTGAAATAATCTGCATATTTTAGAACAATGTTTCCACACTGTGGTTGGGACTGGTCAAGCAGGTCACAGAGTGTGTGCAGATTGCGGCCTCCTGGTTTGGTTAAAAAAGCAAAAGGGGGGAGGAGTGAATTGGGACTCCAAATTGGGCCCGGAGACGTTAGTTTTGTTCCTCTTCGCGTGTTCACTTCTCGTGTGTGTGTGTGTGAATACTGCTCAGAGCAGGAAGTCAAATAAGTCAAGTATGATAAAAAATAAAAGTATAATAAGTCCAGTAACATTCATTCCTGGTCAGTCCATTTAAGTGTGTCTCATACATACCTATACATATGCCGTATATTCATATTATGAATCGCGCCGGTTGCTTTCTTCTCCAGAGATAGGAATAATGAGAAAACATCCTCTCTTTTCTCAGGAGATTCAGAAGTATTCGAAGAAATAGAATAAGCGGACGGATAGGGCTACGTCACCCTGGCCAACAGAGGGGACATTTGATCTGAGGCAGTGGGTTGAGATCAAATCTGTGATGCAGTGTTGCATTTTATTAGCTGTGCAAAAATGATGGGCAAAAAGACAGCTCAATGTTGTAATAATCAATCTAATCAGATCACTATAATTAAGTCTCTTTCAGATGCGTCCCAGATGAATGCAGAAGAAACAAAACCTGGAAGGAGAAAGAAGCCAGTTCACCCGGTAGCTGGTCTAGAAGGGACAGACAGGGCAGTGGAAAGGGATGAGTTATTAGAACTGCCAGACGTTTTTAAAAAAAAACAAAAAAAAAACAGAAAATCTCAATTGGAAATTCCTGCAGTGAAAGTGATCTGCGTGACAGAGCAGTTAGATCACTGTGGGCTGAGTCAGATGAGGAATCAGTGTGTGTGGGTGACGAACGGGTAAATGAGGTTTCTGATGGACTTCCTCTGCTGGTCAAAGAGGCACAGCGTCAAAATCTGCCCTGGCCTTCAAGACCATATCAGAATGATCTGACTGACACTGTGGAACTGTGCAACATGTCAGTAGAACAAATAACTGACCATGTGATTCATGCTGTTGAGCTGCGTCAAAAGCAGGCAAAGGAGGCAGTGAAAGAAGCAACACGCCTGCAGCAGCGAAAAGAGGGGGAGAAAAGAGAGAGGAGGATGGTGTCTGCTCAACCAGCCAGCGTGCCTCAGACCCCACCTACACCACCAGGCATGGCCACACCTCAGGTGATGTACATTCTACCAGGAGGGTGGACAAGACGACCTCCTATGAGGAGAGGGGGGACTCCTCCAGGCCGAGGAGCAAGACGAGGATGCTGTGGAAAAACTGTGAACTGCTTCCAGTGTGGGAGGTATGGACATGTGCAAAGCCAGTGATGGAACAAGAGTCCACCTGGACGGCCAAGGAAGGCTGAGGCTCAAGCAGGGCCACTGAGACAGTGCAGGCTGTCAGATATGAACTGTGTCAATGGACGTTATCAAAAGCCAAAAAGCCGGAGGCCTCTGAATCTGTGTTCTCACCTTGCTGCACACTTTAGTACTTTAAGACTCAGACAAATATCTAAATTTTTAAAAAAAACAAAATAAATAAGTTGAATTGGTGAAAATAACTCAGTCCTTAAAGCTGCCAAAAGCTTAAAATAAATAAATGAATAAAATAAAATAAAATATTTCAATTTTACAAGGAAAGGGAGAGGTACAGTATGGAGAATATTTCAAAATAAAGTTCAACTTTATTTCAAAATAAAGTTCCCAATTCACTCACTCTACTGTTGAAATGCTTCACCTGATGCTCAGTGGTTGACTGTGTTTTATCCTCCAAGAGGTTTGGCTGTATGTGGGTTTATATGAACTTTCTTTAGTAAGTTAAAATATTTTAGTTGTAGTTTTTATCCACAGTTGTTACAGTATGGTGTCATTAGAGACTCAGATAGTCACGGGGGAAATTACAATTAGATGCAGTAGTGATTGTGGGGTTGTTTGTGTTTCTAGGTTTATTGCTTTGTGCAACAGGTTCAACAGGTTGTGTTATGTCTAATGTGTCATCTCTGATAGGTTGTGAGAATGCAGCTTATTTAGTCTGTATGTTAATTTCGTCATAGAGTCACTTAGTGCATGCATTTACAGCACTTCCTGAATTAAATAAGTTTTATCGCAGTGATTCTGTGTTCTTCATCAGGTTAGTCACTAAAGCTCAATCCTTCTTGTTTAGCTGTCAGCTGACATCGAGGGTGTAACCTTGAAGTTTAGATGCTGTATAAGGTTCTTAATTTCACTTAGTTTATTAAGTCCCAGTAAGGATAGATAAGTAAGGGTAAGAAATGATTTTTAGGGGTTGTACCAATGTGCCCATCTTAAGTTAGCGATTCGATTGTCCTCACTTTCTAAATTAGTAATTTGTATAATCACTTGGATGCAGTATGTGTGTATGGGAAGTATAAAAATGAAATGAAAAACTTGTATGTGTGGCGTCTGCTGTGGGACTATTCTTCTATTCTGTTTCTGTTGTGTCTCATCCCAAGTTGGCAAACTTATTCGAAGGAGGCCTGTTGGTTCAAAAGTTGGGGTTCAGTCGGTTCAAATGTTAACTTGGAGTGTAAATAGCTTGCGAATAGGATGATCTCAGCAGGATTCCTAGTGGAGTGAGAGAAAAAGAGATGGTAGCATGGTACAGTATGTGAGGGAGGAAAGGAGGTCAAGGAGTGAAGGAAAGGGAAAGTGTAAATGTTGACAATAGAGAGAGGAAACAGTGCTGTGAACCTTGCATTTCAGGGTGTAGCTTGTAAAAAAAAATATGCAGAACGCATAAAACTAACATTGCATGAAGCTTTGCTTGACAGAATAGTGTTTAATGCATCAACCAGTGACCTACGTTTTTATGTAAAACAGATAATTAACAAACGCAGGAGTGCTGTGTTGTTCCATTGCAGGAAAGAAGAGGTCAAAGAAGATGAAACTCCGGATCACTGATGGGCCCTGAGTGACACTGCTAACTCATTTAGCAGAACAAGGTCACAGGCTAGCCTTTCTAAATTATAGTTCTCATAGAGCAAGAGGGCTCTCTCTTAGCTCACGTGCACGATAAAAACCCTGAGCTCACGACAGTGACATGACTGACTGATATATGCTCTACGGACTGACCATGACACATGTCAATAATGTTTATTGTTGTTGATTTTATATAATGAGGGTTTAACCATTTTCATTCTGCATCTCAGTGTGTTGTTGTACACAGGAAGCTCACATTAACAACTTCAACCCTTCTCTTTAGGCGGAGCAGCAGTGGAGAAACTGTGTCAGCATAAACACCTCGCTTAAACTGATTTTCTTGCCTAACCGAACCGATTTCTCTCCTACCCCTAACCTCTGTCCACAGGTTACTTCAGTATCAGAAGAGGGTCTTCTATCTTCTGACCTGCTACAAATTGGTTAATTTATATTCTCGCATTTTCTGATTTCTACACGACGGCCTGGGACAAAAAGTAAGCCATATGTTCTATTCACTCTAACCCTAGCTCTGTAGGATGGTTTATGCTGCACTATGGTGCAGAGCTTTCTGCCTCTCAGCTATCAGCTCTCAGGTCAAGCTGGAGCACCAGTCTGAGGGGGACAGAGGATGACGCAGCAGAGGAGTGCTGAAGCCCTGGACAGTCTGGAAGCGAGTGACTTGGTGTGCTTCCCAGGACAACGCAGAGGGTGCAGTGCCACAACTTCCAGAACAACCATGATGGAAGGAGCCACTGGAGCCGAAGGAGCCGATGGAGAGTCCAATTAAACCAATTCCAGCTAGACCAAGACTTCTCACCCACCTAATATTGTGGGGCTGCGCGGACCAACACATCTATAGGAGGCGGAACGACGTGGCAGCACAGACCTTCAAGACTGACTGTTGCTGCGTGTGAGGATCACCTGTTGGAGCTGAAAGAAGAGCCTAGGCAAAAAGAGACGTCCTAGGCAGAGGACGAGCTGGAGCTGAAGTTGAAACCTGGGGATCCGGTGTATATCAAGGGGTTTTAGGAGAACGTGGGACCATGCCCGACAAGAAGGTCCCAACATGTTGGTCAAGACGACCTCAAGAGAAGTTCAAGTTAAAGGCTCTCCCACCTGGTATCATCTGAACCACTGTGTTAAAGTATCAGAGGGGGAAATGGGGAACCCTAAGATTGATGTTTAGTAAAAATGGTCCAAGTGTGTTTGTAAACTTGTCAGTAATTTGTTTTTGTGTTTATTTTTAGAGGCAGGTACCGGATTCACCTGTGAAATGTTCGGAGGTCATCAAGCTGGCTGCCCTGAAAAGTCCTGTATTAGCAGTAGGATAAATTTGGCTATTTTAAGTGATTTATGTGTCCACATTGCTAAGGTTAAACGACACTTAAAATGGGTTGGGACCTTGCTAGTGCTTATCACTGGTTTAAGGCAGTAAAGTAAATTGGGCTTAGCTTTAATGGACATTTGTCTGTCCATTGAGGGGGAAAGTTTGTGGTAAATTCTGTTCCTCCTATGGAGTTATTTCTGTCCATTGCAACAAATGTCAAGTTGACCGTGGTGTCAGGTTGGCCACTAAAACAAATAAACTGCTGCAGCTGAGTAAACATGGACTTTCGATGGACACGTAGGCACTCGCTGGTTGCATAAACAACACAGCTTTAAAAAGTGGGCATTGGGAGATGTTTCTTAGAGTGCTTCGCAGAGGGTCTGCTGCAGACACCCAGCTGACCTTTTTCGACCTCTCAGTTCTTTCTGCAGAAGAACAAGCGGGTGAATTCGGCCACCACCTCTCTCATGATTATTCTGTGATTGTACTATTTCATTCTATGTAATAAATTCATGTGTTAATTTGAGCATAAAAGTTGAGTCTGTGTGAACTCTCTAACAATGTCGGAACATCAAAATACACGACACCTCCAAAGAACTATGATGAAAAAAGACTATTTACTCATAATATAGGTATGTTTTAACAACATGCAAATCTAATGTGTTTAGATAACATATTTTACTTTTGGTTCTTTGTTTTTTTCTTTGGTTTTTAAAAACACAAACCAGTTCTACTCCCCTTTCCTTAATAGTCTTTCTCTTAACTGAACAAAGGAAAGCATTGGCTGAACAAGCAACAATGAAAGAATAAGAAACTATAAACTATCCAAACATGTCCTGCTACTATAATTAGACTGCTCACTTACAGTATGGCCCTGTAGAAGCTTAGGATTTGCAATATGACTAAAATAGTCATTGAAGGCTTATGTAATTGTCCAAAATATCCTTCCATGTGGAAGACAGGAGCATCTCCATTTTGAGCTTCAAAGTTTAAAATTGATCTTGGAAATAAAGAATTCTAATCTTTTCACCATATTAAAACAATATTTAATCTAAATCTAAAAATTTGCTAAAAATTTACAGAGAAACGCATCTAGAAAAAGAGGTACATGGTGGAAAAGAAGAGATGACAAAATTACAGAATTTTAAATTTAAAAAAGGCTATCTGGACTTTTTTCTAGTCGTCAAAAGACTAAAGTGTGTGTATATACAGTCGAGTCTGAAACTATTCCATACCTCTTCTTATACAATACTTCTGACTTAAAGATACTTTCATTCAACAAGCAATTTTGTTTGTTTTTGATCGGAAATGACACAAGCTTCTCCCAAAAGAAAATAGAACGATGTTCAAGAGAAAGAAAAGAAAAAAAGAAAAAAAATTACAATGCTTCTTATTAAACTGACCAGCTTTTTGCATGTCTCCACTTGTATTTTTTCGTCCATTCATCTTTTCCAACCTTTTCAGGTTGGAAGATCTCAAAGAAAAGATGAGTAATTATTTCTTCCACAGCCTCTTGTATTTGCCAGGGGTGTAAATTATTTTGGGCTTGACTGTACATATGTGTGTTTGATTCCAGAGAAAGAAATTTCAGTTGAGCTAGGACCACAAATAATGGCTTTCCACAGCCAGAAAGGTCCCTTTCTGGGACCTCATCAGCCATAGAATTATGATTTTCCTGCCAAACCTGAGCATATCTAGTCTGGAAAAATGTTGCAACCACAAGTTCATTGCTCAGGATTTCGGAAAACACAAAGAATATTCTCAGGTTTCTCAGCATTTTTCGCTGAATTAGTATTGTGTTGTTTCTGCAATTTGAATCTTTCCTTGTTCTTTCCACTTTTTCATTTTGCATCATTTATATATTGAATCATTGTGGCTATTGACCAATGACCTTCCATTGAACCCTTTTCAAATAATACAGTATGTTTTTGAGAGTTTTATTTTGAATTCTTTGCTACTAATAAATGCAAGAGCAGATCTGTCAGAAAATATGCAATGTAAGCTCATTTCAGTCTTTTTAAGTCTTAGATTTAGGTAGTTTTTTTAATGAGAGAGACAGGAAAACCACAAACACAGCCAGGCTTAGTGAAGAGGGATATAGAATGCTGCTGTTGTGAATATCAGCCATGGGACTGAACCACCGGGCATTTCCCATTTGTCTGTCAAACCCCATGCTGCAGCTCAGCCCTCGGGACAAAGACAAGGACGAAAGAAATGGACACACAGTGCTCTTTTCTCAGCCACATCCAGCTGGAAAGACTGGCCTTTCTGTGAGCCTTTACACATGTAGGTCGCCTTTGTGCAGTCACAGAAATGCTGGGAAATTCAGGATCAGACAGATACAAAATTATTGGGATGTTTGACAGTAAGGGATCCACTACGACTGCGGAAACTGAATGTCTTTAATTCTGTTTCAGGAGCCAAAGGAATTTGAATTTCTTTTGCAGAAAAAAGTGCCACAAATAAGAATAAAAATACTTTTTATTCTGATTTAATAAAAAGATATTTTGGAATGATTTGGTGGTTTACTTTTAATTTAAAGTCTGATTTAAAGGACATAAACTGTGTGTATATATATATATATATGCTGTGAAAAATGTAGCTTTTTTCATAATTGTTACAACAGTAATAATCAACCAGTTCTGTATCTACTCAGACTATATAAAGCAATTGGTCTTGTATTTATGACAGTGGGTAACACATCTCAGTATTACCAAGTTTTTGTAGGTCTTGTGGTTCATCCAAATTCCTCATAATGACGCACCAACAGACGGGCCAATAAAAACTTAATTTAGACTTAAACTAATAGCAACACAACATACAGCCTGAGGAGAGGGTTGGATGTACTGTCACATCAACAACATTAATAATATATAAGACCTGATGCTAGACAAACTGACAACATTCACAGCTATAGGTAAAACTCAAAATGACTGCAATCCAGGCATGTTGTTCTGCTGAAAGCCTATTATGGAACTGTTAAAGGTATAAAGGATAACTAAAATTGAGACAATGTGTTGCGCAATTAGACAATTTCATTAAGCTCTCTAGATTGATAAAGAATGTGGTGATAGACAAACTAGTTATTTAATAAAATCTCTAAAACAGTTACGAGGACATTTCGATACACAAATTTGCACCACAATGCACTTCAAAGTGTGATGAATGTGCTAGAGGGGAAGTTAAGAGGAAGCCCTGGAAGCAGCTAAGAAAAAGCCAAAGTCTGCATTCAAGAGTGTTTAAGATTTTCATAAATGCTGTGTTGACCTGGTGCAGGTGTCCTGTGTTCTATAACAACTGAATGGAGTTCTGCAACTTTCGTTTGAGGTGAGGGAATAGACAGAAGGGACGAAAGTCAGAGAATCTATAAACTTTAGGCAGAAAAAGCAGTTGAGGGAAAGGGGCCCTGGGGCGCTGCAGAGGCCACCACAGGAAATGGGTGGGACTCAACTAGGAGAGAGGGTGACGGATCAGTGGCCAAGAAATGGGTGGCGGTGAAGATGAGGGTATGTGTGTTTTTTCAACCGCTATTACGAAGACCTCTAAACCTACTGTATAACTTTTAAAATATATTCCTTACTAGAAAAAAAAGTCAACAAAAAAATTATTATGTCTGGTAATTTTTGTTGTGAACCTGAAATTTTGTAAAAGCTAGGAATTTTTATACTTTACAAGGATAAGCACATAGTTGTGATAGTTATGGCAGACTGTGTTGGTTGCAATCTTTTATTATTTTCTATGAATTCAGTTAATAGTAATTTTTAATGTCAAATTTATAGCTATTTATAGCTTCATAAGCTATATGTTCTTTGTAAAAGGCAAGGAAAATAAAATAGAAATCAGTTTCAACAGATTTTAACAAAACAAACATGGTATATTATCCTCTTGTCATGTTATTCTGTTATTTCTTAATTCTTCTCTGTCACTGCTTATATGAAACCATCTTTGAAAGCATATTCTCCCTTTCAAATCTATAATTTACTTGAATCCTAGTCCATCCTACTTTAAATTAGCTCCACACAGGGTAACTGTTAGAGCTAAACAGCTTGAAAACTGTGATCTGCAACATGATTGTATAGTGACACAATAATAATAATAATAATAAACTAGCGTGAGTGTAAGGAAACAAGTGTAAATTTGCCACAACAGAGAGACCATCTAACTGCCAGCATATTTGCAACAATCCAACAAACAAAAACAAAATTTACATATAAACTGCAGTAATGTAACATGAAGTGTTACTGATGAAAATATATAATTTACTTTTTAATGCATGGACATCCTTTCCAGATGATATTCACGAAGGAAGCCTTGCCTGTTTTTGCTCAGCTTCACACCTCCTGTTGCTGAGCAAGTCTGCTCCAAATATATGGTGACGTAGAAGGGCCAAATTTCACAGTCCTGCACAGATATAGCCCCTCAGCTAGTGAGGACCACACCCTCTTTACTGGAAATAAACTAATAAGGTGACCTAGATCAAATCACTGTTGGAACGAGAAGACAATTAAAAGAATACTTTCAATGGGGGTTGACCAAAAACATGTTTTAAGATTTAAGAATGAAGGAACACTAAGATTCCTCCATAATATCTATGCAGAGAAATTATTATTTATTCCTCTACTTAAGTTACCAGGATGATGCACAACACGTTATTCCTCTGTACCTGCCGCGCAACAGTCTGGCTGAGAAGGGGGTGGAGCCAGCCTTTCGGAGCTCAACTGGTGTGTCTGCCAATGTTTATCCTTGCATACACATACAGCACTAATATTCAATGACTGGAGGGACTGCTCTGGATTATTTAGAATACAGCGGGTTCTACAGTGTATTAGCACAGTCTGATATTTGTGGTTACTTGTACAAGCCAGAGTACAACGCAGACGAGTTATGCCATATGGAGGAGGACAAGGCTGCCCACAAGGAGCCGGTAGCCATCATCCAGCAGAGCCAAAAGCCGGCATCCGACGGCCAGCATCCGGGGACCAAAAACCGGCAGCTGAGAGGAACTGCATCGTGTCTGTGCACTGTGCACCAGATAGTTTGGGCTACATATGGTCAGAGGATGCCAAGAAGAAACCAGAAAAAACAATCGGAGCACTGAGTAAATAATATATTCAACCCTTTTTTGTTTTAGGTTGCGCTGTTGAGTTTGAGTATAGTTACTAGCTGCTGCTTGCCTTGGATTGTATGGAGTAGCGTTGGCTTACATTGTTAACGTTAAATTGTGCATTAGCTTGGCTCCCATCACCACTAATACTAATTCCAAAATTCAGTTCATCAAAACCATGAAGCACTAGTTGTAGCCCGTGGGCACACGGCACTCAATCTGCCGAGATGCTTGGAATAATTACTTATAATTTCTCCGCATTGAAGTTATAGAAAAAGAGTTCTTCTTTCTTGAATACAAATCAACATGGTGTAAGTGAAGTATTCCTTTAAGATAAAGTTAGAGAGGGTGGTTTTTATACTACACTTTCTTACCATTTTTATAAATTTTGGATGTTCGGAGAACAAACAGGAAAAACAAGCCAAAACCAAATTTCACTTCTTTGTGCTGTGGATCATAGTCTAATTTCCTTGTGGTGCAAGATCAAACGAAGCTTAATTTTTCTACTCACCATTGAAAAAACTTTTGACCTTCAGGTAACCAACACTGAGCCGGAGGACAGACAGTTTGTCAAGACGAGCCCTGACCTCCTCAGTGAAGGGCAGCAGGTTGGTCAGCTTGTCCAGTTCACCATTGAGTCGGTCGCGGTGGCGTTTAGATGGATTCGACTTTGCGCCATCGGGAGGTGGAAGTTTAGGGCTGTGGATACAGAGACACATGTAATAATGATAATAATAATAATAATGTTAATACACAAACGCATGTAGAACTGCTGGACTAAAACTGATGGGGACAGTAGCACTAGTAGTTTAAACTTTACTATCCTACGTTTCAGAGCAGAGCTTTTTAGTTGTCGCCTAGGTTTATTGCAATTAACTTTTGATTTTAAAAATGCATGTAATCACAAGAATAAGAACTGCTCACTACAAAACAACAAAAAGGACAGGCCACCTTAAATCTGCACAGACTGAGCAATACATATATAAATATACAGCAAAAAGCCTCATCCACTGTTGCGCTGACCATGTTGACACATTGATCTCACCTATTCTGGAATTTGTTTATCACTAGTGTTTAACTCAATTCCTTCAGAACACTACACATTTTATCTACACCAAAATGATGGAACTGAGTTAGTGAGATTTTCCATCTTAGATTATCACTGTCACTCAGAGAGCATTACAGTATGATGAGTATTAAGTCAATAATAAAATATTCTGGTTAAAATCACAACAAATACTGAAATCAGGGGCACAGCTAGCAGTTATGGGCCCTATGAAAAAACAAATCAGGTTGGGCCCTGCAATTCATAAATAGTACTGACCACCACTGACATGGTGGTGCAGTTAGATAGAGTGTGATTAGGTAATGTCAAAGTTTCGAGTTTGAATCTAGCTGCAGAATTACAATGTATGAGTATTGAGTCAAAATTACATTAATTTCATGTTCAATAGTGAAAAACTTATGCAATTGATTTTAGAGTTTGATGCCTTATCAGGTGAGGAAAAGTGTGTGTCGGCCATTCTTCACTCTGCTTTGTTAAGCCTGTTATTTTGTTTCTAATGGCCAGATTTATTTATTTAACATGAAAATTGATCAAAGGGTGAGCGTGTGCATGAACGGTTGTTTGTCTCTCTGTGTGTACCTGCAATAGACTGGCCACACACAGACAATGGATGGATGGATGTGTGTTGTGCATCATTAGGCCTTCTCAAATTTTTTTATGTGACTTGCTAAATATGCTCTCACATTCACTGTATTCGCTCAAGGTTTGACTTTTGCATTGTGTGTTCTCCATGAAATGCCTTTACATTTTTGCTAATTAGCAACCCACTACTTTGTGATTCCACCACTTAGTTGTTAGACATTTAAAAGTAAACATTTTAATATCAATGTAGTAAATTTATAGTTTTGCAAGCTATAATATTGATATTTATTTTTATATTATAGGATATTATATTTGTGACTGTTTTACATAGAACATATTTCTCTAATAAGTATGACGTTGAGCAAGTCTCACACAGAGCAGCTGCCTGTCTGCCGTTTCCCAACCAAAATCACATACAGATGTTCCTTCTGATAAGTCCAATCGGTATTCCAGGTCAGGTGAGGTCAATCGTCAAACTGACTGTATGTGTAAATTGTAGATGTTTTTTTTACCTTATTTGCATTTGATACTTTGACACTGCTTCTCATTTACCTACACATAAACACAAGTACACATTCACACACTGTCAACGTCGCTACACAGTTTTAGTGTGTGTGTACGCACACATGGACAGAATAGAACTAAAAAAGGAAAAAAAAAAAAAAAAAACTTTGTTTCTGTTATGTATCATGCAAACTTAAGGCTTCACAAGACACATTGTAATGGCAATGTAAGAAAAATATCAGACTTCTTGTTGAACAACAAATGAAATATATCAACATGGTGGTAAACATATCAAAAATAGTATAATATATCATTTTAATTGTAAAAATGTTACAGAATTAGTCATATAGCTGCTAATTACTAATATAAATCTTTCAAAATTCAGCATAAATTGAAAACGCTGACACTGGCGAACCCACCTTCCCTACCTCAAAAAAAGACATCTGCCTCCAATAATACTCCAGAAAACGACATATGAAATCGAGCAGCGATGGCTATCACTGCATTCCTGACCGCTAAAACTCCCTACCAGAACAATGAGTGGTCAGTGCTTATCTACCAGATCTGTCCTGGAAGGGGTGTGTACTATATATACACACACTAGTGCACAGATGAGAGTGCGGACCTCAAGAAAAACCTTTGTGGTCACACAAAAACACTTCACTCTCTGGTGAGTTAATCACACCTTTTCAGAACAATAGAAACAAAATCATGTTTGGTATTATACAATACATAAAAAATACACAAAGTGTATGACAGTTCCACTGGTATCAAGCTCAGACAATAGCTGTAAAGTTGAGCCAATAACACACCCGTCTATGGTGACATACGCCACCTTCTACTTACTTAGGTTTTGACTTTTTGCTATAGGTGGCTTAATAGTAACAAAGATCACGGTGCGTTGTTGTTGATGTGGGAAATGAAAGTTCTGGGCAGCAGATGTTCATCTCAAGAAAAAAAGAATGTATTACATGGGAAATGTATCAAATGTCTCTAGTTACAGGCCTCAAAAACAATCACTACATCTTTATTCAAATCAGTGTTTCCCCTACCATTATGTTAGGGGGGCGCCCTGCCCCTTTAAGGTCAAGTTAATATTATTTTAATTTCTGTAGAATAACGACAGAAGTAAATTATCTTTCTTAACAGGTCTGTGCTTTTTTTCCTTTTATTAAACTAAATACCCTTATGTTAACTATAAAATGGCATGTCATTTCAGTCTCCACGTTTGAGCGTTTAAAATTTTCCTCTGTATCGGACACGTGCGTCAAAGAATATGTAGCATCAGGCTGAAAAGCAGGCAAAAATATTGGCTTTTTTTTTTTTTTTTTTTTAAAACGCTCCCAGGGTGAAGATGACAACACTTGTTCTGCTGCGAGTAGCAGCCGGTGTAAACAGTATGATTCATAAGAGTGTTTTGCCGCACCACCCATACCTCCCAGTCTTAGTGTTGTATTCAACATTTAAAACACACTAATTATGCCTAAAGCAAAATTTAAAAGGCACAGATAACCAAAAAGTGACTGTGAAATGACTATGAGAGAGAAAAGATATGGTTTTACGTTTGCATCTGCAACCTGCCTCCTGATGGAAGCCACTCAGACATAGATTATAGAGTAGATGTGTGAGGGGTCCTGGAGGTTCCAGTTGGCAGCTGTAATATATGACAGCTCAATATGCCATTGTTACAAAAGATTTCTGCTTTTTGTCATAGATCCCGCACATGATACAGCAGCAACAAGGTCAATTACAGCAGGTTTTATTAAAATGGACTTATGTTTGTAAAACTACATTCATGTTGTCATCCAACTATATAGTCTAAAATTGTAATTACTTTTAAGAACTTGACGAGCCCACACAGAGCCCAGGCTGGAGCTCCATCCAGCACATTTGGGATAAACATTGAGCCCGAGGTTGTCATTAAATACGTGGACTCACAAATGGAAGAACAAATCCCTGGAGCCAGCACTCGAAAGGATGTTGAAATGTTTTCCGGAAAATTGGGGGTCATTGTAACCCGTGTACTTTGTACATCCACCCCGTTCAGCATGGCTTGTGTCCATGCAATCTATGTACGGTATCTATCAAACCACAACATGGGGATTTGTTTTGCAGTAAATCTTTGATTGTTTCTAGTTTTCAAATTTTCAAGTTTCAAGTTCAGTGCAGTATAACTATAAAAGGTTAAATGAGGCTTTAAGGGCTTCCTATCCTAAGTTTCTCACATACACACTCACTCCAACATCACCTCCACCCAAAAAAAAAAAGAAAATAAAGACAAACTCCTTGAAAGCAACTTCCCTTAAAAACCAAGGCAAACCAACAAAGGAGACTTACATAACCCTTTGCGTGAGACACAGCTATGTTAATTTGAGTCAAGGGAGGGAGGAAACCTGCCCGCCCCTTTCGAAAAACACAGAGACAGAAGGAAAGACAGGCAAAAAAGATGTTGTGGCAGTATGAAGAGGAGGAGAAGGAAAAAAAAAAAGAGCGAGTCTCATATTACGCCATCCTCCCTCTTTACCTCCCTCCCTCCCTCGTGGAAACATTGCGTGAGATCACTCTCACTCCACGTCCTGATTATGATTAATGCAGGTAGTACCACACACACACAGTGAAACTGCAGTTCTGGCAGAGTTCTGACTTGGTTTTTGGCTTGAGCCTGTGGTTCTTTATGGCACTGTTAACACACTGTCTGTTTGGTTAGCCTTGAGTTTAAACTGCTAAAACAGTTCTTTACAGCACCACGAACAGTCTAGCGTCTACGCAAAGTCAGATTAAGTTTAGTAAAGTTATTTCAAGCACAGTAAAAAGTACACAAGGATCAACTAAAGCATTATGCTTTAAAAAAACAACTTAAAAGTTATAGTAAACTATTTCACACAGCTAGAAGTTGAAAGTGAAACCTTACCCAAACAATGCTACAAAGGATTATGAAAAGTTTAATTTATTTTATCCAGCTTATTAAAACATCCCTTGTACAGAGAGAGTGTCACCATGGTCTTCAGCACTCTGTTTCAGAGAAATTCTACAGATGTTTCTTCCAGCATCTGTAGCCTGTTTGATGATCCTTAACCACAGTTTTACATAGGAACTTACTATGTACTACGGCACAAAAAATCCCCCAGAATAAACAGATCGCAGTCAGTATAGTTCAAACTGCTGCAATAGTTTACCTGCAACCATGATCACATCACACTTCTGTAAGTGTGTATAAAGAAGAGTGAGAGAGATTTTTACGTTTGGGCTTAATACTTTTTCAGTTGATGACATACACTAACAAATCAAAGTGAGTTTGCTTCAATTATACACCCATTAGAATCAAAACCTGATTCTGAAGGACGCTGATGTTCAGCGTGTGAAAAACAATGAACTAATGAAAACTGTCTCATAGCAAACGTTTACCATAGTGTAGTACCACAGCAAAGGCTACAAAAGGCAACTTTGCCCATGTTGCTTTACCACACGTTCCCTAAAAGCTGTTTATGGCATTACTTATACTTTGATCTAAACTAGTGGCCTACAGTGGACCAGTCTAAGGTGTTCTGTATTGTAACATTATCTTGTGAAGAACATTGACTAGGCTACCACTATACAAGCTTTACTACAGGACAAAAAGGTTTTATATGCTTTTAAAACTTTGAAGATGTGTTTACAGAATAATAAACAAATCATAACTATATATCTTTTTATAAGGACTCCCTACATACTGTAGTACTGTCCTTTTCAATATGACAAAAAGCAAATACCTTTGCAGCGTAACAAAGGATTTGTAGTTAGTAATATTTATGAATTGTTCTCTTAAAAGCCAAATGTACCGGCTTTTAGGTAATGACCAGGACGCCATAATGGATCTATAAAACAATTTTACTGACGTTCCACCAAGAACTGTAATAAAAACAACTACCGTTGCTACTACTAGAATTTGCATTAGCTCAAATAAGCACTGTACAATAACTAAAGGTAATGGATACTGAACATGCAATTATGATTCTGCAATGCTACAAGTGTACAAAAACAATTCTCAGATTATAGTGTGGGGCACTCCCAGGGTCCATGAAGGGGAATCTAGAAGGAAATATGATGCCGTATAGATGTGTTTGCTCAAATGGCAAGTAGAAGAACAAAGTTCAAACGAACGACGGCCTCACGGATGTGGGGTTTCACTCGCTCTCCTTTGGTAACCTCCCCACCTACAGAACACTAGAAACCAAAACACTGTATAAATAGTAAATTCCAACTCAGTGCTCAGAGGTTTTCTTCGGAATAGAACCTAGTTACGTTAGTTCCAAGCATTTCAAACTGAATTTACACAAACCAATCTGGAAAGCCCGACTGTAGATTTAGAGTAGGTTTAGTCTAAGTAATACTGAAGCAACAGGTTTTCTTTAATGTTCATGCTGGACTGGTCTGCATTGCTGCCAGACCTCACATTTCCTCAGTCTGGCCAACACTGCATAACCACTGCAGGGAAATAGATTGTATGGCCATATGGATTAAACTACCGAGACTGTAAATCGCCATTTACAGTGTAATCTACTAAGCCCGCGTTGCCATGTAACTTAGGCTGTAATGCATGCAGTCTGACTAGTCTGGAGGTGTTTGCACAGCTGTAACCACCCACAAACAGGCATGTTTTGTCTACATATGAAACAAAGCTACACGTTTTACTATACAAATTACATACAACTCATGAATGCAACACGGTACTGCTAAGAAAGAAACAGTGTACGTCATATCCCTCGTTGTTATTATATGAAACAACCAGGGACGTAGTTTCTGTGACTATGCGTGGTGGTATTACAAAAGTACTACAGTAAAAGTACTGTAAAGTAAAGCTGAAAGAAAAGGGATACCGTACACATTTCAGGGTGATCTTTTACACACACACAGCAAGAAGAGCATTTGCTTATTCTATGCAACGGAGCCACTGTGCAGTCACCGTACGAACATGGACACTGTCAGGAGTATTAACTAAGCAGAAGCACTGGGCTTCATCCACTTACATTTTCTGGACCGGCTTCTTCCGTTTCTTCGCCGCGTAAAGCGTCGTGCTCGGGAGCATGGCGAATTCCGACCACACAAAGTGGGAAAAGTAGCCTTATTCCGGGTTTTCTGTACACGGAGCTTTGAAATAATCACATTCCACGAAGGACGACGGTAACGAAAAGGTAAAAGTTAGACAATAGAAATCCCTTCAACGCCCCACGACTGCGTTTGATCTGGAGCAAACACAACTTTTTGCTGTCTGTAGTTTCTCCAACACATTAACAAGCGGTTACACCGTGTCATGTGTTTGCCTCTTCACTATTTCCGCGCGTTTACAACAACCTCCGAACGTGAAAACAACTTCCTACGTGCCCCGGACGACTTTAAACGCTGCGTCTGCCTCGCCTGGCCGCCCTCGTTGTAATCTGACAGAACCGCCTCTACCGCCGCGCGCACGCGACGTGGTCCGTGCGTGCGTAAGGTTGTGCAAATATTTAAGGTGGACCAAATCTGGGCCAAGTGACACTTGAGCAACGATAGGGAATTAACTGAAGAGCAGCGTTCCAACTGGGAAGACCTTAAGGAGCATTTTCCTCCTTATTATATTACAACATTTCCCCCAAAAGAGCCCACGGTGACACAAGAGTCAGCACATACAGCAAATATGGTCATAAGTACCGTCAACACAATGCTCCTTTAAGTGGGAATGGGTCAAGGTTCTTATATATTAATTTAGATTAATTTATCATGTATACTATTTGTAACCTGTTAAAAGGTGGAAACAAGTCCCTTTTAACACGAACCTTTGGACACTTACTGACAAAACATCATTATAAAAAAATAATAAAAATCGAAAACATAAATCTACACAAAATGTGCAGTGATTATATTTTATAAGACCGTTGTTTTCTGAAATATTTATTATTATTATTAACTTTGATACAACTCCCAGCAGAACCAGCCTCATCTACTCTAGATCGATTGGGGTGAGGGGATAGAGAAGACAGAAAAGAACAACAATGACAACTATCTTTGTACCTGTGAACAACTTGGCTGGCAACATCAAAAGAAACCTCATGGCATCTATGTTGCTATGGCAGCACTAAAAAATCTAATCGCATCTCTGTCCTATGCCACCGTTTGACTTTAAAATACACCTATTTTAGACTATTACACCTATTTAGCTTCTCTTGGACCATGAGTCTATGGCAGGTGTGATTCTTATGTTTTCCACTTCCGCTCTGTTTATTTGTGTGATTTTGATTATGGCATTTTGACTACAAACCTTGAAATGAATTGTTTTGAGCTAATACAGTGGAACAGTTGTTTCTCCTAATTGAGACATCCACACAAGGATTTATGGCAGGCAATTAAAACAAATGATAGGGCTTTTCAGCAGATAATAGGGGAATGATGCCTTGGTTGACAACATGATTACGAGTCAGTGTTTATATCAGACTTTGTCAACTGGAACAGCTGAATTGGAAAAAAAGCTATTTTGTGTTGTCTGGAGTAACTGCAGCAGCAACAGCGGAGGCTCGGAGGCCAGCAGGCATTTAATCCTCATCGTAACCATGCTTTATGACTAAAAACGCAACCAGCTTATATCACTGGCAGCACCAACATGAGCCCATGAGCTGCAGTAACCTGTATCACCCCAGGTTACTGCAGTGTTTTATATCAACACACACAAATGGCACTTACACAGCACTAATGATCCTAACTCTAACTACAGTTCTAAAAATTTGTTGGTGTGTAATATTTAAAGCTTTATTCATATTAAGGGAGGCTTTATCAGAGTGGATTTTATACATGAATCAAATCACCTGAAGAGGACAAGAAGAAAATTCAGTTTAACTTATTTTTAGTTACCAATAAACTGAAAAACTTTATTTTACTTAATTTTGATTTAAACATTCAGACATGTTTCATTTTGATAACTACAAATTTAATTTACTCACGTTCATCACTTATTCTCCACATCTTTTACAGCAAAGTTTTATAAAACAGGCTAGAAACCCAGATGAAGAGTCTCATGGATTATAAAAGTTTCCACTTGGATATTGTTGCAATTAAAAACTGAAGTGATAGTTTTTAATTTTAAAATAATATTTAGGAACTTTTCTGGAACAAGCGACACAAGCATTTGGAACAACCTATAAATTATAAATAAACTGAATGAAGGACCTGAAAAACAAAGTCCGGGCCTCATTTCAGCAGTGCTCTCTTGATTTGTTTGCTATAATTGATTATGACACTTTACAACCTGTTTAGGGAGTTTTATGTCAAAGGGGTTTGTAACTTTACTGCTTGTGACATGTCCACTGTTCACTCAGCCAGATACATGAATTGGGATGTGGAAATATTTCTCCCACAAATTTGCTCTCTATGAAGACGTTATCTCTCATTTCCAAACCGGTAAACAGCAAAAATAGAATTGTTTAATTATTTTTTATGTCACAGATGACTGTCAGAACGATGTAAGCACATGTTTTATATTTGATAATTTTTGGTGCATTGAGACTTGTCTAAAATATAAATATGTACCAAACAAAGATTAGGGATCAGGTCAAAACCTTCAGACATCTGAAGGTCTCAAATTAGCAAATGGGCCACTGACAGACACTGAGATAAAGAATATAGATCATGACATGATTAGAGGTCACAGCCACAATAAATTACAGGCCTGCTACAGTCATGTTATTTTCTATGTCAGTCTGGTGAAGAAGGGCTCGGACCTGTGGCTCACCCATCATCCCCGGTTAGTGGTGGAAGCCATGCTGCCGGAGGAGATGCGGCAGACTGCAGCTGTGGTTAATAGTCCGATCAGGGACAGGCGTGTTCTGGTAAATTGGTGGCAGATGTTGGTGCGTTTGGAGAGCAGCATAGGCTTTCAGAGGGAGGGTGGTTGGTTTGTATCAAACACTGGAACGAAGGAATCAAAAGAACTTTTTTGTCCAGAATGGAAGCAAGACAGTGAAAATGTGACTAGGTGGTCTTGTGTGAATTTAAGATCCCACAAAGGATTATTTGTTTGTGAGTTTGTTAGACCTTCTTGCACAGTGTTAAACTGGCTATTATGTTGTTATTGTATAAGAATGCAGTTTGAGGCACAGAAGACCCTTAATAATATAAATTGTACATGAGCCAAGATGTGCTATTTTTGCTTCATATTTGTTGAGCAAAACGTACATATCTAGTACAAATACTGTACAAAGAGATCGGTGACCTTTATATAAACTGAGAAGTTACAGAGACTGGAGTCATGAGGTTTTTCACCAACAGTGATGTTTTTCTGTCATGAATAGAGTAATTATCATAACTCTGCTCTGTACATGTTTTGTTTCATTTTATTTTTCTATGTTTCACATTGGATTTAAGTTGGCAAATGTTTGCAGCTTGTTTGCTGTGTCTGTATCTTAGAACAGTATGACTTCTTCATTTATTTATTGTGGGTTTTTGTGTGTATCAATAAAAGTCTTTTTAAAACGTTTTAATCCAGTCTTCTTATCTTATCTTATCAAGGCACGAGTAACATTTAAAAACGTCAGACAAAATAAATGGTCTGGTTGTTATATTGAAACGATGCACATTGGTGGCAGTGGCTCAGAAGAGGTAGAGCTGTTGGCCACCAATCATAGGGTCAGTGGTTCAAGTTCTGGCCTCCCCCAAGTCATGTGCAAAAGTGTCCTTGATCAAGACACTGAACCCCATGTTGTCCCCGGTTTCAGCATAAGCTGCACAGCAGCATGGGTGAATGTGAATGCAGTGTTAAAGCGCTTTAAATACCACTAAGCACTAGAAAAGCGCTGTACAAGTGCAGGACCATTCACCACATTCACAGTCAAATCCAAACTGGACTGTTTCCTGTTTTTGGCTTCCTGTTCCCTATAATTTGTGTCTTTGTAGCGCTATTTATTTTTGAGTCTTAACAAATACTGTATGATGATTAAGTAATAGTAAAGAACCAACTGTAAAAAATGAATATAAAACTCTGCATTGTTATTTATTGTGTAAAAGCAGTTTTTAAAAATTGTAATAATTATTTGGGCCTATTAAATAAACATTGTCGAAATTGAGATTTGCAAAAAAAATAAGGGATCATTTTTCCACCTCACTGATTTGTTTCCTTCTTTCAGACTAAAGAAAGTCTTTAGTCTAAAAAACATTTTCTGTTTTCCCTTCCACAAAGTGGAGTGTAGTCCTGCCAGTTGTTTCCCTGTCATGAAATAGTCTGGACCTCTGACCTAACAGCCTCCAACCCTGTACTTTAACAACGTATAAAAAACACAGTTCCTATTTATAACACACACTCACAGCTGAAAATTACAGTTTGTTAGATCAGCTCTTGTGGAGCACAGTGAGCTTGTTAGCAATTTGTTTAGGGGAAGATTCATCAGGCAATGAGCCACTCATGAATTTGGCTGTGCCTTTGAACTTCATGCAAATTAAAATCACGATATTCAAAATCGTTGCGCAACTTCATGATAGGATGATAGAGAGCCTTGTGTGAACAGCAACAAGTTTTCTGTACAACAGTTTGGTCAGAAGCAGAAAAACATGAATAATGGAACTGACTTCCAGTAATTTTTTCTTTAATGGGTCTGCAGTGAATCAGACCTAGTGTATGATGACCTCTTGACCTTTATCCTAGAGCTGCACCAGTATCTGAATAAAGAATTAATTGACAATTTTGTTTCTTTTAAACAGCATTAATCATGAACCTCAGCATCATCCAGTTTGATTCCAATAGGGCCAACAAACCTGTAATCGATGTAGCCATCCTGTCAGAAGCAATGTGTAAGAGGTCACAAATCAAGAAAAATATGCTAATTTTCATTTTTATAGGTGTGCCAGACGTTACATTTGTTGTAATCTTAACACATTTAGGGGTTTTTCAGTGAGTCTAGACGCTAAATGTTTACCATTAAACAAGCATTTTTTGTGCTACAATCCAATCATATTACCGATTTCAGGATTAGAGAGAAAATCTGCTGTAAAGTCACTAAACAGGAAAGTCGACAGTCGGCAGTAAAGTAAAAAGAACAATAACGTATGCCAGAGACTCTGGTGCTACAGTACAGTTAGAAGTCAAAAACAATGGCTACTGTAAACAGGAGAAACATGATGATAATGGAAACCAAAGCTTTGCTGTTGACTGGACCTAAACAACAGCAGGAAGGAAAGAAAAGTTTGCATTATGACCGATATGTACTCTCTTTCCACAAGTTACAAAGTAAAACACTTGAGGCAATGATGCAGCTCAATAAACTGTAAAGGTTTATAGAGAGAATTTGATGCATATTGTCTAGCGTCTATGTGGTTATCGAGACAATAGTGGTGTGTTACACACTCCAACTACAGTACAAATCACTAAAGCACTGGCCAGCTCAGCTTGGACCCCTGCCCAGGCAAACTGAACAGGAGAGAGAACCCAAATGCACGACTCTAGAACTTGAGGAGTAATTTAATTAAACACAAGACAAGGTGCAAGTGGGCTACAAACAACACAGGTGACGGAATGCTAAGAAACCCCTAAGATAAAACTCACTGCAGCAATAGGGCATATAAATCGAGTACAACAGATTAGTAATCTAACAAAAACACAGTGACACCACAAATAGATTCAGGGCACAGCACAATATATCAGAACAAAGAAACCTACATGAGAACAAGACAAAACCACACACGTGACATGCATAACATACATAACAAACTTAAATACTTAATAAACAGATAAAACAGATTACACTAATTACACATAGGAAGTTACATGACACCAGAGCAAGACAAGGCAGAACTAGGAGAACACAGCTCAAAGCTCCAGCAGGCCGGAGGGCTGAATCACAACCCGCTTTATTGGGAGCTGGATGAACAATGACTTCCTTTCTCCACTGTTTGCTCTAAAATACAAAAATCATAAAGCAGTGTAACATCGAAAATACAGTAAGTACAGTTAGTCATTCTCTTGTTCACATTACTTAACTAATTACTGTTACAAGTAAGTAATTAACAGTAACAAGTACTGTTACTGTTACTGTACAGGATCTGATTTATGTTGTCGACATAGCAGCCAGTTGCCTCTATCAGCTCCACATGAGCTTAGATCTGTCTCGTGAACCCACCTTCTCCACCGTCTTTTTGTGCTGTAAGGACACAGAGAAATGAATCTCTCGTGTTTAAAAGCAGGTGACGATTTTCTGGCTCACATTTTACATCCTAAAGAAAGATATGACACAATAACCTGTACAGTAGCTGTGTTTTTCTATGCAAGCTTGGCAATTTGACGTAGAGAACTAGTTCTACTATTGCAGCAGGAATCACATTAGGTGCTTTCACCAAGTTTACCATAGACAAAATCTCGTCCATGCATTAAAGCTTATGTTCCGGTGAAAGGTGGACTTTGTCAACTTGCAGCCATTGTTGACCTATTATTGAATAAGTAACCTAAAGAAAACAATGAGTATTTTAAATAAGGAAATGATGAATGATTGAGTCTCTAAGCAGGCACTGAATGCAGTCATGGATCAATCATAATCCATTCCTACACCACCAGTGGCATGATGACAATTAGTTTGACACCAACACAAGGAACTGTTTCTTTGGCTTTACTGATAACAGCAAAGCTTTGGTTTCACGTGCAGTAACTGATTTGGTTGGACTTCGGCACAAAATGTTCCGAGATAAAATCATAAAAATACTTTCCCCTTAAATACATGGGGCCCAAAAACTCTGTGTTTTAGAAGCCAGAAACTAACAAGGATGAAATGGGAAAACCTAACTCAGTCAGAGGACTGAGAAAGGCTCTGTTACAATTGGCCCCTCGCGGCTCGAGGGGGTGCTCGTGTCATGTTTGCTTTTGTCTAGTGATGTCTTTGTTTTGTTCTTGTTGTTCCTTGTTTGTGATGGCACCTGTTGGGCACAGTATTTCAGTCCCTGTTTCTGTTTCCTGAGCTCTTTGTTAGTGTGTGTTACGCCATGCCGTTTCTTGTGCAGTGTCCATGTCATTGTGTCTCCTTTCTGTCTCGTTTGCTTTGTACTGTATCTTGTTTGTTCTTTCATGTTTATGTTGTCTTCAGCATTTTGAGTTATTTATTTTTTCCTTGTTGCCTTGGTCTTTATGTTTGTTTCTTGTTAATTGATTAAATATTTATTATTTATATTTATTATTTATTGTATGTGTGAGGGTCTTGCATTTGAGTCCTCCCTTCTACAGTAGTTTTGTTTGTGGGCCTTAGCAGTTTGTGTCCTTCTGCTAAAGCAAGCGATTTTTAAAACAGTTACTATCACTATCCCGTACCACCACATAAAGACAGATTTTAGTAAACAGCTTTTTGTTTGATTAGAACAACACCACATCCCTGCACCAGAGATATTTATACAACTGTGCACATGTAATGGAACCAACGTGTTGTTCAGAACAGTTCCCAGAAATCTGACATAAATAGTTTTAAAAATGACTTGATGAAAATTCATTTATTTTTGGATTGGAACACAGCGCTGCTCTTGTGTAAATGTTTCTGAATCAGAGCATCAGTGGTTTGCTTATGCTACCTAATCCTCACTCTGTCTGACTGTACACTGGAACTTCCCAATTCCTTAGAAAACTACAAACATGGGGTTTTCAAACACACCAAGTTTTATATTAACAGCAGCCTGTCAGCAGAAGCAAACAAACTAAATCTAACCCTTGAAAGAAAACAGTGACTGAGTACAGAATAGAGCGTCACTCACAGGCAAAGGTGTAGCTTTGGTCCCTCGTCCCAGTCAGTCTGATCAATTTCAGGAGCTGTTTTAGGGTAAAGACTTTAGTTTAAGGGTTAAGACTAGAGCTTTAGGGTTTGGTTGAGGTTGACTACTTAGTTTTACTGATCGTTAAAGTGAGAGTTTGAGGCTAGGAAATGCATTATAGAGGGACCAGTCATTGTTTTGGCCTTCAGGACGTACTCCATCAACACAGACTGTCACACAAGAGACATACAATTATGTGGCCCAACCAAAAATCTTCACAAGAGCAAGGTTTTGATCTAAAATTGCTCTTGTTCGGCACAGTGTATAAATATATACACAAAGCTTGTGCAAGTGTTCTTCTACTTGTTCCTTAGTGAGAAAAACAGCATTTCCCCAAAGTGAAAATATTGTGTGGAAGATAGTGTGTGTGTGTGTGTGTGTGTGTGTGTGTGTGTGTGTGTGTGTGTGTGTGTGTGTGTGTGTGTGTGTGTGTGTGTGTGTGTGTGTGTGTGTGTGTGCGTGAGATGGTGATGTTAATCAACCCCATGTGAGTAGAAAAGCCAGACGAGCTGAGGCATACTGTGTATGTGGGAGTGTGTGTCTTTTGGAGGAATGGGGAAGTTCATTAGGACTACACACACACACACACACACACACACACACACACGCACACACAAATGGAGTGACCGCGGCTTTCCATAAACCCAGTCACCCCTTCAGAATAAAATCTGAGGTTTTGGACTTTCTTCACTTGCATTTGCTTTCTTGTTCAGAACTCAAAACATTGTGAGTTCTTTAAACTTTCTTGCTTTTGAGTCAGACGTGCAGTAATCGATACTGTATGAACAGGCCACTAACATTTACATCCTCATGGTAGTGAACCTGTGGATAACAGTGGCAACATCTGGGGAGGAACAAAGGTAGAATAATCCTGGTCTTATTAAATAGCATGCATGTATATGGTAGTGTTATTGCTTCTCACTTCGTCTCTTCTATTGCTCTTCTTTTTTCACATATTGCGATTTGACCCTCCGGCCTTCTGGAGTGCTGTGATTTGTCTTTGTTCTTGTGTGTGCCTCTTCTGTGGTGACTCATCTTGTTCCTGTTTGCCTTTTGGACTAATTATGAACAATCACATACATACATTTACATATACATTTGATAAAAGCTGGTTGTTACAGATGGCTCTGAACTTTCTCATACAGTAGTTAAGCTGCTAAAGAATGAGATGCGAGAGTACTCTCTTCATACACTAAGCTCCTATATCTTCATAATATTTTATTTGTTTATATGCCACCGTTTTGTTTCATGTGACTTTGCACTTCTGTTTTCCTACAATAATTTAGTTGAATATTTTAATATTGGGCATTTTGAATAATATAATAAAAACAATTTAAATGTTTATAAAAACTGATACAAGATGTAAAAGGTTATTACTATTTTTATTGTTTATATTGTTTTATTTAAATAGCACCAATTGAAAACAATTACATATAATTTCTATTACATTGAAAACCAGATAAATGCCACTTGAACATTGAATTATAAATCAATTAATAAATGTTTACTTTTTATTAAATGTTAGCAATAGGAGAGGGGATTGGAGCTGGTTCCACAGGAGAACTATGACAAGTCGGATTTTTCAGTTGACATAGTAACAACTCCTGTTTTGGATTTATTTCCGTTGCTCTGCCATTGTTTTCCACCCATAAATCACCAGAAGTCCACAGCGACTCAAATCTGAAACAAATCCCAGACACCCTGGAAAGATGTTTGTGTCCGAGCTTTCACCAGCTGACAACCCGCAGAGGCCCAGAGAAGTAATCTGGCATCAAGGTTTAAGACAGACTAGCAGTTTTCCAGTTGAAACTTAAGATGACAAGACCACACACGCTCAAATGAACAGTCCTGTGATGAAAGTCTGGCTGCAGCAGTAAGACTTTTCCCGAAAGGACAATTTTGATGGATTTTGTTAGGTAATAGTTTACAAGAGGGTCTTACTCATCATCATGTAGACAGATAGAAGAAAAACAAACGTTGGGAACTGTTTCCACTCTGACGCACCCTGTGAAGAATAATGGAAGTTTCACCAAATAAGGGGTTCAGTTTTCCCTAGGGTCAAGAAGCTTTTGTGAACTTTCAACGTGTTGAAAGTGAGTACAACATATGCCCTTTGCTTGGTTGTTATATGGTTACCATGGGCTTCTCATAAATATTTTGTCACTGCACCACATCAAAACAGAACCTATAGATGATTTTTATTTTGCAAAAAATGCTACTGCTTTCATATTTTATGCACATTACTCACAATACGTTTTTTAATTAGCCAACGCGAGAGCACAGACATATCGTGAGACTGGCCCTTTGAACAGATGCATTCTGGGAAGCGCTCTCTGTCGCCTCTCATCAGTTTGTTTTTCTTTATATAAATATTTATAACAATGTCAAGAGCAGGCTGATGTATCTGAATTGATATATACAAATAATTATTCCACCTACCGTATCTAGGGAGGACTACAACATGGAAGTCGGTGAAGGTAAAAAACAACATTATCGAGCCATATTAGCCAAAGGAACCGCTGATAATTCAACCTAGCTAGCTTGGCATGCTAACGTAAATACACTCGCATGTGTGGAGTTTATGTTTTAGTGTTCATGTTGCCAGTTAGGTGCTATGTTTTTAGTAAAACTGCAGCGATGTGGCGCATTTAAGATGTAATCACGGTTGTTGTCAAAGCTGTAGGAAGCTGAATGAAGAAATGAATGCCCAGTAACAGCCATACAAACCCAATCATTCATCGCCCTTTAGCCATCCGAATCACAAAAAGGATGCATTGATGCAAAACATGTAGGGGCGGTCATTGTCTGCTTTCATAAAATTTTAACCGTTTTTTGATGCCACCTAAATTAAATTTCTGTATAAATTAATTTCGTTAGGCTAGATTACATTTTTAGAAATTTAAAGTACTCACCTGGCATGTACATGCTGAACAAGTTCTATCTAGATTACTTGGGCTTTTAATATATATTTTTTTATTTTATCAACTACAGATTTTAGGTGCAGTCTAATTCTTTTTTTTTATTTTGTCATGAATTTGTAAATTGTGCAGAGTAAGTTGATATCAGTAGATCTTGATGTTAAAAAGTTGTAGCCAGTCTGTTGAGTTGTTCTCCATCTGCCAGGTTTCAGTGGTGCCACACCCACAGAGGAGATGAATGGAGCTGGAAATTTGATGGATTTCCTGGACGAACCATTTCCTGATGTGGGAACATATGAAGACTTTCACACGATTGACTGGTTAAGGGAGAAATCAAGAGACACGGATCGCCACCGCAAGGTTCCACAAAGTTCTTAAACAAACACATAAATACACACAGACAGGAATAGCTATAGCAAATTTGGGAGTGCAGGTTTATTAAGACTGATTAAGTCTTGTTGCTGATATTTGACTATCAATATCATTCATTTTCTCTTTGTTGTTTCTCTTATAGATTACTAGTAAGAGTAAAGAGTCACTCTGGGAGTTGATAAAGAGCCTGCTGGACGCTTGGTCAGGATGGGTGGTAATGCTGTTGATTGGGCTCCTCTCAGGTCAGTAGGGGATGATAAAACATTTTTCCAACTGGCATTATCATTAGCCTATTTTTAGGTTACTAATAATGAGTCCAAACATTATCACAACAAATAACAGTAAACCTATGACAAACCTGTGGCACAAAACCTTTCATACTGGATTTTATATTACAACTACTACTACAGAAAAACCTCTATGCTTAAAATGAACAAAAATATTATCTAACTGACTTTGCGGAAAAACATACTTTGTTTTTTGCAGGAACGTTGGCTGGAGTGATTGACCTGGCGGTGGACTGGATGACAGACCTAAAGGAAGGGGTGTGTCTGTCAGCCTTCTGGTACAGCCATGAGCAGTGCTGCTGGACGTCCAACGAGACAACGTTTGATGACCGAGACAAGTGTCCACAGTGGCAAAAATGGGCTGAGCTGATGACTGGCCACACAGAGGTCAGACCTGGTTCTCAGAAAATGTGGACAAAGTCAAACTTAACCTAAACATGTATCTGTCTTTCTAGGGCTGCACCTAATAATTTTTTTTCTGTCAATCAATCTGTTGCCATTTTAATCTGTAGATTAAGCATACCTTTTTTTAATTTATTTAACACTTTATTTATTTGAAATATTACATTTTCAAAGTATGCACTGATGATCAGCTGATCAACAACATCCAGCACCAGGAACACCCCTTGCAATATTGTTGCAATATTTGATGTGAAGAGGTGGACGATTGTCTAACATAGTTTACAGCCACAGGACACTTGTTATGTAAATGACTTCTGTATGTTGTTGTGTCTGTTCAGATGATTTTAAATTCTCACAGATTGAGGAACAACTGTTTGCAAAAGCACAGTAATTTTATTTAGCTGTTTATATTAGATTTTCCTTTATCTTTCAGGGAGCTGGAGCTTATGTGTTGAACTACTTCTTGTATATTCTTTGGGCACTTCTATTTTCCTTCCTGGCAGTTTCACTGGTGCGAGTCTTCGCTCCATATGCATGCGGTTCAGGAATCCCAGAGGTATGATATTAACAAACGCACATATTCAGCCTGATGCCAAATATAAAATAACGCTTATAGAGTAAATGTACAAACATTGTTTTATCTGTTTAGATCAAGACAATCCTAAGCGGCTTCATCATCCGAGGATACCTCGGTAAATGGACCCTGCTGATCAAGCCGGTCACTTTGGTATTGGCTGTCTCATCAGGTCTCAGCCTGGGAAAGGAGGGTCCACTGGTCCATGTGGCTTGTTGTTGTGGAAACCTCTTCTGCAGCCTTTTCTCAAAGTACAGCAAGAATGAGGCTAAACGACGAGAAGTATGTTGTGAACTGTTGCTCTCTATACGGCCTGTACATTTTTGAAAAATATTTCAATTTCGATTTTTTTTTTTTAATTTTGGATTTTTTTGTCCTGCAGGTGTTATCTGCTGCAGCAGCCGCTGGAGTGTCAGTGGCCTTTGGAGCACCTATTGGAGGAGTTCTGTTTAGCCTGGAAGAGGTTTATCATAAATGCTGCTTTAATTAAAATTATTAAATTTCATTTTTTTTTTTTTAAATTTTTAGTCATTTTTTAAAAAATCACTAGTAATGTCATGTAAATTCCATTTGAAACTTCATTTGAAAACGAAATATAGAAGATTTGATGGTTTCTGACTAATACAGTAGGAAAGTGATTTTTTTCAACTGTTCCAAATGAGATCATTTTTCTTTATCAATTCTCTTCCCTTCCCTTTTTCTGCAGGTCAGTTATTATTTCCCACTAAAGACTCTATGGCGTTCGTTCTTTGCTGCACTTGTTGCTGCCTTTACTCTTCGCTCCATCAATCCGTTTGGCAACAGTCGCCTAGTATTATTCTACGTAGAGTACCATACACCCTGGTACATGGCAGAGCTGGTCCCCTTTATTTTGCTGGGGGTGTTTGGAGGTCTTTGGGGAACCCTCTTCATACAGGCCAATATTGCCTGGTGTCGGAGAAGGAAGACCACCCAGCTTGGGAAGTATCCGGTCCTAGAGGTCATTGCTGTGACTGGTATAACTGCCGTGCTGGCCTACCCCAACCCCTACACCCGCCGCAGCACCAGTGAGCTTATCTCTGAGCTGTTCAATGACTGTGGTGCACTGGAGTCCTCACAGCTTTGTGATTATATTAACAACCCCAACATGAGTCGGCCAGTTGACGATATCCCAGATCGACCAGCTGGACCTGGGGTTTATAATGCCCTGTGGCAGCTTGCCCTTGCACTTATCTTCAAAATAGTCATCACCATCTTCACTTTTGGCATGAAGGTTAGTATGAAAAAGATAATACCATTAGCGTCTCAAGTGGGGCTCTAATTTTTCTTATGGAAAAATATTCACAGTGGTCTCAGAACTGCCTGTGGTATCTGAAGATATGTTTTTGTAACTGATGATATCCTGATTCGGTTTCCTTTTCAGATCCCATCAGGCCTCTTCATTCCTAGCATGGCAGTTGGAGCAATTGCCGGCCGTATCGTGGGGATTGCTGTAGAGCAGATGGCATACCACCACCATGACTGGATCATTTTTAAGAACTGGTGTCGGCCAGGTGCTGACTGTGTCACACCAGGACTCTATGCCATGGTGGGAGCTGCAGCCTGTCTGGGTGAGTAGATGGACTGCAGCATTCACCTGCTACTTGTCAATGTAAAACTGCTGTGAGCACTAAATTACATATTGACCCTACTACTACTAGTACTTATTAGTAGATATTTGGTACACTACAGTGGTACTCACCATATATTGACAGTTGGTTTGATTATGAATTGTATTTTTTCCTTTTACCACCATTTAAAATTCTTGTGCAAAGGTTAAGGCACACCTTGATTAATAAAGATATTGGTGATTTTTTAACTGAAAAGACGTTAACTCAGTCTCACTTGGAAATGGAAAAATGCAAACAATTTTCAGCAAACATTGGTGCATTACTTCTTAAGCCATAAACTGAACAAAGATGCAAAATAATAACGTTGTGGCACTGTGCAAAGATTCAGGCACCCTACATAATCAGTACTTAGTAACACCTCCTTAGAGGCAGATATCACAGCTTGCAAACGCTTTTACTGTATATAATGTTTTCTAGGCATGTTTAGGATCATTGTCCTGTTTTGGAAACCATCTTTCTTTCAGCTTCAGCTTTTTTGCATATAGTGTGATTCTTGCTTCCAGAATTTGCTGCTATTGAGTGGAATCCGTTATTTCCACCACCCGTGCAATTTTTCCTGTGCTATTGGCTGCAACACAACCCCAAAGCATGATAGATCCACCCTAGGCTTAATAGTTGGCTAGGTGTTTTTTTTCATGAAATACTGCTCCTGTTTTTCTCCAAACATGCCTTTGCTGATTGTGACCAAAGAGTTCTATTTTAACTTTAAGATAAGATACAACTTTATTGATCCCACACTAGGGAAATTCCTATGTTTTTAGCAACAGTATAACAGTTTCCAAGAAAAAGAAAAACAACAGTAATAACTGTTCACAGAGACAACAACTTTATTTATAGTGCAAAAAACAACAACAATTTACCACCTGTACATACTTATAATAACAAATCTCTTATACACCAATACATAAAGGAAAAATTTTGCTGAGTGTTCTGTGTCCTGAGACACTGCACAACAACAGATTGAGACCATTGTGTAGCACTGCACTTTTGAATTGTACAGTCTGATGGCTGTGGCGAGGAATGACTAGTGGTAGCGCTCCTTCCTGCACTGTGGATGTAACAGTCTAGTGCTGAAGGAGCTGCTCAGAGCCTCTACAGTGGCGGAGGGGTTCTCCATGATGGATGTTAGTTTGACCAACATCCTTCTGTCCACCACCTCCTCCATGGACTCCAGTGTGAAGCCCAGCACAGGTGTGGGCTGGTGTTTAGGATCAGGTGGTTATTCTCACACAAGTTTACAAAGTCAGCGATGACCCCCCTCTACTCCTTAATTTCTAGCATATAAGAGGTAACTATGCACCAATGTTTGCTGAAGATTTTGTGCATTTTTTTCATTTCCAAGAGAGAATGTATTAATGTCTTTTCAATTTAAAAAACATTTTTTTTTAATTTATTAAGAGGTGCCTAAGCTTCAAGACAAGACTGTATTCTGCAAAAATGTTTAAACTTGTTAACAGACTTCTTCAGGTTTCAGGTTAACGTGACAGAAAAGATGTTGGACTTCATAAGTATCCTATAATAACATGCTTGTGATTGCACCCATGCAGGTGGGGTGACCAGGATGACCGTCTCTTTGGTGGTCATCATGTTTGAGCTCACTGGTGGGTTGGAGTACATTGTTCCCCTCATGGCTGCTGCTGTCACCAGCAAGTGGGTGGCAGATGCCTTTGGGAAGGAGGGTATCTATGAGTCACACATCCAGCTCAACGGCTACCCCTATCTGGACGTCAGGGATGAGTTTACCCACCGCACCCTGGCCACTGACGTGATGCGGCCCCGCAGGAATGATCCTCCTCTGGCAGTTCTCACCCAGGACACTACCACTGTCGAGGACGTGGAGACTCTCATTAAAGACACCGATTATAATGGCTTCCCGGTGGTTGTGTCCCGAGAGTCAGAGCGGCTCATTGGCTTTGTTCAGCGCAGGGAGCTCACACTAGCAATCAGTAAGTTAATTAATAAGACTGTAACACCCACTGGAGTAAATATGCACACAAATTTTTACTTTACATATTGTATCACTACAACCTCTTTTTGTACTTTAAGTCCAATATTACACTACCGTTCAAAGGTTTGGGATCACTTATGTCCTTATTTTTGGCAGAAAGGCACTTTTTTTTTGCAATGAACAATTGAGAAATACACTGTTTACATCACTAATGTGATAAATGAGTCTGATTTTTGCTGCAATATTTACTTGGGTGTATAGAGGCCCATTCCCAGCAACTGTCACTGCAGTGTAGGAATGGTACAATGTGTCTGCTCATTGCATCAGAAGGCCCAGATTACCAGATGATCTCAACAAATTAACATCCAGAATGCCAAAGGCCTGCAATGCTGTAATTGCTGCAAATAGAGGATTCTTTGACGAGAGCAAAGCAGTTTGAGGATTAATAAAAAATTATATTTTCAAATACAAATCATTAGTTTTAACCTTTTCAATGAGACTATATTTTCCATTCTTTTACAATTTATGCTGGTAAATAAAAGTGTAACCTTTTAATGGAAAACACAAATTTTTCTGGGTGACCCCAAACTTTTAAACGGTATTGTATATTGTACTGAACAAATCATTTTTGGGATAGTTTCTCTAAATCCTGGAGCAGTAATGGTCAAATCTATAAAAAAATTTCAAGACTGGTTATATCTACAATAATATCAAAATCCCCAGTAATCCAGACACAAACAAACATGGTTTGACTGAACTCCATGCAAAGTAGAATACCTATTCTACTTCAATGTGTGATCTCTATCAGGATATGTTGAATGGATGAGAAATCCTTGACAGATTGACTAGATTTGTATGTATCTGCACACAGAAAATGCACGTCAGAAGCAGGATGGTGTGGTGAGCAGCTCGGTGGTCTACTTTACTGAAGACACTCCACAGTTGCCTGCCACCAACCCACAGCCACTTAAGCTGCGACGCATCCTGAATCTCAGCCCTTTCACCGTCACAGACCACACCCCCATGGAGACTGTGGTGGATATCTTTCGTAAGCTCGGCCTTCGCCAGTGTCTGGTCACCAGGAGTGGGTAAGAACAAGAACACAAGTGTGCATATCAAATATAGGTGCAATTCTCTGATGGTTTATTTGTTCAGGCGCCTGCTTGGCATCATCACAAAGAAGGACGTCCTGCGACACATGGCTCAAATGATGAACCAGGATCCTGAGTCCATCATGTTTAATTAGGGAACATACACAGGTAAAACAGGTCTGATGCTACTGTAATGCAACCTGTGACCATGAGAGCACTACTCCATGTGTTTCACAACACTTCTACTTTAAGGGTTCTAGTTCACACTTTCAGAACATGGCCTGTGTGCAGATTGAAAAGAAAAGTTATGTTGCAGACAATTCTGAGAGCACGGATTGTGTGTAGAATTTTGGTTCTTGGAGCTCCCTGTCTGTTTGAACGTTTCCTTGTTTAGTGCTGCAAGAAAATCATAACGCGTAGAAAACTAAAGTTATTATTGGGACACAAATAATGTTGTTATAATGAAAATTATCTTGTTTCATTAGTGTGTTATAATCCTTTTTACCTAAAAGTTTGTGCCATCGGTTTTACCTTGCAAGTCTCAGGTTGCAACTGCAACATGAAATACAAAAGTACAAATCATAATTCATCCAGTGACGCATTGTCAGACATTTTTTATTAGACTAGCAGAGACAACAAATATTTAATTTGCAATGGTAATAAAAGGGAAAAATATTATCACATTGAAGAGCTCAACTAAATGTTCCATCTTCTCAGTATTAGTTGTAGTAGTTTTAAAGAGACATTTGTGTATGTCCTCACTTCTATGTCATGTGTACTATGCATTGTGCACAAAACTTCTAAAACCCACTTTAAATTGAATTTAAATTTGTGAAAATTCAAATTGAAACAAATTCTCTAACCATCTAAGATTTGAGAAGAATGGTACCTTGACCTTATTTATGTTGTAAAATATTGGAACCAGAGATTTAAAATAAGTGAGTATGTATTCAGCGTCAGCAAACCCTAAAATTAGTGTGAAATCTTTCTGTCCCAGATTTTATTTTAAGTACTGATGCACCTTGTTTTCCCTTGTTATCACTACTGCCATATTTATATTAACACTGGATAAAGTTTAACAGCTACATGTTTTTGTTGGAACTGCTTGAATGCAGAAACTGACATAATGTCTTTACTGTTGTAACTGGAGCTTTTTTTTTCTTCAGCCCAATGTTGGACACAATTCTCAAAATGTGACCTAAAGGAGCCCACACATGCTTTTATTCATGCTAAAGAATTGGACCTTGATTCCTCAATAGGGTGTCTGTAACTTTTCATTTCAACAAGCTCAGCAGATTGTCCACACTGCCCGTCTCAAAGTATATTTTCAGCCCCCCGGTAGAAAACGCTGTTTTAGGAGTCCGTCGCACGCGCACTTGATCGCCACACCTCTTTGCGGAAGCGCTCAGGTCACAAAATCCCGCTTGTTGTTTGCCTGAAGCTAGCGACTAACAGCACGCTAACGGTTAACGGCACATTACCGGCCCAACCAACACCGGGCGGACGGCAACGAATGGACCTCATGGTTCTAGCTGGAGAGTGACGCTGCACACAGCACCTCGTAACACGGCAGTAGCTGCTTAGCGCTGTTGCTGTCTGCGGTAGACGCTGTGCTGCAGCTTCACGCTGTCCAGTTGTGTGCGTCAAAAAATACTGATTTGTATTCTCCTTTTTCTGGACCGCAGGTGGTTCTGTGAGTAGTTGGCGAGGATGACGTAGTACTGTGGAAATAGGACAAAAACCGTGCTTACGCGGGATTGTCTAAAATAAAGTGCACTTCTGACACACCCGGAGTGTGTTAACATGAACCATAACCATAGAAATGTGGATAAAAATAGTGATTTTTGCATGTGCGGGCACCTTTAAAGGTCTTGTTATATAAACTGACGTTAACTTCTGTTTTTGTGGCACAAAAAGCTAAATTTAGCTTATTAATATTATCAATTACAGACAGGCATTTGACTATAAAGACACTGAAAACAACATATACATGTGTCTTTAATGTTTATATTTTAACACAGATGTGAAAAAATACCATGAGAATATAAATAATGTGAAAAATGACCATGCTGCTCAACCGCTTGTTCCCATCATCCACCTCTTGTGTTGGTACGTCTGCTGTAGTGAAAACTAACCTCAAGTCATAGCTGCTAACAGTTGGAGAATTCTCGTTAAATTAGCAATGAAACAAGTCAAACACTTTATTTTATTTAATGCCAGAATGTATTGTTGTAAATATGTTATTTTGATTCATTGATTTTGTCTGAAACACCAAAATGTTCTGTGATTGTGTTTTTATTTTAAACTTTATAGATTATTCTGAAGCATGGAAAATGAGGTACTTGCACTATTTGTTGAGAAATTGTAAATAAAGTGACATTAAGATTGAGACGGTAAATAAAGATGGTTCATATTGCCTCAGTTTGAAGATTTTTCTCTTTATTTATTTAATTTTTTATTACATCAAGCACCCAAACGCTCACGATGAACTAGTGCATGTGTTTCTGTAGGTGTCGTCGTTCTGCGGCTCACGGCGCTGCAGCCTCTACGGTGTCTGCTGTGGGACATGCCATGATTTACTATGGCAAATAATCATTTTCTCGCCTTTAATGACAATGAATGACATGTAGTTTGTCAGCTGTATATGTCCCCCAATTACCAAAAACCAGCGAATAGTGGCACTACTGTAACATAAAGTAAGGGCAGTTTCTGGCCGGAGGCAGCGTCGCCACTTTGGACTTTTTTTCTAGGAGCGATTCCGACCATCCGGTGAGTGAATGTGTAACCACCAGTCACCGGATTAATTCCTAATTAATTAACGGGATGCAGTCTGGTAGTGCAGGTTAACGCAAACTGTACTTCTCCATTGCTGTTATAACTTAAGCAGGCAACTTAGCTAGCTTAGCTAGCACTAGTTTGACTGGATTTTGGATAGAAGCTGGCTAGTAGCGAGCTAGCGGGGAAAGCTAACAGCTACATAAACTGTTATGATATTTAACAGTTGACCTTATTGGCGTCGTGAGATAATTTTGTTTCATTTAAACCAGGCTTAACAGATTTTATTTTGAGCCTTTAAGTTAGCAAACTGGAGTTACGTGTAGTACTAGCCGTTAGGGGCATATGACCGTTAACTCTGAGTGTAAGTGAGCTAAACTTCGCCTAACTGTCGTTTTTTATTTTATTAAATTGTCGTTACAGCACAACAGCACGGGAGAATGAAAGCGCAACCGCAGGACGTTATTGTGCTCATTTCACTACCGTTAGCTGCCACTTAAAGATCACAACTGGTGCATGAACGGGGCCAAATCCTGCAGGTCCCACCAACTGTAAGGTTTAGTAGACAAAACGTGAGCAGAAAAGCCATCTGGTGTCCTCCTCGCCTTTCGGTTCCAGTCGCAGGCAAAAGCAGCTGCGGCCATGGAGGAGGAGGTGAATACGGAGTATCTGCTGGAGCAGGTGACACAGAAGGACCTGGGGAAGAGGCTCCAGGTGGGCCAGGAGCTCGTCGATCTAATCCTGGATGAGGAGCGGTCCCCCAAGCTGGAGCAGGACCAGATCGTGATGGACAGGCTGGTCGACGCAGTGGCCAGTTCCTGGGTCAACTCCAGCAACTTCAAGGTGGGGACAACTGATAACAAATGTTGAAATGCTTCTTATTGCTGGAAGAAATAGATCCCAAAAAATCTAACTTCCATTGACATTATTTTAAAAATAACTCACAGTTGGACAAGACCCTACACCTACACTCAGCTGTTCCTATGCAGCTGTTGGTGCATAATGGGACCACGAAAATGAACCACTTACATCCTTAAAATTAGCAACATTTGATTTTTAAGATGATGTTTTGGACACTATATTCTCGTATGGATTCGTGATTACGATACTTTGTACACATTTTGCGAAAAGGAGAAATTATGCACTTCAAAGTGAAAAAGTGCAGTTATTGTTATAACAAATCTACTAATAGTTAAATATTAAAATCAAAGTGATTGTTTCACTGTTGAAGAGATTATCACATTTGAAGATTAGATTTTCAGTCAGTACTTTTTATTAATTGTTGGTAAAATAGTAAAACAGGTTTTTCCCTTTATTTTAGGACCTTCAAATAACTGTCAGTGTAGAAGTCTAGGGTTGTTATTCACAAACTCAAGTTGGGCATATTGTAAGTCACTTTCCTATGACAAGATCCTCTTTCTTTATCCCACATACTGAGTGAGTGACTCTGTTTGTGTGTGTGTGTGTGTGTGTGTGTGTGTGTGTGTGTGTGTGTGTGTGTGTGTGTGTGTGTGTGTGTGTGTGTGTGTGTGTGTGTGTGTGTGCGGGGCGGGGCGGGGGCTTCTCAAGCTACCAGTCATTATAATTGAATTTGCTACAGGAGGTAGTCTGAGTTTTAACCTACTGTAGCAGAGATTTTTGTCTGTCTGTGGGACAACGTGTGCTTGTGTCTAAGATGGATTGCTTTTAGTTATTTAGCTTAGAAACTGCTTCCAAACAAATGTTGATATTAGTGCATTGTAACAGAATAATCATTATGCATCTATGACAATTCATGATCATTTTCTTGCATGTCATCATGCATTTATCATACCTGTACAGATAGTACTTTATTTTTTAAAGGCCGTTTTTTCAATAATTTGGTCAAATCGTTGGATGTGGTTTCTACAGTACTCAATTCTGTTGTTACTTGAACTTTAATGAAACATCTTTACTTTATTTTTAAACACAGACATTTAAAATGTTTTAAAAGTATCAGTAGACTACTTTAATGATCCACCTTGGATCACAATAAGCAAACCTAGAGAAAGCTACATTGATTTTCCACAACTCTTTATACAAAAAGTGAAGCAGAGGAGATGCAGTGTATAACAGGTTCTATCATCACTGACATAAACTGACAAACGCATACAAACACACACTAACTTATTATTAGAACCTGTCATTTTATTGACATCCGTGCTGTCCTGGCAATACATCCTCTTCTGGTTTAGTGATATGTGCATGGCTGAAATGGGGGCGAGACTCCCAAGCGACTGTGATGATAGCGCTGAGCTTAATTTAGCACCATTAGCCCAGTTTACTTCTCTGTGTGACAGAACCAAAGGTGGGGAGGAGCAACATTTTTCAGTATTTGCAAATCATTTTCATATGTACTTGTGCTTAATTGTGTGCCTTAGTTGTGTGGGTTAAGGATGGAGCTGCTTCACAAGCTAAGCTACCACTGTAATGGTGCTTGTTAATTGATTTGAGAACAACAAGCACATGAACTGGGCCTGTCTCAGAAGTTTAAAGTTGTTTAGTTAATGGTAAATGCAGACAGGCTGATCTAAAAGTCAGCATGTGTGAGGCACGTACAGTAGCGTAAGTATTGAGTAAGCTTTTAGGATGATCTATTCTGAATCTGTCTATACGGTATCTCATTTTGGTTTTATTTTGAGGCTAAAAAGTTAATTAGTTAGCCTACAGTGGATTCTGAATTTGATTGTGAGCTAAGACATGTAGATAAAATGTGCTTTTAGGAAATCAAGACAAACAATTCAAATTCAAAGAAACTTTATTTATCCTCAAGGGGCAATTCAGGCAGGACACGTTAGCACCATGTCAGGTGTATAACAACCGTATAGAATCTACAGTACACTTGTAAGATTGAATAATAATAAATGATAGTAGAAGCAAATAATAGATCGGTGGAGCATAGTGAGAGGGACTTTTCCATCCATCGCCCACCAGGTGGCAGCAGAGTGCCGCGTTCTTCCTCGTTGCTTTTCGACACACAACTCCTCTTACGTTCGAAGAGTATTTTCCAAAAATTGCACCAGAGCCCGAACATTAAAGTTCAGGTGGTGCGAATGTGTTGATATGGTGTCAGCAGGGAAGCTCTCACTACGCGTTCATTGAGTCTCCCAAACCACCCCATGACAAGGAAAGTTGCCGTTGGCTGTGGAGAAAGGATACTGTAACATCAAAGTACTGACTTTACTCATGGTGCCACTTAGGTTTTACGTTTTACCCCATAGAAGTAAAGGGCTAATGGTTATTTTGTTGTTTTGATGCATAAAACGAGTTTACTGTAAATATTTTGAGGGAATTTAAGTAGAAACCCCTTTGTTTGTGCACATTACCCATAATGCTTTGCAGGCCACATTCAAAATCTCTAGTTATTTTGACAATTGTAGCTTATATTGACTCAATTATTTTTTCTATCATGGGTTTTGAATGACTTTAACCCATTCTATCTTTATCTTTGCTTGTTTTTTGTTTGTTACACATCATGTAATAGGTGGTATTACTGGGGATGGATATTCTGTCAGCTTTGGTTAACAGACTGCAGGAGAGATTCAGGACACAGGTTGGAACCGGTAGGTTGTTTCACTTTATTCATTTTATACACTACTCTTTTTTATTCTAGTAAACATTTTAGTTTTTCTATGAACTTTCTGTGACTTTCTATTCTGTATTCCTGTTCAGTTCTGCCTAGCCTCATAGATCGAATGGGAGATGCCAGGGACCAAGTTCGAGAACAAGACCAAGCACTTCTGCTAAAGATTATGGACCAGGCTGCAAACCCTCAGGTGCTTATCAACAGGCACATATCTGGATATTGGTACTGGTACTGAAACCAGTGGTATTGTTTCTCAACAGACCTGGATGGGTTTGTTTGGTGAACCACAGAAAGAGTTGTGACCTCTCTAGTAGTGTGTAGCCGCATCATACTGTATGAAAAGCAACATCATAAAAAGAAAGCCAGGGTTTCAGATAACTCCACTGTGTGTCACGTAAAACAAAGCCACTGTATATTTAAATACCAGAGAAGCAATTTACATTATTTCAGTGTACTTCCTACACAACTACACCTAGCACAATATTTTTAGATTTTCTATTTATATGTGGTAGTAGTGTCGAAATTATTATCTTAAGCTAAATGCCAAAAACACAAAATTCCTTACCACAGTAACATCAATCAACATCCTTCAATATTTGACTGAATGTAAAAGCGACATTGTTTTTAAATTTGTCGTTTAAGTACATGTGGGAGCGAATGATGGGAGGCTTCAAACATAAAAACAACAAGACCAGGGAAGGACTCTGCCTCTGCCTCATCTCAACCTTAAATGTGTAAGTGAATGTAACATCTCAAGCCAAATAATTCCACAATATATGTGTTGATGATGAAATAATTTATTTGCACCAAATGTCAGTGTGTTGTCATTTGTTGTCATAGTTAATAATCAAGCAATTGTGTCACAAAATATCACTTATCCTGTCTTCTTTTTGTTCTGGAAAACTTAAACCAGCCCTCAAAATGTTATTCTATGTTCCTGTAGATAGGTCACACAAGAAGGGCAAAACAGGATATTTCCTGTAGTGTGGGATATACAACTAAAAGTTCCTTGTGTATAAAATCGTCTATGTAGTTTTTGCACATGTTTGTACAATAATCACATTTAGGACAAAAATAACTGTAGCAGAGGTTCTGGTTGCTAAAATTGGCACTGTGATTGTTATTAGCCTCTTATTTCTAAAGTATAATAATGTTACTAAAATTGATTTTTTTGTTAATCTTACATAGACCAATGCATTTATTCTTATGTTTCAACTTTTTACAATATGAATACTGCCAAATGGCTGCGAACAAGTAAAATGTTTTTGTTTCAGCACTAAATAATTTTCACTTGATTTAGGGACAGTTAAATAGACAGGTTTGCGCTGAAATCAGCATCATGTATTTTTCTTTTTCAGTTTTGGATCTCAGAGCCTGACACTCAGTAAAATTGTTCCTCACATCTGCAGCCTCCTTGGAGATCCCACAAGTCAGGTATGAGCTAATGAGATCAGGATGTGTGCTTGCCAGTCAAACTGGAAAGACATTTATTTAAAAATTGTAAAACAGAATGCAGCAGTTTTATTGGTTCTTGGCTGCCCTCTGCTGGACAAAAGCAAACATTACAGTTGACGTTTGACGCTTTTCCTTGTTTGTTTTTCTAAACTTTGAATTTTTCTTTAAAAAAATTACTGTTATAACACACATGAGCAGGGATCAGTGCTGTGTCCTTAGAGACAGATCCTGCTCTCTTAACTCCCAGCCCCTTGATCCCCTTAATCAGCTCAGCAATTTGCTGTCCACTGACAAGCTGCAGAGCTCTATCATCACTGAAATCACACTTCCTTCTGGTGTCAGGAAGCCATGCCCATCAATTTCCCTTCCTAAAACCAAAAATACATTAGTTGCACTGAAGCACTGGTCTATGTGATACAGGCCATTATTATCACAGTGATCATGCATGCATATACATATTAACTGAATATATATATATAATGAATCATTGATTAATATATGTGAAGACACTTTCCCTTAAACAACAATCATTTAACAAGGTAGGAAACAGGGACCAGAAACGTATCGTACCCCTTATAGGAAAAAAAATAATCATTTGATTCTAATAAAGTGCTAAGTTGACTGTTTTTAAGAGAATCCTACTGTATTTAGAGATAGTCGTTATTGTCATTGTAACAAGTACAACAAAATTGACAACTTTCTGCAGGGTAAAAAAGTAACTGCTCATTGACCCCTGCTCCATAGCGAAGCACTAGCTGCAACATCATTATCAGTGAGTATTTATCTGTAACTGTTTTCCGTATAGGTACGTGATGGAGCCATGAACTGCCTTGTGGAGATCTACCGGCATGTTGGAGAACGAGTGAGAATGGACCTGGGAAAGAAGGGCCTGCCTCAGTCACGGTGTGTTCAGATGTTCTCAGACAAAGTTTCACAGGCAACAAAAGTTGTTTTGAATTTTATTTGGCTTTTTATATTAGCTGCAGAGTTAGCATATTTTACTGATCTAGATAGATTTGTCGTAGGACAGCCTAGGGGTGTGCCATATCATACTGCCCATGACCAGTATTCATTTCTACATGATAAAAAGGTTCATATTGTGATATGTTGATTAGATAGCAACGAATTACAGTCAAGGTGCAACTAAGGTATAACTAACTGCTATCAAACCAGCCGTCATTCATTGATGTCATTCCTAAAGTTATTTTAGTTATTCATAAACTAAAGTGCTGCTGTGTTAAATGTTTATTTACTGTGGATTTAGCCTCAAGACAGATTGTCTGTCATCAGTGACACTATTTCACTGAAGGACAAGGATGGAAATGCCCTTTGTTCTGTTTGCACTAATAAACACTTCTGTCTGTGAGCTGCAATCATGAATAAAATGTTGTTTTTTAACTTCTATCTTACATACATATCATTATTTCAGAGTTCCTTGAAATATCAAATATAATTTTGCAGCCTTATTGCCCACCCCTAAGTAGCCTATATATATGCATATTTCTGCTATGAATGCTGTATTTTTTACCATAACATCACCAGCTGATTTGAATGATCTGCTACCTCTGTTCAGGTTAAACGTCATCTTCAGCAAATTTGATGAAGTTCAAAGGTTGGGAAACATGATCCTGTCGCCTGTGTCAGGTAAGCTCTCATTTTCTGTTCCCTTCTTTGCAGACTAAGTAATGCTTCATCACAGCTTGATGATTCTGGTAGACCACTGTTTGTTTCTGTGTCTGCTTAGTTTACTTATATGCAGCTTGTACCACCATATGTGTACATATATAGGTCTTTACTAGGGCAATACTCCCTCTAATTTGGTTGTTATTTCCCCCATTCTTGATTGTGAGCTGTTGTTGTTGAACTATGTCTCTTTTAATGAATTATAGAGGGGTAATTGAGAATTAAAAAAGACAGAACCAGTACTGCATACAAAGATTGTGCAGAATGTATATTCTCTTTTTTGGCAGGCATTTGTGACAGTGTAAAGAGGTCGTCAAGATTTTCAGGAAACAAACAATTGATGTTTCATCCAAACTGCATTAAGTCTTTATACTAAAACATGCTGTTTTATTTATTTTAAAATCTGCTAAAACAGAGATTTGTCAGTTATACATAGAGTGCTCTCACTCATTGTTGGTTATGAATTTTTGATGGCTATGAAAGTTCTTGGTTTCCACCCTATGCAAAGGGTTGTGTTTGATGTCTTTTAGCCAGAAGGCAACCTGAGCTTGTTTCTTTGTACTCTGTGTGCTGAGGAGTTTCCAGCTGCTTCACCTTAGTAAAGTGACAATTTTTTTGGTTTAAAGGGGAATGAAAACTGCTTTAGTTTCAGCTGAAAATAACATAACTGTAATGGATAGGATTGTGTAAACTGAACTTGGTGGGAAGGATCACAGTGACCTGAAAATGAGAGAAAGGTTTATAATGAGAGTGAAGCACACATAAGAAACTAAAAAAGGACCAGTTGAGGCCATGCACTCTGGCAGTCAACGGGCTTTTATTGTGTAGCAGTGCTGTCAACTGTTGTCTCCAAAGTCACAAGAGGTGGAGGAGAGGAGGAGTCAGGCAGCAGTGCATCGACTCTGAGCTAGAGTCAGGATAGTTTTTTTTCTCCAGTTGATCCACAAGTGAAGGCATCATCTTGCTGTCAGGAAGATTCAACACATACTAGCAGGTATTGATATTTTTAAATTATGATTTGTTGGGATCTCATGCTAAGGAATACATAACTAGGAACTGAATACTTAGGTAACGGTGGTTCAGCTGTGCCTGTAATATTACTATTGTGGTTTTATTTTGACAGTAACTTTAAAATTAAATGGACAATAACTAATGTCAAGTGAGTCAAGTTGTATTAGGAGAATTGATTGTTTCTAAAACCTGGATGTTTCTGCATTTTGCTTGTCTTTCTGCTTTGTACCTGTTGAGGCTAACAGGATAAGTAGAGACATCTAGGTAGTTAGTTTGCTCCCATAGAAGACTAGGAAAAAGCGAAGAAGAGGCTGGGTGTGGTGACTGAGTCTCTTAGATATGTTAATATTAAATATGGTTCTCCAGTCATTATATAGAAACAGTGGCTTTTGCTTAAAATGTTTTAGATCATAAGTAGACTATTGTAATTGTATCTGTTTTGTAACTGTTGGGTATTTTGAGCCAAACCTTTTTAAACAAACAAACAACAAACTATCTAAGTCCAAATACAATTCTAAGGTATTTCAATGTTGCTGCAACCTCTGGAAAGAATTGTTAGGTGGATGTTTGAATTATTTTGTCCTACTATAACTCTGTAAATGAACTATAAACACAAGTCTTGTTTTCTGTTATGTTTTAGTATCATATTTTTCTGGTGATGAACTGCTTAAGTCCAGCGCTGGGGTTAGATAAATATTGACCTGACTGTGTGTATCACCCCACTTCAGGAGGTGCAGGGGGTGTTGAGTGATGACGCCTGCTACTCGCTTCTAGCAGGACTTAGGTTGCACTGTTGGAAACCTTTTAAATAATGAAAAGTATACAGAGACAGAAAGAGAATGCAGTACACAGCAGCTAGTCTCTCTCCACTGCAGACTAGGAGGACCACTTAAAACGCAGCGTACACCTGTCTTTAATTTAGGCTAGCTGCGTTTGAGCTCAGTTTATACAGCTTTACATCATTAATATTGTCTTATTAAACTATTGACACGTAACACTACAGACGACATAAAAGGAAACATTTTCTTTCCAAAGAAATTAAGATTGACCTGTGCTAGAAATACGCAAACAGATACATTTTTTCAGTAGTTACTTAATAAATTAAAGTAGTGTAGGGTTTAAACAGCAAAAGCAGTTGGAAGTGCATTATTGGCCTGGTATAAATCATCTTATTTTCATAGCTTCCACTAAAGTTGTGATTTAATGTCTACCATTCTTAGCAAAAGGTTTGTAAAAAATGCTTCTTATGAGAGAAAATGTTGTAAACTTAAGCTGCGATCATTAATGTCTCACCTCTCACTGTTTATTTTGTCAATTTGCTTTGATAAGTTCATCTGTCAGACTCTGTATATGAGCTTCCAAAGACTTTGTGAAACTGTCAATGTACAGTAGCTTGGGACTATTTGTGATGTTGATGATTTAAAAGAGTCAGTTAATTTAACTTATGATCTACTGTATGGAGAAAAAGCAGTCTCACATTGTGTGCAGTAAAGCTGCACCATCATCAGCCATATAGTTTTGGCTCGCATCCCTGGGACTGATGTTTCTCTGAACTTGACAGGTTATTTTACAAGCACAAATGTTTGAATGTCTTATTAGCCGAGACACTATTAAAAGCCTTACTGAGATTTCTGATCATATAAGCTGGTGATTAATATGCTTAGAAGCGAGATGGACTCTGCATGACCTGCATACATAGCAGGTGACTTAGGCACATGACGGCTTCTTTTAGGGAACATTGTTTGTCTATTAAAAGTACAAACAACTGCTTACAACATGTTTTTTTATGAATGTGGCTCGTATCACAATGAACTGAACAAAGTTTTGTTACATTTCATGACCATGCTGTGAGGAAAAATGAACTCAAACTGCTGCACACTCTGACAGATGACAGTGACAGTAACAGAGGATCTCCTCTGGGTTTTGTAAGTAATTCTGATACCCTGTCTGTCCCTCATCTCTAACTCCACCCACCAGCTCCACCCCCATGCGGAACTCTAGGGTTTGTTCTGTCAATGATCCCTCCCTTCTCCTCTCATTGGTTCACACTTCTCTGTCCTCTTCCTCCTGCTTTTTATCATCACTTCTCTTCATTTTCTTCGTCGTGGGCTTGTCTGTGTGTGTCCTCTAAAGTAGAGGCAGGTAGAAAGACCTTACTAAAGCACGTGTTTTGTGTCCTGTGAGGGTGAAGGCTCAGCTGTGTAAAAAGATGTGATGGCCACAGAGGACCAAAGGATCACCTGACTGTCTGTTTGTCTGCCAGCATGCTGAGGAAACTAGTCTGCAGGCGGATCTGCTCTTGTAAGCTGCTGCTGCTGCTTCCTTTAAAAGCAAAGAGGGACTGAATGAAGCTTGCTAGCTTCTAATCAATTATGAATGGAGTTGACGGGAGAAAGGATGGTTATGGTCTGGCTGGTGTGACTGTGTGTAAGAGGCATCGTCTAAAGTGTAAACACTATAGGGTTATTTTCTGGCCTGCACTCAGCTGAATTGTTGTGTGTGTGTGTATATTACACAGGATGGGACGTAGTCCTATTGTCTTTCTCTGAGTAAAGTTAATGTCACAAAGCTTCAGAAATAGGACAGAGTCGGTCTGTGTGCTGGAGAGTTAAAGGGAAATCCATTGTCTTTTTACCTTACTTTATGATTTATTTACAGATGAGAAAAAAAGACAGCTTGAGAAATTGATGCACAACATCTGTGGTTGTAAGGATTGCAGCAGTATTTATGCATGTAGCTTTTTATTTTGCTGAAGGGCACATCCCGTATACTGTACTTCGTCCTTACATTAAATGTCTGCCCTTTCCCTTTAGACACTGAAACCTTTTATAAGACTGATTTTGCTGCTTCACCAATGTGCAGCTATTTTTCTTCTCCTTTCTGCTGCATGGTCACAACTTGCTTTTTGATTTGTTACAAATGTTAAACTTATGAATGCTCTTTATTCCTGCTGCTAGTTTTTGACAGGAAAGAGAAATGGGCTGGAGGAAGTTCTCCCAAATTCTCCTGTATTTTGTCCTTTTGTGCTCACTCCACATTATTTTCATCAGTAACTGTTTTCAGTCCCCTTACTTGTAAAAAGGTAATAACAATAATAAATGTAATAATTAATAATAATGTAGATGAGAAAATCAATACTACCACATGTCTCATATGAAAACATGAAAATATAAAGCCAGCAACTCATTAGCTTTTCTTAGCACAGAGACATGAAACAGCTGCTATTATCTGCCCTGGCTTATTGTCTTGATCTAAGTTGTTTAACTTGAGCCGATTTGAGAAGTTGTTGTTATTCACATACACATACAGCTCATACAAAATCCTGTTGTATTATACGTAATAATATGTGACAAAAGTGCACTGCTGCTCGGTGTGTATACTTGTGCGCATGTGTGTGTGTCAACCTTAAATAATGAAAGACGATTGATTGCTAGCCAGGCAGAGTCATGTGCTGAGGGCACTCAGGAGAGGGGAGAAATTTATATGTGGCTTTTTTTTTTCAGATGTTCAGCAGACCAACCTGTAAATATGTCCCCTACTCACACAACAGCATCAAAACAGAGGCTATATCATATAAGGGCTGTGATATTGAAGGTGGTTGTAAACTGTAAATATGCATTTCAACCTCAAATTGAAGCTGATGCCTTGTTTTTTTTAATTCACCTTCATTCTACAGTTTGTTGTCCTAAGTGCTCCTAAGTGCTTGTTAGCCTGTTATGGGGTTGTGGGAATGTGTGCTGTGATCATTGGGTCAGTGTCAATTGACCACCAGCTAAATCTTAAAAATGCTAAAATGCCAGAGCCCGCCTATCTGTTGTGTATTGCCAGGGTTCTCAGCAGTGGCATTGTCTTTGTTTAGTCATGTGACTAGAGCATTCTGATGGTCTTTTGTGCTTTCTTCTTCCTACTTTAGATAAAAACTTTGAGGACGATGACTCAGTGGATGGCGGCCAATCCACATCTTTGTCCAAAGGAGCCTCACTGTCTGGAAGGAAGACGGTGAGCATGGGTTCGTTTCGACGTCCTGGCTCGACCGCCAGCGCCAAGTCTACAGGTCAGAGTCTGATCTACAACTGACATCATCTTCACAACAATCACCACACTCTTTTTGGCACTGACTGTTATCATTACACATCAAAGATATAATTGAAACATTTACTTCAAACACTGTCTGAATGTCATATTAGACACCTCTTTATGTAAAAGACACCTTTTTATGTAAAAGTGTCACCTTTTTATGTAAAAGTGTCGATTCCAGGTTATAGGAAATTGCAACTGTATATCATATTTATATCTCCTTGCATTTTGACGATTATTGTAGGAACAAATATACATCTTTATCTATTTATAAATTTTTGATTATAGCTAATAGCAACATTTACTGCATACAGTACAGACCAAACTTTAGACCAAGACCAAGAGTGTGCAAAGCAGTAATCAAAGCAAAAGGTGACTTTAAAGAACCTAGAATATGACATATTTTTAGTTGTTTCACACTTTTTTGTTATGTATTTAACTCCACATGTGTTAATTCATAGTTTTGATGCCCTCACTGTGAATATACAATATTCATAGTCATGAAAATAAAGAAAACTCTGTCTGTATTGTGTATATAGTCCATATCTATTTGCATATTCCTGATTACTATAGCAACGGCATATATACGCTAATCTATGTTCATCTATTATAAACAACACATTGTCTATAGTTGATATTAACTACCCATTTGTATCATCCATTTTTTTTCTCCTGCACTTACTGCTTATATCACTAATTGTAATAACAATAAAGTTTAATTTTATCTAATCTAATCTAATACAAATAAGAGAATCATTTACCATCCTTTATGCATTTATAAGCATTTGTCTGGCTTTAAATTCATGCTGTTGTCTGTAGGGAGAGACGGGTCTGGTGCTGGAGCTGTGGATGAGGAGGACTTTATCCAGGCCTTTGAGGATGTTCCCAAAGTGCAGGTTTGCTCTTTTATGTTCCTTATTTTTATTATATTTATGAAAACATTCTTTGGTTGAGTTTCCCTCTCATCTGTCCTTTCATTTCTCCTTTTACAGATCTACTCTAACAGGGAGGTGGATGAGGCCTTGACCAAAATTCGAGATGTGCTATCAGATGAGAAGAAGGACTGGGAGCTCAGAGTGGCAGCTGTAAGAAATCCTTACATTTCTGTCAACTCAGCATGTAGTAGCAAAGACGTATTTAGGCATTGTTGTTTCCTGTTTTGCCGTGTTCTTCCAGCTTAAAAAGGTGCGTTCACTGCTCCTGGCCGGTGCAGCTGAGTTTGACGGGTTTTTGCAGCAGCTGCGTGTCATAGAGCCAGCTTTCAAACTGTCTGCCAAGGACCTCCGCTCTCAGGTGGTGAGAGAGGCCTGCATCACTCTGGGGTGAGGCCACAAAAATCTGCTGCTACTGCATGAAAAACTAAGAAATACCACACTGTATTACTCTCCTCTAGCACCTTATACTCACTTCTACACACTATTCCATTCCAGTCACCTATCGTCAGTGCTTGGCAGCCGGTTTGACCACACAGCAGAGGCCATCATGCCAACCCTCCTCAATCTGGTTTCCAACAGTGCCAAAGTCATGGCCACTTCCGGTGTGGCAGCTATACGGCTCATCCTCAGAGTATGTAAAGGATTTGTGTGGTTAAAATACTTATACATGCAGTTATGGTGAGGATCAGTGATACTGAAAGCCAGATAGGTAAAAAAGATTTCACTTCTAAATTCATGCAGTCATGAACAGGGACATAACATGTTTTCAAGGAAAGATCAAATTGATTTCCAATTACTTTTCTAAAACCAGATTTTTACAAAAAAGATTCATTTCTGCAAATCATGTTTCATGTGAACAAAAAGCACTGGGTTGAAAAACATAGATGAAATGGCTTTGTAAGTTTATACATTTCTGTTGTATGGGGTTATTTAAAATGTCGGTTCCCACATTTAAAACCAGTATCATGCATTTTGCAGCACACCCACTACCCACGTCTCATCCCCATCATCACCAGCAACTGTACCTCCAAATCTGTGGCTGTCAGAAGGTGAGCCACACAAATACAGTTTTATTTATTTTTTCATTTAATCTAAATATTAAAGTTTTTTGTTATTGGTATTCTGTATTTTGTTTTAATCTTTATTATTTATTTTATTATTTATTTTTTTCCATTGTAATAATACAATATGTATTCAGTGTGTTTGTGTTATATTCATTCTTAAATGTTATTTAATATTGATATGGTCATACAATGTATTTTAGATTTGATGGTGCTTCTCTGCAGCTTCACAACCCCTAAAATAATTAGAAATAGAAGATATGTATAGATATATAGAGTATAGATGTTTTGTTTGTGTGTTATCAAATTTTCTTTCTCTTCTTTGCAGACGTTGCTTTGAGTTCCTAGATTTGCAGCTACAGGAGTGGCAGACAAATTCTCTGGAAAAGTAAGAAAGAAATTTATAAAAAGAAAATCAGATGCAGAAAAGTAGACTTTCAAGATCACTATTAGAAATAATACAATAGAAGGTGCTATTATAATGTGTAAGTATGAATGAATTATATATTAATAATTAGATATACAAGTCAGAGTTAGAATTAGTTGTTGTAATAGCATCATATTACATAAACCTCTGTAGAACAATTATAAAGTGACAGTGCTACCAGCAGTAGCTTGTGAGTGGCTTAAAGCACTACATGCTGACTTGACAAGACACAAGGTCTAGGTCAGCAGTTTCTCCTGGCAATGTCGGGGGGGGGACTCTTTCTGCCTCTCAAAGGCGTATTCTGTTTCCATCCCACTGCTTCATCCTGCCACAAGGGAGAAACCCCTCCATACCCAGGAAGCTCTCTGGTTCTCATCAGTCAGTCAATCCATGTGTGATTCTACATATTACAAACTGTGCTCAGCTAGATGACTGAAGACTTGTCAGTGAGTAAGGAATATGTATGAAAGACAATTCTGTCAAGTATACAAAATTTTCCTAAAATATTTATAATTTAGTTTATTTATTGTTTGGTTGTGTGACTAAATGCTGCTTCATGTAGGAAGTAAGAAAGATGACTAATAACTAATAATGACTAATAATTCCAGAGTACAGTGCAAGTAGCAGGTTGAACAGGCAGTGGTGTAGCTAATACTGCCCATTGCCTCCTTTCACTCTGTAATTGACCAGCCATGAGTTTGTAATAACAGAGCGTCAGTGGCAGATTTTTTATTCAAAATCATAGACTCTCTTCACATTTCTAAATGTTTGTTAAATGTTTGATATTGGGTGTGACTTGTGTATCTTCCTCTGCTATTACACACATCACTGTGAGATAAAAAATTACAGTTTCTTCTATTTGTCTTAACCCCTGTAGATATGGATCAGTTTTAATGGAGACTATAAAGAAAGGAATTCATGATGCAGATGCAGAGGCTCGCTCTGTGGCCAGAAAGTAAGTTCCCGTTCTAGTGCATTACACTAAAATAATAAATAATTTTTTTTAAATGTTAATGACCTGTTATGGCTCTTTGACATGCTGTTGCAGGTGTTACTGGGGTTTCCATGGCCACTTCAGTCGGGAGGCAGAGCAGTTATTCCAGGGCCTGGAGTCATCGTACCAGAAAGCTTTGCAAGCTCACTTGAAGAGTGGAGACAGTCTGATGTCGCTGCCAGCTTCTGATCGCTCCTCATCTTCTTCTCAAGAGAGTTTAAAGTGAGACGTTTGCTCCTTCCTTTTCTGTCCGATGAATTGTTAATTGGTTTACATGGAATATGATAAGGCACAGAATGAATTATGACATTATAGTGGAATCAATATAATGGCGCCTAGTAATTAGTATGTATTATCACTGCGACAAAGCCATTAATCAGGTTAAGATTAATAATTATGCAAAAATGAAAAACACACAACAGCTGTGTCACGTTACCACTATCTGGTGGTGGAAACATGATGTTAGTGTGGCGTCAGTGTGAGTGGATCCAAGAACGTAGACTTAAACCAGAGTAGTTTAATACCATAAACTTTTGTGACCCTTAGAAAAACTAAACCAAATATCCAAGCAACGAAGAATGAAGGATCACAAAGTAAAAAACTATGAAGCGTTCTGGGAAAAACAGATCTAATGTCCCAATGTCTTCAGGGCACTAGACTTCTTCAGCTTCACACAAAACTGAAGAAGATTGATGATTGATTGATGATTTATTGGATCAATAACTTGTTTGTAACGCCCTTGGAACAGCAAATACATAAATCTTTACAAAAGAGATCTTGAAGGTTTTGAGATCTCAGGTATCAGATATCAGGTGGATGGCAGGTACAATAATAAACTGAGTGTTTATAGTGTGTTGAAGCTTAATGATCAGTGTTTCAGACATTTTATTTGCAGTATTTGGGCACGTCTCAAGTATTTATTTGACTTTTGACGTTTGTGTAATGTCTCATTATTTTATTTATAGTTGGTAACCACACGTTGTCTTTTATTCTTTGTCTCATCAGTCGGCCACTGTCTGTAAAATGCACCACTGGAAGCAGCACAAAATGTAAGAACAGATGTTGCACTCGTATTCACAGACAGCATGCTGTAAATGAATAGGTCTAGTGCTAGAAAGAGCCTTTGTTACATTTAACTTTTTACATAAATAGTATAATAAATCTCCTGTAATATGACCTTGACCATACACACATTTAAAAAGCTTAAACTGTTGAACAGCTGCTGTACTTGCTATTGCAGCCAAAGCCACTCATAACTCCAAGACACCAGCTACAGCCTCCACTCCGGGTTCCCTCCAACGCTCTCGCAGCAATGTGGACATCAATGCCGCAACCGCAGCGACAGCGCGCTCACGGATGTTTGCCGTGCCCTCTGTTGTGTCACCATCAACAGCTTTCAGCTCAGCCTCAGCGCTTCCTCCTGGATCTTATGCTTCTCTGGGTAAGATCTGTCATATTACATTAACTAATTTCTGACTGGGCTATGTAAACAAATACGTGTGGTCACAATATTTATGTGGACTTAAAATATATATCCCTTCTACATTTATTCTTAACATATTAGTGCAGACCTATCAGTAATTTTAGCTTGATCTAAATTTATCTCATAGCTTTTCATGTAAATCTCGTTAAATCAAAGATATACATCTCAGAGAATATTCCTCCGTGTAGAATATCTATTTCAGTCAATTTGTCTTTAATTATATAATAACCATCTCTGCTAGGATACACAGATGACACAGTCTTGATTAGCTTTTCAAACACATTCTACTCTTAACCAATAAACCCTGTTGTCTTTCCTGAACTCACCCTTCTATCAGGCGGCTCGTGGTCTGTTATAGCAGATGGTAAGCTCCATGTGTATGCAAACAGGGGTATGATTGCCTACATGCCTCCTATGTCCTCCAGTCTGTCTGTTTCCTCCATCCCTATTGGTTATATGTGGTGGAAATGTAAATGCATGGACTGCCGACGCATGGTATCCTGTACATTTTCCCCTATATTGGAGAAAAAATATGTATGTGTGTCTATAACAAGGTGAGTGAGAAACCTTTTGGTTGGATTCTCACCTCCAATGTATAGGTGCAAAATTTAACACACAGAAGGCTGTGTGGATTGCTTTCTTTTATATATCTCCATTTCAAAGGTTTGTCTAAATTATATCCCTATTATTTGAGGCAGTATCTCCGCTATGGTGGGGAGATGAATTGTGTTCTTGCTCTATCATCACTTCAGCTTTTTGGGCCAATGTTCTCAAGTTGTTACATCCACATTCTCTTCAACTTAACTTGTTGTGAAGCTTAACATTTCCACAGCCTCACAGCCCACACAGGTTTCCCATTTGTCTTGAAGTGTAAGTGGCTGTTAACATAAAACAATTTTTTCTTCTACCTGGTGAATCCTTTTTTGAGAATTGTCATGTTTTTGTATGTACTGGAATTGCTTTAGAGACCAATATGCGCAATATAACAAAGGTGTTTTCTGTCCTATGTTGTATTTTCTGAAGGCTATAAGTAAAAAAACACATTACAGTAGTTTTGTTTTGGTGAAATTTTCGAGGGACCTTTTTTCTATTTCTTTACAGTATGTATACTTCATATTCTGTCATGTTTCCCTTCCTTGTTTCAGCTATTCACCCTGTTTCTGCATGACAGGAATTATGACTGTTTAAATGAACAACAGTGTTCTGACAAGTCTTGAAGTGTCTTTTTCTGTCTTCTTTTTGTTGCCTGTCTTCACCTCCAGGTCGAGTACGAACAAGGAAGTCATGTTCAGGAAATAGTCCAGCTGTGACAGACAACCGCAGTCGGAGTCGAGGAAAAGTTGTCTCACAGTCTCAACGTGAGTTTCTACTGCGTCAATGTAACAATGTTATAATAATTTTTCAAAGGAAAATCTATTGGACAAAATGTGGAATTATATGTGTGCATAGTTATAGGAAAGCAACAAATATGACCTAATACAAAACAGAAAAACAACCCAAACATCTGCTTAATTTATATATTATTTTAAAAACTAATATTGTTTCAGCCGGCAGTAGATCAGGTTCTCCTGGACGATTGCTAAGTTCAACTTACGCCAGGGCTCCAAGGCGGATGATGGGAACTGCCGCTGCTCCCAACAGCACCGGGCTGAGTGACAAGAGTCGGCCACAGGGCCACCGCAGCCATGGTTGCAGCCGAGAGACCAGCCCTAACAGATCAGGCACAGGTGAGGAACAAGTTAACCTATGAGGAAAGACGTCAAAATTGATTTTAGCGTAGTATAACAGTCTTCAAAGGGCCAGCTGTGTTTTCAATTTTTTACATGTTACAGTATGACCCTTTTCAAAATTAAGAAATAAAGCAAAAAGGAAATCTATCCCAGGGCACTAGAAAAGCAAGTTATGCGAAAGTAATTTGGGTATAAATTTGCATCCTCTACAAGACGGCAACAGTCCTGGTTCCTATTGTTTCCTCTTACTACTACCAAACCTGCAAGCCTTTTTCTTCTTTGTGTCCTGCCTAACTAACCATCGCTGCAGAGCTTTGAGTGTGTCACTGCCTAGCTGGGCGTGCTACAACCTAAACTCTCCTCCTACGCTTCTGTGTCTGTTTATCTGTGCCTCGCGTCTTTAGCTCGGAGTCGAATTCCTCGACCCAGCATAAGTCAGGGCTGCAGCCGCGAAACCAGTCGCGAGAGCAGCCGTGACACTAGCCCTGCCAGGGGTTTCTCCCCCCTGGGTGAGTATGGTATTGAAGAGTGCCCCCGTGAAAATATCATGTGGAGATTTAGATAATGATATTTAAATTGGGTTCATTTTATGGCACTGTAAAACACATCCATGAGATAATTAAGAATACATACTGTAATGTCTTCAGTATTTTCTGTTGTGCTCTAACTTTGTCGTCCTCCAGCCACTCGCTCTCACTCTCACTCCCGTTCAACCAGCGCCCTGTCCTCTGCAGAGTGCGCCTCAGGTGATCAGTGAGGTTTTTCCTAGTTAGCCCATTAAACTAAACCCTTCTGTCTGTGTTTTTTTCATTCATGCCTTTTTCTTTGTTGAGGCTTTTGTGTGCATGGCTAAAGTCAGCTGTCATGGACGTCAATTATACTTACTACTACAAATAAAGTCTACAGTAATTGTCCAAAGTGATGGTTGGTCAGTCAGATAGAGCCTGCCAGCTGCCATGTTAAACTACAAGGGGTCGATACCAAACAGCCCATTGTTTGCAGTTATACAGCTCCTGACAGATGACTTGATTTTGAATTGTGAAAAATGTATAATTTTACAGTACATTTTTTGACATTTTCTTTGGCACTTTGCTGCTTTTTTATTGCCCTTGTTGTGACCTGCATTTATTTGGATGTTGCTCTTTAGCATTGTTCCAGCAGACTGATTTTATTTTTATAGAGAACATTTAATAAAGGTCAAAAAGAAAATTACAAAACATTTTATTTTAAAACCATGCCTAAATAATTGAATCTCATCTGACATAGACGAAAACACAGACACAAGTCACTCCAACTTGTATCAATTAATTTAGTCATTCTTTACAACAATAATAAAGCTAATATTTTAAAACAATTAATTTCAGAAGTCATGGAAGTATTGGTCTTAATGTGTTCATAAACATGTCTGACCTCTTCTCTTTCAGATCGGCTGTCCCATCAGGCTCGGATCTCAGCCTCTGTGAATGCTATGAGAATCCTCAACACAGGCACAGAGGTTGAGGCTGCTGTTGCAGATGCTCTGGTAAGAATTAATGGAAAATAATCAAAATAAATCAAAAGTACATTTTTAGTTTGATCTGTAATTTCCTTTGTTTTTTTTCTTCTGGACTTTAAAAATTTCAGCTCTTAGGAGACTCGAGGAGTAAGGTACATGTGCCTCAGAGCATGGAGAGCATGGGCTTGAAATGTGGCTTTTATATTGCCCAAGTGGCACAAGTGGTACCAAATGCAAATGCATCGCATCAAGAAAGTGTAGATATTAGCAGTTCGTTCCATTCATTAATTTTCTGTTTTGTCTGTTTAGTCATAGAAACTTTTCTATAAGTCTAAAGCTTGAATAAATTCAGTGTCATGTGTATATCTCATTCAGTAGGTAGGGTAGGTGCACTGGCTGTTACTAACTTTAAATAAAAACCTCATCAAGACAACATACTGAAATGATCTTTTCATCCAGCATTTTATCACCTTGTTAATCCTGCAGTATACAGCATCACCAGAACTTGCATGTGACTTTCCTGTGTAGCTGCATGGTACTAAACCTTTCTTTCTTTTAGTTTTGCATACAGTAACTGCTGTGAATACAGAAAATTGTATCTGTATGATTGATAGTGATGTGTTAATGCTATTAACAACTTTAATCTTATGTTTAACATTCAGCGGAGGCCAGTGAGGCGGCGTTTTGAGTCCCCGGGCATATACTCTGATGACGACGCCAACAGTGACGCCTCCAGCGCCTGCTCAGAGCGCTCATTCAGCTCTCGTAATGGAGGCATGACACCACACTTTCAACGTCAGACAGAGGACATGGCAGAGGTGCTTAACCACTGTGCCAGCACTAACTGGTCTGAGAGGAAAGAGGGACTGCTGGGGCTGCAAAACCTGCTCAAGAGCCAAAGAATGCTCAGGTGAGTGTAAACGTATTGCAAGTCAACAAATCCGTTAATTATGGGAGTATACAGTGGGTACTGAAAGTATTCAGTATATTGTAGCCATTTGCTAAAATCATTCAAGTTCATTTCCACACACAGCACCCCATATTGACAGAAAAACACAGAATTGTTGACATTTTTGCAGATTTACAAAAGAACAGAAGAATACGAAGAAGAATAAGAAGAAGAATACAAAAGAAAATCTGAAAAATCACATTGTCATAAGTATTCAGACCCTTAGCTCCGTATTTAGTAAAAGCACCATTTTGGCCTGATACAGCTATGAGTCTTTTTGGGAATGATGCAGTTTTTCACACCTGGATTTGGCGATTCTCTGCCATTCCTCTTTGCAGATCCTCTCTGTCAGGTTGGATGGTAAATTTTGGGTGGACAGCAATTTTCAGGTCTGTCCAGAGATGCTCAAGTGGGTTTAAGTCAGGGCTCTAGCTAAGCCATTCAAGAACAGTCACAGAGTTTTTGTGAAGCCACTCCTTTTGCTTAAGGTTATTGTCTTGTTGGAAGGCAAACCTTCGGCCCAGTCTAAGGTATGATGCTGCCACCACCATGCTTCACTATTGGGACTGTATAGGACAGGTGATGAGCAGTGCCTGGTTTTCTCCACACACAGAATTAAACCCAAAAAGTTCTATCTTGGTCTCATCAGACCAGAGAATCTTATTTCTTACCATCTTGCAGTCCTTCAGGTGTTTTTTAGCAAACTCCATGCAGGCTTTTATATGTTTTGCACTGAGTAGAGGCTTCTCATGGGCCACTCTGCCATAAATGTGCAACTGGTGGAGGGCTGCAGTGATGGTTGACTTTCTACGACTATCTACAAACATCTTCCATTTACAAATTATGGAGACCACTGTGCTCCTAAGAACCTTAAGTGCAGCACAATTGATTTGGTAAACTTGGCCAGATCTGTACCTTGCCACAATTCTGAAGTTTTCAGGCAGTTCCTTCTATTTAGTTATTTTGAGTTGTAGGGTTTTATATAGACAGGTATCTGGATTTCCTAATCCAGTTCAATCAGTATAATCAAACACAGTTGTTTTCAAATAAAGGTATAGAACCTTCTGGAAGAAATGGACAGCACCGGGTTAAATATGTGTGTCACAGCTAAGGGTCTGAATACTTATGACTATGTGATTTTTCAGATTTTCCTGTTCAAAAAATCTGCAAGAATGTCAACATTTTTTTTCTGTCAATATGGAATGCTGTGTGCACATTACTGAGGAACAAATGAACTTAAATGTTTTTAGCAAATGACTGCAATATAACAAAGAATGAAAAATTTAAGGGGGTCTGTATACTTTCTGTACTTACTGTATGGCAGGGATAAGGCTACTAGATAAACGCTGGAATGCAGGCAAAAGAACACTCACACTCTGGCAAATGACTAGGATGAATAGTGGTGCTAAAATACAATACTAGATGACTCACTGACAGCAGCTGATAGATGACATGACTGATGGCAAAGCAGGATGGACTAAGGTGAAACAGGAACTAAACAGAAGGAAACAAAATAAAACCAGAGAAATGGCTAAGATGCTGGATCTGTGAAATATTGTGAATTTTATATTTACCTGATTTTAGATTTATTCTATTTTTGTTTTTTACTCTTAGCCTGCAGTGTTTATTAATTCAAAATGTTAATTATAAATAATATGTAAAACAAAAGGAACATTTAGTAGATTGTTATGAAAGTAACCACAACTTTTTCAAATTTGGGTGTGCTCTAATAATAATTTTAATAATTATTATTTTCATTTATTACTGTGGACCTGGCCGTTTGGCACAGTGGTTACTGCATTGAACTCCTGTTTTCCAGGTTGCGGGTTCAATCCCCTCATTTTTTTGATGTGAAAAAGGAAGGCAAAACAACCTCCTTTGTGAAAATTCTCACACGTAATACATATGACCTTTGACTGTTGCTTTGCATCAACCTTTGGGATGTTGAGTTTCGGGTTGAAATTACAAAGTAAAGTAGATTTTAGCAAATATTTACTTCTGTATTATTCCACCTTATTAATAAGATTATTAATCATGTTAATCACATTTATTGAATGTGTTTCTTTGTTTTTTTTTGGACAGTCGCGTGGAGCTGAAGAGGCTTTGCGAAATCTTCACCAGGATGTTTGCAGACCCTCACAGCAAGGTGAGATCTGATGCTACCACTGTAGTAAAGAGCATGATTTACACGGCTGATTATACTAACACTAACACCACTGTCATATGATGAAGCGGTAGCTGTTTGTTTTAAGGGGATAAATGTCATTAAGGTTTAAAGCTTCAAAAACCCAAGGTCTAAGATTTAATGTGTAAATAATATGACGTATCTATGCTTGTAAAATAAATTAGTTCAAGATTTGGGATTTATTGCAACTGGTAGTCAAAATAAATAGTGTCTGAACTAACTGCTAACAGATGTGTTTTTGTTGCATGCTCCTCACTGCTGTCGACTCAACAAACACCAGAGAGTAAGTGTTTACTCAACTTCTGATCAAACGAGTTGCTCCTTTTCAACTGTCAACCTATGTGTCGCTCATGAGCTACGCTGTAATTAATCAGTAGTCTGTAGACACAGTTTAGAATAGAAAAGTACTGCTTTTTTCCCCTTGTTTTTCTAGTTGACTGCCTTTTTCTCCCTTCTTCTCACCTCTTCACCATTGCCTCAGGTCTTTAGTATGTTCCTGGAAACTCTGGTGGACTTCATCACGCTACACCGAGATGATCTGCAGGACTGGCTCTTTGTCCTTCTTACACAGCTGCTGAAGAAAATGGGGGCTGACCTACTGGGCTCTGTCCAGGCAAAAGTCCAGAAGGCCCTGGAAGTCACCAGGTCTGCAGCACTCCATTAAGAATTAAAAAAATATATATTTATAACGGTATTTCCTATTTTATTGTAGATTACTAATCAATTTTTACCTTTCCAATTAAAAACTTCAAAAAGTACATTTCATAGTTGACCAGTTTTCTTTTTTAGGGAGTCTTTCTCATATGAGCTGCAATTCAATATCCTGATCCGTTTCATCGTGGATCAAACACAGACGCCCAACCTCAAAGTGAAGGTGGCCATATTGCGCTACATTGAGGCTCTAGCCCGTCAGATGGACCCAGCTGACTTTGTCAACTCAAGCGAAACACGCCTTGCCGTCTCACGCATCATCACATGGACCACAGAGCCCAAGAGCTCTGACGTGCGTAAGGTACGAGGGCAGGTTACAGTAATAACATTATTTTCACACAGCTTCCCTCCTTCAGTTCTCATTCTTTTTCATTTGTAAGTTCAGTGTTTCTTCATCTTATTATATTTTTTTTGTTTTTATTTTTTACATCTTTTTTTTTCTCAATCTTTATTTGTCATCAACCTACTCCCCCAGACACTTCATAACTGGGCTGGGGAGGATTTCTCAGGTAGACCAAGCACTGTGGCCTCTCTGCCAGGAGAAGGCAGCCTGGAGGAGAGGTGCAAGCAGGTACAATCGCCATCAAACAGCATGAGCCAAGTAAACAGCGTAATCTAATCCAGTCCAGACAAGGTCTGGAAGTTGCTGTCAGTCTGTGCAGTCAGACTGACAGCAGTCAGCCTCAAAGTAACAGGGGTCACTAGACAGTTGCTTTTTAACACTAACTCAGGATTGTTTGTTTTTGGCGTTAGATACTGTTTCAGTGGCTGAGGTCTGTCAGTAACTGCTTTTAACCTAACCACTGTTCTTTTTCTGTGAGCTCTGCATGGCACTCCAAGCTTATTTTCTGGGGGTCGTCCAGAAAATGGCATAGCCATGTTAAAGACGGGTATATCTCTGCAACTACAAGGGCTATTTGAATGCATTTGCTGTCATACAGTATAGGGGACATTTGTTGAGATGTTATATGAGGTGTAAAAGCTAGTGTATGTGTTACTGGTGAAATGTTTATGAATTTGGCACACACCACAAGTGAAAAATTTCCAACTCCGCGTAAAAGAAAAATACACTTTCAGGATAAATACCTCTCTAAAATCCCTAGGTCCCTAAGCAGCTTCAGACCTCTGTAAAATCATAGCACAATTATTAAACATTAACTCAGCAAAAGATGGTTCCAGTGAATTTAAGGCAAAGACAAATTTATGATTTTTTTAATGCAAGCAGTCAAATGAGGTCTGAGTTTTTTTTCCACTACTATAGCACCTAAAATAGCAATAGAAGTGATCAATGTACCCAAATAATGGTTATTTTTACATATTTACTAAATATATGGTAGGTGTCTCGATAAAATGGTCAGTATTTTTCCACAAGGAGAGGCCACCTCGGGGTTAGCTTGTTGGTGCAGCTAGTTAGTGTGACCTTGGTATTATCAAGGTTCAAATCTAGCTGCAGGACTACAGATTTGTTTTAACGACAGCGTATCAGAATTCAGTGGTACTTTCACATTCAATAGTGAAAAACTTGAGAACTTTAGAGTGTGATATCTTTCAGGTGAGGAGGAAAAGTGTTAAAACGTTGATTCTGTAAACCTGTCAGAGTGAGAGCTTTATACTTGGATCTTGGTTAGTAGTTGGATTGAGCGCTCCTACCGCTCTGGTCAAATTTATTTTGTAAGCTAACTTCAGCAGTAAGAAGGAGAAACGGTATGTTCTACTACTTGTAATTCTTCTTCTTTTTTTTCGTTTGTGATGGATTTGTACTTTGTGGACCGCGAAAATGTCTCACACAGAGAGTGAGTGGCAACAAGGGCCCTGCTGGTTTTCCACCTCTCCCTGCCCCAGCTTCTACTGATTTCCTTGACCGAGTGTGTTCAGTCAATGACAAGCTGGAAAAGCCAACTGACACACCTGATCAAGGTAATCAGCAGGGAGAGTTGGAGCTCGACATGTGGTCTATAGGATCCAGGTGGACAGACGGAATCTTGCAGTAAACAGTAGGAGGGGTGTAATATGACTGGAGAGGCAGAAATAATTTAGTTTTATTTATAACTATTTTATAGATAAATTTGTAATATGTAATATATTAGTGGTAATAATGTTGTTATTAATTAAGCTGGTCTCTGTGGGCCCATAGAATTGTCTTAAGTACCCCCGCCCGTGATCATGGCCATTTGCCAGGACCATAAAACCTGGAGGAGGGGTTTGTGGGAAAGCTAGTAGATGCCAGACCGATTGACGCATCTCTCAGGACGTAGGAATAACAGGAAATTGCCAGTAAAATGAACTTTAGATATCAAAATTTGTTACGAAAATAAAAGTATACGCCTAGCATTTAGCTTAGCGTTGTCGTTCGTCGGCTCACATCTTACCATCTATACTGTCAAGCATGCTTTGGTGCACGTGCTTTTGTTCGAATCTTAACATCTTAGCTTTCATTTGAGCCTTAATTTATTAGGTTCGGATAAAGTGTCGTAGTGCAACAGTCTCAAATGTGTTGCATCTTAACATTAGCAGCTAACATGCTGTTGGTTATTGTGTTATATATTTGTTTATTACCGAGGCTGTGTTTGATGCATGTAAAAATACATTTATATACAGTAGTACTGTACCCTGAATCGTACTTTTTAATTTGATGTTAGTCATGTCTATAGTTGGTTATAGTCAGCGTATGGTTATGTCCATCAAAAGGACCCAGTCTACACTACAGTCTACACGGCATTGTATGAGCGTTTTCCTGAGGCAGTGCCCAAAAGTTTTTTTTTTCAAACGTTCATCAGATGCAGTGTGTTAGAAGGTGGACTTGTTTACTTTGCATGTTTACTTCATCAAAGATGCTTTGAAACATGTAACATTTTAGATTTCAATCGTGTGTGGCTCTTGTGTTTATGATACTAAATTTGATAATACCTTTTGCCCAGTTTTCACAAACTTTGTATTTCATGTATATTTGTATGTTTGTTATTCTGCTGTTTTAAACATTATATAAAACATATGCTACATAAAATAGTAGGTGCCAGCTCTTGATACTTTACTGAACTGGAACAATTTGTTCAATGTAGTAAGGAAAACAATGTTATAATTTGTTTAACATGGGTAGTGTGTTGTAGAAGGTAATAAAATCAACTCATGGCAGCATTTAAGGCTAACCCACTGTTTGTTGTTGGTTTCAGGAGAAAATTGTAAAAAAATCTTCAAATGACATTTTTTGTGTGTGGGTGTGCAGGCGGCCCAGGTGGTGCTGATTGCCCTGTTTGAGCTCAACACACCAGAGTTCACCATGCTGCTAGGAGCTCTGCCCAAAACCTTCCAGGACGGGACCACCAAGCTGCTGCACAACCACCTGAGGAACACCAGCAGCAACAGCGACATTGTCACGGTAATGCACACAATCACCTACATCACCTGATGCTAGCATGTGTAATTAAAACGCTCATCAACGCAACTTATGTGTACAGTCCTTCAGGATGTCGTGTGCCCTCCTGAGACAGCTGGTGCTGTAGAGGTTCTTTAATGAGGGCAAAGGGTGAGCAATGGTCTTTGGTCTTCTTGTGTGCCATGGTGCAGCTTGAAAACCACACATAATGATGACGTTGTCTGAGTGGGTACTGACGCAGTCATACGTGTACAAGGTGTACAGCAAAGGACTCTGCACACAACCTTGTGGGAAAACAGTGTTTAATCTCAGCTGTGGAGAGATGGGGACCCAGTCTGACTCTCTGTACTCAGTCAGAGAGAAAAAAAAAAGTCTCTGATCCAACGGCAGGTGGGAGGAAGTCCAATGTCCATCAACTTTGCTCACAGTCTGTCCAGTAGTATGGTGTTAAACGCAGAGCTAAAGTCATCAAATAGCACTTTTCATAACGCTATTGTGTTTCTAAATGAGAAATGGTGGCATGGAGCGCTGTGGCGATGGAGTCCTCTGTTGATCTGTTGGTGAGATTGGAGCTGCTGCAATTTGATGTTCGAGCTTCAGCTGCCCTGGGTTCGTCCACCTCAAAGCGTGCAAAGAAGGTGTTTAACTCCTCTGCGAGCATGGTGTCAGCGTCACCCACAGCCATGGAGGTGTTGGAGGACTTGTGGTTCCTTAGGTGCTGGACTCCCTGCCACACCTGTTGTGTGTTGTTGTCCCTCTAAGCTGCCTTGGCCTCTTTTCAGGTTAGCCCTGGCTGTGCTGTATTGTGCTTTGTTACCGGATATAAAGGCGACGTCCTGTTCTTCAGCAGGACCTGGACCTCTTTAGTCATCCAGGGTTTCCAATTGGAGTATGCCCAGAGACGCTTGTCTACAGTAACGCTGTCAACACAGAAGAGAGCACGGATAAAGTGTGCTACTCTAGGTCTTGGTGTTCAAACACACTCCACTCTGTGTCCTCAAAGCAGTCTTGCAGCTGATATAATGTCTTTACAATCTTTGTCACTGGGGGGCTTCTCCTCCTGATGGGGTTGTATGCTTGAATCAACAACATGGACATAGGGTCTCACAGATCCAGATGTGGTAGAGGAATTGCTCTATAGCCTGTTTGGATATTGCTATAGGCTTTGTCCAGTGTCTTTGCACCCCTTTTTAATATGTTGGTAAAATTTGGGGAATACAGACTTTAAGTCAGCATGATTCAAGTCCCCAGCAATGATGTGCACTGTGTCAGATTAAGAGCTCTGCTGGCTGCTTATTGCTTTTTGCAGCACGTCCATAGCTATGCTAGCGTTAGCATCAGGCGGTACATATAAGGCCATTATCATGACAATGGTAAACTCGTGAGGTCTGCATTTACTGTAATAGTCAAATACTCCATGTCTTGGGAAAAATAGCTGTCCACAGTCATTGCACGCCGCACCAGTTGTCCTTGATGTAGACACACAGCCCCTTCTTCTGCTATTATCGGAGTCAAGTTCCTGGTGATGGACTGTCTGGTATAAAAGGTTGCAGCCAAGTTTTGGGTATGGATCTGGTGTTGGAGAGGAAAATGCTGGGAAGTGGCATCTTAAATGTTCGTCTCTTCAGCTGCGCTAGCGGGCCACCCCTGCAGCCCTGTTTTGCTTCTTTTGTTCGCGCTTCCTCTTGAGCCACAGAGACCCTGGGGGCCTGGATTTGCCCACTGGAATGTTATGGAATGGTGAAAATCTGATGTAATAGCCTTTTCACAGCGTAAAGCTAAGCTCAGGAGCTCCTGATCTTAGTATTTACTTTATTTACACACAAAGTAAATACTGTAAAGCAACATTTAAGATTGAAATGATGTGTTTGGCTTTTCTGCAGATGTCTCCAAATAACTCGGCAGGGAGGACCCCTCCTCGACAGCCCAGCACCCACAGTAGCCCGCTCACCTCACCCACCAACTGCTCCCATGGGGGTCTTTCTCCTAGGTACATCATAGTATCACCCTCAATACCACACAGCAACTGGGCTTCACAGCTCATGTGTAAAAAAAAGGGAACTTAAAATATTAATACTAAAAATATTATACTTAATTTGTAAAGGATACAACAAAATGTAAGCTTACTCCCTGTAAAGACTGATCCTTCCTTTAGTTATCTACTTGTTAAACTGAGTGGAATGTAAAGGATCGTTAGGGAATGTTTTCAAAGCTGTCATAAAACACTGCAGTAATAGAACAGACAGAGAAACCTGATTGTGGCTTATAAGCTACCCTAAGCTTTTTAGCAAACTGATGTGATGATCGTACAGGAAGTAGAATGATATTATGTCCACAAGAGGAAAATATAAGGTAACCAGCAAAAATTTGTTCAATACTAACTGTAACTGAAAATAGTGCTTCTTTTTACTCACATCCAATCTTCTCTCTGGGCTGCACTTTTCCTTTCTTTCTACGCCCCCCCCCTTCCTCTAACTGCTGGCTACAGTCGGCTGTGGGGTAAAGGCACAGAGGGCCACCCCAAGTTTCCTCCTTCATCCTTTCCCTCCCCTCTTCCTCCACCTGCTGCTTACTCCTCCCTCAAGTCCCTGCGGCGTGCTTACTCACCCAGGTAACCCTATCCTCCCTTTCTTCCCCCTTTTTTTCCTGGTTACCTGTCTTGGCTTAACTAAAACTTACTGTAGCCTCAGTTAGAAGTTGCTTTATTCACATGATCTGAAGATATTCTTTTTTTTTTAATCTGCAGGCTGAAACTCTGTGCAATTTTGTTTGTTTCTAAATGTCACTAACACTAAAAATTGGTACAATTGATTTAATGATTTATAAAAAACAAACAATAAATAAAATTTAAGACCTAAAAAGGACAATTAAGGCCAAAATAGTTTCAGAATAACAGTAATATGTTTTGTCCATGTCCATAAAAAAATGCCCTTGATCATTATTCACAAGCTCTAAAGAGAGCAGAGCTAATCCATAATTATAAAATTACTGTCTTCTATGAGAGTACAGTATGAGTCACCAGAGATAAAAACATTTGAAAAGGTTTAGATTTTGTTTGCTCTATTGTGATTATGTTGTCAAACAATGTGTTTTTCCCCCTACCATGCTGCAGCATGTTGGACTATGACAGTGAGAACCTGAACTCAGAGGAGATCTACAGTTCTCTGCGTGGTGTTACTGAGGCCATCCAAAACTTCAGCTTCTGCAGTCAAGAAGACCTGATGGAGCCGCTGAGACGGGATAGCAAGAGAGACAGCATGGTTAGTTGAAATGATGTCACTGTAACTCACCCAGGTAACCCTATGCTCCCTTTCTTCCCTCATTAGAGTTAGAGAACTCTAAAGGGGGAAGAAAGCAAGTTACTTTGTAACACTAATGACAACTTACATATGTCATTTATGAACAACTAAGCTCTTGAATTTCTCCTATTTCCTCTGATGTGGTTCCTCAGTCTGGATTTGAAGCATCTTTAGACTCTTCCCCTTGGCGTGGTGCTGATGTTGTGGAGGGTGGACGCACAGCTCTGGACAACAAGACCTCATTGCTTAACACACCTTCGCCACGATCTTTTGCCGGGCCTCGTTTTAGAGAATACAATCCGTACAACTACACCGACAGCATCAGCACAGTAGAGAAAGCTACTTTGAAAGAGGCGCTATATGAGAGTGCCGTAGAGCAGCTTCGAGATGGTGAGAATTTGTTTTCTGTACCTTATTTGTGCTTTTATCCTTAGTCCAGTTCAGTTTTTTTATATTTTCGTTTCTGTTTCTGTTACCTTTTTCAGGACATCGGCAAGAATGTGTTGAAAACAAGATCCTAAACCCCAAAAGCTTCCCAAGTAAGAATAAAATGTGTTCCAGAACACACTGTGCATATATACTGTATGTTATAAGTAACACATTAGAGGAGAAACTTTTGTTAGTAAAGTAGAAATAAAGTAAAGAAATAATCAATGACAGAAAGGAACAGCATCCAAAATACATATGAATTTAATAAAGACAGGTTTTGTTTAATTTTCATAACCCGGATTAACTCAACTTGCACTTGAAGCAAATAGTGTTTAAATTGTGAAATTTCTTGATGGTAAATTTATTGACTAAAGAAGTTGTTCTTAACCCTTAGCAGGTCCAGCTGAGCAGCTGAAGCTAGTGGGGGAGCTGCTAAAGGAGCTCTCCCAGTGTCAGGCAGGGGAGCAGGGACCTGAAGACCAGCGGGGAACCCTACTGGACCTACTGAAGGTGGCTCGAGAGGACAGCCTGGTGGTTTGGGAGGAACACTTTAAGACCATGCTGCTGCTGTTGCTTGAGACTCTTGGAGATAAAGATGTGAGGACTGGAGGCCTAAAAACTACCTTTTTGATTCGTTATATCTGTTTTCAACAAATGAATTAATAGTCTGTTCGCTCTCAGCACACAATCCGTGCACTGGCCTTACGTGTCCTGAAGGAGATTTTGAGGAACCAGCCAGCTCGCTTCAAGAACTACGCTGAGCTCACTATCATGAAGACACTTGAAGCTCATAAAGATTCACATAAGGAGGTGAGAATCCTTTGAGGCAAGATTTTACAAAAACCCATCCTATTTTGTGTTGAATTGGGAATACTGTTTGTATTATAATTTAGTTTTTTTTTTATTTTATAATTTTTTTAAATTACTACTCTGTCTCTTATCTTCATTCTCTGTAGGTGGTGCGAGCAGCAGAGGAAGCAGCCTCCATGATTGCAGGCTCCATCCACCCGGAACAGTGCATCAAGGTCCTCTGCCCTATTGTGCAGACAGCCGACTACCCCATCAACCTGGCTGCTATCAAGATGCAAACAAGGGCCATTGAGCGCATTACAAAGGAACCTCTCCACCAACTACTGCCCGATATCATACCTGGACTCCTGCAGGTGAAAAAAGCCAACCTTTTTTAAAAACTTTTTTAATGGATGTAGCACCCTCTGGTGGCCTGAACAGTTACATGCGAGGAAGTAAGTTTGTTCTGTGTAGTAAGCTGTATGTGGATCCAGTCAGCGTTGTCGATCTTCCTGTCTGTACAGTGAAATCATCTTTTGCCCCTTTAAATGTTATTAACCCTGTTGACACAAATCTGTCTTCAGAGTAGTAATGGAAGAAAGGCTGTAATGTAGTGTATTGTATATGCTATTAGTACTGTTGTTAGTATTTCATCAGTATAATGTTTTGCAGGGGTATGACAACACAGAGAGCAGTGTGAGAAAGGCCAGTGTTTTCTGCCTGGTGGCCATTTACTCTGTGATTGGGGAGGAGCTGAAGCCTTACCTTGCTCAGCTGACCGGCAGCAAGGTACTGTGCACTCACTCTCTGTCATCTGTTGTGAATTTCATCTGTAGTCTAAAAGAGTTAAGACAGATGTATTTGACTAATGTTGATGTTGATGTTCATCAATATCAGAAACATTGTTGAAACATCTAAGGATCAGTGCTACAACAGGATCTATCCATCCATCCATTTTCAACAGCTTTATCCGGGGCCGGTTCAATGCGGCTACTGCAGCACTACTGCAGTGGCCGCATTGATCCGCCTGTCGATCTCACGCTTCTTCATTTCCTCACTTTTGAACAAATAGCTTGAACTCCTCTATTTAAACCTTCAACCTGGATAGAGCCAACCACCTGAACCACAGGATCTATTGTTAAAAGAAAAACAAGGCTGCCTCACACAGATATGAGTGTTAGACTTATGTGTGATTCCATATGAAATTACCAAAATAAAAAAAAGGCCATCATGCATCTTTTGCATTTTGAACTAAACCCTACTGTCAGTATTTTAAGTAAGGTGTCGCCCTTTAATGCTTCTGTTCTTTCTCTCCTACAGATGAAGCTGCTCAACCTGTATATCAAGCGAGCCCAGACATCCACCAGCAACAGCAGCAGCTCCTCTGACATTTCCTCCTACTAACTCCAGCAGATGCTTACGTTTAGGATCAAGGCTTTCCCTAACAAACATTCAATATTTCTCATAGTTTTGCCTGCTGATAAAGCTGAACTGGTTTTGGAGGGATCATGCTCTCATGGTTCCATCTGCTTTATCCAGCTTCAACTTTACTTTAGGTTATTTTTAGAGGTGAAATGACCATGGCAGCGTAGGCATTTAACAGATCATCACACTAAGCCTCTTCTTCATCCTCTTCCACACTTTTATGAGCCTTAAATATTATTATTTTTAATATATATACTGTATTAATATTATTATTAATAAATATTATTGTCTGCCACAATGGAACCAATGTGACCATGGAAAACATGATCAAATTGGTGCAGCTGTGTGCCTAAACCTAAGATCTTCTCTTGCTACTTCCTTCTTATTAACCACTATGTTTATCTTAAAAATCATGTATTTATCTGTTGAAAGGGTTAGAGTGGTGCTGAAGTATATCTGAAGGATAGAATGCAGGAGACAGTGTTTTTCAGAGTAACATACCTGTATAAATAAGCATATTTAATTATGCTTAGTACCTTTTTAATTCATTTTTTAGAACCTTGTTTTGCTTTGACACATCAAACTTTTTCATATAATGAATGTAAAGAGCTTTGAATGACTCTGTTCTTCTTGAACTACTGCCTCCTCTGTGGATCAGTCTCTAAGACTTAAGGATATTTTCCAGTTTTAACATGTACATTGAATAAATGTTTATCTGTACTAAGCAGTTTAATGTTAAACATTGAGGGTCAAATTAAGGGTCAAACTGAACAGTGAAATTCAGCTGGAGCCCTCATCCTGCTGTTGAATTTATTGTTAGGAAGTGTTGTTCAAAATGTCAAAGCTTTGATGTGGGTTTATCCTGAAGAATCATTTGGCTGGCCAATGATTGAAAACACTAAACCAAATTTTCAACAGTTTTTATTTCATAAAGCCTAATCTATTGGGCCTAAGAACTAGTAGAAGACATCAGTGTTATTAGAAAATAATCTAAAGTTATTACTTTTTTTCTTTTTAAAAATACAATCATTAAATGCTGGATGTTTCTAGAAAAGGTGAAATTAAGATTTTGGACTAAATCACAAATAGTTCTGAAGTTGGAGGTCTATAACTATATTATCCTAACTTTTATTGCAGTCGCAACATCATGGTTGTCATGTTAAACATTCCATTTGCCTTTGTGATTCAGCCTCAATTTAAAAGGTGTATATTAATTAATTAAAATAAACTCATTAAAAGTATTTAGTCTACACAAGCTAGTGCTCTGCCACCAAAGTAGGTTAATGATCACATTAGGAGACCTTGAATTTAAGTGAGACCAAAGTCAATGATACAAATCTTGTCTTTGACACTGTTAACTCTTAGTATATAGTAGTTTTCTGTGGAATATATGACAAGAAATGAATTGCAGACAGTTCAAAATCTTAATATCACACTGATCTAATTTCCAGCAGCCCTGTTTATTTTTGAATGGAAGATAAAACTGATATGGACCTGCTGTCATGTTCACTGGCTGTCATAAACTGTAAAAGGTCCCCTCAAATCCCTTTTGTTATTTCTATAGTAGATATTTAGAAAAACAAACAAACTCCTGAAATGACAGCAGTGGTGTTCTCCTATGAATTGTTTTTTTAGAAGGATGCAAATTTAAAGGCACTGTTCAGTTTAAACTGAGGTTATTACTATTTTATGCTTGAGAATTGCTGAACAAGCTGACAAGTGAAGACTACTGTTCCAAAAATGTATCTTAGATTAAATTTAATGTAATCTAAATGTCAAGATAATCATCTAATCTGAATCTGTATTTATGCATATACTTTTCTTAGGAGCTCACCAATACGTGTATTGTTGTTTTAAAATATGGTTTAACAGTTTAGTTTGTTTGAAGAACTGTGTTTGCATAAGTTGTTCCTAAATTAAATGTAAAACATTTTGCAACTTTGACATTTAAAATGTGAACTCTAGCAGCATATGACAATGGCCAATATTTATCTGACAGTGACTGACAGTCTGATATAAAAGAGAATACAGTACCACCGATAAACTGTAAAATATGTGATTATTAGTTTCATTAGAAAAGGAATGAAGTGTGAAAGAGTGTTTAACCTTTGGACCTTAGCAATAAATAAACACCATAAATATCTACTGTGTTGCTTCTTGTGTCATATTTGAACTGCACCTACTGTATAATGAAATAATTACTAATGCTTAATAATACCAGCTAGCAATAATCACATACTCACAGGCCACAACTCCTCACCCTAAGATGGTGGAAGCAGAGGGGTACAATAGGTGTGACTCTCCCCCAGGGCCTAAGAGGAGTGCAGAGTAGCCAATCTACCTGAACGCATGTTTTTGGACCGTGGGAAGAAGCCGGAGTACCTGAGAGAACCCATGCAGAGACAGGGAGAACATGCAAACTCCACACAAAAAGGCCGCCCCGGGAACCGAAACCAGGCCCTTCTCACCCCTCTGTGAGGCGACAGTGCTACCCACTGCACCACCGTTCCACCCGTTAATGGTCATAATGGTCATATTTTCCGGTTTAGTTTTTAGTTACCCAAAAGCTACAGTATATTTCCTAAATTTCCTCAACTGAATATAATTAATAAACTAATAGTAGTAGACTTTTCATAACTTCAGAAACTCTCAGGCTTTTGTCATACTGTGGTGTCCATTGATCAGCTGCAGATCAGATGCAAACCTTAGATTGAGTCTACTACACATAAGACAAAACTACATCTAAATCAATCACAACAACTTAATAGACAAACACATATGCTCACCACAGCTACAGAGATATGGTGGCTGCAGCTTCTGAGCTACTATGCTGTCTGTTATGAGTGGAGTCATAGTTAGAGTTGCCAATATATACAGTAATTGGGTGCCTTGGTGGCGGAGGAAGGTCCCAGGTTCAAGCCCACCAGACCAAGAGTACTGACATCTTCTAGCAGACTTTCAGGAGGTTCACTGCTTCACTTATTCTTGGTAACCGGCTTTGGGGGGGGGGGGGGGGGGGGGGTTCCAGGGGTCTTTTCTAGCCATGATCTCCATTCTGCTCATGCATTAAGCTCTGTTACTATTGGGGCTTGGAACCGAATGTCTTATTGTGGAGAGGTTGGTGATATCTCCCCTTCTGACCTGCCTCCCCCTTGCAGTAGCATTCATATTGTGTTGTATCTCTTCTTCTATAGTAGATACTAGATACTACTATCTACTACTAGTAGAGGGACCGAGCAGCAAGGCAAGAGGAACACAAGTGGATCCTTTAAAAATAATGATATTTATTTTGTGCAAAAAGAAAAAATAGTGTAATTATAACCAACTGGGCCCATAAAAGGTGGGTGGTGCTGGAGCCTATCCCAGCTGTCTGTGGGTGAGAGGCGGGGTACACCCTGGACAGGTCGCCAGTCCATTGCAGGGCACCACACAGACAGACAGATTCACACACACTCACACCTACAGTAGGGGCAATTCACAGTGACCAATCAATATATACAGTATACAGTATAATGGCTGATCAGACCATTAGAATGAGCAGGACGCGAAGAAAGCAGAAAATGGTTCATTGGCATTTAGTTCAAATATTACATATTTATAATCTAATAAAACACATTGAAACATAACAAGTACAGTAAGTCAGTTGTAAATCCAAATTATTCCAACTATATACAGTTTTAGACAGTTGAATATGATAAAGAACATGGCAAACTAAACTTAAATCTTAATTCTCCCCTTGGAGAAAGGGGTTCATGCCAACGAACCATTTTCTGCCTTATTCAGGCCTGGACACCATTCACCCCCAGCCTCAAACAAATTAAAACTTAATAAACAAAAAATACTAAACATAATGGTGACGGTTTAATTGAAACCAATTTAAAAAATATTAATATTCTAATATGAGCAATCAAACAAAATTGCTTAAGTGAAAGAGGGCTATATGTGTGTGATAACCAGATGTAATTGGTTTATTTTTTTTCTGTCCTGTCCGTCAGTTTAACGAGCAGCATGTATTAAACTGAATGTCGTATTGTGATGGACAAGAGAGAGTGCAAGACAGCTGCTAAAACCAAACAAATCAATGAGGCAAAACAATAAAATATGAATAGGCACAAAATAAATAAATATACATCTTAGAGAAACACATAACTAAATAACTGCAGTAATGTTGTTAGATGTTAAATTAATATTAATAAGGTGTGTGCATATACTCATATATAAACACATTCATATACATACATTCATACACCTATACATATATACCATGATCAAACATTATTAACTGTGATGAGCGTAAATGACAGTAATACTTACAGCTAAGATTGAGAAGCCTGTGTTGAATGTCCCACTACAAGGTTAGTAAAGCTGTAATACAACATTATTCACCAAAACGGTGAGGCAGACGTTGGTGCATGAACGATGCTGCTTGTGAAGCCAGGGTGATGAGAGGAGCTCGGCCGCTACACGCCGGCTTTAAAGGTGAGGCAAGGTAACGTAGCAAATACTTTTGTGTCTACTGATGACAGTGGGGAGAAGCAAGTCATAGTTTGTTGACTTTCTCTGTAGACGTTCAGATTTTTTTTTGTATTTTTCAGTTTTCTCTTGTCAATTTTTCACTTTCGTTAATAAAGCAACGTCACCCATCTTGTCATTTTTCTTTTATTGATTTTTATAATTATCTATTTTTCAAGTAAATGCTTATATTTATTATGGGTTGTAGAGAGTCAGAACTAGTTAAATCCACCTTCACCAGCTGCAATTAATAAATGCAAGAATATATAATTAACTGTATTATAAGAATATTCCGCATAATGAGTCTTTTAACTGAATTTTAGGCAGTTAAATGAGAAGCTGGCGAATGAAGTACTGTATCTGATGTTGTTACAAGCTCCAGTGGAGCAAACCTTAGATACACAATAGTTACAATTACAAACAGAATAAGTGCAGAATAATAGAAATGGAATTAGTGTTGAGAAATAAAAACACTGGAGAACGAGCAACACCAGCAGATGGTGCTGCCAGCCTTCAAACCAATGAGGGTTTTCCTCTCATGCTTTAACAGTATTGCTCTATTTTAGATCATTATCCCAACTGTGAACCCCAGGTAGCTAGTATCTTACTGTATTATTTCCTATCTTTGCCTATTTTATATGATTAAATAACAGCAGCAAGTTGGCTTTATGTGCTCGCTAATGGGAATTAGCTTTTGTGCTTTCCCTATCTAATTTTTAAATTAAATATGAGTTTCTAAATTAAACATTTATTTCATTACAATAATGATATGAAATAACACTGTTCATGACAGGGTGGACTATACAACTAGATTTTTTTTTAACTTCTGACATCTTGTGATTTCTCTTTCAGAATAACTAAAAATAATACTACAGCAGTAAAATGCACCTTCTGATAATATACATTAATACTGAGTTTTATGTTCTTACTTTTGTTGCTGCTTGAAGTGGAGCAACTGTGACCATATTCTAGCCATATTGTATTACTGTACACTTTAAAGGGTTACCTAATATATTTGGTTATGAGATGATTCATCTAAAACAAGAAAAACACTTACACATATGTTTTAGTATATTTTTCCAAGATGCTTCAGATGATTAAAAAATAATCTCTAACAATCTAAATGTCTATTGTAGAAAAACAATATTTCATGAATGTAATAGAATAAATTGAATAGTATCTATAAAAACGCTTACATGATTTTAGAAAAAATAAGTATAAACTGTATATAAAACAGATCAGAATTTTAAAAATGTACGGGCCATGTAGAAAACTACGTATTCGGGTTCCTTTTTCAGACACAGGTGAAGATGAGGATGTTCAAAGTTGAACTGATGTGATTTGGTTAAATTGATAATTACAAATGATCTGTACCTTTCAAACATTGTGGAGCTTCACGCCAACATGGCTTTGTTTAAAGATTCATACATGAATATTTAAACGTATCTCCTGGATCACTGGCTCTTAATGGGGTGTGTTATTGGAAGATCAAAGCTGCATTGTGGAGGACTCCTTACCATCAAACCTTCCAAATGCCTTCGTTAGCATCTCTCAGTGGTGGCCCTGTGTCATCGCAGAGGCCTCGTTGTTTCATCAGTATGCACATGCTGTTGAAAATTAATTTCATTAAACGCCCTCCACAGCCACCACCACCCCCTCCACCTCCAGCTCCTCATGTTTAAAAGCCCTCATAGTGTATGATTAGTGCACATTTCCCCAACCTGGCTGGGAGTGGCGGCTAGGTCGGGAGGTCGCACAAATGAAAGAGAACAACTTCATTGTGAGATGACTGGCCCATAAATCATCGGCCGTTTTCTATAAATCACAGCAGATGGCAGGGAACAAGCTGAGGCTCATGGGAGCTCGTTGCAGCCCCTGTGCATGATGGGAAGGGCCAGGCTTAGCCATTCCGGAGGCTGGCAGAAGCACAGGGTCGGTTCAAGTTTTGGAACTGACCCCTGCATTCAGTTTGTGCGCTGACCCCCCACCCATTTAACGCAGGCCAGCCTCACCTGATGAGATGCAGTGGCTGGAGGTTCACATACAGAACCTCTTCAGGATGTCCTCCATTAATAGGTCTAATCTGCCTGCTTAATATGGAGACAACTTTATCACCCCCTCATCCTCGAGCTGCTCTGAGACCTGTCAGGTTGACACTAGATGTCTGCCCAGAAGGGGAAGCCTGCCAGGCTGCCTCGCACCTTCATTATTCAACATGATTATTTAACAGAACAGGATTTACCTGCACTGCTGCCTGGATGTAACTGCGTTCGTCTGGTTTACTAAGGTTTGAATTCACATTTACTCATTGGCGTTAACAGAGGTATTTAATTTCCTTGATTTTTAATTCACTGTAACAGCTGAGCAACCAGTTTAAGAAAAGCACCACGAGAACAAATGCCATTTATCACATTACCTCTAGTACAGTATGTGCTCCATGATGCTTCAGTGGATCAGTAAGGTCTTTCTCTGCACCCAAACACCTTTTCAAACCTATATGTGAATTTCTTTAATCCATTCCAAAGGCTTAAATCGTCTCTAATAAAATACAAGATAAAGCTGGATATAGAGTATTACTCAGTGATTTTATTAAAAACTCCCTAAAACTGGTTGATAAAAATCTGTTGCATACTCACATTGTCCTTTCTCATTTGATTTCATGTGTGTTCACCTGAATTGTTCCCATGGGGAAGTTAATTGACTTGGAAACAGTAGAGGAAGCGTCAGAGCTGCTGGGGCCACTTACCTGTTGGCATGAGGGACAGAAGTCCTTTTGTATCAATTTGGCAAATCTTTGCACTACTTGTGTTTATAAAGATAACTTCATATTTGAAATGTTAAGTAATAAACTGGGGTTTTAATAATCATTGTGATTGTAGAGGGCTGTGCCATGACACCGTAAAATCCTTTGACATCGAAGCTAGATTGAATGGAATCTCTTGGTGCCACTGTGTTGACTGAATGCCAAGGACTTCTCACATGGTCAGTTCAATAGACTGACTGCAGTGGGGAAGAAGCTGTTTTTGTGGCGTGAGGTCCTGGTCTTCAGTCAGTCAGACGCAGTCAAACATTAGGAAAATCCAACTGAGGTGAGAGTGACCATAGACCTCACTCAGTACAGGGATACGTGAACTAGAGTTCAGGCCTGAAAGGGCCTTTTCTGTGAAATGAAGTGCGAAGAGATAATCATCAGCTTTGCTTTATTTAGGATTTATTCACTCACACAGAAGTAACAAACTTCCGTCTAGTTGATACGCGCAAGTTTTAGAGGAGGCTGAATGGACCTTATGGTTCTAGCTGGAGAGTGTGACACTGTAGAGGATCTGAGCCCACACAGAACCCTGTAACACGGCAGTAGCTGCTTAGCGCTGTGTCGCTGGAGCACGTTGCTGTCTGTGATAGACGGCTGTGCTGCAGCTCCACTCTGTCCAGTTGAGTGCGTCAAAAATACTGTTTTGGTATTTTGTCTGGACAGGACCACAGGTGCTTCTGAGAGTCCTGTTTACTGTCAACGTAGGCAAAAATGGAACTACGGCACAAATGAGGCTTAGACGAGATTGGCTAAAGAAGCAAAATGTTAAACAAGTAGCAAGTGCACTTCTAACACTGTGTGTTAACATGAACCAGATTGTCATAGAAATGTATCAGAATGGATTTTGCATGTGCTGGGGAACCTGTAAGATTTAGTCACAAAAATCTGAATTTTGTTTTTTTTCTTCTTAATACATTGTAAAAATAATTTGTTCTCATGGCCTGGTCACATTGAACATTCTATGTAGTTATATACGGATGTCTTAAGGTTTAGTTGCCATGTTGTATACTATTTCTTTCTAGAGTCAATTTAAAATTGTAGTCATTTTGTCTCTAACACTTTTTTGAATAGTTTTTGAATGTCTTTTTCTTTAATGTCTGTTTTGTCAGTTTGCATTTTTTAAACTCTGCAGTAAACTGATACACAATACAAATACAGTTCCGTTTTATGTCTTGTTTCTTTTTACTTTGCGCATTGTGAGTATCTGTAGGGGGCCAAGGGCACAGGGAGCTTTTCAAGGTGGACTCTCCCTCTGGCACTGGGTCTCTGTCCACCCCCCACACCCCTGCATCTCCGCAGTGGCATTAATGCAAATTATGGTCTGATAATTTAATAACTTTGCCAACTCGATCTGTCCTTTTTATTACAATTATCATGAGACAGGGCGTTGCATGCCATCATCGGAGAATAAACACAATCAATCATCCTTGTAATGATTAGCTGCTGACAGACCGAGTTATGCTTTGCATACAGTAAATGGACCTTAATGTGCAGTTGGAGGGGAGTGTTTTGTTTCTACAAACTTTGGCTGCATATTGGGGTTCTTCACCATGCTAATTATCACAGCAGGCCTCCCTTTATGTTGTGCGTGGTTCACAGCCAACGAGGAAGCACTGGATTTTGTTAGTAGAGACTTACTCTAGCTTGAACTCCAAGCCAAGACATGTAAGTGGGGCCTGTTAAGTCGTTCCAGTTAATGGCTGGAAGGAGCCAGAGCCATGCACAGAGCTGGCACCGGGCACTGCCTCACCATCAGGGCTCCGTTCTTAATTGTAATGGAAAATTATGCTGTGTTTCCCACCTACTGAACCAGATTGTAAAGAAAACAACTCCCCACCCCTGTCCTTCAAAGAGCAAGGGTTGGTTTATAAACCGAGTGTTTTTAAGATAATCAATGTTTGGAGGTTTTTTGGCAGAAACGTAAGCCCATTCAATACCAGTACTTCAAGTGGTGAATGTTTTATGTCGTAGTCTCCATGGCAAAGCATTAATAGAAAAAACCTTTTTAAACAAGGTGTAAAAACTTTCTTTGCTTTGATTAGTCTTTTGACAGGTCTTGGGAGAAGATCAGGTATTTATAAATAATGATAAAAATGTATGTGCAGCTCTTATTTCTGCCTTCACATAGAGATGTTTGCTCTCTGCTAAAGCAGTGTCTTTGGCAAAATGCAGGAGAGGAGGGGAACATTAGTATTTCAGACACAAACACTCTCTGTGCAACAGGGTTTAATGCACAGAGTTGCTTTGTTCTCTGCCTTTACCTGGCAGAGAACAAACAGCAAGAAGAGCTGAACTTCCCTCTAGGAGAAAGTGCTTTCTTTGCCTGACTGGGAGGAAATCCTGCACGCACGCACGCACGCAACAAAGCAGCTTTAATTAAAGAATGAACAAGAATAAAGATCGAGAATAATTAAATAGATATGGCTTTGCAGTTATATCTAATAGCTGCAACAATGTACATACTTTCAACCATGCAAAAAGTAGAAATGTACTGTATGTAATGAAAGCAAATCTGTTTTCTTAATTACCAAATTGTGTACGTAAACTAATAAACTGAATGACAACAATCAAAATATAATTTAAAACTGAGATGTTTAATGCTAAGCTAGTGTCACACACACTCAGTGTGTCAACAACAAACTTGAGCTAGTAATTGTACATTGCCTTAAAAAAAACAAGTGTTTAATCAGTGCTTGTTGGTAGGAGGAAAGCATTTCTTGAAGTCATACATCATTTTTTTGATTTAATGCAGTTGAAACAAGTATTTTTGAGTCTTAAGCAGAGGAAGACTGTGTCCACTGCTTCCAGCATCATCCCGCTAAACCACAACATCATCATCTTTCTTGTACACTTTACAAAGATACATGTTAAAGTAAACCTGTTTGTTCTTTCAGATACATTCATAAAGAAATCGAGTTGCTGCCATTCTTGCACTAAATACTACCGTCTTCCATGTTTGCGGTCCTATACCTGACCACACACCTACAGTATAAACTTTTATACAATTTTTCGTAGGTTAATTTGTATTAGAAGCTGGTGAAATAATCTGCTTCCACATGTGACCACTTTGAATCCTCCAGAGAACTACCACTGGGTGATGAGAAGGAGAGGGCAGAGTGATGAGAGGATTTAATGAGGACCTCCGTTCTTAAACCTCCCGAGAGGAGAGACCTGAAGGGCCAGTGGAGCAGGGAGTCGGTGGCTCTGACCTCCCTCAGCTGCTTTTGGCAACTACTGTATGACTCTCCAAAACCCCAATAACCTCTTCAGCGGGAGGGTTAGCAACACCCCATACAGCCTAGAACTGACTCAACCACAACTGCATTCCAAGAAGGTTTTTACAACAGCTGTCTTTTCTCACCTTTGTCTCTTGTCTACTGGTGAATAAAACATGATCAGGTAAATTGTATTAAAGAAATTAATTTCAATTTTAAGTTTTGGCCTGGGTGGACATACTCTATATTTCCAGGTCATTATCACATACAGTAATTGAATTTTTTTTTTAATTGTAGGTAAAACTATATTTTATCAGATGGTTCACCCCAGACAGTTTATAAAATTTCGAATTTAATTACATCTGTGACATCTGAACACAGTTTAGAGAAGACTGAAATGGAAACGAGCTTCTCCTACGATGTCACCGTTCTGCATTCTGTCCTGCTGGAGGTGCTTTGGCTTCGGTTCAGCTCTGATGATTGCCTTGGTTGCACGGAGACATTATTTCCTTTCTGATTTCTGGCACCTACAGTAATAAATCACCTTCACCTGTTGCTATACAATTATAACTTCAAATACCATTTTTAAAATCTACCTGACCACATTATTTGCCAAACAGTTTTCTGTTAATGCAAGTCAGGAGAATCAAAACCTTCTTGTGAACCGATGAAATCACTTCATTCTGTCAAGTGTTTCTCTATTTAAATTGTAAAGCTGGTGTCTTATTAAAGGATCATATCAGTGTTTTTGCCCTTTAAGTCTTTATTGTAGCTTGACCTCAGTTTCAAGGAAGGAGATTATTCTGAGGGCATGGATTAATATTAAGCAGGCACTGACACAGGGGCCACAGTGCTTTCTCTTGGCAGGCAGGTGGCCCTATTGAAATAAGAGAAGCTGCACCTAAATAATACATGTTTCTCACAGGGGCAACTCATGCAAAAAAAGGTGTGTCCTCTCTACAAATTGTAATGTGTTACAGACTCTTACAGGTTTGATCCAGGAGTCTGCTCCATTTCCTGGTAACAGTTTCATTTACATACCTAAACTATGTGGATATGCTTGTCCAAGAACATGCCATCATGTTCTTGATGGCATGATGTGTGATCGTCACTAGAAAGATACAAATAGACATTGACAGAGTCCTCAGCTGCCAGTTTGACCACAAGCTTTGAAATTGATTCAGAAATTAATATCTAGCTTCTGAAGGCAGAAGCTGAGCTCTGTAGGGAATTTACATATTTGTCTAATAGAAATGAATGAGGCTTTAGTGGCTGCGGAGCATTATCCATCATCTGCCCTGACACTAGGGGATGGAGGAGGGATTTCGCCTTGTTAGACTGTCACATGTGCAATAATAACACAATAATCCAGAGCCCTGCTGTAGTGATGTGGTTTCATACAGGGGGAGGAAGGAGAAGGATGGCGAAGGTCAGAAAAGAGCTTGGTCTCCTTTACATTAGCATGCATCTCCTGCTTTGGTTGTCAGCAGTCTAACTGAGCTGGCAGACTTCATGTTGGCCCACTCGTCACTTTGCATATTGTCAGCTGTGGTGACTGCACTAAACGCGCAGCCATGCGACTCTACAGCGAAACAAAAAAATAGAAGAGACGGTTTCAAGGTTTTTTATTGTCATTTATTGTTAATCTACAGTAAACAGTCGCGTAGAGTAAAATGAAATGACATTCCTCTAGAATCACAGTGTGCAACACAGACATAAAACACAACACATGTTCTTAAAAAGATTGAAAAAAATAAAACAAAAGCTCTAAATCTTAGCTCTAGAGCTAAGACTTTTCAAATAAAAGCTAAAACAAAAAAAAAACATACAGTAAAGTGCACAACTACTTAGCAGCACCGACTAAATAGTGCAACACAAGTATTACTAGGTGTATACTGTCTTACTGAGGTGAGTGTGATTATGGTATGGATTGCCTTGGTGGGGGGCGAGGGGTTTCCAGTTACCTTTTCAGCTGTTCTCACAATGTGCTGGGCTTTGTGGTCCGAAGCGGTGCGGTTCCCACACCAGGCAGTGTCGCCGCTGCTCAGGGTGCTCTCTACACTAAAAAAGCGATTCCTGCCCCTAATAAAACACATTTATAATTTTTAAGTATTATAAACACACATCCTGCCTTCCATAATACTTAAGCAAGCTTCTATCTCTTCTCTAATTCAAATAGTGTAATAATAAACAATAATAATCTACTGTACGTTGCTCAGAGGACCGTTCACAAGGTGAGGCATAATGTGTTTTAAACACTGTTTCCCCTCTACTTCAGTTACTATCCAGCGATTACATAAGGAGTGAATACATGGAATACAACAGCAACCACAAGTCACAAGCACACAAACAGAGTCACAAGATCATACCCTTTCATTTCCCAAAGATACGGTTCATCCAGTCATTCAGTGGATTGTCAATTTCTGAGTACTCACTATTCATAGTCTTGAAGAGGGCCTAAAGGCCTTCTAAGGCTCTTGTCACTGATCTCTCTGGGGCAGTGTTTTTAGGAATTTAAAGTACAGCACATGTCTCCAGCGAGAGATACAGCCGTGGAGTTTCTAACTAGCTTGTTCAACAGGATTCTTCAGAGCGAGAACATGCCTGAGGAATGGAGGAGAAGCGTTCTGGTGCCGACCTTTAAGGGCAAGGTTGACACGCAGAACTGCAGCAACTACAGAGGAATAAAGTTGATGAGTAACTCAATGAAGCTGTGGGAAAGAGTAGTGGAAGCCAGGCTTAGAAAGCCTGAGCAGCAGCAAAAGCACCAATGATGCCATTTTTGGTTTGAAAATGTTGATGCACTCCAAGGGAGGAACTGTGGAACTGTATGAGGTTGGAAGATGGAAAAAGTTGCGGAGACCCCTGATGGGAAAAGCTGAAAGAGAAGTACAGTAGTTTGTTTTGATGGCTCTATCAACTATCAAAAATCTACTTCCGCCTCTCGAGGAGTGCACCCTGATCTGCTATTCTGGAATAATATTTTTGAACATGGAGCTAATCAACTGGTCACTCAGCGCATTGGACAAAATGTTCTCAAGAAAAAAAGAATATGTATATAAAACAAAGAAAAGAATCTCCGGGAGAACCACTCTGCCACTCGGGGACTCTTGCCTCCGGCTACGTGCGGGACGCGTGGCATTCCTGGTGCCCCGTGTATCTGGAGCCTCTGTTCATTGAGGATGCAGAGGATCTATTCATATTTTGGACTTTGATAACGAGGCTAATCATGATTGGCTTTGGTGGTGCCCTGCTTTATCAGAAGATTGGAAAATCTGCGGCTGGCTTATTGGCGTGTCCACCGGCCATGGAGCTACAAACACCTACAGTATGGGGGCCATGGTTACTCGGCTGACGGAATTACACCAGAGGTTGGCCCGGATTAATGGACTGACAAGTAACATCTCAGCTCGTTCGGATGATTTGCATCAGAGGATGACCCAGATGGAGGGACTGATTAGTAACATCTCAGCCGGCTCGGATGCCCGGATCGCAGGACTGACTAATAAGATCTCAGCCCGTTCGGAGGAAGACAAGAGACTGAGGGATAACATCTGCAGACAGACTGAACACTTGGTGAATATGGTGACAGCCTTGTCTGACAGGCTTGAGGAGATGTCACGGGTGACCCACGGTCCCACAAGAGGCGAAGAAGCCCTGAGTTCTGACCGATTGGAGTATTGATCCAGACAAATTAGTCGTGAATTGTCAAAATGTATTACAATTGGCTGTGTATTATTCTGTCCCTTCTCCCTCACCCCTCCCTTCCCGGGTCCAATCTAGCTCACCAGCCGTGCCTCTATCTGTCCGCTTTCCCTTGTTGTGGCTCCCTTCAAAGACAACTGTTGGACTGGCATGTAAACATCTTGGTCGGCCTCAGTCATACTTCTATAAACAACACTTCACTACACTAATGCAGATACACCCCCCCCCCCCCACCTTACCTTACAGTCTCACTGTCTGCTCTCCGACCTTATCTATCTGTCCTGATGAACCCAAGAAAAAATTCCAGCAAGGTTTCCATTTGTACTGTGTGTCACTGTATGTGCATGTGTTTTTGGTTTTGTATTGTTTTGTATTGGAACTTGCTTCCACTTTCGGATTAGCGCCGGTCAAGCTGGCTGCTGATGAAATTTCCCCGCTGTGGGACTAATAAAGGTCTACAGCATCTAATCTAAATTAACTTGCATTACAGCCATGGGATCTGTTCCAGTTCAAATCTTCGCTAGGGTAATGTGGATTCAGTAACCGATTACATTAAGCGTCACCTGTGTTAACTGCTAACGTCAGCATACAACGCATTTGTTGCTCTACTGTTACAATACTTTATCTGAATTTAATAATCTGTGGAGCTAAAATTAAGATAAGGTTCTAAGAAATCTAAGGATATGTGCCAAAGCATGCTAGCTAGTTTACAAAGTGAATCATCTGACTGTTCATACTAAAATTGTTATAACTTGAACTGCTTCACTTCATCAAAACCATCTTTTTTCTGAGTTAATGTTAATTAATAGTGCTATAGGTTTATGGAGGTAAGGGTAGGAACGTCTGGTCATGAGCTTTGGGTCATGAACGAAAGGGCAAGGTCATGGATACAAGCGGCCGAAATGAGCTTCCTCCGCAGGGTGGCTGGGCGCTCCCTTAGAGATAAGGTGAGGAGCTCTGTCACCCGGGAGGAGCTCGGAGTAGAGTCGCTGCTCCTCGACATCGAGAGGCGCCAGTTGAGGTGGCTCGGGCATCTGGTTTGAAAGCCTCCTGGACGCCGACCTGGGGAGGTGTTCTGGGCATATCCCACCGGTAGGAGGCCCCAAGGAAGACCCAGCACACGCTGGAGAGACTATGTCACTCAGCTGGCCTGGGAACGTCTTGGGGTCCCACCGGAAGAGTTGGAGGAAGTGTCCAGGGAGAAGGAAGTGTGGAACTCTCTGCTCAGACTGCTGCCCCTGCGACCTGACCCCGGATAAGCGGATGAAAATGGATTAATGGATGAACGATTTATGGAAGTTTGGATCTGCTGAGGTCTCTATTTACAGTACAGAGATATTCATCCTGAAAGTGCATTTTTCATTAGACAGAGTTGTAAATGTAATTGTTATTAGTCATAAATGTTGCATCAGTAACACTTACACTAATTTGTACACTAAGTGTCCCCAATGACATCAAAATTATCAATTATGACATCAAAAGCATTCAAAAAGCCCTTATGGTTGCAGAGATATACCCATCTTTAACATGGCTTCGCTATTTTCCAGTTAAAAAGGGTTAAAAATAATAATAACTGAGGTTTATGTTTCTTGTGCAGGGACTTTAGAAGGCAAAATATTTTGATAGAAACTGGCTCTGATGTCCTCATCATCATCTTCGGCTATGGCACATTACATTACCGTGAACATTATATGAACAGAGTAGGTTGTGTTATACAGACCTCTGTCTGTCACCATTTTACCAAGCTGCTCATTCTAAGTGACATCTTCCAATTCTTGCTCAGAATCTCAATTTATATCTAAATTATCTTCATTTCCTGAGACATTTCCCTCTTGTGCATCACTGTGTTACTGACTCACTTTAAATATAAGCTCCAAAGCTCCCTGTTAGCAAAAACTGTTTGGTCATATTAGAGTAGAAGCTTCTCTACTGGCCCCTGTGATTGATGAGCAGGTGCAAGGCATACTGTATAGCGTGATAAAACGTTTAATGTGTAGAATGTTTAGGACTACCACACACTGGACAGATGACATGGTGTAAAGGTGGGTCAAAATGACCCAAAGACCATATAAAGGATTTAAATGGGTGGGGTATAGTGCCAGGTGTATTCAAGCACCTGTAGATTGCCTCTATTAGCTTGTCTGAAAATGTTTTCTCCAAGCCCTCTGTGACCCCAAGAGTGTCGCTTACTTTGCACATGGTCCCCACACACAGCATGTGACATAGGCCAGGTCAGGACGCAGCATCTTTCTTGTCATTGATGATCTCATTTCATGAAGCAATCGCTGTTTTCATGACTGAAAGGATCTCTTGGACTTTACTGTTACCGTAAACTTATTAACCACTCACTATATTGATGACTGGTTTGAGCATGGAAATGCGAACCGGGGCTCAATAGACCCCACTGGTACATCGCGTTTTGGAGGACAATCACATGTTTTGGAGTCAAGGTGGGTGAACACAGACTGTAGTCCATGTTGACAGGGTAAAAGATTCTGAATATTTGGACTAATTAGCAAAATGTGAAACAGTTGTATTTGCCCAACTCACTCAGGTGAAAAAGTTAAAAGAAGCGGTAATAACTTTTGCATGACTGTAATTTAGGTGTTGCTAAGACCCATCTTTCCATCTTGTTTAGTTTGAAGAATAAATGAAGGTACTGTACTGATGATGTATGATCTTATGCCCATGCATGAGTCTTATCTGTACCTCTTGTTCAGGCCCTGGGGCCTGCATGGATTTCACAGCCTCAGGCTGCTTTCTCTCCCACTTCACATGTCTGGTTGAATAAGGAATTCTAATGGCAGGAGCAATCACAAACTCTGGCTCAAATGTATCCTCAGCTGAATTCCCTGACAGACGAAAATCGTTTGTTCCTCTTGCTAACGCTCAGCGCGGCATCTCAGGAACCTCTCTTCTCAGCTGCTTTGTTTTATGTGCTTGCAGCTATGTCCTCTGGGCCGCTCTGTCAGAGCTTATAGTGAAGTGAACACAGGCTAGGTGTAGCAGCAGAGGCTGCTGTGCACACGTCTGGTCTTTTTAGCATTCTTTTTTATCAAGTTTCCCTGTGAGAAATTACATTATGTCAAACCTACTCTTGCTTACGAGGTAAGATGAGGTCAGAGAAAGATTTTTCAAAGCTGCCTTAAAAAGAGGTCGCACAATGTCTTAAGGATGTGTAGAACCAACAAGAAACATCTGAAGAAAGTGCATTGTCTGCAAGTGTGCAGGAGCGTGGCTTTGAAGACAAAGGATTCCCAGTTCATGACACATGTTCACAGTTAATATAGTTGTCCTCTTGTTTTGTCAAGTTTATAGTCTTTCAGGATTATCTGTTTGAAAGCATAGAAACTAGAACATTGTGATCTGACTGTTAGACTGTTACACCCTACAGTAAGCGTCTGAAGGAGCGACACCAGAAGTCTTTTCTCCCTGCTTCTGTAAGTAACACAAACTGCTCATTCAGGCAGAACCAATCCTTGATCCATTGCATTGCAAGAGTGACTGATGTTATCCTGTATGTGTAAGAGGGACTTTTCACACATACAGTTATACAAATTACAAACACAATATCAAGCTACATATGTAAAGTGCCATTATAGTTTAAATATGAGCAGATCATATACTTACTTGAGAAACGACCAGTGTTTACTGTAGCTCACGACTAGTTTCCACAGTCAGAATTAGTAATTGTCAACACTTTTACTATTCTTATCAACCATCTACGTAGACAGACTAAACACAAAACATAACATCTGTATGAAGTACAACACAAACAACAAACAATGTTTACAAAAAAATCTGTGGGTATTTGTATTTCAAAAATTGTACAAATTGTATTTACATATGACCAGCACAACAAAAAAGCACACAAATATACAGAAGGAAAATGCTTGATTCTTATTACAGTATGTGCTGTCGTCTAAAACAAATGCATCAGTGCGTAATTTCAGTCATCAGTCATATATTTTATACTCATTGCCAAGATGTCACAGTTATTCTGAGAATCAATGCAACAATCAAACAATGGTTGTAAACTGTCAGCTTCAAACGTTATGATAAGACACAAATTTGTGTTTAAATAGTTTTTTTTTATTAAGCGGAAGATTCAAATGATATGAAGCAAAAATTGGGTCAACTCATTCCCAACAGGTTTGTGATGATAGCACTGTACATATGTAGTGATCAGACGGATTTAACTGATTGAAGTCACAATGTGTTTTGGCTAAGCCAGGCACTTGGTAAATTAACTCCAGACCTGTACAGTACAACAAGTGAAGGACTTCACATGATATTTTCTATCTAAGGCAAAAACAAACATATGGCTTTTAAAAAAATAGAAAGATGTCATTTTAATTGACAAATAGTTCTGTACAAACTAAGACAATAAACAACAATCCTTTTTGAATTTTTAGATAAATGTTACTGTGCATCAGAGGTCAGTTTTGCAAATATATTAATGGTTAAGATATTACATTAAAAAACTTGTTCTCCTCTGCTAGAGCAGTCAGGAGTGAGCTCATGTCTTCAATAGCCATGTTCCCTGGCCTTGCTGGCACAGAAGTCTTTGGGTTCCTGGGTGTTGTCACACCAATGGAACTCGGTGGGACGCATTTTGGTGTGGACCACGACTTAAACCTCCTGACACGAGGCTGGAGTGATCATCACCATTCAGCATAGAGTCAAAGTTTATCTGTGCCCATGAGTCTACAGCTCTGTACACCCTGTCTCCTGAACTGGGAGAACTGACATCATTTTCAAAAGGGGGTACATGCCCCAAAGGAGAAACATGTTGATGGTCCAAGTTCCTGTTGAAATACTTGAATCTGTTCTGTATAGCACATAGTATTGTCATTAGACTTGTTGCTATATTGGAGTCCTGATATTCCACCACTAAATAATCCAGGGTTAGCATTGCTTACTGTATATGCTTTGCTTGTAGGATCCCCTTCGGTTCTGAAAAGTGTCTAATTATAGACTTAGGTGGTGTTTGTAGTCTTGGTAGGAGATGACTCTGATGTTGAACTGGCATATTACGAGAGGCTGAGGAGTAATCATGACTGATTTTTCACAATTCTCAATTTTAATCCACACATGCTGTAATTTAGCATCAGCAAAGGACATGTCAGCACTGTCCATGCAAACTGTCTCCTGTTTGCAGCTGGGGCGCACTTGACTTCCATATAATGATGTAGTAGTAGTACCAATAGTGGAGGTACTTTGATCAAACCTGCACTGAGCGGTAATTGGTTCATTAAGATTTGACAACAAATGGAATCAGTTTGGTCCAGGTTCACCATTTTGCTGTTTCAAACTCTGTGTTGAGCTAGTCATTTGCTGATTGTAGTTGTTCTGTCTAAAGCTCTGCTTTTGCTGGAGGACAGACCCTTGAACCTGTCGCCTGGAATAGTATTGGGTAGGATCCATGAGTCCAAAAGAGACTCTGTTACACTGATTGGTCTGTGCGTCAGCCTTATAATCACTTAGTGAAGATGGAATCAACAGATGCTGCTGCCTTGGATTTATCTGTTTTATGTTGTTATTCAAAATAGCCATTATTATTATTTGATAGTTTAAATGCTGATGGAAATTTTCTTGCAAATCTTGTTGATTAGACGCATTTCTGTCCTCAGTGTTGAGGTCAGTAAGGTTCAGGTCATCCTCAGAGATCTTGAGCGTCAATGAGTCCAAAGAAACATTCTCTGAAATACTGGGTGGTTGTAGTCCATTTGAGTAGAAGTAGAGACCTTCTGAACTCAGCCAGTTATGCTTAGTTAGGCGTCGGTGATCTGGTGCAAGGGGCAGATTGGGCCGCATGGTTACCACTCCACCAAATGTGCCCATGCTGTTATAGCGTTGCAGCTGTGGCTGACTAAGTGAATCTGTGACTACCTGTCTGACAGGATCATTGGCTCTGCAAGGTATGCTACATGGGACTTCAAGGGCTATCATGCTCTGCATAGTGTAGCTGATGTACTGTCTGGAAGGCAGGCCTTTTGTAATGGAGGAAGTTTCCTGGGATTTTGCAAATAGGGCAGATTTACTCTTCATTTGGTGTGTGTGGTGTAGTGGTGTAGGTGGTGCTGCCCCATTGGCAAAGGCATATTTCACCTTGAGACAGTAGTGCTGGGCTGGGGTCAGACTAAGGGGACTAGTTTGCCCCCCTCCTCCAGACTCTGCACCTCCACTGATTCCCCCACACTGGCTGGCCTGACTGGAGCATCGTGAGATATCCGCAGAGATAGGGTCATAGGAGTCAGCAGAGCCGACATTGCTGGGGCGGTTGGCACGGAACTGCATGGCCTGGCTTGAGTGCTGACTAGAGTGGCAGGGGGAGATGCCTGAGGAGCGACGGCTGAGGGTGTAAACTGAGCTCAGGGTGCTGGAAGTGCTGTCACGGCGCCTTGAAAGGTTTCCCAGTTCTTCCATCTTACCAGAGTTCAGGTCACCCAAGCTTGAGCCAGGGAAGGACAGTGGACCACTCATACTCCGACTCTGTAGCAGGGACCCTGTGAAATACCAGATAAAAATATGACTTCTTAATTATAAACTAATGGACAGCTCCATGAATATTTTAGCTTTGGGGGAACCTTATCACTATCTGGATGACATAAAACATGTATTTAATGTTAAGACATTTTTTGTTGATCTACTCATTAACCAACGTGTTAATGCGCCTGTCTTTATCCTTACCAGTTGCTCGCATGGATGGAAGCTTGGAGCCAAGACCTGGGGATGTTTGTTTGCTGGCCCACCAACACGAGTCCCCCACATTCTTCAGCGTCTCTTTCTTGAGATGTTTCAGATGCTGACTCATGCCAAATTGCTTTCGGATGTGGGGACCCACAACATCAATGCTGCCAGTGAGTTTTTCAAAGCCAAAGGACACCACAAAGGGCAGATCGTCCAGGGTGCTGAGGTCCCCCACGCTTCCCCCATTGTGCGCTGCCTTATCTACTCCACTGTCATTGTTGGTGGTATTGCCAAGTGGTGATGGTTTGCTGCTACATGATGACTGACAGCCAGGGCTGGACTGGTACATCTGGAAATCAGAATGGAAAGATGGAAACGATGGAAAGAAAAGGAATTTTAATGAAAATGAGAGAAAGAAGAAACACATTGGGCAAGAAAAAAGCTTGAAAGAACAAACAATAAAGACACATTTTTGTTCAGAAAATCTGTTTTTAATAGAAGTACAACAGTAGAACATGACACAAAGAACAGTAAATCACTAACACTTTTATCCTCTGAGCTTAATTGTAAATAATGAGTGTTTTCTGGATGCGGTGAGGAGGTGGGGAAGCGCCACAGATTACAAGCTGTCTTAGTCTGTCTGTGAATTAGAAATGGGCAGGATAAAACGCTGTATGAACTCGAGCCAGAGTGCAAGGCCAATCATCATGAAATGTGATTATGTTTGATCCTTTTAAAACTAAGAAAAAATAAATAAATAAAATAAATTCAGTGGAGGTTTGTCGAGCATTTACACAACTTTTTGCTTGTCACACTCACTTTTTTCAGTTGGGTCTACAGTAAATAGCCTTTGGGGTTTTCTTTCTAGCCATTCCTTTTATTTCCTTTTTTTCAGTTTCATATTTGATGCAAGTTAAAATGAAAAAATGCAAAGCAAAAGAAAAAAAAACATCCTGCTCACACTTTGAAATCCCACTTTTTTGATATTCAAGCTTAAGCAAAATTCTTCTTTGACCACTGTCACTAGTATTTCACTTACAGTAAATGTGTCATGTCAGACCTGTGATTTGACTTTAGCTGTAGTTCTCCTTTAAAATATTTTTCCCTAAATTGTTGCATATAGTAGAACATTTCAATGGATACACAGTCAGTGTTTCCCCAAATCAGCCTTATCAAGCCTCTGTTTTCTTATAGACTTTAATACAGTATATGAATTATTATTTTCCATCTTCCGAAGTTGAAACATTTCTGCAGTATATAACATAGGAAGCTTGCTACGGCATACCTTGTTCTGTGTGGAAACCTTAACCCCTTTACACATTGGGATTCCCACAGACTTAGGGGGAATCCCAACATGTAAACATGTTAGCGTTAACCACATTTTGCCACTCCCAGCCACAAAGTCATCATCCTGTGCTGACAAGGTACGAAGAAAAAACTTTATTTACAATGGTTGTTTTTCGCCAATTTTTTTTATGGTAGAATATATCCATAATTTTTTCTATTATATTTTATATAAATGTACATGATTTATCGGCCTCCTCATCCGGCCAGCCTTATACTGTTTACAATGCAGAAATATCACTATTAGGTGTTTCCTATAATAATTTAGTAGGATTGTATTAGGGTGATTCTGTCTATTTCGTTAAAAACTAAGAGTTTCCTTTTCAGTGACATCAAGCTTAATATTGTTGCTCCTACAGCCACTTTAATTTGGGGAATGCCTTTTACAAACCTACATGCGCTGGATAAGGCTTAGAAGCTTATGGTTTAATAGCTTGATACGTGACTGTGTATGCATGAGACCCCAACACTGTTTGAATATTGCTCTTGGGATGCCTTTTATCATGCTCTGCATCTCTGGCTATGTGTTTGACATGTCTCTTCTCTCCATCCATCTATCTTCTACAGCTTAGTCCCATCCCTACTATCCACTACACAAATACATGCCAGTGAAAAGGAAATGCCACGTACATGATGTCCTAGATGACAGGTCCAATCAGCAGACTATAGATCAGCAACTTTAACTGATGCATTCTGTCACAAACCAAAGTACACACTGCTTTAATACTGTATGAGGAGTTGTTGCTTTTTTCCTTTTAGGAAAAGCAATTTATCAATTTGTGTGTTAGTGATGCTGTGATAGTCTTTTTCTTTGTTCTTATTTGTAATTACCTAATTTAAATGAAACTGAATGAATGAAATAATTGAATTGTGAAATATGCAAAACATAAATTGTGGCAAAATTTGACAGGAATGATTGATACAGGTGAGCTCACCTTAGCAAGGTCTGTCCATAAGGAAAGTCAAAAAGAGAAAGAAATGAAGAGTCAAGTGGTAAGCAGACTTCAGGTTTCAAATAATTAGAGACTACTGTAGTTAGCATGAGGAAACCTTTTCTAAATTTACTTGAAAATTAGTTTCCATGTAAAGCATTTTTTAAAATTCCAAATATTTTAGTCAGTTCTTTGGCAAAAACAACTAAGGGATCTTACCATAGAGTTTTCTGTCTTGATGGATTTGACATGCCGGAAGTCCTCCACGCCTTGTTGTGGGCTGTTGTCTGCTAGCTTTTCCACTCGCTGGATTCTGTCTCTAGAACCTGTCTCCTTTTCACCATTGTCTCTGTGCACGGATAGTCTGGGCAGCAGGTCACTGCGCTGTTTCTTTGTAACATGGGCCTCTGGGCCGTGGACTGTTTTCACATGCTTCCTGAGAGAGCTGGGATCTGTGTAGCGTTTGGTACACCCGGGAATCTTGCATACATATGGTTTCTGTAGATGACAGAAAGACACAAGTGCAGCAGTTACATTTAACACCAATTCACAAAAACATGATTTCATGGAACCTTATAAAGGTTTGTTCATATAGTTATATGGGTTACTTGACTAGAGAGTATGTAAAATACTAAACCTAAATAAACCTTTAAGTTGTAACTGCATAAAGAGACGTTATGCAACAACAAAAACCTGCAGTTTCAAAAATGATCTTTGGATATTTTACCTGTGAATGAAGCATCAGATTATGTGTTTTATGGTGTTCAATGTGAACTAGCTGCAATGCTGTATATGCTTTTCTGTATTCCATTAAGTCAAACTTTCTGACAAAGATGGTTTAAAACACCTGCGTGATTGTCATGCAATTACTTACTGTAATTAAATTAAAGAAAACCACAGGATTTGTGTGTAGTAAAAAAATGCCTTTGACTGTGTAGGAATCTGTAATGCTTCTAGGCTTTCTTTTATATTGGCTTTCTGCATGAGACCTTACTAATACATTGTGGGCCATTGTGCTCATTACAGGACAGTATGTCGACATCTCATCTGCAGACATACTGTACACAGGCATGCAGGAGTCATACACAGACAGTACTATCAACAACTGTCCATTAACAATCCCTATGTGTTATAAGCGAATAGATCTGTCATGTCCAGCTGGGCTGAAATGACTACAAGTGAAATGTCACATTGTTGTACCTCGTTGGAGTGTGTTCGGTTCTGGTGTTTGGCTCGGTCAGAGGCGTTGGAGAAGGCTTTGTTGCATCCCTCGTGCTCGCAGACGTATGGTTTCTCACCAGTGTGGGAGCGTAGATGGGTTTTAAGGTTCTCCAGACGGGAGTAGGCTTTAGAGCAGCCCTCAAACTGCGGAAAAAATGAAATGAAAATGGACAGATCTTACATCTTGGTTCAGACAAAGAAACAAACAAACTAACTAATATTTAACTGTACTGTACAGTGTAACCATTATTTGAAAGGATGTTTTAATTTACTTACGCTATGTCTTATGTGACAAGACATTGACATATTCACAAAACAATTCGCATTTTTCATTATACATGTAGTGAAAATTGGTCCTTCATTTTAAAATATAAGCTAGAAGAAACTCCAGACTTTTGTATAGTTTGTCTTTGTTTAACTATTTATATTTGCATATATCTTTGTAGCTTTATGTCCCTGTAAGAAGAGTGAAAAACCAACCAAAGCCATGTAAACAAAAACATATTGACTAGAAGTCTGAATAAGATAATGTTTAACATTGCCATGAGTGTATCTTTGTGTAAAGGACCTACAGGATCTAGATGTACAGAAATACGTTCATGCTTGCGTGCTGTCATCCTGAAAGGCCCATTGGCCCATTAGATACACACCGTGCATTTGTGTGGTTTCTCCCCTGTGTGACGGCGCATATGAACCACCAGCATGTACTGAGCTTTGAAAGGCTTTTTTTCCCGCGAGCAGTCTTCCCAGCGGCACACAAACTCTTTCTTCTCCCCGTGGATGTGGTCATTATTGATGTGCTGTGTGACACACACATACAGAGAGAAATGAGGGCTTTTCTAGAGAGAGTTGTCCACTAAGAGGCTCTCATGGTGTTGTCGGCAGGATTTTTCAGCTTTCCTTTGAGTGAATGATGTTACAGCCAGACTAATTAGAACTGTCTAAATTCTTTATATTACCACAGATGAAATTTGAGTTTTTGACTGAAGTCCAAAATTTAATGTGTTCCAGTATTAATCCAACACCCACTACAACTTCAATAATAAACATACATATTTCTCAGCCTTCGTAAATTCGAAATCTGCCCCTTATTTTGTTTCTTTTGAGGCCATAATTCTGCATATTATAACAGCATAACTGGTGGATTGTCAAGTAGAGAGTAGATTTTTTTTAAGTTACTGGTTGAGGTTGGTAGTGGTGGATAGTCTTTGGGCCTAAAGAAGGGTGTACCCAAGGAAAAACCAACATTTTATTCACTGGTGAACAGTGGTTGACTCCAGTGATCACTCCACATCAATTAAGGGGAGAGTTTTTTGCTTGTTTCGTTCTTTATTAGCACGGCACGGTGGTGCAGTCGGTAGCAGTGTTGCCTCACAAAAAGAAGGGCCTGGGTTCTTTTCTGTGTGGAGTTTGCATGTTCTCCCTGTGTTTGTGTTGGTTTTCCTCCCATAGTCCAAAGACATGCGGTTCGGTTAACGGCCCTGCGATAGACTGGTGACCCGTCCAGGGTGTACCCTACACCTCACTCTAAGGCAGCTGGGATAGGCTGCAGCATCCCCCGAGATCCCTATGGGAATAAGCGGTAGAAGATGGATGGATATTCTTTATTATATTGATTTCTCATTTGAATATAGCTGTTTGGACAGATCAACTTGAGACACAACACCAGTGATCCAGGCCTCCCTGACGGTGAAGGAATAATGCTGTTTGTACTCTGTCAAATGTTTCATCTGGCTGTCGGAACCTAACACTGTGGCTTTGCCATTTTGTCTGTCTGCAAAAGGGGCAATAGTGGACTGTGATTGTTAGAGTTGTTTAACCTTGCCCAATGAGGGACGGGTCCACCTGTGGTCTCTTCTTGATGAAGGACTGACAGTTTGAATGAAAAGTTTGGATTTGAGTGTGATTTAGAGCGTGTGCCCATGCATTATAGCTGCTGTCGCATTTGAATGAAGACACTCCTAAACCATCAAATAATGTAATGCAATTCATTAAGTTTTTATTTAAACTTTTATTAATGAAACTGGGTATTGAATTGTCACTTTTAATATTCAATTGCAAACAGTAAAATGCATTTTCAAATTACTGTACATGACCAAATTACTGTAAGTTAAATTGCCAAATACAAATGGAACGGTATTGCATACTGAATTGCCAATTGACAAATGCATTGCCATTTGAATTTTGAGTCTGATAAACTTCCATACAGTTTATGTTTTGTAATTTTATATTTTTTCTTTTTGCACAAAATAAATGTCATTATTTTTTAATATAACGCTTGTCTTCCTCCTGCCATCATGCTCAGAATAAACAGTACTGTATATATGCAGGCACAGATGATCAGACATCTAAATAATGTTGGAGGCCTGGTTAAAGTGGCCCAGTATGCAAATGAGAAACATTGTTTGTTTGGGGTAAAAACTTTTTCAACAGGATAATACACTATGTGTAGTGATTTACATCCTCCCACACTTACATGGACTAGCTGGTCCTGTGTGTCGTACTCCTTCCTGCAGCCTTCCCAGTGGCAGTTGGTCTCATAAATAGCATCAGGTTCCTGTTTACATTCATCTCGGTCCGCATCATCCTTCAGGTCCAACAGATGATGGTTCTATTGAAAGTCAACAACAAACATTTGAAATTATATGTTGATTTGCTCTATACGTTTTATATGTTTGAAAGCAAATACATTTTAATTGGGCCGTGTGAACATGCGGTCCAGACAATAACCTCACAACCTGAACAAAAAGATCAAAGTGTAAACACACTAGAAGTTATAGTAGACGCGCTCAAAGTCAGATAACAGCATTAAGTGAACTTCAAAATTAAATGCAGATCTGCTTTAAATAGGAGAATCAGAAAATATGTATTCAATTTAATCCAACCTTTAACTCATATTTGAAAAAAATATATACTTGTCAAATGTTTCTAGTTTCTAAATGTATCAACACAACAAACCCACTCAAACACAGGATAACAAGAGACGTTTTCAGTTTCACTATCTTCATTATTCTTGATTTCCAAAGTTAATTTATTACTTTTCCAATTTTTATCCAAAATTTATAATGACCCAATTTTCCGAACATATTAATACTCTTACATTCAGTGTCTTCACTTTTTTACAAGGTCCAAACATCCATTTCAGACTTTCAGTTCTTTTCCTTACTGTCTTTAACTCAAATTTTTCCCATATTGACAGATGTGTAGTAGCACACATGCATGGTGCATGTTTAAGACAGAAAGTGACACGTAGCTTGTCCCACCCACCTTCCACACACACACACACACACACACACACACACACACACACACACACACACACACACACACACACACACACACACACACACACACACACACACACACACACAAAACCTGCTGACTACAGCATGTTTGTCTCTGCCCCACACACACCATCTTCATCAATTCTGCTGGCCCCAAGACGATTGCTTGCACCACCACATGCATCAAGCCCAAACCTGCCTCGCTATCGAAGAGGAGCTGCAAATTTGTCAAAAGCAAGAGAAAAAGGCTCCTCAGATGACAATAAAGCCCGGGCAATATTTCATGAAAATGAAGTGCTCTGGCACAGTTTACAGTGGCCAGGGACATAGAGGGAGAAGGGGCAGAAGGAGTAACTAAACAAATGGATGCAAAGCTCTTATGTGGAGTTTTTCTTTATCTGATATGTGTTTTATAAGGGGGGTCACAGGAGGCTCCTGCTCCCTGGGGCAGTGAGTCATGCTGTGGATTAGGACACCAACCAAACAGCAGGAAAAGACACGTAGAATCATGTGACTTGCACATGACATTATTGTGAAAAAAAAATGTTTTCAAACAATTGTTCTCTCTTTACAAAAACATTTTAGATAAGTATTTTTCCTATTAGTCTTAATTTCCAAAATATTTTAAAAACCAATAAAAAGGTCAAAACCAATCAAATCTAACTTTCACAACAGCCTGATATCTTAAAATATGATTTATAGGATAGACTACACCGGTATTGTATGTTTAACCAATTCAAAATTGCTGATATGACCTATATGCACAGTAAGCTCATTACTGAAAACCCACTTGTGTTTCAAAGTACGTTCTGTGAGGTAAACATCATTTTATCACATCAACATAAGTAATTATTAATGCTGCAAAAGAGTGATCAAAAAAGGGTTCTTCTCTTACTGGTGAACAAGGAGAAGAAGGCCTCAGTCCCTCTGTTTCGGTCTTGACCTTCAACCTTTTGGTGATCAAGGGGTCAACTGTGCTGCTGACGGCTGAGTCACTACCAGTGTTCTGGCAAAGGAACAAAAACAATATCATACTTAAGTGAAAATAAAATAATTATTCATTTAACTGCTGTCAATGCAAAATTCCACACCTGGAGGAAATAGTCAATATAGACTACATCGGATGAATTCTGATTAAATTAAATGGCTGTCAGTTAAAATGAAATATGTATTTATTTACTGCATTAGAAACATTGTCCCTTACGCTACTGAGAAGAAATTGTAATCGTAAGACAATGAAAAGCTTGTTTCTGCACTTTAACCATAATCAAAATTATTTGACATCCTTTTGGTAAATAGACTTTGTAGTTTTGGTGACCCCATCTTTCCCTGCACTTGACCTGTCATCAACTGTATAATTTCAGTTTGAGTCAGAGTTTACATGATGTGCTGAAAGAATGAAAGACAAATATACATATTTGAAGCTATGTAGGTGGAGGAAATGATGGGTTTCCCTGAGTCTTTACCTCCAAGGATTATTCCACACTTACTCCAGGGTTAAAAAACACAAACAATTGTTATCTTAAAAATCCATCCCACAATAAAATTAGGTGCACCAGTAGCAGACGTTGTTGCATTATGTAGTAAATATCTGTTATTTTGCCAGTTAAAGCGGAAAAAAGTTGTTTAGACAAAAACTTTTACCTTAATCTGGTATGATGGGGAAATATTATTGTTTTCTTTTCAGGTCTCTCCTAATGAAATGTTTGAAATGTCCTTCAAGACAACTCATTCAGCCTGAAACATGCATTTTAAGACTGAATAGTGTTTGACCTGTTTGATTTTTTCACCTTTGATGCTAGGTCACTGTTGTGGCAGGTAGGCAGGGGGGAAACCCGGAGGCCTGGCTGGCGGCTGCAGAAAGTTGATGAAGGCTGGATCAGGGGAGGAGTATGGCCGAAACCACTGAGCCCTCGCTGCTGGGAGAGCAGCTGCTGGTAGGCCATGGTGTTGATGGGATGGGGGAAAGGAAAAGACGGGCTGCGCAGACCAAACAGCAAAAAAACGGCTTCGGTTTTGGATACAGTTATTCAGGATGAACATGGCAAAGGAAAACAAGTAAGAAAAGGGAATAGGAATGAGGAAAAAATATGTAATAAGGTGTAAACTAGATAAAGCATTTGCATATGAAAATGCAATGAATGCTGTCCTGCTAAATGTATTGCTGAGGAATTGCTGTAAGTAGCTGAAACATTTAAAACATATCTGAAAGTAGCTGAAGCATAAAAGCACAAGTAAATGTATCTAAAAAGAATTGGGAGTTGTGTAAAGAAAGTTGAATATTTGTAGAAAAGGCAATTGAATTTCAAATTGAGGAAAGTTTTGAGTAAAGATTTGCTGATGAAAGTGAAGGAAGTGTGTGAAGATTTGCTTAACTTGATAAAATTTAGTTGAATGTATCAAAACAGCTAAATATTATTTTTAAATTAAATTGTTTTACATTCAAGAGCTGAAGGAACAGCTTAAATTATTTAATACACTATTTAATACAAAATATTTAATACACCTGAAAGTAGCTGCAGTAGTAAAGTAGGAAATTGCTGAACTGTCACAGTTCCAGCACCATGATCATGTCTCGTATAGTTTCCGGTTTTATTTTGGCACTTCCTGTTTTCGTTTCCTGTCTGCCTTAGTTCTGTTCTGCTTTACTCCCTGTCATGGGTTCTCACCAGCTGCAAAATTGAAAAAAACTAATAATTTTAATTTCCGTTGCTTTCTTCTTGTTTACCAAGAATGTGGACGTTTTATCTTGCACTTCTTTGGCCACTTTTGCTCCTATCTGTTATTAAAGTGAATGCTGTATAGCATACTTTCAACTACAGAAACCATTCAAATATCAAAAATATTCAGCTTTTAACCCATCAGGTATATGAAATACACAGTGTTCGAATAAACCTGTTCACCCTTTTTAAATGTAAGTACAGTAACAAACACAGACGCAATCAACATACTGTACTGTACTGTAGATTCATCTCACATTCATATTCTCTAATGTAGTTCTCATTTTCTAGTTTATCCTCATGTTTTTTATGGAAACAACCATATGTTTAAAACTGAACATAATGAACTGATGGCTTTCTCCAGGTGACGTACCTGAGTCCTCCGACTGACAGGTGTCCGTAGGAGCTGCTGGCAGCTGGACTAGAGCGTGAGTTATTAATGTACGCCACCAGGGAGTTGGGTGACGTGCGGATCATCGTCTGGAGGTCGATGCTGGCGTCAGACAGCGACGAGATGGACAGAGCCCTCTTCCTAGTGAGCCTGGGGCTGGACAACCGCGACACTGTGGACAGAAAAGTTAGTCAACACAGGCCATGCATCTTCATGCTTGTTTGGACTTTTGTACTACTGGCTTTCACACAAAATTATTAGCACTTATTTTTATAGCCTGAATACAAAATAATATAACAAAATAATATTTATAATGAATCCTATGTAATTATTCCCCTTGTTATTTTTTCCCAGCATTTTTTAAATGATAATTTACCAGGGACAACATGGCAACATGGTGTCAAATATTATAAAAATAAACATAAACACTACAGATTGATTTGACAAAATAAGAATTTAAAAGACAAAAATTAATAGTAGTCTGAACCATATAAACAAATATAAATAATTAATAAATTAGATTTAATTCTGTTAAATGTTCCACAGATAATAAACACGTCATGCCTTCCACAGTGATCCTGCATCCATTAATGTCCGATCCACAGACATGGAGACTCTAAATACTCTCGATCTAAAAGAATGACTCCTGATATGTAAGGCATCACTCTCGCTTCCCCTTGTCTTCTAAAGACACATTGTTTGCAAGCGCCATTTCCGACCTGAGGCTTTAAATTGTTGAGAAGCGAGCAAGCTTGTTTTTCTCCAGTGGGAGGGATCAGTGTGATTGATGCCGAAACATCCACCCAGCGACATTTAAATCCCAGTCACAGGACAACTCTATCAATAAGTGTTCAAGATTGATTCACTGCTAATATAAGAAACAATTTGTTCACAGTGATAGAAACTGAGTTTGGCAGAGGATATTACAGAATACATTAAGGTCTCATCGACATAAAGTGTTCGACAGACAACAGCATGACATCCTCTTTAAAGTCTTCCAAACAAAAGGTGCATTAACTCAATGGGATTTTGACATTCAGGTTTAGATTAAGATTCAGACAAAACTAATAAATCTTCCCACAGTAATTCCTTGTAATTACTTCAGATAAACATCACTGGCTTGTACTTCATGATGTTAAATGAGGGCAATTTAAAGAGAATTGATTTCAACTGCAAGTAGAAGTATGCAGAGTGACCCGATCAATATCAGCTCTAAAATGTAAAATAAGATAAGGAATTCTGCCCTCAGTTTGACTGATCTAAACTTGTAGTTGTACAATTAGTCTATAAAGCCCTTAATGTGTTATGGTACAATAATGTGGTTTGCATATAAAAGAGAATGTTTGTACTGTAGGGAGTGGTTGAGTTGGCTCGTTTAAACGTAAACCTTTTTCCAGCTAACCTCTAGCAGCAGCAATAAAGCTAAAACAAAGAGAAAGATAGCTAACAATTTAGCTATATTCAGAACTAATCAACAAACAGCAGCTCACATTCCAAATGAATGGTTTTGCACTGCTTAGGGTGGTAGCCAAACCACATCACCAAACCACCAGAATCACATTTTCAATTCCGTCACATACTTTCAGAAACATTCTTTTTTGAAAAGAAAGTCTGACGTTCACTTGCAGTGGTGAGATATTCAGTTTCAACTAAAGATCTCTAGAAATTGGTACTTTGAGAATTGTGGAGAGGGAGATCTCCTTATCCTGCAACATATGGTATTTGAATCATGATTAAAAAAAACCCACAGAAGTAGAAAACATCAGTGCTTTCTTTCTTGAGGGATGTCTCGGCTCAGGAGGTTTACTACCAGCAGCATTCACATTTAGGCAGCTGGCGTCATGGGACACTAATTTGGACATTTAACCAGCTAAAGTTATGATGTAGCTCAGGTGGTGAGGACGGGGGTGGTGGGGCTCTTCTCTGGCTTATCAGTGATTGTGGCAACTCAGACAAAGCCGTTCAGGTCTGACAGCCGTATTCATCTCTGTTACTTCCTCTCACCTCTGGGGAGATGTGTTTATTAATGTGCCACTTCCCCTGATAAATGGACCAATGGAATTGCTCGGCTCAACTCACCCCCCCCCCCCCTTCCTCATTGTGATTTATATCAGCAGTCGCAACTGGGAGAGTCGGGTAGGAGAGAGGGGGAAAAGGATTGGTTTGGAGTGTGTGTACACAGCTCCTGTTGCTACTAAGGAAACCAAAGAACCACAGGAATTCTCAGTGTGTTCTGTGCTTTGCATGGTTTTATATACTTTGCACAAATATTATAACCCATATTGCATATGTGTATTCTACAGTAGCTCGTCTGAGAATAAAAATAGATAAAAGTTCATAATTGCATTGCATTATAAAACAAAAGCTGAATTATTTTGCATGTTTTACAGTACAGTTGATCTTTGCCGCCAGCAGCCATGTCCACTGCTTTTAGTTACTGTACTTAACAATGACATTTTGGCAGAACGTCGCAAAACATGCTGTACTGTATGTCTGTTTTGGCTTCAGCTTGTTTGGGACAGCTGAAAATTAAGTGATGACAACTTTAGTGAGCCTGGTAGGCCAGCGTCATGCTGCAACCAGCCTACCATCACTCTCAGCAGCACACCACAACATTGTCGACTCCCTCGACACCCTTGCACTCTGTCTGTTAAACCTGGTGGAAAAGTGCAGTTTTTTTCATTTGAGTGAATGTGCATCTGTTTACATCTGCTTCAGACATGCTTCACAAGTTCACAAGTAACATTGCATCACTTGTTTGGTTTAGTCAGCATATAAGTGAATCCAGTACTTGTTTTAATCATATCCTCAAACTTCTTTGTCTTGGCATACAGCCTTAAAATGAATAATTTAACAGTTCTTCCCTAAAGCTCTACCTTCCCCAAATTTAGTACAACATCCCGTACAGCAAGATTTTACTACAGCAAATGTTTAGTCTGAAAAATCTGTTGCCCAGCTGTTTCCACACTTTTGATTTGTTGGATTTTTATGCCACTTTAATTTATTAAAAATAAATAAACTTTATTTATGTGTAGCACCAATATGATATTAGAAAACCAGAGAAGATTGATAGAAAATAGAGAATATAATGCTTACCTATATTATGTGATAAAGAGACGTGTAGAAGTAACTAGTTACTTGGTAGTATTCGTTTAATCAAGATATACGTTTAGATTTACTGTATATAGCCATAGCCTATGGCATTAAGGTCATAGTATAAAAAACTATTTCTAAAAAACAGGAAGCAAACAACTAAAAAGGCCTTTTTTGTCAGTAAATAACGCTTCACTGTTTTAGTACTTTCATCCCTCAAACCAACATTCACCTACACATCTGAATGAGACAGACAGAGCAGATCTGTCGATGTGAAATTGAAATGTAACATCACAGAGACTCAGACAATATTTGGAGTTACTCTCCACATCAGTCTCCCCTTCAGACACGGCTATTGTTTTAAGGTGGTAGGAAACATGCAGAATAATGTAGGCCTTCTTTACAATCCAAGGAATATACTTGTATTGTATAATATATATACCATGCGATGGAATTGTAATAGCATTATCACAACAATAGATGGATGGAAAATCCTTCCAGAGGATTTGCAGCGATAAATATCACCAAGGAGCTGACACCTTAAGGCCATTGATCGTTTGAAGTTATTTGACATGAAAAATGTATACAAGGAATTATTTATTCATATGCCTCCTCTGTGATTTTTGTTTCATCACCTACCTCGACTCAATACCTTTATAGGAATTTCATTCTCCCTAATCAGTGTCAAAGCATTTCATTCAATAGAGGAGGGTAAGCTAGCAAAGATGCAATCTTCCTTTACAGTAGCTGCATAATGTGGGAGCATGCTCCATTGTTGGTGGACTTGCACAGCTGCAAGGTAAATAGTCCTCTCATTAACCACTACTACAGTAGGGAGTCATAGCCTGTCAGTCAACTGCTTTATTTATGTCTGCACTTACTGAATACTGTAAATATTAACAGCATCCCAGTTGTCATGTTGGTGCTTTAGTGTAGAGACGGTAAACATTTTCATAGAAAATTTGTCAGTAATTTACACATTTATGCTGAGATAGAAGAATAATGATGCAATTAATGAATAAAGGAAAATAATCACTAGATGTAGCGTTTTATCTGTTAAAATGTTTTGTTGTATATATAATATTTACATAAAGCTTGTTTATTTCCCCAGTCTTGCTTTTTCAAATGGAGTCTGCTTTTTTGCCCAGGTCTAATTAGGATGTAGTCTACTCATGGTGGGTAATCGCTGTTTATTTTTATTTGTGGTTTAATATGGCAAGATTAAAAATAAACCTAAGCACTAAAAATGACAGCAAGAATGATAATGATAACAGTAAAAATGGTAGCAGAAAGTAGCCTGTGTGCACACAACCTGCGAGAAGGAAAGCCCACCATGTTGACCCAGTCCTCTTCCTCAACAGGGACAATGCAGAGCCCACCCCGGTGGTCAAGCCTCATTGCTTAAGGGTCCTCAATGGTTCCACAATGTGTGGGAGGCGAGCAGACAACAGGTACAGCATTTGTGCAGGTGCATGAATATGCCACTAGTGAAACCAGAATGATGAGTGGCTGACTATTCCATCTGAGTTCCAGCAGACAGGACGAGGAAACCCAGGAGACACAAGGCTGTGAATCACTAAAATGGACTTTTACCATTCTTCTAGCAGGAGCAGAGAGAACACCCGGACCAAGCACTCCACAGCAAAGCCACGACAAAGCCCCCCAATTAAAGGACCAACCCTAAGAATTCAAGCCTGTGTGCACACAGCCTGCGAGCCCACAAGGAAAGCCCCCATGTCCAAAGGGGAAGCCAGCCCTTTTGGTCGGCTTTCCAACAGCAGCGATGCAGAGCCCATCCCAGTGGTCAAGCTGCTTCAGGGACCTCAATGATGTGGGAGGCATCAGGAGGAGTCAGAGGACGAGAACATCCAGGAAACAAAAGGCTCATAGTGAAACCAATTACAGTAGGAACTGTTAACATCTGGACTGGCTAACCTGCAGAGCTGCTCAAACAGCTGAGACACTTTTTATTCTCAGTTACTCACCATCAATGGGGCTAAAATACTCAGACAGGTGGGCCCCTGTGGTGGCTCCAGCCCCCTGCATGAACAGCTCACTAAAAGGGCTCCGGTGGCTGGTCCGCAGGTGATAATACTCTGCTGGAGTGGCCCCAGGATGAGGAGGAGGAAGGCCAAAAAGCCCATGGTCTTTCAAATGCTCATGGGACACTGTGGCAGGAAAGAAATGGGAGGATTAGGAGCAAGGAGGGAGGGAGATGAAATAATGTTACAGACTAACAAGGGAAGTTATAAAGTGCAACAAGCTAGCAAAGTCTCAGATACAATACATTTACCCTGGTTAACTAACAGGGTTCATAATTACAAATGATGAGACTTACAGGCTGCTAGACTTGCTCACTTGCAGCAGAAATTGAAAAGCATTGGCTGCTGTTATTAAAGTGGAGATTAGGCCTCCCAAAACACAATTAGATTAGCTTCAACATCATTGTCATTGTGCAAGGTACAATAATAATACAATAACAAATATAATTGAATGTTAATGGAATTAAACACACTAATGCAGCAAAACCAGATGTAGACATAGACCATGACAGGATGTGGGAGTGATGATGAAAGGTCTGCTGAAAATATTTAAAGCTATTCGGAAGCTATTTGCATTCCATCCACTACAACTAATCTCCCCATCCGTTTTTCTTTGGGACGCCTTCACTGGCAGATCTCATGTGCGGCCTCCTATTTAGATTTATAAACCTTGCCACATTACCACTGACAGATTGTTAAAGAAGATTTACAGTATATCCCATTGCTGTGCTCTAATCTAAATAAAATCAATTTGAGTATTTGCTAGTTCTCTTTTAGTTTTTAGCCATTTTATTTCTTAGCATTATAAAGCTTAAGCTTACAGGTCAAAGTTCTTCTGTTACAAGGTCAGTTATGGAGTGGCATTTGTTCACACTTCATTCAAGTCCCTGCAACCTTCCGAGTACCATGAAAACATTTGTCTTTGACTGCTGCAAAGGATTGTCTTATAATGCAGTTACAGAGCACTGGGTTCTTCCTAACCCTAATCCAAATCAAAAATTAAAATGAATGTGCATAAACCTATGTTTTCAAGTGATGAAAACACAGCAACATACAATAAGGAATTTATAGATTTTAATGAGTATCACTGTTAATTTCACAAATTTTACCATACCTGGCATGAATTCACAAACGTATTTACTGTTCTACAATATATATGTGTGTGTGTGTGTGTGTGTGTGTGTGTGTGTGTGTGTGTGTGTGTGTGTGTGTGTGTGCGTGTGTGTGTGTGCGTGTGTGTGTGCGTGTTTGTGTGCGTGCGTGCGTGTGTGCGTGTGTGCGTGTGTGCGTGTGTGTATAGTGTAAACAGGGTCAAAATGGGAGTTGGCAACTTACAGTCGGTTGGGCTGAGACCTCGGGTTGCTGAGATCATAGATAAGGTGGGGCTGCCATGCACAGAGCGCAGGTAGTGCTCCATGTGCGGGTTGATGTATTGGTGAGGCGGGCTGAAGGGGGAATCACCATTTGCCACTGCGGCTTGTGAAAGGCGAATCAGGGAGATGTCAGAGATGACAGGGCTGCCAGCCAAAGCTGCAGGTCTGAACAAGAGGGGAAAAGTTCTTAATCATTTTAAACATGTTTGGAATGAGTCAAAAAAGACTCATTTTGCTGAGTCATAAAAGCTGCTTTGTGTTCAGGTCAGGTCAGGACTAAGAGCTGTCCGCTTCTGGAACCAAGACTCTCTGTGAATAGGAAATATCTCGAAGCAGGATTTTCTGCACTTTAAATTCTGTGTGCCATCTCTAAGAAACACGTTTTGAACTACAGTACCTTCCTACCTGTCAACCGTCTCTGACAAGTGTCCCAAGTAATACTAACTGCTAACCTGACGCTCTTAACCTCCACATCCATGTGTACACAAATAGCATTGAGAGTGAGATCACGTCTAACAGGGCTCCTGTGACAAGCATTTGAAGTAGCACATTCAAAGGAAGAGGTGAGATCAGGGTAACAGAAATGAGTACAGTAGATCCATTCTCCAGATTACACGTGCATTCACAGAGCATGGGTCGGTGTCGGTAAGTTTACTCATCTTTGGAGACAAAATGCTGTGGGATCAAATCATCAAATGTCTGTGAGTTTTGGAAAATTAGACTAATAATTGAATGTAGAGCTGACACTGTAATGAGGAGGGTTGTTCCTGTATCTCACACTATGTATTTATAGTAATTTGAATGTCTTTACTTTTTAGATTTAGTTTATAGATCAGTACCTTCCCATAGAATATTCTGTTTACCGATAGAGTTAAACGAAAAAACACTGTACCTTGAGGTCATACATAGCAAGATGTTAGCCAATCCTAAGTCTGTCTCCAACCTGGCAACTTTATTATTTACATTATATTTTTATTAAAAAATGCACTCTTCATCTGTACCATCCAGTAGCCAACAGAGGCTTCACTAACTCGCAGTTTGGCTGCTGGATTGCATCACAAGTGAGCCAGTGTTGTTCTTTCTCTTTGTGCAACAGATAAAGATCTTAAACATAATCTAAAAACATAATCATACCCTCAGTCTGGTTTAATATTTAATGGTCTTATCTTGTACCACCCTGCAGGTTGGCCTTCTCTGTCTTTGAATCAATACTTGGAGGGTTTGTTGACCATGATAACAAGCTCCTCTACCAATCACAGTCTGATTCATATGAAGACTATACATGCAGTAATTCTGTATATCCAGCATGAAAAGTTTTGTTTAGGCATAAGGCATAGGAGGGCACACTTGAAATGAACAGGGTGAATAAATCATACCTTATTCAGAAAAGGGGCCGGCTCTAGGTGAGTTTGCTGGGCAAGCACAATACCCAGGCTTCAGAGTGTATCAGGGTTTGGTGCCAGGCAGCTGTCCTCAAGACTTGAAAACAGTGTCACTAACACATTCCCCCACTCTAGCACAAAGAGTCAGAAGCTCTTTTGTCTGTTGTGTATGAAGCTGCATCCTGTTCAGTGCAGTGTGTTCATAGAGCTCATTACAGTTCAAATGTAGAGACAGAATATCATAACAGAAACCAAAAAAATAAAATGCACTGCATAGAAAAAGCAGGAGAGAAGACAAGATGCTGCAAATACAAATACTGTTCTGAACTGGAAGCAGCAGAGCTGAGCTCTGAGACCAGACCAGTCTGGCATCACGTTATGAACATTAATAAGATAATTAAGTTGTTTTGTAGCCTTGGTAAGGGGGAATAGGCAGATATCTAACTACTGTACACTAATTTGAAAAGGTAAGTCATACAACACTAGCCAACACCAGTTGGCAAGTGGCATAGTCCGTCTTTTATTCTTGCAGCTTTTGTGTTTTTTCACTTTGAGCACTTTTGCGGAGCGGAGCACAAAAAACACTCCGCTTGAAGCAGTTACAGATTTGCAGCCCACACAAGCTTCTCTTGTTTGATTACAGTATGTTATAAACAGGACTGGACTGATCTAGAACAATCGCTGTCAGTATTGCACTTGATCACTTGACGTGGTTTACCCTGTTGCCATACAGTAAATACTGCTCAACTGGTCAGCCTGCTCTTACTGCATCTTTTTCAGTTTAACTGAGCTCAGGTTCAAAATGGAACATGACACACATTTTGTTTGCATTGATTATAAGGTCTGAAAACTAGTGGGGATTGTGATGGCGTATTTTGTTTATGTGTGACTAAAATAGCTGCCCAGGAACATCAGCTTTGTTAGCACTAGACCATGGTGGATAAATGATTGTGTCTATATCCACTGAGCCAAAGCAGTTTACTGTTGCTTATGGTGTGTGTACACTATGTAATATCTATTGGTAAATGTAGTTGTAAAGCTTAACCCTATAGTACTCATTCATTGTTTTATTATGTCATATCTGGTGCCATCTGTTTATACCTTTAAATGTACCAAAATAAAATACAAAAACCCTCAAATCTTTGTTGTTATTGTCTTTGATCACAAAGTTCTAATCGTGAAATTAAAACTTTCAAATCTGATCTCGTTTAAAACAGGAGTTTTTCTGTCAGCTAGAAGTCAGATTACTGTATAAAGATTTGATATATTCAAGGTGTGAGAGGACGTAGAACTAGAATGCATATAATACAGTCTCTTTTGGTATGTTCTATACTACTACACAATGTATGTGTGTGTCTTGTGACACCAGTGACACCAGAGATGAATTACAGTGTGACAGCGAGTCTCGTCTCCAGTGTCAGGCTCAGGGAGCTCTCTGATTTTGATAAATCACATCGTCCAGCTGAATAAACTCCCACTGTAGGTTTATAAAACCGCTATGTGAAGCAGATGCCTCAAACACCCAACATCCTCCCCCCTGTACTTGTTTGCAAAGGAAGAAATGACCTAGATACAAACAAACAGATGCTGCAAATCATGGCCTCCTTAAAGTAATTTTATCATCTCAATCCTCCAGTTGTGTCTTTTAAGCTGGATGGAGATTTTTTTACTTACATATTGTTCCTGTGTTTTTATGAAATTATAATTCAAAACAACAGTTTTGAAAGAAGAGTTTCTGTAATTCTCTAAAAAACTACGAATGCAGCCCTATAGCAGATAATAGCTGATCCTAGAGCTGAAGTCCCTTTTTTCTTTGTTTTCGTATCTTGTTGATGAAGTCAGTTTCCTGCTGTCCCCTGCTTCTCCCTGGTTGGGGAGGGGGGGCTGTGGCTCTAGAGGAGCTGTGGGCCCTGCCTGGGGCCGCACGGGCAATGGGTCAGAGGCCTACCCTCCCCATGACTGAGAAGTGAATGGTGTGGGTGTGAGCATGTACAGTATGGTAAAGTGCATGGCTTCACGTATGATGTTTGTGGAAGTGTATTTGGTAGTGTGTGTCAATGTACAGTATGTGGTGTGGTTGGTGTATGGGGGGGTCTGTTCTCCACTCAGGGTGCGTGGATCTGCTGCCTGGGTGGTCTCTTCTGCTGACTCCACCAATTGCTAGCCTTGTGTTGCAGTCCCGATGCGGTTCCAGGTTATGGTCGCTGTTCATGCAACGCCTGCCTCATCTTTCTGGCGAACGTTACTTCATAGCTTTACTAACCTTGTAGTGGGACACTCAACACCAGAACCAATACATGGCTTCCTAAAACACAGCCCCATTTTACATTTAGAGTTTAGTTTAGAAAAGGGTGAATAGTCCCGCAGAGGATCTTAACACCAGCACACTACTACTACTACTACTGTACATGAAAGTGGAATTGCTATGTGTGTCTACATGGCAAACAGTTGTGATTGTATCAAGATGCTGGTATAGTTTGTCTCCATTCTTCTTATCAGCAAGAAAAATTAGGCAATAGCATCCGAGCTGAGAACAGAAAGTAGCTTAAATAATGTTACTGTAAGTTGGATGCCATGATGATTATTTGTTCATATGTGTAATTAATGATTGTTATATTATCAGTTGCTGCTTGAAATCACTATTCACAGCACATAAGCCTGTGTAAATCTGCTATCATTTGGTTCATAAACTTAGATTTGTGCCCACAGGACTACAGTATGATCTTGAAGTGCCATTGGTGCTAAACACATCATCCTATTTTATTCATGCCATGGATTTCTGTCTTCATTGTTCTCACTGAACACTATAGGTGAATACAAACCATGTGTCTCTCATCTTTTTGCGCTTTAGTTTACAGGCCACCATTTTTTTTACTTGTGTTGTCGTATGAAACAAGCTTTAAACAAAAACTTTCAACTTAGATCCCACAAACCAATGGCAGGACACAAACTACATTACATTCCAGACTTGTACTTTCGCTCGAGGTCATTTGGTCCAAACTTTATACCAAACAATTCACCTGCATTTATTTGGAAATGTATTGATTACTGTTAATAACCTCTGCTTATTTTTTGACTTTTGCATCAAGATAAACTCTCTATTGTCATACTGAAGAATTGCAGCAAATGCAGTATAAATGTCCACATCACACACCTAACATAAATGTGACTTACAGTACACTGGAAATTCTAGACAAGTTCCTCACAAGTACACTTCTACATCATGTAGAATGCTGTAGAATATAAATGGATAAAGATACCCTGTAAATATTTGATCTAATTACACAGTAAGCTGGCCTGTAATTTAAAGCGTTACAAAAATATTTAAATAAAACACATTTCTGTAACAAGTGGGTTTGCTTCTGGACAGTAAGATATCTGTAGCTTTGAGTATAATAAACTAGATTGTTGGACTTTTTCTCAAATTCCAGAAGTTTTACTGCCTTGGGCGTCTTACTTTAGTTGATGGTTGTTTTCAGACTTCTTTCAACTCACAGAGGCCATCACAAAAGAAGTAGGGTTCCCACTGTGTCCTTATCCTGCCTTGCTTGGTCTCAACTGCCTTGTTGCACTGTCACAGGCGATGTTATCCGGTATAACAAGAAAGAAAAAGGAGGCTCCCTCTTAGCTACTTTTCATGACAGGCTTGACAAAATAACCAGCCTTCTCATTATGGTATATGCAAACAATGATAAAGGGGACATCGCAGAGATGTCATGTTAAACAATCAAGGAGGGGACCTCTGACTCACTGCCAGGAGTGTATAATAAAGTGTTGCACTAGGCGACAAATGACAGCACACTTAATTTGCTGTGCAATGTTCCTGTAATTAGGTGAATTTGGCACAGGCAGGGAGGAGCGACAGCTAGATCAAGGTCTTGATGAATTAGGGGTCCACTGTCAAGATCAAATCACATTAATCAAGGTGGCTGAGTCCATGGACAACCACCCCCCTTTCCTCCCCTCCTCCAACCTCCACTTTTCCAGCCGGCGTGATAAATAGCCCTGCTTTCGCGAGGCGCGAAATATGCATCACCATCAAATCTCTGAATTTAAATGTAAGACTACTATTTGGAGAATTCTATTGACTTTTTTTGTCCTGGCACCAATTTTTCTTTTGTGATAAAGCAACTTTGAACAGCTCCTTTAGAAACTTGCTTCTGCTTCTTCATATACTTCATACACACAGGTATATGAAGTATATGAATTCATTTTTATAGACCTTTAGGCAACAGAGGTCTAAAATTAAATTTCAAAATTTAAAAAAAAGACAAACAACACGCAGGCAAGGACGCAGGCACATTCTACACATTGCTGTTAATAACACAATCTATTTGTTTTTTTTGCAAACTGAATTTCCCAGAGAAAAATAAATGGTATTGCATGTTTAACTAAACCCAACAGCAGCCTGGCAGTGGGACTCACCACCAGCACTGCACCTGCACATGAAGCCTCTACTGTGACCTCTATACTCTTAGAGTTTAATTACCACTCTAGCCTGGGGGCAACACAGCCTGCACTACACAGATTAGCTACACAACAAGCCTTTAATGAATATAAAAAGGTACTGGATGGAGGTTAGATGTATTATGTCATCAGTGATGGATCTGGTTCTGTTGATCACTGCTAATGGAGTAAATTGTAGATTGATAGAATCCAAACAGCATTTTCTGTTGTTTTTATTTATCTAAGAAAGAAACTGCAAAATAAATATGTACAGTTCTACAATTACTGGAATGTATTTTTTTTACAGTTCACTTAAGCATTTGCATTTTGTTTCTTTTAATGGTTCACTGGGAAATATAGTGTTTTTCAATTTAATCAGCAAAATATTAGAACAACAAACGTAATTATGATTAGTTCAAGATTAAGATTATGCATTGTAACCACTGAGTCAGGTTTTTGTCTATTATGTTTGATAGCAAACTAAATTGTAAACCACAACAATGAATACAAATTATATTTGTATCTATATTATTTATAGCTTAAATACTAGACATAAAAATATGCAGGAAAAAAGCAGGTGTATATATATATATATATATATATATATATATATATATATATATATATATATATATATATATATATATATATATATATATATTGGTAATATATTTCTATCTATATTTATAGATTCAGCAAATGTGAGAATAAAAGTAGCACTTGAACACACTGTCAAGTAGTACTTGAACACTTCCTTCACAGCAGGCCATCAGCACAGTGTGTCACAGGCTTTAAATGAATGCCAATACTAACACTATTTTGTAATTGGATTGTATGCTGACTCAATGCAGATCATCTGAATGTTCCGTTTAAAAGAAAAACTGCCTCCGTGCTGTTGATTCAACAAACAACAATCTGACAGTTACTGTAAAACCTCTCACAGATGAAAAGAAGGTTGCTTACCCGTGCATGGCATGGAGTGAATGTGGTTCATAGTAGTATCGTCCCTCGTGATGACGTAAGTCAATTGGAATTGGCGTGTGGAAGGTAGGGAATATTTGGTGGGGGGCTGCAAGGGCACAAAAGAAAAGAAAAAAGGAGTTAGTTGAGGAGGGAAAAGACTTAAAAAAGCTATTTCAAAGACAAAAGGGCTACAATAAAGCAGTGTGAATGTCAGAGCAAGAGTGCTTTCGTGTTAAACATTGGCACTATTTCTCAAGAGGAGTGGAATAAATATGTAATCAAAGTCACCCTAAGAAACCCTACACCTTGAACATAAAAGATATCCAACATGGCTGTGGACAAAGACCTGCAGCTAGATGCTCTTTAAACTAGATGGGAAGAGCGACTGTGAAGATGTAAAATACAGTCCTGATTCAAACCAGGACTGACAATACTGAAACACAGCTGGCTTGCATTCTTCTGACAGCACCCCAATATTTTGGTACTCGAACTAGTTATCCAGTTACAGTATAGTGTTTTACATTCCCTAAGCAGCAGGACAGAAAATACATGTACAACTAGCTATTCACTTGTATGTACAGTAATAGGTTTTTAGAATTCTTCTCATCATTTAGGTTTCCTTCAACATAATGCATTTGCCATGATGTCATATCTTTGATTTACAACCATATAAATGAAACCTTTTGTGTTTTTTAGCTAAGTTTAAATAGCCATGTTTCTTATTAACATTTTCCTCTGGTTTTTACTTTGCAAAGACTTCAAAAGTTAGCTTAAGCTAAACTTTGTCTCTTTCTTCATACATTTCTCATTTTAGATCCTGTTAATTACAACCTGGTATGTCTCTTTCGTGAGCTGCTGGATTGGAGAGAACAAGAAGAGAAATCTGGAGAGCCAAGAGGGTGAGGTTAGCCAGCTCATCTCGCCACTGCATTACAATTCTCCCTGTGTCACACCGACATGCTCTCACACTCTAGTGGGAATCTTGCCAGTGACCTGGGATTTAGGAGCAGAGGGGTCATGGGCACGGATCATTATGTGTTCTCAGGCAGGAATAACGGGGCCTTGCAGGGCTCTCAGGAGCCTGGGACCTGTGAGTCAGCATTCCAAGTCTATTTCTATCACTGTGCACCCTGACAGCCTGACAGACAGACTGGCTCCCCAAACACCTGCAAAACATTGCCTCTTTACTTAACTTACAGTATGCTCTACACAGTGCCACAGCCCGTGTCAAGCTACTGGAGAGTCCTTCTGGCAACATACTGTAATATGCCCCAACACACTGCAGCCTGACCTATGCTGAGTCAATAGGGGTCCTTTTATGTGTTGCATGTTTAACTTTTTTTTTAACCTAAACTGCTTCTGGTGTCTCTGTTGGGTCAGGTCAGGTCCGTTTCTTGTTCACCCCTGATGCTGAATTTTGCTTCTCCAATGCCTTCCATCATCTGTAGCGGACTCGTTTTATCTTGCTGTTCTACCCAGCTTTTTCCGAAATTCAGTCTGAAGGTATCCTGAAACTTATTTTGAAAAACTTGTTATTGTAGGCTTTTCAGGTTAAGAGCACGCTACAGAGGTACCGTAGTGTTATGTCCCCCAAAATTTTCCCAGAAAGAAAAAGAAAGAAATTTAACTCACTCTAGTCTGCCTTTCTTCCTTCTTGACTAATTTGTCTGCTATCTCTGCTCTATTGTAACTTAGACAATGTAGAATGTATAACACACACACACACACACACACACACACACACACACACACACACACACACACACACACACACACACACACACACACACACACACACACAGTTGGGGGTCAGTTACTAGAAATGGGTGAGAGGGGAGGACACAAAAGGAAGCTAAATCTAGGTCACTAAAAAGTAATGGTCAGTTTCCCCGTGAAGAAGAAGAAATCATTTAGCCTCAGGCTGTTACCACAGTGCCGATATGATGTAAAGGTGAAATTAGTCCCAAAACATTTTCCCGCATGTCTTATCGCATGCAGTATTTAAGCAATATGTCCTGAAATAGCCAAAAAATGATAATAGTGAATATTGTTTTTTGTTTGTTGTGCCACAAACACTTTAAATCATACTGTAGGAGTCAACACATAAATCACCACAAAACTATTAAAATTGCCATATGGGGAGTGTATACTGTGAGTATGCAAGTTTCTGGTCTCAGATTACTCAGTGAGACTTCTAGTTTAAAAATGTTGGACCTGGAGGGAATAATACAGAGAGTCATTGTCAGCCTGTCAGGTATGCACCCCGTAATCCAGTAATTCAGGCTAAGCTTTCCTCTGTGGGCCTGGGCCTGGGCCAGCCAGCCCAGCCCTTGAGTCCTGGCCCGGGGAAGGACCAGGCAGGCTTATTCCATCATCGAGGCAGCTCCATTGTTCTGCCAGCACAAGAAGAACAAAAGGCGAGCGCTCGTGAGAGTTCAACGGCCACATTTACCTGATTCACTGGGCGCTGATCCCCCCTGGGCATCCAAGGCTTAAGGCAGTGATGCCTTGCCCCCGCTTAGACACCAACCACCTATTAGTCTTTTGCTCAATAACATTTGTTTCACTGTCTGTGGAGTGTTGCAGTGGTCTATCTACAGTTCTTCATAGGCATCCTCACACTGCAGAAAAAATGTTTTAGGGTTTAGGAAGGAAGAAAACCCTTTTCATACAGTATGTTAGTTTTTTTCTCAGTTGCATTAGTACAATTCTCAGATCAGAATTGATTTTTGTAAATATGTGTGTGCATTTCTCAAAACAATTTGTACGAAAAGCAAAACACTATAGATTTCTTGCAAAAGCCTGTAAATGCTCAGAGTCTTTAGTTCATCTTTCAAAACTAAGTTTTTGTCATTGAACATGTCAGTGCCATCAGAATGTGGCACTGACCTGTTCAATGACATAAAAACATTGTGTCATTGTCTATAAACAAGACAGTCAAATTACTTAGTCATGTTGTCAATATAACTGTCTACCTTGGAGGGAGGTTCGTATGTACATTAAACTATGGCTACAGTTTTCATGACAATTATTGTAAAATGTAAGTTACACCTATTTGTTTGTTTGCAAGAGACTGGACAAGACTAACATTTACACTTTTATTGTTTATAATGTAATTTGTTGGCAGATCAAGTCATACCAATGTAGAAAAAAACACTGCAAACAGTAACAAAGAGAAACAAAGGACAAAAAATGTGAAGATAGGTGTTGTCTTCCTACCACTTTGTACCACTACCACTGTATGTTGGGCCACAAATTCTCTTCCACATCACAGCGAATAGCGAATTGTACCTGCCGACAAACTTTGCCTGTCCCCAGATTTGAGTCTGCCTGCTCCTTGTGTTTATTCTTGAGCTCACTAGTATCTAACCCTGCTTGCCTTGACTTCAGAATTGTTTTGACTATCCCCTTGAGCAATAAAGACTGTCATCACTTAAACCACCAACCTGTCTGCGCTGTGCATGTGGGTCCAAAAACTGTGCATTCCTGACAGCAGGAGGCTGGAACGACTTGGCAGTCCCAAATGTATTGTGAGGGTCGTGTTGGGAACATCTGGCTGAACCCTCTGTCAGAGGGATCTTTAACTCACCTCCAGGAGAGTTTCGACTAGATCCCAACTGAGTATAAGGGGACCATGTGCACCACCTCTATTGTCAACGTGGCTGTTTGGAACGTCTCCGGTGCCTGTCGTGGTGGTAACTACTGCAGCCGGTGGTAGACATCGGAAATAAAAGACGTCTTCAAGCTGAAGAAGGACTCATACCAGGACTCAGTGTCAAAGCATCGGAGGTGGATAATATCCTCCCTGAGTACTTCAAGTTTCTGGATGTTGTGGGGCTGTCTTGAGTGACTAGCCTCTGCAACATTGAATGGAAGTAGGGGACAGTTCCTCTGGACTGGATAACCAGGGTGGTTGTCCCTCTTCATAAAAAGGGGGACAGTAGAGTGTGTATAGGGGGAATCACACTTCTTAGCCTCCTCTATGGCTGAAGTGTGTTCATACCAGGGTACTTGAAAGGAGAATTCGTTGCATAGTCGAACCTCAAATACAAAGAGAAACAAAGGACAAAAAATGTGAAGATAGGTGTTGTCTTCCTACCACTTTGTACCACTACCACTGTATGTTGGGCCACAAATTCTCTTCCACATCACAGCGAATAGCGAATTGTACATAATCATTTGCATGGATCCAAAGCATTTGCAACTTGTTCAATGATGACAGCAAGAAATTGCAGGATTACACGGAAACATAAAACATATTTACATATTTACAGCTCAGGCATGTAGATCTGTACTTATGCAAAATTTCAAGAAAACATGTAGTATGACAGCGCATGGTATGGCGCACCCGTGGCCCCACCCTGGAGCCAGGCCCGGATTTGGAGCTTGCATGCGAGCACCTGGCACAGCCCGAAGGAGCGACGTAGGACCAGCCTCATGTGGACCCACTTTCCACTGGAAAGCGCTCCAACTGGGGACTCATCGATTTGCTGGGGGATTTCTACACCCATGTGGACAATGACAGTGACACCTGGAGTGCAGTGATTGGGAGGTACGGCCCTTATTGTTCTGAACCCAAGTGGTGTTATGTTATTGGGTGTTACATTTGGCCATTCATAGACTGACCTTAGGCCAGGGCGACACGGCAAGAAGGTTCTGGGTTTGATTCCCGGAGGCGACCCTGGTGCCTTTCTGTGTGGAGTTTGCACGTTCTCCCTGTGTTTGCGTGGGTTCTCTCCGGGTTCTCCGGCTTCCTCCCACAGTATAAAGATGTGCATTAGATTGATTGGACTCTCTCCATTGCCCGTAGGTGTGAGTGTGTGTGTGAATGGTTTTATGTCTCTGTGTTGCCCTGCGATGGACTGGCGACCCGTCCAGGGTGTACCCTGCCTCTCGCCCATAGCCAGCTGGGTTAGGCTCCAGCACCCCCGTGACCCCGCATTAGGGAATGAGCGGCTTGGAAAATGGATGGATGGACGGACCTTAGGCCATATTATGGGCACTCGCGTGAAGAGAGAGCCTGAGCCTTCTACTGATCACCTTCTGGTGCTGAGTTGGAGCTGCTGGCAGGTGTCATGTTCCTGGTCATGTCCCGGTTTTATCTTATCGGACTTTGTTTTTATTCATGTTGTCATGTAGTACCAGTTTGCGGTTTTATTTTGAAGCACTTCCTGTCTCACCCACGTTTTAGCTGTTTCCATGCCATTCCCAGTTAATCACGCACACCTGACAGTTATCTCGTAATCAAGCACCAGTATTTAGCCACCACAGCACACACCAGTCAGACGCCAGGTTGTCGCGAGTACACACCAGTGTTACCCTATAGCTTCCTTGTTTGTGATCCTATTCGAACCTTGACTCCTGATTCCAGCCTGCTCCTTGCCTGTACTTTCGCTGTGGAAACACCGGTAACGTACCTGATCGTCTGACCCAGAGTAAAGCCTGATCCTTGCCTGTACCTCTGCCGTGTTCACCTGTCGACAAACTTTGCCTGTCCCCAGATTTGAGTCTGCCTGCTCCTTGTATTTATTCTTGAGCTCACTAGTATCTAACCCTGCTTGCCTTGACTTCAATTGAGCAATAAAGACTGTCATCACTTAAACCACCAACCTGTCTGCGCTGTGCATGTGGGTCCAATACCTGTGCGTTCCTGACAGCAGGAGGCTGGAACGACTTGGCAGTCCCAAATGTATTGTGAGGGTCGTGTTGGGAACATGTGGCTGAACCCTCTGTCAGAGGGATCTTTAACTCACCTCCAGGAGAGTTTCGACTAGATCCCAACTGAGTATAAGGGGACCATGTGCACCACCTCTATTGTCAACGTGGCTGTTTGGAACGTCTCCGGTGCCTGTCGTGGTGGTAACTACTGCAGCCGGTGGTAGACATGGGAAATAAAAGACGTCTTCAAGCTGAAGAAGGACTCATACCAGGACTCAGTGTCAAAGCATCGGAGGTGGATAATATCCTCCCTGAGTACTTCAAGTTTCTGGATGTTGTGGGGCTGTCTTGAGTGACTAGCCTCTGCAACATTGAATGGAAGTAGGGGACAGTTCCTCTGGACTGGATAACCAGGGTGGTTGTCCCTCTTCATAAAAAGGGGGACAGTAGAGTGTGTATAGGGGGAATCACACTTCTTAGCCTCCTCTATGACTGAAGTGTGTTCATACCAGGGTACTTGAAAGGAGAATCCGTTGCATAGTCGGACCTCAAATACAGGAGGACCAATGTGGTTTTTCACCTGTTCCCAATGCATGTTGGCATCTGGCAGGGCTGTCACCGGTTCTGGTCATTATTTTTATGGACAGAATTTTTAGGTTCAGCCCGGGGCCCGGAGGGGTTCCAGTTCATGGACCACAAAGATTGTGTTTCTGCTTTTTTAAGGATGACATTGTTGGCTTCATTGGACTGGGGTGGTTTGGGACCTCCAGCATGTGCTGGGGTGGTTTGCAGTCAAGTGCAAAGCGAATGGGATGAGAATGAATTGCTCTGAAGTCTGAGGCCATGGTTCTCGACGGGAAAAAGGTGGTTTGCTCTCAGTGGTGGGTATGGAGGATCTGCTGTACCACTCCTTCCTACACTGTGGGTGGACCAGTCTTCCACTGAAGGAGCTGCTCAGAGCTCCCACATTCTGGTGCAGTGAATGAGAGTATTTTCCTGTGCTGCCTGCTCCCCAGCAGACCACAAAGTAGTGAAACAGAGGCTCAGTTATAGAATGTCCTTAGCAGGGGCATGGGCTGCGCACTAGAGATAGGAAGTTTGATTCTTTTAACTGACTGGTATATTTAACTCTCAATCAGTAAAGTGAACAAATCATTTCAAGTCATTTGTTCATTTTGTTAATTTACAGCAGGTGGCGATGTGGATGTTGACGCGGTTCTCCAACACTATATACTATAGACAACATGGTTTGCTTCAGCGGACAAATTATAGTCACAAAATGCCACAAGCAATTTAAGCCATGTGAAAACCTAGCAAATACGCACCACATTAACATGACTTATGTCCTGCATCTTCCCTGCCATTGTTGTTTACAGTAACAGCGCGACAGTCGCTTGGTAGCAAACGAAGGAATGATCTATAAGAGATCCGTATGAACAAATCAGGAATGATTTGGAGCATTTACTGCTCGGTACAGAGCCTGCGCGTTTTGGCTGTCACATGACAAAAGAACGAATCCTTGAGTAAGGACGCTCAGTTGAGTGAATCCTTAACGGATCATTTCTGTTCCCTGTCCTGCTGACTGACCTTCAGCAGCTGCTGCCATGTGAGGATACTGCATGGAACTAAACAAGTCGTTCCCTGAGAGGACTCCCGAGTCATATAAAAGATTACTGTAGTTCATAATGAATGAATTGTTCCTCAGAAGGTGGAGGCAAGTTCGACTTTTTTTACACAGGGCATTATTTTTATTAGTCCAGACCAGTTTTAGGTCAGGGGTGTCAAACTCAAACCAGTCCCTTACTGTTTTTTTAACTCTGCCTTCCCCAGAGCCTGCTGATTACCTAGAACAGGTGTATTAAGTCAATGGGCACATGCATGGACCAACTGACACAACTGTTCAAGGTCATCAGCAGGGAGAGTTGGTATACAGTACCAGCAGGGACACCGGCCCTTGGGGACCGCACTTTGACACCCCTGGTTTAGGTGAACACTCAGTCATCTCAGTCACAACTGTCCACTGTCTCTATGTGTAAGCCCTGGATGTTCACCAGTGTGTGATGTGGTGTTCCCCTCCGGAAATCACCAACACCAGTCCCCCCCCCCCCCCCCCCCCCCCACACACACACACACACACACACACACAGACCCAACCTATTCACTAACTCCCAGGCTGACATTCATTAAAACTAATGAGACTTTACCATTAACCAAGAGGAGTATATAATATTTATGAACCCCCCTCAGAAAAAGCAAACTGTCCCTCAGAATATCACAGAGGGCCTGATACCTGCTGCGTCATCCACCTTGATTTTCAGGACGTTAGACAAGACTCTGCCAAGCTCTAAATTCAAGTAGTGTTGTTTTTCTCTTCCTTACTTATCTGTGTTTTTAATTTTTGAGTTGAAAGTTTATGTTTTGAACCATCCTTTACCTATTCTATTTATCTTTATCAAGTCTTATGTTTACCAAAGTCATTGTGGATAACCCAAGATCAGTGATGAACCCTGGCCAATTAGTAACATCAGATTTTGTTCTGTGGGCTTCCTCTTTGCTCATTGCTTTTCCTTGGATTTTCTTTGTTCATCTGGATTTAGTATGTGGGCACTATCATCTAAAACACACTGGGATAGAAATGTACACAGTCTGATGGTCTTATGAATTGCTGAGTATTATATTTTTTATAACATTTTACCCCAAACTTTTGTTTGGGTGTGGTCGCTTTGTTTGCGATTCATCCATTGATAAATTTATGTACGATTCGGGCAAAACGTCTGTGTCTCCAGCATGATGGCATCTGTGGCAAACCACCACAAGGGAGAGCTACTTATCAGGCTTCGACAGCTGGGCTCAGGCCATGTGCTAATAACCACCATGCATCACCAGGCAAGGTGAGTGCACAGAGGCTGGCAATAACAAAACGCAGCAAGCTGCAAGGTAGCAGCTCTGATGGGCTTCTTGTGCTTGCTGTTGTTAGCATGCTGTTTGTGTAATTTAGGTACTTAAAAGACTGTGAGAGTTCAAAGACTGATTGCACTGTCAAGTAATCAGCCACCTCCAATGCCCGCTTGATTTATCACCTCCTTGCTTAATAGCACTGCTTAACACTCAGGTTTGTCCAGATTAAGTAATTACCTTAAAGCAAAAGTTTATTATCTTCCTCGACGGGCCATTGATAAAGGCACTCTGTTGGGCAGAGTTAAAGAAAGGGCTTGTAGCTGGCGAATAAGAGCGATAATTAAAATACAATGAATTAAATTGTTGCTTCTGGGGCTGTCACCGTGCTTCCCAGCTAACATCCATATTACCCTGCCGGCACCCTTGCTAGGGGGGCGCCTGGGATTATGCCTCACCCTGGACTACTGGGGCTGCTGAATAGGGAATTGGTCCACTTGTAAATTAAACAAAGACCTACTTTTTCTCCAAAATGAGGGAGGAGGGTGAGGAAATAGGGAAAACGTAGCTATGAATAACTCTTGAGCACAGGTCAGTTTTACACATTGGTTCTGCAAGATTCTTGTTGTGGTGTCTTAATGAGGTGGAGGCCTCTATAGATACAGATGTTTGCGCAAAGTAGGAGAAAAAACACAGGCGTCTTTTGTGTGACACACTCGTTGTTGTGCTCAGAAATGCATTACATTTTTCTGGGGTTGGCACAAAGTCTGAATAAAAAGCAAATCCAAAATGTTTCTGTGCCGGAGCTAGGGTTTGAGTCAATTGTAAGTCATCATAGTGAGACACAACTCAGTCAGTTAATCATCTTTTCTGTAAATTCAATTTTGTTGTTAAAGTGTTGAATTCTGTGTAAATGGAATAATTGGTAGAAAACATACGTCAGCGATCACTTCCACCACCATTACAGCCTTTGTCTTTGATTCTGGACTCATGTCCTGTTTCAATGCAAAACTCTCTTCACACACATTTCTAAATGACTTTTCTCTTTAACAATGCTTCTCTCTACTGTGTCCTCCTTCTTTTCTATGTTAAAGAGAAGCATGTGGGCCACTGTTTGAAAGTTAACAATAGAGAAAACCCTAAAGGGAATTGACTTCCTAATCCTCATTAGCACTTTCCCACTGTTGGCTTGCAGGTCAGAATACTTAACGGGACTGTTTTTATATAGTGTAGATATGGTGCAACATTTCATTCGCATAATTCCTATTTTTTCACACATTTATTGACATTTACTAACATTTTATTCTGTTAACGGTGTTCAGCCAATAAAACACACAGCAGATTAAAAACAGGTAAATCCAACTGCAATAGCATACAGTATCTCCCATGATCACATTCAACTTGTTTATTTGTGTTCTTAAACACCAGATGGGAGAATTACAACACAGAGCCCCCATCACTTTTGATCTAAAATTACACCTGAACTCCTACAGTATTTGTTTAGACATGGGGCAATGACACGTTAGAACAACTCTCTCATAAACAAGTTAGTCAGAAGTTATCAGCTCAGAATTGTTTGTTTTGAAAGTTTTTAGTTGGTTTGTAATAATAAAAAATGAACCTAAAGATTTTATAAATACAAATTCTCCAAAGATATAATAGAAGAAAATGGACCATGGGTGTGATTACACTGCAAGCAACTCCTGCTTCTCATCTCTAGTGGTCCACCTTTGACCTCTGAATAGAGGCGATGAGAGCTACAAAGTCTGGCAAACACTTCAGTGTGCGCGATGAACTGGACATTCATATAATGAAAGCACAGCAAACAATTAAATGCTGACTCTGAAATCTTGTCTCAGCAAAGTGAAACAGGACAAAAGCATTTGCAGAAAATGAGAAGTAGAGCTAGAATACTAGAATGCTGCATGTGCTGAAGATGCCTGTGATTGATGAACACAAGCAGTCTTTGCCAATTGCAGCCTCAGTCACTGAATGGTTTTAACCAATATAAACACAAATCTACAGAGCACTGTGGATATATTCCTTCTTTAATGTGTGGCCAAATGTCTACAACTATAAGCAATAAGCAATAAGGCTACACTTAAATGTTGATGAACATTTCAAATGTAACTTCCCAGTAGATGTCAGAATGGCTTTATGGCCTCAGAACTTGTGTTTTGTATTTAACGTTTTTCCACAGGAGGGGTCAGGAGGGTTATGAGCTTTCAGTATATTTGTAACATAGCCAGTAGCCAGTGACCCCTCCCATTCTGTTTCTGCAACTGCGTCATTCACTTCTCATGCTTAATGTGTGTTAGCGCCATTACGCCAACAGGAACAATGTTCTACCAAAACAGAACAGAACAAAACAGCCTCGAAACGCCAGCTTAATTCTTTGTGTTTCATGGGAAGCTGTGTTGTTGTTACAGTTTACACCTCTGGCCTGCAGAAGTATATTTCTGTTTGTTTGTTTGTTTGTTGTTTTCTGTTTATGTAACAGTTGCATCACCTCATGTTTGTCTATTAACCAATCATTATAGTTTTCCACTCCTATAGTAGACTCCATATCCCATACTCCCTATCCCATAGGACCTCACACACACTTCTCATTGGTTCTTCTTATTCCCTTGTTAGTCGCTTCATTTGATTCATTTGAATCCTCTTCGCATGCTGTTCATTTCAGACGTTTATAAATGGTACAGTATGTCCTTTGTTCAATAATATGTTTGTTCCTGCTTCAGCAGTGTTTTGAGTTCCTGGTCATTTTGGTTTTCCAACTGTGCAGTGAGTTATTACATTTCTGTTTTGAGCTTATTTCCCTGCTTTGCAGAGATCCTTGGTTCTTGGGCTGCTAACAAGTTTGTTTTGTATAGTACTTGGTTGTTTGTTTGAGATTAATCAAATATTATTTTTTCTACTGTAAGTTTGTTTTGGGTTGTCTTGGGTCCATTTGGGTCCTTTTGTGAGTTTGCAAGAAATAAAACATTAGTGATTAATTTTAAATTCTATATTGTTAATGAGAATTGTGACAGTTGTGGATGGTGATTTTTTTTAAAACCTATGTATGATTTATAAAACTAAAAAGAATAATAAATATTTGGAAACTTGTTGCTATAGCATAATATACCTCACATTGCAGTACGCCCCAAGCAGGAAGCTGCTTCTCTGACAGTCTGTCCCCAGTTTCTAGTTTGTTCAGGTACAGTAGTTACGTTTGTCCTATCCTTCATTTCTTCATTCTGTTTTTCTTGTGTTTGATTCTGATGGTTGGTTCGAGCTACTGTCTGTTTCTTAGCTTATCTTTCTTAAACTATTATTTAGTTTGTTTATTTAGTTCTAACTTTTGTATTTAGAGTCAGTGATTAATCTTTAAAATCCTTGTGACTCTAGTATCAGAGATGGTACAAATGAGCACAACACTACTATGCATATTTCCTGGCCTTATTTTCTCCAAGCATGGCCTGGTTTGGTGGTTTAATTAGCTCATGCTAACTCTACCAATGGCTTCAAGACTAAGTACATCAGGGCAGCAATTAGTCTAAAAGAGCTATTAGCTCTCTCACCAGATTAGAGGTTCTGCATGAAAAGTGAACAGCGGCTTGTTGAAAACAACAAAAGCTGGTTAAGAAATAAATCTATCATATTTCAAACTACATTTTTAAGTAGTAGTTTGTAAAGTAAACCTTAAAAATCACTAAATGTGATGTTTAATTTTAAGGTTTTTAATATGTTGCATTCCTATTTTTAGCATTTTATCTGCATATGCAAGTAGTCATGGTGATTTCAGATTACTTATTACCTTACGTACAGATTAGTTAAATAACCTTATGCATAAAAGACTGCAAACATATTTATACGTTATTAATATGTTCCCCAAATATAGAGAAAATTACCTAGACAAAAAAGTGTACATGTGATATGTTACAAGCTGTGTGCTTAAAATAAAACAATGTTGTAAATCACAGACCTGTGGCTTTCAAAGACAACATATCTACTGTATGACATGTACAATATGTTAAAATTAAAGGACAATACATGGGATTTTACAGTATTATCTAGTATCTGATGCTGAATGTATAATTTAACCACCTGCATTCTTTCCTTCTCAAAAGATGGCATTACATAACAGATTACATACATAGGTTGATACTGTAAATTGAGTTGGTGGGATTTGGTTCAAACACTTCAAACAATATTTTTTTCATAAATGCCAATAAAATAAAATGACTGAATGACTGAACTGGGTCCTTTACTCATGTCAATACTTTGTAACTTACTACGGTACTATGATTATTCTTTTTGATAGTTAACAGCTCAGAAACCTTGTCATTATTTTGTGCAATTTGTGATACTACAGTAGCCCATGAGGATGATGATGAGGAAATGAGAGATTAGCTGAGGGACAACCTCCTTCCTCTAACTGCCCAGCTCATTGTGAACTGGGCAAGAAGCCGCCTACTGAGGTATCACATCAGTTTCCCTATACGTAAGACATTTGTAATTACACCTACTTCCTGACATTTGAATCCATTATTTTGCAGCCTGCTGGTACTTCCTGCTGCTTTCTGATCTCCAGGAGATGGAGGTGGATTCATGAATTTTGGGATTTCTATCGCTGCTTGTGGACTGATTTAATCAGCCCATGATTCCAACCTATTTAAAAAAATCAATTCATTCATCATTCAAAAATCAAATAGTTTTGGTTTTCCCAATCATGGTGGAATGCCACTAAATCAATTCCACCTCACTAATGGCAATTAGTGAAAGTCATTAGTCATTAGTTGAAACATATCTGTTAATTTATATTTACTCTCCTTTATTTACAACCCACCACACTGATAGCTTCACTTGTAGCCTTTCTCGGGAACAGGACAAGCAAGATCCTATTTTTGGCCTCCACTCTTCAGGATGGATTCGCTGAGCAAAATCTGAAGACTCAACTCGAGATTATACTAAAATTCACAGTTTTTAGAAGTTGACTAAATGGCATATTTCAGCAAAACAAGCACAAATGCAGCATACTGTAACTGTGTGTCTGTGTCAATATTCACTGTGGAAAAGTCAGACTGAGTGATTGAAACCCAAAAGATTTGACACAGGCTACAATGACAATCAATTATGCACTGATTCACACTGAGATCAGTGTTTTGTATTTTGCTGTCCACTGTGTTATGACTAACTGGACGTGTTGATGTAATTGGTTGCAAGTTGTATTTAAGGCAAATTGAGTTTCTGCTGCATATTTCCAGTGTTTTGACGGTTAGACGGCTTTGCAAACAAAGCGTGTCATTATAACACTGGAGTCGCTGTTTAGGCCTGTGTGAACTGTTACAAGAATGTGTTGTTTCATTGGACGGCTGCGTCAAAGCAACCAAATAAAAACTGTAATACATCCTTTTCCAAAGCGCTTTACAAGGCTTCCCAATTACCTATGCACTCTCTCACTCACACCAACTGCGTTACATGTATTGCCACCTCGCAGTGGTTTGTATTTTGCTGTCCACTGTGTTTTGACTAATTGGATGTGTTCTGTACTTGTTTGCAAGTTGTCTTGTTTAAAGGCAAAATTTGCTCTTGTTGCATAGCCATTTTGACATTGAAGCAGCTGTTTAGGCATGTGTGTTAACTGCTTACACAATGTTGAGTTTCATGATTAAAGCGATCATTACAGCTTTTGCCTACTGCTTACACACTAAAAGCGAATGCTTAGACCAAAGCCTCAATACCTTAACTTCTTGTAGCACAGTGTAACCATAGCTAAAACACATTTTTAAGTTTGCACTTTGGTCTCATTTCTGTACAGTAACCTTATTGCGAAACACTACACACGTCGTATGACATTAGACACTTAGTTCAAAACCCAAATCACCAGTTATCATTGGGAAAACACTCAAAAAGCAATGCTCATCTGGCAATTGTAGTCACTCAAATACACATCTGAAAGCACCTGCACAAAAAACAGCCAGTCAGACTGAGCCTCAGCGCTACAAACAGGCCCCAGGTAAGAGAACGATGTAAACATGGAGGCAATGAGAGTCAGAGTGAGAGGAGGACAGAGAGAGAGAGGAGTCGGACGTGGAAGAGAACGGGGACATCCGCTGTGACGTCCATGAGGTCTTGTGGCCAGGCCAGAAGACCGGATCCATAACCCCCTATGCACACACGTCATTGTTTCTTTTTTACCCTTTGTTCATAAATTTCTGTAACAATGTTTTTTTGTAAAAACTATTGTTTGATTACTGCAGAAAATGTTACTTTTGAGTTTAACACAAGAAGTCTGAGCAAATTACAATTCAAAATGAAAACACAAAGACTAGTGTGTTTTATATACAGTAAAGCCCATCAGTGTAGTGCTGGTGATAAGAAAGTGTCATTCAAATGGCGCTTGCGTGCAAGGTTTTGTTGCAAAAATATCATTTTTAGAAAGGAGTGTTAAGTTTTGATTGAATTTTGGTAAACGTGTGAGTTGTTAATTTCCAAGTCGATGTCTGATTGGCTTGTGTGTAGAGTTTTGACATGAGCCAAATTTTGCAAAAGGTGTTATACTAAATTAACATCACCTAAATAGGAAAGACAAAAAAACAAATATTCAAATCAGACTCCAAACAAAGTTGTCAGATGTGATGGTCTCGGTCTGTAGCTCACCCTCTCGTTGGTAGCGCCCAGCCCTTACCAGCAAAGTAGTTCAGATCAGGCACACCTGGTTGGAGTTGCTGATGAGCTGCCATGGGCCCCACCCACCACAACAAATCCCTTCCATCCATCCATTGTCTACTGCTTAAGCCCATGTAGGGTCGTTGGAGTACTACAGTGATAGCAGTCCAAAGTGACAACCTTTTTTACTGCAGTACAGTTGCATCGCCACTGCGCAAGGTGCGCTGTGGTTTAGAAGCCTCCAATGGACTACAACGTGACTCAGGTCCAGCTCTTCGTTTCTACCTGTAAAATACATATATTACACCAAACCCATTTTTTTTTGTTCTGTCCAGCAGTTTAGCAAGCTGCATATCTTACTGTACGCTGAATGCCATATTGTGATGGACAGCTTTGCTTTAACAAGAGGAGTACTGTATATATATAATATATATATACTCTTCTTGATTTATGGTTTATTTAATAGTTTATTTAGCTAATCCCAAATATGTGATGTTGCTGTGTTGGTGGACAGGTTAAGTTTCTGCTTTAGGGTGTGTATGCACACCCTAAAGGGGAGGGGGGGGGGGGGGGGTAAGAGGTGCAAACAGCTGCTGAAACCAAGCAGATCTGTTAAGTAAACAATCGGAGCAAAATAAATAAAAAGCAGGGATGTACCTTAGGCTAACACATTCATAACTAAACAACTGTTGTACTGTGGTTTACCTTGGAGATTAATACTAATACCAATAATAGTGTTAAGGTGTGTGCACATACTCATACAAACATATACATATCACATACATATATGCATTGTTATACATATCCCATACATATCCCATACTACTTAATAAAACTCATGACATACAACATCACAATTTCCATATTCACACATTATAGATATTGGTAGTGATAAGTATCAGTAATACTTACAGTTGGATTTGGAAAGTGTCCCACTACAAGGTTAGTAAGGCTGTAGCTTGATATTATTCACCCAAAGGGTGAGGCAGACGTTGGTGCATGAACAATGCCACTTGTGGAAGCCAGGGTGATGTGAGGGGCTCGGCCACTACGCCCATCCAACAAGCAGAGGAAAGAATCCTAGCAGCCAGGGAGCCCACACAGTTTCAGTTCCAGGAGGGCAGGTGTTGTGACCCAAGCCGCCCACACAGAGCCCCCCAGGCAGAGCTGCAGCAGCCACAGAGACAGCACCCGACGTCAGAGTGGGCCACCGTGGGTCAACGCTGTCCGCCCCATGAGAACCAGAGGCAAACACTCCCCCCGGTGGGAGGGTCGCCCTGAAAGAGTAGAGCCCGAGGACCCACGGTCCGTAGGGAGCCCGCCAGGAGATACCCCCGTGCCCAGAGTGGGGCCCGCCACTAGTCTCCACCCCTACACGAGCGGAGCGGGGCCTACCCCATCGGCCCGACCTCATCCCCTGGCACCACAGCGGCCTGCAGCACAAGGCCAGCAATTGGTGGGGTCAGCAGAAAAGAGACCACCCAGGCAGACGATCATCGTACCCCGGGCGGAAAACCGGACCCCCCACACTCCAACCGCACCACACGCATACAAACTCACACAAACACAGACGCATACACCCACGCACATGTACAACACACATCATCACACACACACACACCATAAACTCTCTCACAACAACCTAGTCAATCATACGTGAACCAATGCACTCTCAGATACATTCTCGCTCCCACACCATTCGCTCGATCACATTCGTGGGGAGGGTAGGTCTCCGGCCTGCTTTCCATGTGGCCCCAGGCAGGGACCGCAGCTCCTCCCGAGCCCCGCCCAACCCCCCCAAGCCGGGGGAGGCAGAGGGCAGCAGAAAAGGTACCCCAGAACCCTGCAACCCAGCTTGGACGTGAGTGTGTGGAACTAAAGTGCACTGAAGGTGGGTGACACCTCCAGGAGCACGACCGCTGGCTGACGGTGTGTCCCCCGGACAGTGCACCCCCTCACCCTAAATGTCTTTTTGCAGTTAAAACTGGGTGGTGATCTCTCCAGCAGGGCCAGTGGGCGAGGTCACAACTGGCCTCAGCCCCAGGCCCCAGTGATAGAGCCCACCCCCGGCCCTAAATGTATGTGTATGTGGCTAAGTATGAGGAACTTTGGGAGATAGCCAATTCTCCGAGGGGTCCAGCAGGCAGAGCCACCAATGGGAAGGCTCCGTCTACTGGCCCCCCCGGAAGGAGCCCCCAGATTCCTGGACGATTGTGTATGGCTAATGCAATTAAAACTGCAGAGCATCCTACTTGGGAGGGACGGAACCACTTCCCGGTAGCACCGGTCCCTCCATCAGAAGGACGCCCCTTGCAGACCTAAGTGGATGAATGTGGAGAAATGTAGTTGGGAAGCAGAGCACCAGGGTCCGCAGAGCCAGGTTCCCGACTGGCTCTGCTACCCATCCCACCGCCCCCCACAACCCCCAGCCAGGAAGAGACAGCCGAGACCCAGGGACCACAGCACTACTGCCCAGGCGCCACACGCAGCACAGCCAGAGCCATCCTCACCCTTCTTTCACACTTACCCATTCTCTCGCTCAAGTATGCCCATGCTCAAGTATGCCCATGCTCGCCCCGTGTAGTGCTACACTCAAACCTACACACATACTCTGCGGTTGTGCACCAAACCCATTTTACTATGAAGTATCTTTTGTGTGCTCAAATGTGGGGAGTATGAAGCGTAACAGCTCGCTCTCAAATAAACATTGTCGCATTCAAATTGAGACATTAACCATGACTAGTCATTCTACATCGTCATAGCGCAGTGGTTAAGCTGGATGACTACTGTCTTCACTATAGTAAGTTGGCATGAGTTTGATCCCTTGTCAATGCTCTTACTATGCATTTCAAAAAAAAAAAAACACAAGAAGACATACACTGTAGTTTCAGGATGTCTTAGTTATACAGACAGACAACCATTCAAACACACAGCTACGGGCATTTAGAGAGACCAATGAATAATAATGCATGTTTTTGGAGGAAGCCAGAGAACCCGGAGAGAACCCACATGAACACGGGGAGAACCTGCAAACTCCACACAGAAAGGCACCGGGTCTGCCCCAGGAATCAAACTCAGGCCTTGCAGTGCTACAGTACACACTGCACCACCGTGCCACCTTAAAACAAATCCCTTTTAATATACACTAAATATACAAAATATAATAATACAACCCAAATATATTTACACACTCATCAACATACTCCTCCTTAAACCGCCGCCGCCTTATCGTGGTGGAGGAGTTTAACCCCGGAAGCTATGTTGGCGGGGGCTAAATGCCCAAGGTGGGGTCTCCCAAGGCAAACAGGTCCTGGGTAACGGGCCAGACTAAGAGCCTAAGAGAGGTTCAGAAACCCCCCTATGAAAGGAAAACCAGCAAGGACCCAGACGTCACTCGGTATGGCGCAGCCAGGGCCCCACCCTGGAGCGGCGTGGGACTGTCCTCAGGCGGACCCACCATCTACAGGAGGAGCCATAGGAGGCCGGTGCATAGGGGATTGGGCAGCAGTTGAAGGCGGGAGCCTAGGCGACCCAATCACTGGATAACTGGCTGTTGATCTGGCTATTGGGACATGGAATGTTACGTCACCGGGGGAGAGGAGCCTGGGGACCTCATCGTTCTTCTGGGAGATTTCAATGCCCACGTGGGCAACGACAGTGATACCTGGAGAGGCGTGAATGGGAGGTACGGCCTCCCTGATCTGAATGGTGTTATGTTATTGGACTTCTGTGCTAGGCAGAGTTTGGCCATAACAAACACCATGTTTGAACATAAGGGTGTCCATCGGCGCACATGGCACCAGGGCACCCTAGGCCGGAGGTCGATGATTGACTTTCTAGTAATTTTACCTGACTTTTGGCCATATGTTTTGAACACTCGGGTGAAGAGAGGGGCTGAGCTGTCAAATGATCACCACCTGGTGGTGAGTAGGATCCGCTGGCAGGGAAGGAGGCTGGAACGACTTGGCAGGCCCAAATGTAACGTGAATGTGTGCTGGGAACGTCTGGCTGAACCCTCTGTCAGACGGACCTTTAACTCACACCTCCGGGAGAGCTTCGACCAGATTCTGAGGGAGGTTGGAGACATAGAGTCTGAGTGGACTATATTCTCCACCTCCATTGTCAACACGGCCGTTCGGAGCTGTGGACGCAGGGTCTCTGGTGCCTGTAGTGGTGGTAATCCCCGAACCCGGTGGTGGACGCCGGAGGTAATCGACGCCATCATGCTGAAGAAGGAGTCATACTGTATCAGGTCTGGTTGACCCGTGGGACTCCTGAGGCAGCTGATGGGACCAACAGGCCAGGTGTGCTGCAGCCCATGCCGCTGCGGAGGCAAAAACCGGGCCTGGGAGGAGTTCGGGGAGGCCATGGAGGAGGATTAACGCTCGGCCTTAAAGAGATTCTGGCAAACTGTTCACCGCCTCAGGAGGGGGAGGCAGTTCTTCAGCAACTCTATTTTCAGTGGAGGTGGGGAGCTGATGACCTCGGCTGGGGATGTTATTGGACGATGGAAGGAGTAGTTACACGCCTTCTGCTGATGAAGCAGAGGCAGGGAACTCAGGTCACGAGGTTAGTTTGTAAGCTTCTCTGTGGCAGGGCAGCAGGGGTGGATGAGATCCGCCCTGAGTACCTCAAGTCTCTGGATGTTGTGGGGCTGTCTTGGGTGAAAGCATCTGCAACATCGCATGGATGAGGGGGACAGTTCCTCTGGACAGCTGGCATACTGAACTTAATGAACCTAATACTTGCAATATATATGTATATAATGTATAATATATAATGTATATATACTAATATGCTTAGTACTGTAGGTCACAAGTTAAACTAACCCAGCATTGTGCATGCAAGCACTTGACACTAGTGAGACTTGATTACCTAAGTTTTGGGTATGAAGTGTAGTCAGGAAAAGTATAAATGAAAATAACATTTTAGGGAGGAATGATCCTCTGCAGTGTTCTTTTGTGGAACATTTGGTTTTATATTTTATTTGTGTTTAAGGACTCTAAGCATTGTCACAGTCTAGATCATTTAGTCACTGTAATTACTCATTTCCGGTTTTATTTTGTCACCACTTCCTGTCGCAGTCATCGTTAGTTTTCAGTCAGCCTTGCTCCCGGTTCTAATCTACTCACCTGTCTGTCATTTAGTGATCATTTAGTATTTAAGCACCACCTCTAAGCCCAGCACCTTGCCAGATTGTCTTTTGTGTCCTTGCCAGCAATCCAGCGTTAACTCACATATTGTCTCGTTACCGATCCTGTTTTCCTGACCTTGCTTTCCGCCTCGCCTGTGATACCGCCTTGCCGTAAGTCCAACCGAAGCCTGTCTTTTGACCACCGTTTGCCAGATCCTTGCCTGTACTGAAACCTGCCGTCTTTGTGTACCGACCCTTGCCTGCCTGACCACGAGCTCGAATAAACCCTGTTGTTCACTGAGCCTTGTCTCCGCTGTGCGTGTGGGTCCGCTACCTAGAGCGCCGTGACAGTACAATCTGGCCAGACTCGGACCCAGCCGGCGTCTTGCATCTGTTTAAGGTCTGCAAGGGATTTTTTGTTATTGTGTACTTGGACAACGCAGAGTCGCGATGGTGTTTTCCTGCGCGAGGCTGCCGGAGGACCTCCGCTGGTGCTTCGAGGAGCTTGCGAAGAATTACGCGGAAGCCCCCAGTCTGAAGGTGCGGCTCCGCGTCATAAAGCAAGCTATTGCTATCCTGGAGGAGGAATTCTGGTGGCTTGACTACCCGGAAGTGCAGACGCTTTTTGAGAGGCTCCAGGTAGTGCGGAGGGATTTGGCACACGCTCTGGGCGCGGCGCCCGCCAGCGTCTCATCAGCTGTTCCTGCTTCACCGGAAAGAGATCCTGTCGCTGCTCAGTCGAGTCAAGCTCACGTTCCTGTCGCTGCTCAGTCAAGTCAAGCTCACGTTCCTGTCGCTGCTCAGTCAAGCCAAGCTCACGTTCCTGTCGCCGCTCAGTCAAGCCAAGCTCACGTTCCTGTCGCCGCTCAGTCAAGTCAAGCTCACGTTCCTGTCGCTGCTCAGTCGAACCAAGCTCACGTTCCTGTCGCCGCTCAGTCGAGTCAAGCTCACTCCCCTGTTGCCACTCAGGCAGATCCAGTCCCTGCTCCAGACGCCGCTCAGGCAGATCCAGCTCCCGTTCCAGACACCAGCTCATCGGCCCAAGTCCATGCCCACGCTACCGCCATAGTTCCCCAGTCCAAGTCAGCCCATACCGTGGCCCCAGCTCCTGCTTCAGCCCTGGCGGTTAAGGAGGGGAAGCCCACAGCTAGTCGTCGGAGGTCCAGACGGCGTCGACGACAGCCGGATTCCCCTGTCCAGGCTCTAGAAGACTCGGCCACTGAAATCAAGCGGTCCATCGCAGGCATCCCGGACAGCATCCTCCAACGGATCCGTGCCCAATGCGCCCCTCCAGTCCTGTTCCTGTTTGCGCACTGTCTGAACTCCGCCGAGGCAGAGACCGACCCGGTAATCAAGGAGCATCACTTCCGGGAAGCCGCCCTGCTCATCGCGCGGAAGCCGGCACTGCGCGAGGCCCTGGGTTTCATTGAACCCCCGTCAGAGCCTGCACCCGTTCCTGCGTCTAAGCCTGTACCCGTTCCTGCGTCTAAGCCTGCACCCGTTCCTGCGTCTAAGCCTGCACCCGTTCTTGCGTCTAAGCTTGCACCCGTTCCTGCGTCTAAGCCTGCACCACTGGCCCCAGCGTCTAAGCCTGCACCACTGGCCCCCGCGTCTCTGGCTGCATCACTGGCCCCCGCGTCTCTGGCTGCATCACTGGCCCCAGCGTCTCTGGCTGCATCACTGGCCCCAGCGTCTCTGGCTGCATCACTGGCTCCAGCGTCTCTGGCTGCATCACTGGCCCCAGCGTCTCTGGCTGCAGCAACTCCCGCCTTAGCCTCAGCTCAGCCACGTCAAGCTCAAGCCTCAGCTCAGCCACGTCAAGCTCAAGCCTCAGCTCAGCCACGTCAAGCTCAAGTCTCAGCTCAGCCTGCAGCAGCTCAAGCCTCAGCTCAGCCTGCAGCAGCTCAAGCCTCAGCTCAGCCTGCAGCAGCTCAAGCCTCAGCTCAGCCTGCAGCAGCTCAAGCCTCAGCTCAGCCTGTAGCAGCTCAAGCCTCAGCTCCAGCTCAAGCTCAAGCCTCGGCCCCGCCACGCCACGCCAAGTTCAAGCTTCATCTTTACGCCAGCTAGTGGACACCCCTGGCCAGCCACACCAGGCCTCAGTTCCTGTTCCCGTCAGCCAAGTAGAGGTCGTTCCAGTCCCTGTCCCCGTCGGCCAAGTAGCGGCCGTTCCAGTTCCTGTCGGCTCCTCGGAGGAGGACGCCGTTCTAGTTCCTGTCGGCTCCTCGGAGGAGGACGCCGTTCTAGTTCCTGTCGGCTCCTCGGCAGCCTCGCCTTCACGTCTGTCCTCGCCTCTGGTCCCAGCCTCGTCTCCACGTCTGTCCTCGCCTCTGGTCCCAGCCTCGTCTCCACGTTGGTCCTCGCCTCTGGTCCCAGCCTCGTCTCCACGTCGGTCCTCGCCTCTGGTTCCGGTCTTGTCTCCACGCCAGGCCTCGTCTCCACGCCGGTCTTCGTCGCTGTTCCCGGCTCCCCGCCGGCTCTCGCCTTACCTGCCTGACGGAGGGCCAGGTCCTTGGCGAATCCTGTGGCAGGGATGGCGCTGCCTCCTGCGTCGTCGGCCACCTCGGCTGGCTGGTTCCGGATGCAACCACCTACCTGGAGGTCGCTGTTTCCCGCCTCGACGATGGCGCGGGCTCCGCCATTGCCGACCGCCGCGTCTTCTCAGTCCCCTGGAGCACCCCCGGTCTGGAGAGCACCGGTGCATGTGTTTGGCCACTGGAGGCGTCTTGTTCCGACGTTGGCCTCCTAGGACTCCAGCCTTGCCCTCGGGCACAAGATGTGCCGTCCCGGCCTGGCGGCTGCACGGCCGAGACTCTCCTCGCCTCCGCCCTCCCTGAGGGAATAGCTGGACTTTGTATGTTCTTGTCATGGACTCACCTCATGGACTTTGTTCTGTTCCCTGCCACTCAGTTCTTGTGCCTTGATCATTATGTGTTGTTCTAGCCCGTCACCCATCATGTTTAGTTGTGTTTTCCTCCTTTTGGTTTTCTGTGGGACGTCTGGGAATCCGCCCTAGACGGGGGGGTTCTGTCACAGTCTAGATCATTTAGTCACTGTAATTACTCATTTCCGGTTTTATTTTGTCACCACTTCCTGTCGCAGTCATCGTTAGTTTTCAGTCAGCCTTGCTCCCGGTTCTAATCTACTCACCTGTCTGTCATTTAGTGATCACCATTTAGTATTTCAGCACCACCTCTAAGCCCAGCACCTTGCCAGATTGTCTTTTGTGTCCTTGCCAGCAATCCAGCGTTAACTCACATATTGTCTCGTTACCGATCCTGTTTTCCTGACCTTGCTTTCCGCCTCGCCTGTGATACCGCCTTGCCGTAAGTCCAACCGAAGCCTGTCTTTTGACCACCGTTTGCCAGATCCTTGCCTGTACTGAAACCCGCCGTCTTTGTGTACCGACCCTTGCCTGCCTGACCACGAGCTCGAATAAACCCTGTTGTTCACTGAGCCTTGTCTCCGCTGTGCGTGTGGGTCCGCTACCTAGAGCGCCGTGACAAGCATGTCCTGTAAGTTTGTTTTGTCACATTGTTCTGTGGCACACACACACCCTTTGCAGTCAATGTTTTATTCATCATCTATCAATTTAATGGGCAAAGATGCTGCAATTAAATTACATAGTTTTGTACAGCGCAACATGAACATTTTTTTGTAAAATTAATCTTTGTCTTTGCTGGACTTTGACACTTTGACAGAGCTCATGTTTAAATCTGCAGCCTGTGGAGGTAGTGCTACCCAAGTGCCTGTGTGCTAAACCCAGAAAAACCTGGAACCTGCCCCTAAACCTCAAAGGCCACCTCTCAGGGGGAGGAGAACTAATTTGCAGTCTGGTAGACAGGGAAAAGAGGGTTACCAAAAAGAGAAATGGAAAAAAAGAGGTGGGGGAGTTGTGGCTTAATCCTCTAAAACAACCATATATCGCTCCCAGCCCTTCAGTCCCCACAGTTGTAAATCTCTGGAATGTAGCCTGTTGTTTTTGGAATCACTGCAAGGAATCCTTAACGGTTTTAAGAGGCTGATGTCAGTGATTGTTGCATTTTCAACACCATCAGACAGGGAGTTAACTGAGAGCTTCAGTCAGATTAAAAATGTAGAGAAACATCACTTTTAATATTCAGGCAGCGTAACAGAAAACACCAAATTATGAAGTCAAACCAAGAAACCAACACATTGGTTGCAAGTAGATTTAACCTAAAAACAGGTAGCAAAGATGCCCACACTCTATTTATTGATTCTAACATTATCTATTATTTTTTCACTGCTGTGTGGTTGTCTGTGTGACGAACCTTTGTTTCTACCTGTGTACTCTACTTTCTTTTCATCTTTATTTAATGAAAGTGGGAGTTTTGTCGCATTTTAGTGTGTGTAAAGGCTACTTTGTGGGTTTTCATTTAAAAATGTCAACCCCCCACCAATAAGTGAATTTTCTTGTTTGTACTGTATCGCTATTGGTCTTGAACTTGCAGTTCACCTAGAATAGTAGGCCATGTTCTTAAAATGCTTCTTACTAACCGTTATCAAATCAACTAACAAGAAAGGAGCAACTGAGTTCAAAGAATTTTGTGAACCATTTTCCAGTTATCTGTCTCCCACCTATCTAAATAGACATCTAAAAGGAAAACTGAGTTTTCTTTTTGTAACTCTAATTTTGAAGTTTCTCACGCCAGTTATTTCCCCAAGTTCCACTTCTAGTAATACTTGATGAGGGCATCTTGCAAAGTCATCAAGCTAAATGTACAACATACAAAGAGCCAGAGAAAGTGATCAATGTATTTATACTGAATGCCGCCTATGAACGGACATGTTGCATTTTGGTCTCCTTGACTTGCACTTGAGGGATCTTTTCAAGTACTGAATTGTCAACGAAAAGATTACAGCAAACAAAATTAGTTTTGTTCATTCCAGCTGTTTAGACAAAAATGCCATGTCATACCTAAATTAAGCAAACTTTGAAGTGATGACTAGGCCAAGGATTAGCACAATAGTGTACAGCTGGTTAATGTGTAATTATAAATGTCTTAACAGAACCTGGGATGTTTAAAAGTGTCTTTTTTGAGTTATGATGTGTTTTTGTATCACTATATACTACATCAAAGAATAAAAAAAGAATAAACTACTATATAAAGAATAAACATTAAACACTTTCTTTTTTCTGCTAAATTACACATACCTTAACTAATTTTAGCAGCACAGAGCAACAAGACTGAACTGACAGTAAAAAGGTATTTTGTCTTTTAGCATGCCTGTGCTAATGTCAGGGGGATATTTTTCTGTTCCTGCGTCATGGGCAGGGCCTCATTTAAGTATCACAGAGAGAGGAAAAGAGAAGAACTGCCGCCTCTCTCCTCCTTCTTCTTCTTCTCAGGAAGATTAGTGGTTGTCCTTTCGAAGTAGGAGGTGGACGCTAAATCGTTTTTGTTCGCATTTTTTGTGCCAGCGGGCCTGACCCAGAGTGCTCCCTGTGCATTTAACTGGCTTGTGGTGGGGGCTTGCATACCCATCCAACAGCCGTCTGTGCTGTCTGCCATACCTACTTTACTGGAGAACATGCCATTATTGGCTTTAAACATCCTGAAGAATGCTGTTTTTTTAGGATTGACATGAGAGTATTTACGGAAGTTGCATCTTGAGACAATACTTTATCAAGATTAATCATTCCCTGCTTTAAAGACCAACATTATCATTATTGCCACCCAAAACTATGACATACTAACTAATTTAATTATTTAATAATATATGGTGCCAACTCATCAGAGACTTGGGAGTCCTCAGGAAAGGATGGAGGGGAAGTGAGAGAGGGTGACTGCTGAGCGCTGCACATCAACCTCTTCTCAAATGACAACTCACTCTCAGCAAGATGTGTGTCATGAAAAACAGTTAATCAAATCATAAGTGGCATCAGTTTCCTTTGTCCTAGTTTACAGAAATAGATTGAAGTAGAGAAACTGCTTAGACTTCTTCTACCCTTACTCAGTCAAGATTCATTTTTAAATTATCTTAATGCTTTTAATTACTCGTCATGAGCCTGACTGTTAAACAATAATAAATGACTTCCATATAGAACAATTCTGGGTTCATTTGTGACCTTGCAAAGAGCAGGTGAGAAAACTGTAGAAGATCATGGCTGAGAGCTCCAGAGGACCTACTGCACCAGCAGAATTTTGAGTTGAGACGTTCTCTTTTTTTCTCAATCCTGAAGAAATCCTGAAGAAATGTCTCTAAAGTGCTCAGAAACAATCAGACTCGCTAGATTAGTTTAAATACATTTTTTTAAAAGAAACCAGCACAGTCAGTGATTTGCAACTCCTGTGGATAGATTTGAACCCATGGCCATCATTTCAGCAGAGCAAAACTCTGCAAATGCACCAAAAAGCCAAGGTACAGTACTTTTAGCCATTACGAACAAATTTGAAAATCATAAACGTCCCTTAGATGGCAAAAATATGCTCACTGTAGACCAGCCTGTATAATCTGACAGATGCATGCTGTCAGAGGAAATGCAAGCACTCATTTGAATCTATTAACTGGACAGTGGCACTTCTGGTTCAGGCAGGAGAGAGAGGCCCAAGCACCTTGGCACAGCCACTGTTGTTCCTTGCAAAATAATTCTAATGCTCAGAAGTCATTGTACATCGTTTCCTTTTAAAGCCTCTGAGGGAGAAAAAATTAATATGATGTAGGAGGTCAGAGCTTGTCCCAAAGTGGACAAAACAAAAAGATGAGGGGGAGGAGGTCTGTTCATCACAAAGAAGCAGATAGGAGCTACTGGAGCACCTGGGTCCATTCTAATTGACTTGGAGCCGAGTGTATCCACTTTTTAAACAAAGTGACTCTCACTTGAGCTTCATTATATGCACACCCCATTTCCATAGGCCTCTGGGAACGAGACCTGGGTTGCTCACATAAAATAAATGACCGTTCTATGATAAATGGTTCTATTAGCAATCCAGATTGTTAAACTGTGATATAACAGATCGTATAGGGGCATGGGGGCCCATTCATTTTCCTCCCTTTTGCACACACACACTGCTGTAAATAGCTTGTTTTTATGTGTAAATAACATATTAAAACTGAACATTAGCCATGTCCTTTGATAGAGAGGAAATTGTTCTAAATAAATAACAGAGGAAGCGAATATAAAACAGGGCGAGCTGTTATATCGCATGCTAGGCACAAATTAGGTGACAGGAATTATGCAGCCAACAGTAAAACATTGACAATAAAAGGTAGCCTCGAACAGTGGCAATATATTAGAATTGTTAGCTTTTCGTTTTTGTATAAGCCCTCAGGTTCAAGGACCTTGCCCCATCTGCTTCGCTTTCATGGTGCATATTCACTTATCAGGAGCTGGCAACAGGAATAATAATGCATATTATTGTGATAAGTAATTGCTCTGTCTCGACATGGTGGCAGACGGTGGTGCTTTTTAGAACTGAGGCTCTGAAGTTGATATCTGACTGGTTGAGGCACGAAAGGGTGGAGATTGTAAATCTAAGCTTACTGTTTATTTAATGTTAAAAAACATGGCTCTTCCAAAGCTGATAGAGAGGAAGAATTATGGACAAAGTTTTCATTGTAGGCATGAGAAGATAAAACTCAAAAACAATATACATTATACAACAGAGATGATGTTCAGCTGAGGTTACGTTTAGGGTCAAAGGAATGAAAATCAATACATGAGCCTGTAGTTTAGTCACGAACACTTATTTGTGTGCTGTTTCAATAGACTGAGTACTTTTTCACTGTCAAACAGCATAGATTTTGAACACTAGGTTAGGTTCTAACTTTGACTCTAACAAAACACTGAAATAAAAGGTTCGTATTGTAAATGAATACATCCCAGTATTGGTGTCCTTTACTGTAGTAAAGTAGTAATAATTCAATTTTAGAAGAACCACACATTCTAGTTCTTTTCCTTCTTTTTTTCTTTTTAACTGAGTATAAAAACTGCAAGTATTAGTAAATTCCAAAGCAACGCAGCACTATCATGTTTTAGAACTTGTACCTTTTAAACAATAAATATCTATTTATCATACCTAGACTCTAGCACAGGGATTTAATTCATCCATGCTCACCAGCACAGCCATTTTTAACATGTTGCTATTTTCAGTGTACAAAAACCTTTTCCCTTAATCTACTGTAACCTAAATTTAAGAGTTTCAACAGCAAAGTCTAAACAGCAAAATATCATGGAGGCTAATAATCTAAGTGTCACAGCTGTGTTGAACCACTGTCACCATGTTGGTTACTATTTTTATTGTTACTTTTTTACGTGTTAATAAATCTTTTTGAATTAATCTAAATTTGCCTCATGTCCCTGCAATTGGCAAATATTTTGATTAAATTTGCTAATTAAATTTTATATTCTGTCATTATTTTCTGATGTATTGTTGAATTGTCAGAAATTAATGCATATTAAGATTGTTTTGTCCAGTCATGATGGAAAACCATCAAATTTTAGAACTACATAACTGACAATTTACTGTAATAAGGTGGTGGCCATGTTAGTTTGTTGACTGACGCATAAATCCTTTAATTGGAATTTTGCATAAATCTTATATACAGTATTCTTGGGTATCAAATTGAAACTGGGCAGAATTTGGGTAAAAAGTATTATAGGGACTTTATATCTGTGGAGAAAACAGATCTTGCCTTACAGCTTTGTTAAATATTGAAGATAGTGTTGAGGAATAAAGCAGTCTGTATGCCAGCTACACACGTAGAACTGTCCTACACTGATATTCTTTTATCAGCAATTAATGTCTGATTTCTTCATCATGGCAGGCCACCAAGTTTTTCATTAAAGAGAAGGAATGTCACTAAACCACTGCCCTGATTTCCATTTCAAAAAAGGCCTGTCATTCTATATCCATGTCAGTCTCTCAAATGCTGCATCGCTTCACTGGCCTTTTTTCAGTCCTTTGTACTGAGCAGGTAAAAGCAAGGTGTTTTAACCTCATTAGACAGAGCTTTCATCATACACTCACTGTCACATTTAAAGCATACACCCCCACAGTTCTCTTATCATTTTCAACCCTACTTTGTTAGACTTAAAAACACATAACCGTGGGTTCATTCAAGTGATGAACTAGGCAGTGTACCCTGTGTTGGACAAATTAAGGAACCAATTGCTAAAGTATTGGTGTCCTTTATTTAGACTGAAAAAGTAAAACATTGCAAGAAATTGTCCAGAATTGTCCCCTGTATAATTATAACAATGAGAAGCTTTTCTTCCGCTCTAAGGTTTTTGCTTTGAAGGGTAATCACTCTTGTTCCATCTATACCACAATTCTTAGCTTTACGCCTTTACTCGATTCCTTTCACCTGTGCTTATTATTATATTTACAGTATTCAGAGCCATCTCTATCAAGGAAATCACCAGATCATCTGCATTCATATTGCCAAGCGCCAAGCACCCTTTCATGATTCTTGTGATTGTTCTGACCATCCACATCATCTTAGCCACTTCTTGGTCAAAGTTTATAAGAATAAGGTTTTTCTCCCATACTCTCACATCAAGGTGTTTTGGTTTTTGTTAATTTACAGTACAGACTTTGCCCAAGAGGATTACTATTAAATTTTGGGTATGATTTGGGCGGATTATTATTTGCTACTTTGGAAAAGAAATTAAGGGGCGAATCATGGCCTAAGCTCTTTTTTACTTCAAAAGGACTTATTATAGGGGAAAACACCAAGCTTTATTACTTATGTATGGTTCTAATATGCTTCTAATTCATTAGGCTGTGGAGCTTCGCTTTGAATTGTAATTCCCCTCCCCCATTGTTTCTTCCTTTTACCTACAGTAAGGCCTGCTGTACTGTTTATCTTTTCATTGTTTATTTTGTGTTTCACTAGTTGCGGATAAAGGTTCTACTGTAGATTTCCATCCATTCACTACTCCAGCATGCATGAATTCTAACTGCTCAATTCACAGGGCCTAATCACACCGAACAGCCACCCTGATAGGATCCCAATATGACCAAAGTTATTATGAAATTATGGCCCACACGTTTAATGGTGTCTTCTGTGCCACACAATGAATGCAACTATATATTTACAAGAGCAGTAATTGCCGTGTGCTTTGACTCATTTATTGGGATTGCAAGCTGATTGACATTTGTTTTCCATGGTCTCCACATGTTCATCTATTGGTCTTGTATACTTGCATTTTTCACCGGTCACACAACTTTTAAGAGTATTTGAGAGTATAAGCTATTGTAATAAGGTCACACAAGCAACTTGCTCTCCACTCGGTCTCACAGGTTGTAATAAACTTGGAGGTGTTTCGGAATGGGGTTGTATCAATGCAATTTTGTTTTCAGCTTGGTTTCTTATCTATTAATTTGTGTTTTTTTATAATGACAGGCCACTAAGTCCTGCATTAACTTGCAAAAATATCACTAAATCACACTCTTCATTTTAATTTCAAAGGCAGCACATCAGTCTGCATCTTTGTCAATCTCTGGAGCTCCATGACATTCCCAGCTCTCTTTTTTTGCTTTATACTCTGGAGGTAAGAGCAAGGTCTTTCAATCTCATTATGCTGAGCTTTTATCATACATTCACTGACATCTTTAAAACATGTATTCTCGCCTGCCTTTCCCTGGCAAGAAAGGATCCATGCTACTCTTCATTTAGTTCAACAACACAAACACTTATTCTCACCTGCCCCAACCCTTCCTCCTCTCCCCTTGTCATGTTATCCATTCATCAGTGTTTACAGGCTGAAATGATGCCACACTCCTTGACTGTTCACACCATACATTAAATATGCTCTTTCAAGGCGTAGGTATATTTAAGATTCCCATCAGAGATCTTCAGTAAGTCACCTCTGACTTCAGCTGGTACTATATCAGACCTGAGGAGAGCCACGAGGACTGGATCCCAAGATGACATTTTATCTGTGAAGTGTGTATTTCTTTGGTCATAATCTTTCCCCTTTGCCCTCTAGCTGAACATCTTGACTCATTCAGATATAGTGCAAAGGCTCAGCAAACAAGCTAGACATGAATGTCAGATCCAGTATCTGCACCTGAGAAGGTTTTTAAAAACATGTTACCTCTCAACTCTGAGGGTGAGGGTTTCTTTGAAAGGTTGCCAAAATTGCTGCCGTCCATTTTATCCTTTTTCTCAGTTGCCCTCGATGTTGATGTCTCCATGGTCTCTAAAAACAAAAAAAAAAACACAAAAGGAGCTGTTAATGCTGAACAAATGAAGAACATTTGGAGGGCCATAATGTGGAAAGAAAGTCTTAATTCAAAATGAGACTAGTATAATCAGTAACAGTTGCTTTAGGTTCTTTGAGTTTGTAAAATCTATATTTGTTTGAGGAGATTGCAACAAAGTTTTTCCTTCACTTTAATCACATTTCCTGTTGTTGTACTCATGTACAATTAGCTTTAATTTCACATTTTATCTTCTTTATCTTTGGGTTTAAGGCTGTTCAAAGGTATAACCACCCCCACCTGCAGAGGAGACTGATGTCCTTAGCAGACAGCTGCTAAGGACTTTCTATGACACTGTGGAGGCCTCAGTAGTGCTTTATGGAGTTGTGTGCTGGGGGGGCAGTACAGGCAGAGACATGAACACACTCAACAAGCTGGTTCAGAAAGGTTCTGGTTCTGTCCTGGGCTGCACACTGGAGTCCATGGAGGAGATGGCGGACAGAAGGATGTTGGTCAAACTAACATCCATCATGGAGAACCCCTCCCACCCCCACACCACACTGTAGAGGCTCTGAGCAGCTCCTTCGGCACTAGACTGTTACACCCACAGTGCAGGAAGGAGCACTACCACAGGTCATTCCTCCCCTCAGCCATTAGGCTCTACAATACAGCAATGCAGTGATACAACAACTACAATGCGCAATAACATCACAATACAAATGTGAATCTCCTATATTTCTACACTATGTGTACTTGGTGCAATACCTCGTTTTTTCATACATACATGTAGATGCTGTAAATATGCACAAAATGCTTTTTCTGGATTCTAAATTTACTTGAGTCCGTTGTTTTAGTTTTTCTTGCATAGTTAATATTGTGTTTTTCTGTCCTGTTTTGTCTGTTGTGTTTTGCTGCTGTTGCAAAAAAAAAATTCCCCCATCGTGCGATTAATACTGTAAATTCTTATCCTATCCTACTGTATCGTAATCTTATCTTACCTTAACTAGTTAGATAGGATTTAGACCAAGCACTGTTGTGAAGCTTTCTACAGATTATGACTGACTAAACAATGTATAGAGGTAATGAGGTGCTAAATCAGAAAGGGCAGTGAGGATGCATCATAAACACTTATTACTTTGACACAACGCAGACATCTCCTTCAAAACTTAAAAGGACTTTACACCTCTTAGAGTAACTATGTTCTTTTTTATACAACAACAGACATTGTAGGTCATACACTTGAATGATCAAACTATGTTTACAGCCTCTTCAGCACCCAAGGTTCTGACAGCTCAGCTGGGGATAAATGTGTAACAGGTGTGAAAGGCCAGAAATAAAGCCTCATGGGAGGCCCCTCACAACACATACACATGAAAGCCCCCTTAGTTGAAGGGATTATAATGACAGTTATTTAAACTTGCAATCCTCTGATCTGTCCTTGCCAATCATTTATACTTAGGACTTACAGTAACACTTTTAGTACATTTAGATTTGTGATTAGCAATCTGAGCAATAACACAGCATCCCAGTGTTAAAGGGCAGTATAAAGTACAGGTGACAAGGGCCATCTTGAAGTAGACCATCCATATCATTAATGTTAAATGGATGGACACAACTTCTAAAATAATGGATTGTTTTAGAAGAACATGAAGAATTTGTTTTGAAAGACAAAAATGCTTGAAAAAGTCACAATAATAAATAAATTGTAATGGTTTTCTTAATATTACTGATTGTAGCCTAAAATACTGAAACAACAATGTGAGTGATTTAAAACGTTAAGTTTCTTTTTAACTTATTGCAATATTAGTTGATAGTTGTTAGTCATTTAAAAGGAGCTTTTAGATAAATTTATTTTGAAAGGATTTGGAGAAGGCATAGGCAATTGCTACACTGTAAAACAGTAGTATCAATTAGCAGTCATAACCCATTCAGATGACTAAAAAAAGCTAGTGAATTGAATTGTTGCTTTTATTTTGAAAGGATATAGTAGCAGCGTGTGTACGTAATTGCTAAATTGCAAAATAGACTCAACTGCATATAATAAACTAGTTACCAATTGAAAGCAGAAATATTGCTAAAGAATCTGGATTGGTGCTTTTATTTTGAAAGAATTTTGAGGAGGGGTGTGTGCTTAATAGCTAAACTGCAAAAAAGTCTCATAACCTAGTCACAATTACCTATTCAAAAGCAACATTTGTGCAAATAAAGCTAAAGGTTTGGATTGATGATTTTATTTTAAAAGGATTTGGAGGAGGGGTGTGTACTTAATAGCTAAACTGCAAAAAAGTCTCATAACCTAGTCACAATTACCCATTCAAAAGCAAAACTTGTGCAAATAAAGCTAAAGGTTTGGATTGGTGCTTTAACTTTGAAATGATTCTGAGGAAATGTGTGATTAATTACTAAACAATCAAACAGTGTAATGAACTAATCAGTCATATGCAGTTGCTACACTGAGCATCAGGAGTTTGACCTGTCAAAGCTGCAGCTGGAGACAGAAGGCGGGAAAATCAGGATCATTCTGCTCTGAGAAAGCAGAGTTGCACCCCTGCTAAACAGGCTTGTTACAACAAAACCATAATAGCTATCAAACAATAACTTTACTTTGCCAAGGCTTTAATGAGCGACTGGTATGAGTTTTATGTTTGAAGACTAAAAATTGTGGCAGTGACAGTCACAATTTCAACTTCTGTGTTTCTTTGAATAAGTCTCACAGATAACCAGACACATCATTAGAAAGAAGGCGAGTATGACTACGAACGAGTGAAAAAATGATGTCCATATATTAAAAATTGTCGCTGTAGTGACAAGTTTTGTCTTAAAAAAACGTGCCCTCACACTAAAGCTGTGACATTACGCACTCTAGCTCACGCAATACACAGCAACGGAAAGCTGAAAATCTACCAAAAATCACCCATTATTTAAACTGCTATAAATTAGAAACTATTAAAGATATTTGACAGATTTTTAGATAATTAATAGATGAATGCTTGAAGAATAAAGAAAAATTGTTCCCATTTATTCAAAATATAATTGAAATGAAAAAAATATGAAAGATATGAAAAGTTAACAATAGCACACTCCTTAAGACGTTAAACATTTTGATAGTGATAGTGATTGAATTGTTTCTGTAGCTGAAAGTATGCAGGACTAGTTAAGTGCAGAAAAACTTAAGGAAGAAAGATAATAATAACTAGATAAAGCATTTCCAGGGGAATATGCACAGCGAATGCTTTCATGCTGAATGTATTGATGAATAATTGATGAAACTAGCTGAAACATTTAAAACAAAGCTGAAAGTAACCGCATTTAAAGCATAGATGAATGTATTTGAAGAAGGAGTAACTGAATTTAAATTGTGAAAGGTTAAAGCTTTAAAGGAAGCATCTGCAGATAATTGCTGAAGAGTAAAATAGTCTATTAATTAATGATAATTAATCTGTCAGAAGCAGAAATAGTGCAATTTGAGCTAAAGATTTTGATTAGATTTTGATGATTCTGCTGAATCTAAATATTGTGAAAGGATTTGGATTATTAAAGTAAATGAGTTTAATTAATGTTCTTATTCTGAATGGATTTGGAGGAAATGTGTATAGGTAATTGTTGAGTTAAAAAATAGTCTCATTAACTAGTCATATGCATTAATAATGTTTAATAATAATACTTAATACTATGATTTTTTTGAGTGCTTTTATTTTGAAAGCATTTAGAGGTGGGGTGTGCTTAAATATTAAATAATTAAACCATGTGATGAACTCATCAGTACTATGCATAGAGCTGCTGCGGACACTGAGCAGTAGGAGTTTGACTTGTCAGTCATATTGTTGATCAAATCACTGATCTACTGCAGCTGCACCATTGTCATGGAGACGGTTCTCCAAAAGCAGGAACCTCCACAGATCAATTGATTTGCACCCCTGCTTAACAGGCTTATTACCGCAAAACCATAATGGTTATCACAAAAATAACTTCACTTTATAAATCCCAAGGCTTCAATAAGCAAGGGATGTGAGTTTTAAGTTTAAGGAGTGTAAACTGTGGCCACACTCGCAATTTTAATATGCCATAAATATATAGATTGTTTTGTAGTTCAAATGGTCTCTGTAGCCTAAAGTATGCTGACGTAGTTAAAGCTGAAAGAAGACAAACTTAAAGAGTAGTTGAAGATGGTTTTCCATCCATTTTAATGGCAAAAAAAGTTGAAAAAAGCTTAATATTTTAAAACATATTGAAGATATGACTGAGAAAAATGACGGCACCCCTCTCTGTAAAAGCTGGACATTTTGATAGTTGAATGGTTTCTGTAGCTGAAAGCATGCGGGTCTGAAGTGCCGAAAAACACACAGAAGAATGATAATAATAAAAATTACAACAACTAAACAGTGAATGCTGGAAGCATTTTAACATTTTAACTGTTTGTTATGTCATTGTCATTTTAAATGTTTGTTTGCTCTCTCAGTCCCTCTTATTTTAAACACACTGTAAAACTTATATTTAATGCTCTGTTTCCCCTTTGTGCTCTTTTGCTTTGCCAAAAGTGTTACATGCATTCACCTAAATTTGTTCTTGTTTCACAGAGAGTAATGGAGGCCCTTGAAGCAAAGGATTGCTCCATGTAGAAATTGCTCCAACAATATCATTAAGTTGCTGCAAAACACCTTTGACTTGTCTTTGACTAGTGTAACCTACTGTAACTAAAGCCTATCAGACATGTATTGTATACTGTATATTAGTCCTGTAGAGGGCCACAGCCTGTAGAGACGGGTATTCCCTGCATCAGGAAAACAAATGCCTCTGTCTTCTAGATATAGCTGGCTTACAAGAGTACAATTTGGCACATCACTGAATATTACTAGCAGCCAGTGTCCCTCTGAATTATTACAGCAGCTCTTGTCAAGTAAACAAATGACTCTGTCTAAACTCAAAAGGTCACAGCATACCAAAGGAAAATCACAGAGCATGCAGTCAATTCCTCTGCATGCATCTCTTTCAGGGCCACTTGCTGGAATTTATGGTTGGGCCCTATACCTATTCTGCTTTGAATAATAGCTATCCCGTAAAAGAAACCCAGGTTGGTGGCGAGTCCAAAATAGAATATAGCTTTGACAAAATCGGGGTGTTATTATTGTGCCAGGAGTGGATGCATAAATAGAGGCTAAAAGTGACATTTGAATTTATACCCACTTCCCAGAACTGTTCCTCTTCATGTCAAGAGCAGCAATGAGACCTAAAACCCTCAAACTGAAAGCTAAAAGCAGAGCACAAGGGAAAGGGGCATTCGTTCTCCGAGCCCTGGGCTACTTGTGGTTCCTAGATTCTTTAAATGTAGAACGGGAGGCAGAGCTTTTAGCTACCAAGCTCCTCTCCTGTGGAACCAGTTCCCTGTTCAAGTTCAAGAAGCTGACACACTCTCCACCTTTAAGATCAGGCTTAAAACCTTCCTTTTTGATAAAGCTTATAATTAGAGAGGTAATTGGCAATGATTGTTAGTCACAGGAACCATCTCTTCGTTAAGCTGCAAAAGACATACACTTCTGGGGGACTTAATTTATACACTAACCTCCTCTTTCTATCTCTTCTGTCCAATAACCTCTCATAATTGTTCTATGTTCAACTAACCATGTCTCTTTCTCTCCAGTAGTTGTGCTTCTCCCCTGCTCCCTCTCTCTCTCTCCCACTCTGTCCTCACTTACAAGTATCATCAGACTCAGAGCTTTGTGTCTGTGATGGGCAGCTGCAGATCCAACCATCCTGCCTGTGCTTTTTTCTCTCTCTCCCCACAGCCCAACCGGTCGAGGCAGATGGCTGCCCACATTCAGCCTGATTCTGTTGGAGGTACCTTCCTCATTAGAGTGGGAGTTTTTCTTCTCCACTTTTGCTGTCAAATAACAATTTGTATGACTAAACAATTTTATTTGTAATTAATTACAATTAAAGGCTTGCGGTATGTGGAAATTGTTGCGTTTTATTGTGTAAGATCTTAAACTTTACCTTGTAAAGTACCTTGCGATAACTATGTTGTGATTTGGCACTATATAAATGAAAGTGAATCAAATTTAATATGATACATCATCGTTTGAGTGATTTTACAAAGCTTAAGCTAATAATAAACAGGAGGTGCCAACAAGACAGACATACCACAAAGATTCTTTCTTTCTTTCCTTTCTGAATGTGTGTGCCCACTAGGGGATAATTCAGCTCTTTGACCGGTGTGAACCTCTTTGACTCTAACCTAACTCTGTTTCCCCTAAACTACCTTCCTGTTAAGCTTTAATTCAGGCAGCACAAGAAATATTAAATAAAATCTATACAGTATATTTAAAAAGACGAAATATATATTTTACTAATATTTTGGTGTAAAATTAACAGTAGGGGGACTGACGGCTTTGACCTGTCTGTTGCCCACTCAGATACTTTTTGTCTCAGTATAAGCAAAAAACTTTTAGTTAAAAAAATGACCTACCCATGACCCATGGGGCTGACACAAATACACAGTACAGTATACTGCATAATTTCTCTCTTAGCAATGAGATGCAAAAGAAGAACTAGACAAAGCCTTAAAATTTCCATTTTAGATCAAATCAATTTGTCTCTGCTAACAGGTTTGAACGTCGCTGTAATCAAACCTTTACTGACTAAAACACTGTGAAGTCAGAACTTTGTGACTGCCTGCATACAGTACATACAGTGGGAATGACCTGTATGAACATTTCAAACCAGGATGCAACATAATACATCGAACCTTCTTCTCTTTAGAGTGATTTGGCTATGAAGGTATTCCTAGAGATGCTGATGGACCTTCTTGATTCCCTACACTCCTCTTTTTTTCTCACGCTGCTTGTTTTATCCACCTACAGTACATGCCACTATTGTACTGCATGTCACTACATTGCACTTCTCTCTCTTTACCTCTCTACCTTTCTACAGGTACTGTATGGTCGCACGAACTAATGTGTCTTTGTTTTGTTGCTGCTTGTTGCTCTTTTTTTCTCTATCTCCTCACCCCAACTGTCGAGGCAGACGGCTGCCCGCCCTCAGCTTGGTTGTTGGAGTTTTACTCTTCCTTTTCCTTTAAAGTCTTCAAGTCTTTTTCCAGCCTCTGACAAGTGCCCTCCCTCCCTCCCTAAAGATTGCACAAGATAAACAGTAGACCTCAAGGGTCCAGACAGATTCCTCATGATCTGATTTAACTCACTGAAAGACAAGAATGGGGGGTGATTATTTGCTAAAAAATACTACAAGGCCTTAAATGGACAGCATGTTAAAATGTTGCAAAAACAAGAAGTATTGGAGGATTCCAGCTTTGTTTTGAAATTCTCAGCTTGTCAGATGAGGAAAAGGGAGAGACTTTTCATCAAGAAGCAACCAGTCAGCTTTAGTACTGCGATCTGGTGGTAACCACCCTGTGATAACCAAAGTGACCCTGGTGACGGATGGGACAGATGATCTGTCGGAGAGCCGAACACTTCTATGAGATCTGGGATCATTCATTTTCACAACATGTCAAAATGTCAACACGGACGTGTCTCCTCACAGCGTGGGGCCTCCTTCACGTCCACCCTTCGCATTTACACAGGCACACATCAGCTCCCCTGCTCTGTGCTCAGCGGCTGTCAGGGCCAATCGTGGCGCTACCCTTGTCCCTTCAGGAGTTAATTAACAGATGCATCAAAGCCGATCCCAAAGAGCTCTGGGTACACAGAAAAAAGGAAGAACTACAGGCCCCCAGCGACCCCTGGACCTTTGATTTCTGATGTGTCTTGGTCTCTGTGAGTGTGTTTTAGTGTGTCTGTGTGTGTGAGACCGTGTTGCATTAAACACAGCTCTGCTTTCATCATGTTTAATTGCTGCTGCTTGATAGCTGTTTTCCTCTGTTGGAGGAAGTGCCATTTAAGAACTAGTAGAATAACTGACTAGAGTTTCACAGACAGAGAAGGCGTTTGTGTGAGAAATGATTTTACTTTATAAGCAAACAGTACAACTTTATCCCTTGGAACCTGTCAGTCTGTGATTAGGAGGATCACTGAGATATGCCAGTGTAAGTCCTTTAAACATGAAGCCATAACAGTTCTGATCTGTGACGGTAGCAGTCCAGAAAAGTCCCAAGGATGCTGGCCTGGTGTGGCATGATGAAAACGGGTTGGTTATCAATGACCTCAAGCACCTTTTGTGGTTTGAGTGACAAACCTAAATACAGCAACTAAGTCCTAATACAGCGTATTCACCAAAAGACTGAGATCAGCATAAAATGCACCTGCAGCATATCAGTTCAAACTCATGAGCTGAAACTAGACATTACTTGAGTGTGCTAAATGATGAAACAATTATTAGTTATTAAATACATTTTTATATTTTTTATAAGTGACTGTATCTTCATTTTGCGAATGATGCCCAATATCATTTGAATTTAGAAAGATAATAATGTCCTATCTCAAGATTTAATTTCTAATGATGCCTGGTGAGCTCAGTTGTAAAATATATAAAGGGGCTTTTACTGTATATAGGAGGGAAGAGTGTTGATGTTTTGTGGTACAGAATAAAATACAACTGAATTAAAAAGATTAGTTGGGGAAACATACCAAAACTATTCCTGGCTTCCAGCTTGCATCCTAGACAATTTGATGGTTTTCTCTGCTACTTTGGACTTACAGTACAGGACGATGTCAGTTTAGACAAATTAGGATGGCCAGTCTTAATTTAATCATGTACGAGCCTACATTTCAATCTATATGTTAGTTTTTGCTATAACTAAGAGTTAATTACATTGTAATGACAAGAGATTCTGATCTGCTGTTGCTCTGTTTGTGTTCCTAAATATTAAATTTGTGCGCTTAAGTAAAGTTGGAGGTTTTGATTGTAAAAGCTAAAAGATGCAGGGAACCTTTAACCTCAGAGTTTCGTGGATCCACTCTTCTGCTTGTGTAAAGCCTCCCAAGCTCTTTTCTCTACAAAACCCACATAGAACAACTGCCCCAGGGCCACATGGTGTAATTGGTGTGGACTTGTTGTTTTGTTGGATAAGAGACTTTTGAGTCGTCACAGCGGGGCGCTTTACTCGCTTCCAATTCACATTTATTCCACCCTGCCTTTGCCTGCCAGACTCCTTTGCTCTCTCCTCACTGAATCCATGCTTTTAGTCATTAAACCTACAGATCTGCCAGAGAATCAAAGCAACAATCAGTAATTAAGAGCAAATGGGGCATGGAAGATTCAAAAGGGTTACAATGACAGTGAGAAAATGTGACATCCCCCATCACAGATTGAGGAAGAACCGGTGTCATCATGAATAATGTGAAGGGCCCCATTATTTTTCACTTCTTTTGCTCCCTCCTGCTCCCTGACTGCTGTACCGTTTCACTGTGCACAATAGAAAGTGCACTAAAACTTTTTTCTGATGCAAATGAATGCAACCACTTATTCAGCATAATATTTGGAGGGAGATTGTTCGACTTACTATTACACACTATTTTTAATTGTATTAATTATAATTAATATATATTTTTTACTTTGTTCCTTTGGTAATTTAGATACAATGTACAACACAGAAAATTTATTAAAAACTTCCTGGTGTTGTAGGTGTGCTGCAAAGCTGCAAGAATTCTTGAGTTAATGTTAAAAAAATGTATTTATAACATTTATTTAGCTACTTAGCATTTGTATTATGAGATTCAAATGGTCTGGAATACAACCTAGTGACCTCTAATAACTATAAAGCTTTAAAGGTCTACTTTAACTATCAGAATTAATAATGACAAGATGCAAATTTTGCATATAGAGCAGAAGTTAATTTGTATTTCATGGTTTAGAATATTCAAAATAACAAAGTCCAATTCCTAAAATCCCAGGGTCACTCCAAACCTTAAAAAAGTAGTTCTACACTTTTCTATCGTCCTAAAATTTATTTTCTGTCGTCATGAATTCTTTGTGCTGTGTTTTCTGAAAGATCAGAAAGCGATAACAGTTAGTGAGTTCACATTTAAGAAGTCAGTGAAAAAAGGGATGGTGTCACAAATTTAAATTCTTCACCAAATACAACCGTATCACCAAGGTGGCAAATCATCTGAAAGAAAATGTTAATATAAGTTGTTCTGTTCGATTTTCTCGCTCGCTCCTCATGATGACTCTCACCCGAGGTCATGTGGCACCGATTCCAACTCACCGAGTTGCTCCGCTATCTGTCTGGGCAGCTCTCCGTCTTCTCGGCGTCCCCTTCTTCCTTCAATCTTCCTTCAAACTTTTTTTCCTCTTAGTGACCAAGAAACAAAATCGACACGTCGCAGAAATCTCCTGGAAAAAACGTGAAATCCCACTGTTCAGCGCGAGGAGCAGCGCGGCGCGGACTTTGGAAAAGTATTCCCAAATGAGTGTGCCGTGCAGACAGCATGGACGAGCATCGACACGAGTCGGGGAAGTTCACTTCTCTGCGTTCGTCGGCATCGCTGGTCCGTCCCGGGGATGAGAACTTTAAACTGGGAGTGTGAATCGAGACGTGAGTACACGCAACTTTTTCACCGCTGGCTGTTGGGATGCTGCAGAGCTTTTGAGACTCCAGGATGCGCTGTTTTCACTGTGCCCAGTTCTCTCCCTTCACTTTACTTCTTCCCCCCTTCTCTGACGGACCCCCCCCCCCCCCCCTTCTGATTTCACACGGGACTTCTCCATTATTACCGATTAAGAAAAATGTCCGACAACGACCAATAGAACATAATGAGAACTAATTTAAAAATCACTATAAGACTATGCTTTCTGACTGTCAGATAGTCTTATACTACAACCAAGATCTAAAACATCAATCAAGTATATATAAGACGTAAGAATTTACCAACAGATAAAGTGCATATGTAACATAGTCCATTGATGTCACTGTCAAGGTAAATATTCATATCACGCCTCTGTTTTTATTTGAGCATACATTTACGTATGCTGCAAAACAGTGTGGCGCATTTACTAAAATCACGCTTGACACCAGTTAATCAAAGATTTTGGTACCGTAATTATTGTGCAAGTTTTGCGTTCATTTTTTAAAATCATGGTTCAGTTCAGTTTCATTTGACGCCAAGTTATATAGAATTTAGAAAATCCAATTAATCCTATTTTTCCTCGTCTCGTTATGGTCAGCTATAACATAATTACCTTGAACATCACATTAAATCCTATTGGAGAACAACAAATATATTTATTATTAATTGTTTATCAGTTGTTTGCTTTTTGTTAGCGTTTCTCTTCACTCTCAACTTGACATAGTGTAAATGACATTTACTTAACATACACTTCAGGATTCCAGCCCCCAATAATAAATATAGAAATATTACCTGACAACTCTAAAAGAAATTATAGCCTAGACTATATGGTTAGTTAATGGTATAATGCTGTAGACTTGCTTTAGATTGAATTGAATTCCAATTAGGGGCCAGAGAACACATACTGTAGGATAAGTAATAATATTTTTAAGGATGCAGGATGGAGAATATGCATCATACTTGTATTTACTCGAAATAACCGACATATTCCAGTGAACCTCACTATCTACAGTAAGTTGTCTTTCAGCTTTGTCTTTACGTAGCTAAGTCCGATAGCTGGGTCCCATGTCGCATTCAGTCATCCCATATGAAATCCTGACATCTAGTGGCAGACTTGGAGCTATGCAGGCACTTGGCTACAAAGGCCTTCTAAGGTTTATCTTGGGAACACTTTGGGTGGCTTTTCTACATGGTTGTGTAAGGCCTTAAACCTTGTTTTGTAAATTCTGTTGCAAGTGCCCTGAGACGACTGTTGTTTTAAATACAAATACAAACAAAACTGAATTTATTGATCTGAGTATTACTTTTTGGGAAGAAAAGTAACATCGTGATTGCAATACTTTTATGTGCTCAGCAGGGAACAAAACGTTATTTCTATTGCAACAATGTGACTTCTTTTTTTAAATAAAAAGTTTTAATCATGATTCTTTTTTACCCTACAGTCTCTGTAATATATGTTTGCCTTTCATAATATGTAGGTGCTGAATATTTACTCCCTCCTTTTACCTTTATGAGGATTAATATGTGTAGTTGGTGAGTGAGTGAGAGTTGTACTCAAGCACTGAGCAGGATGCTTTAAACACCATATTCTTGGGTAGCTTTTTATGGTAACACATTTTCTAAAATAACACTTCATCATCTATTTTACTTTAGTGCAGTTTCTTGGTATTTAAAAATATTTACCTATCAGTCCCAGATTCAAATGAGCTGATATTTTACCTGTGTAAAGTGTTAGTTAATAGATATGCTGCAACTCTTACTATCTTAAAATACACTGCTTGAAAATAACAATGCTTCCATGTAATATATATTGAAAATAAGTATCAATGTAAGCATAAGTATGCTCATAAAGCATTCATTTTAATTTCCCTTCTGTGTCACCTGCTGTAAACATATCTAGAAAAAATACCCTTGTCCGGAATATAGTGTAATACCGTCACCTGCTGGTGAAAGCGTTTAATAAGAAAAGTTAAATCAAACATTGTTAAATGAGAAACCACAGATCAGGATGCAGAAGATGCTATAAAAAAATAAAACTTCATACAAAATCTATATATAATAAGGTTATTAGGATAAAATATAAATGAGTTAAATATTCCTATAGTATTCTAAACTCATTCAGTATATTTTGATTTTGAATATTTCAACTACAGATCAAGGCACTGCTAAAAGGTTTGGTTTAAAAATGTCTTAATCTTATTGTTACAAAGTTCTTACTTTATTCTCAGAATAATTAGACATCATTGGCATTTTTATAGTAGTTATATTCCAAATACTCAAATTAAAGCCACATATTTTCATTTGACTTTCAGAAATGTCCAACTTTATTCTTTATTATTCCAGGCTTTTTTTCTTCAGTTCAAAATATTTAGCTTATATACTCACATTCCTGACTTTTCTCTTCTTCTCTTCTTTTTTCATATTACTGTAAATTACTTTATTTTACAAACTTACATGCACAATCATATTACCCAGTTATATTTTACAACTTGGAAATTATTAGTAGTTTCTTGCATTGTTTTCAATACTGTATATATTATATCTTCTATAGTTCCATACCTTTAAAGGTAAGAAGTAACCATTTGCAGTCTGCATTGGCTCAAGTGCACAAATATGAGTTTGCTTTAATTAAATACAAATAAGATAACATCAGTTAAAGTGTCACTGTAAAAAAAAAATACTGTGTAACTTTCCACATTCACCATATGGAAACAATTCAGCAGTGGTAATAGAGAAAATCTTAACATTGCAAGGCTGACTGTGAGACATTACTTACTCCCAGTGTGGGAAAAATCTAGAAATTGATCATATTGTGATGAGGATAAGGTTCATAGCTTCAGTAGATGTACAGTACTTGTATAAGACTGACTGTTTTTGTGAACACAGAACATGTAATTGTCTAACCCCGAAGGATTTCAGCCACAGTAGGAATTTGTTTTGTCAGTACAATATTGAGGCTATTTTCTAATTACAAAGTTGCAAATATTCCTTTATCTCTTTACTGGATATTAATATGGTAGAAGTGCTCTCACACTGCACCAGATTAAATGGTTCAGGAGAAAAACAGGTCTCCTTTTTGACTTCCCCATCTGTGATGTCTCAGTCAGCTGCAACTTATCTGCTTTACTTTTCAGTCTCAGAATAACACATGTTCTTCAACCTTGTGACCTTTAATATCCGCTGAGTTTATTTGCCACATCCCACCTTCTCTCTCTCTTCCCCTGCTCTGATGCGTATTAAATCAGATATGCTGAATGGTGAAATAACACCACTCATCTGCCACCTCTTGCTTAACCCTCTGACCTAAGGTTTTCTTAAGTAAATGAATTTGGAGCTCAGTTTTCTCTGTGTTTGCTATGACTGACCAGCCCTCTCTATTGACATTAATTCTGGTGATCAGATTCATCTACAGACCTCAGCTCAGTTATGAATGTTGCACACATAGCTGGGGTGGTGATGTCAGAATCAAACTAACAGGAAAGAGGTTGTAACCTAAATTCTTTGGTCTCTATTAACATTGAGCATACTCTTCATGGCACGTCTCAAGATGATGCGTGATTGTGAGAATAAAAGGTGTTTATCTGAATATATAAACTACAGTTATTAGATACAGAGTGTTAGCTTCAACTTCCACTACAGAACGCTACAGGTACATTTTATTCCAAAATAAATAAATTCATTTTTTTCCTACATTATTAGCTGGTGGGGGACAAATTTTGAATCCCATGTTCAATGCTAATGCTGCGACAATCTTTTCTCCATCTCTGTCATCCATTCATTGTAACCAGCAGCCCCAAAAGTTCCCAAGCGGTGCAGGGTGCCGCTTGTATGTAAATGTGTATGTGACGGTGTGTGTGTGTCTGTTGGCCTTGGGCCAATTGGACCCTGTCAGTCTTTTAGAGATCCATCAGCTACTGTCCAACGGGACAATGAAGTCAACACAGACTCCCCTGCCGCCTCTGCCTGTCTCGCTGTCTAACTGATGACACAGATTCATTCACACACAGCAGGTCTGAGGCTGTTTATTCATCTTTGCACTCTACTCAGTGACATCTCTGCCATCTGAACTCCAAATAACAGCAGTGTGGACTTGAATATTCTATCAAGTCTGAAATCTAGATTCAATAAATGGCTTTTTGCAGAGCTTTGAATTGTACTACACAAACGTTATCAGTTGATGACCTTTTTCCTTTAGTTTCCATTTGTTTAAGGCTGTTACTTGCTGTCCGTCTTGACGTCACTGACCATTGTTTTCTACTGCTGCAGTAACTTGACATCACAGTGGTGTTGCTGAGTCCCTGCACTGAGTCAAAAAACTCCTACCACCAGTTATTGCAAAGTCACTTCCACATCTTCAACTCTGCTGCCTACAGCACTGTAATGGTTCATGCAGTGCATCAGACATATTCCAATATACAGTGTACAGCAGTACACAACTTCTAAACTACAGGATTTATATTATTACTGAAACATAAGTTTGAATATAGAAATATTAAACACCAATAAGTCATCAAGTCATATAGTATTGAGCAGGTTTTTGTTTTAAATGTTACAACAATTAAATGATTCAACAATGTCTCATAAAAATATGTGCATACACTGCTATCATTACCTGTATTTATACTTCAAACAGCTTGCTATTTAATTAATTTACACTTTGACAGTTTCCTAATATGTGATTATAACCACACTGTGGTTATTAGAATTATTGGGTGGTTGGATTTCGTTGTGTTGGTAAGGAACAAAGCCTTATAGACAAAAAAACATTAAACACTTACAGCTGAACAATTTTCTGTATGACGCTAAAAGGATCAGTAAAGTTTGATATTGTGTGAATGGGTTTGGAATAGAAATTTCAGAGGGATGCATGTGTAGTGTGTACAGTACTTTCCCAGATTCTTTAGTATCTTTCTGCACAAATTGTTCTGTGTAAAAACGTTAGCCACATAGTAAATCTAAAATGTAAAATCCTGTTGGCTTTCAAATCACACGAAGACGTCACTCTCTGCACAAAGCAGTTAAAGCAGCTGACACCAGTCGCCCCTGAGCCGATTTTCAGATAAGTTCCTTTGTGTCCATCCAGGCCTGCAGATGGGAGTGTGTTTTGCTCTGAAGACTGTGATGTCTGACATCATGTATGGGAGCACTTGTTGCGGCCGAATGGATGCACGTGGGCCTCTCCAAAACCCAGTGACATGCCAATAATACCTGTCAGTGTTGTTATCGAGGACTCATGGGTTCCACACTGAGCAAAGTCACACTCAAGTGATCTGAGAAGAGAAGAATGTCATTTGTGGAGTGGGGTCCCCTCACGGTGGAGCCGTCACATCTGACCAGTTTCATTGCCCTGTTCTCACTGGGGTTTGGTTCACACTGCTCTTTGAGACTTTTGTGGGAGCTCCATGAGATGAAGCCTGCACTGAAGCCATGTGTGGGCTTGGTCTGACATCCTTCTTCAGCTATTTCGCACCTTTTCATGTAGCAAATATTAGTTTAATGGTGTAACATGACAAATCTTACATCGTCAGAATGTTAAACAAATTTTAACTCAACTGTCTTGTCTATTTTCTATTGTGTGCAATATAATATCAATTCTAGTTTTACAGAGGAAAAAGCTATTTCACTTGAGGAACCACCACATTGTGGCAATTCTTGCCACCTCATTTATCTGCAGGTACCTGTTTATCTATGCTGTATTTTGTGGATTTTCTTTCCCTTCCAAGTATAACTTTGCTTATTTGTCACAAGAAGCTAATTATTCCATTGTGTCTAATTACATATGTCCAAAGTCAGGCACAAAGTCAGTGCCTTATTACAAAAACCTTTAGTCACCTTGCATTTTAGCAGAAGAACCAGCAGAAGTGGGGAAACTCTGCCATGTTATTAGCACCATTGTGCCAGAATGCTGCATGGTGGGTTGTCATTTGCACAGACTGAGGTTTTGAATAGCAGACAGAGGGAGGGAGATGGATGGAAGGAGGAAACGAAAGAAGATTACAGCACAGGGATGAAGGCAGGTTTGGCCTCATTGTGCTCTTGAGTTGGGAAACACTCAGTCTACAGCAGCAGGGCAGCTTCCGTTTAGCCTTTGTGCCTTGATTGGGGGGTTGGCGGGGGTGGTTGGGGGACTGGTGGAATGCTACAATAGTTTGTTTTCTATGTTATTATGGTAATCATTTCAGTCCAGTTCAGCCTTGTGTACCATGACTATTTGAACAACTTGAACAACTTCATAAAAGGTTGTGGAGCAGCAGTTAAAGCAGTACTCAAAAATAAATCTAAAAAATACTTCCAGGCCAAATTGTACGTTTTCAGTCCTGAAGGCTGAATTAAAGTTAACTCAAACTTTTGATACACTGAACTTGAATAATTCAGTCATTACTGTACCTGGACCTCAGTGTGGGGGAATAAAGCGGAAAATTACACAAGGCTGAGAATTCAGATTCGATCAGGAACCCAGTTGTGAGTAGACAAAGCTGAAATGACATTTGAACATCAGTAGTTTCAGCCACTAGAGGACAGTAACCACCTCATTTTTTTAACCTTGTGCACCGTGAAACTTTAAATCACTTTTAGTAAAGTTAGTGAAAAGATATAGTTTTATGTGCATTTATATAGTAAGAAACACTATAAATCTATATTATTATAGTTCCAAACATCAGCAATCAGAAATTGTACCAGTTTATAAATACATCTACCAGTACATTAAAAATATTGGACATATAAACATAAAAAGTGGTTGTGACTGGATGATGAAGAGCACTGATGTTTTTAAGATGATGACCCTGCACCATATAAGCATATAAATTATAATTTACCTGGTGAACCAGTCCAGTCCATCCAGTGCTAGTTGTATGTAGTTACTTATTATTTATGTTTAGGTCATATTTATCAATATATTAAATAGAAATTTTTGTTGTATACATTTGCCTAAACTACTGCATTATAAAAATCAGGGCTTAAAGTAAACACAAGAATTTATCTAATGTACATGTACTGCATATTACATATTTGGACAAACAAATAGACATCTGCATTTTGTGGGGGATTATTTTAGCTTTTGGTACAACAAAAATGCCAGATTACCTGAGAGATACAGTATAGCAACTAAATTTAGAGCTTTATTTACAGTAGCAGACCAGTGAAAAATGCAAACCAGACCCCATGCTGGCTGTGACTAAACTTTAAAAGAGCAATATTTTGTCTTATCTTTAGTGTTTGATATATATATATATATATATGCCCAATACCATGGGAGTGTATCTCATGGTTGTTTGTCTCATCCATCACTGAGCAAGACAGATGTGAATGTGAGGGCATATCTGTAAGTGGTTTTGTTGTACACATATAAAATATTCAGAAAACCATTTTTTTTAACTGAATGCTAGATGACACTGTTTTTTTCATACAGCCTCATTTTTAACCCTAACCTAAAAAAAACCTAAAGAGATAATACAAGCAACAAATTGCAGAACGGCAATAGGCCAACAAATGTAATGACATACTATATTCTTGTGACTCTGCAGTAATAAAATATACTACAATGTAAATGTGTGTGTCTGAGGGGTGAAGATGAAAAGATGGGCAAGAGTAAGAAGTATTTTTTTCTTACTTGACAAGAATAAACAGCAAAGAAATATTTGATCAATGGATGGGAATTTAGAAACTGTGTGAGCTTCATACAAAGAAATGGCAATTATGTTTAGCTCTCTTGCAAAGTTAAATAAATATTTTATATGGATATTGTACCAAGAGCAACTGCAGCTCTACATTTTGCAACAAACCACACTGGATGAAAGTTTAATAAGGCCTTGACAAAATTTCGATAAGTTTAAATATTAATGCTACATATCACTAACAATTAGAGGTGGAGGAATAGTTGATGAGTTTTTTGTTACCCTGCCTATCTTACCAGATCTATAAATAATTTATAAATGTCATTTTGAAAACACTTATCCCCTAAATCCAGTACATGAATGTTTACTGTACTATAGACACTGTGACATCTGAATCACAATCTTTACCAAAAATGTCTGCTCTGCTCCAGGCTAATACTTTAAATTTCAGCCTACTGGCAGCTAATCAGCCACTGCAAGATGAGTGATATTTCCAGTCCTTGTTTCTCCTGTAACATGACTGGAGAAGGAAAGTGAAAAGGGAAAGAAGCTTCATACAATGGTAGTTGTTTGTAAAGAATACAATCATTCCGGTACAATCAGGTTTATTTGTGTTTAGTTGTTATTATTTTTGTATTTTATATTTTTATATATTTAGTATAAGATGCACATGTCCCCATTTGAACCAACAAAACAGAAATGTTGAAAAGAAAATGATCAATTGGTTGTTGCTGTTTTATGTTTACTCTTTTTTTATGTTTACAGTGAGCCTGGGTCAGGGTAACCTAAATTGGAAGCTGGTTTGTGTCACGGGAAACAAGCTTGGTAACTAAAGGCTCTGCATCCCATCCAACTTGTAGAAACTTTAATAACACAAGTAGACCAGGGCTCAGAGAACAAAGCGTTCTGTTTGGAGCATATTGAACTATGAGGTCTTTAAAAGAAAACTTCATAGATTTTCAATGGGGGTTGACCAAACGACCTCGGGTAATATCTAAGAATGAAGGGACACTCAGAGTCCCCCATTTTTTCTATGCAGAGAAATTATCATTCATTCCTCTGACAAGACATCTCAGCTGATTGTTTGCCATGGGCTCACAGGCTTCAACTAGTGTTTTCTGGTTTCCTCTGCCGAAGCAACGGTCAGTCTGAGAGGGGGCGGAGCCAGGCGCTGGACCACAACTGCTCAGTCCACCATTGTTTTTCATGCATACACCTATAGCACTAATATTCAAAGGCCAGAGGTCCTGCTGTGGATTATTGCGAAGACAGCAAGTTCTACAGCACAGTCTGATATTCGACCAGGCTGCCCGTAATGAACCGGCACCCTGCATCCTTCAACAGCCGGGAGCCAGATGCATCATGTCTCTACTCTGAAAGAAGCACAACTGAATCTAACAGACAAAATTTCAGACATTGCTTTACATTTTTAACAAAAGGTTATATTTTAACAGTGTTTGAATAAAATTATTGACGGTTGTCCCTTTCAAGAGTCTCTGTGATGATACGTGACCGGACGATATTGCCTACAAAAGGATGAAATGAATTATTGAATTAGTATTGCAGTTGCTACTACCCAAGCTAATGCACAGGGACCATTAGCAACGTAAGTTGGAGCTTTGGAGGAAATGTGTGCAGGTAATTGCTAAACAGTAAAATAATCATAAATAGTTACTGTATAATAAACCAGTTGAAAGCAGAAATACTGCTATTTTTGGCAAAGGATTTGGATTGGAGCTTTTATTTTGAAAGTAAAGGGAAGAACAACACATTAGCATGTCCAGGCGCCTCTACGGAGCTTGGTCTGTTCTGGCGTCCTGTCAAAGTTACGATCGACAACTGCTGTAAAACAAAGTCCTATGATTATTACAGTTATTTACGTAAAATCTTCGACTATTGGAAAACTTTCATTAACAAGTTGTGGAAGTTTAAAACCTAAATAAGCGGCTGTAGTCGCAGATGGACTGCGCTCTACGTCTTTACTTACGCGCATTCAAATTATATTAATTAAACCGCAACGCATAATCACAGAATTAAGTGAAGCCAATATATTGTATCAGATAGTTAGAGCGTTAGAAGGTGTGTACATATTCTTAAGATACGCCTGCTATTTAAAGACACGAAAAAGCTGAGGATGATGAAAACAAGAACGTTTCGCTGCTGTGGCGCAGGTCTGTTCTAAACCACACAAAACAATTATACCTTTGCGGTGAACAGAAAATAACTAAGCCATCAACAAGTTGTTGCCCTTCATACTGCCCACATTTGAGCACACAACAGATACTTAATAGTAAAAACTTAATATTAAAATCTGGTGTAATATGTGTTACAGGAAGAAATGAACAGTCGGACCTCAGTTACGCTGTAGTGCGTTGGAGGCTTCTAATCAACGCTGCGCCACCTGGTGGTAAAAACAAGACTAGCATCCTGATTTTTTTCAGCTGGCTGCAGGATTAAAAATCTTTAGTCAGCGATGCACCCACTGCACTGTGGCGGCGCAACGGTACTGCAGTGAAAATGCTAGTCACTTTGAACCGCTACCACTCTAGGGGAAACGCAGTCAACTGTACAGTAAGTAAGACAGAGGTCCTTGATGTCACAAACATTTAGGTCCTCTCCTTGTTTAGTAAGTCTGGCTTGTCTCTTGGTTGAGCTGGCCAAGTATACAGTATAATGTTTTATTTAGATTTCACAGTTTTAGTTCTGTCTAGTCTATTGGTGTCTGTTGCAATGAGTGCATCAGACGCTATGTACAGTAATAGAATGCAATACCTGTATGACATCCTTGAGGAAGAAGAGAAGTCCAGTGACCAGTCAGTGACTGTAAAAGAGATTATTTGGCACCTAGATAAGTGAAATATTTGAATATGTAATATTAATATAAACAAGTTAATGATTAAGATGGAGTGACAGTGAAATGTTTGGGGCCTGACAGCTTCAGTGCTCTCAGCTCAGCTCAGCCTCTGGTCAGTGATAGAATTTATGTTACATATACAGTTGTAAGTTGAACCAGAAATAATGAAAGACAATGTATGATGTTGTTTGATTTTCTTAAAATACCCCAGAATGTCAAAAAGCGCAAGCGGGAAATTCACTTAATTTGATGAGTTCTCCAAAAAAATTATCTGTAAATAAAGATATTTAGTATTTACAAAACTCACAGCAACGCCTCAAAAATCCTCACAAGTTTTATTTGCATGAGTGCACTTTAACTTGTATACTTGACCCTGCAGCTGTCTACATTAGTAGTTTGCTGTCTGCGGGGTTTTGTGGAAGCATGCAGATGTCTTGCTCTGTGTCTGAAAAATGTCATCCAATAAAGTTGAACACACATGTTTATGTTAGAAGAGAGGAACCAAAATTGCCATCATCCACCACCTGGAAGTCTGCACAAGTTGGGTGCATGTTGTCTCAGGGCAAATGTGTATTTTTTTAGTCTCAAGATGCATCCAGACCCAGCCTGTAAATCAGCACAGGCATTTCCCATAAACCCTCTCTATCCCAGCTTTCATTAAACTCTGATATAGCTGGAAATTGGGCAGTTGTTTGTGTTAGGGACGGCGCTTGATGTTTGGGCATGTGTGCATCTACCTAGTCAATCCGTGTGTCAGGAACTGTCAGGAAGCGAGCGTGATGCAGGACCCACATGCACAGCCGAAGACAGAACTAGCTTGGATGTCCATTTAATGGGGAATAACTCCACAAAAACAGCAGGCAACGGTCAGCAACAGGAGATCCAGAACACAGGCAAAAGTACCGACAGGGAACAGGCACAGACAGGTAAGTAAGATAACGAAAACAGGATCTTACATGAACTGGAACCGAGGACGAAACGCTAGATAGAGGTGATTTCATGCTACGATCTGGTGGAGAACTGAGGTACGGGCTGGAGACTAAATACACTGAGATAATTACTAAACAGAAACAGCTGACAGGGCACATGACTCAAAATGTAAAGCAAGAACTAAAACCAGCAGGAACTAACCAGGAAATGGCACACAAAAGTCCAGACTGTGACAAACCACCTCCTTAAGGGCGAATTCCCAGGCGCCCGAAATGCCACAAAAAAAAATGTGACGAAAAGGCGAGACACCAGAGCCGGAGACGAGAGACGAGCCAGGAACGAAGACAGATGAGACGCTGGAGCCAGAACCAGAACCAGAGACAAACCCAGACGAGGAGCCAGAGTGAACGTGGTCGTCTCTGGGTTATCCGGAGCCAGGACAGACAAGGTCAGCGTCAAACCACCAGAAACTGAGGCGAATGTGGTCGGACTGCAAGGAACTGAGGCAGACGTGGTCAGCGGCAGACTGCTAGGACCCCTGGAAGCAGCGCATGCACACAAAAAAGCAGAGTACACAGGAACCGAGGTCGGAGCGGTCATCTGGGGACAGAAGTCGGCGCGGCCTACTTTGGACCACGAGGGGCAACTTTTGTCCAATGCGCAGAGTGACAGTTGATTAACTCCATGTTCAAAAATTGTTATTCCAGAATAGCAGACCAGGGTGCTCGGAAAAAAGACAGGACAAGGACACTGCAAGCAAAAGTAGAGTGGGAGCAGAGAGAAAACATGTCGGCACTCCTCGAGAGGCGGAGGTAAAAGTCTAAATAGTAGACAGTATTGCATTGTATACAGTTCAAAGTCTCTGTCACCCTGTACTTTACTTACACGTACAGGATCCGTAACGTAACCAGTTCCCAGACCAGTTGGCTCCAAATTTTTTTAATACTAAAATACTGCAGTGACACTATCTTATCAGATATTGAACCTTGTTGCTTTTTCTAGTTCGCCATCTTTCACCTGTAAACGGTCAGGTCAAGTCCATGTCCAGGGCAATTTGGAGCTGAGTGGTGTGTGTCTAAACAATGTTGAGCATACCAAAGACCTTAGCCGAACCAGTGGCTCCAAAGTCCCGTCTTATGAAAACACTGGTGAGACTGGTCCTGGGTCACCTTAGATCTGCGGTGGGAACCTAACTGGACCCGCTGCAGTTTGCCTACCGACCTGGCATAGGAGTAGACCTTCGTCCTACATCAAGCTCTTTCTCACCTGGGGAAGCCCGGCAGCACATGAGGACCATGTTTTGTAATTTCTCTATTGCGTTTAACACCATCCAGCCAGTGCTTCTTAAACATAAACTAGAGGAGGCCCTCATCTGACAGAGTGGATAATGGAATATCTCACAAACAGGCCACAGTTTGTGAGCGGCAAGGACAGCATGCCTGACACAACACGGGCACCTGTGTCCTGCAGAAGTTCTCTGATGACTCTGCGATTGTCGGCCTGGTTATCGATGACAACAATGCTGATTCCAGTGGACTTACTCAGAGAGAGTAAGAAAGAGAGAGAGTGGACTCTTACAAGTACCTGTGTGTGCATCTGAACGATAAACTGGACTGGACTCATAACACAGTTGCACTGTACAGAAAGGGTCTGAGCAGACTCTACCTGCTGAGAGAACTGTGGTCTTTTGGAGTGAGGGGGCCACTCCTGAAGACCTTCTATGACTCTGTGGTGGCATCAGCCATTTTGTACGGGTGGTCTGCTGGAGCAGCAGCATCACAGTGAGGGAGAGGAAGAGACTGGACAAGGTCATCAAGAAGTCCAGCTCTGTCCTGGGCTGCACTGTGGACACGGTGCAGGAGGTGGGTGAGAGAAGAATCCTGGCTAAACTGACATCCATCATGGACCAGGACTCGCCCATTGGAAGACTCACTGTCTGCTCTGGAGAGCAGCTTCAGTAACAGACTATTCCACCCTCGCTGTGTGAAGGAGAGATATCCCAACTCTTTCCTACCTGCTGCTGTCTGACTCTACAATCAGAACTGTTAACTACATTTGCTCTGTTTATGCATGTGTGTTTTTATGGTTTCTCTCTTTGTCCTCTTGCTGTTGTAAAGTGCAATTTCCACTGTGGGACTAAAAAAAGCCATTCTTATTCTTATTCTTATGTAACCAGAGAATACTGATTTGTTTGTAATATTGAAGCCGTATTGGGTATTGGTACTGTGTGTGTGTGTGTGTGTGTGTGTGTGTGTGTGTGTGTGTGTGTGTGTGTGTGTGTGTGTGTGTGTGTGTGTGTGTGTGTGTGTGTTTGTATTAGATAAAGTTTTCCAGTCTGTGTAGCTGCAGATGTTTGTACATGCTCTTGTCTGATTTCTGTGTTGCATAGTGATTTGACAATGTCTTTTATTTATTTATTTTTATTTACTCTATGTGTAGACAGAAAAATAAACTGACTAATTCTCAATCCTCACAATTAACAAGAATATTTATTATACTTTTTGTATCAATAGGTCATGCAGAGCAGTATATTGTAGCTTCTTTGAACTTTTTTGCACATTTTATTCTGTTTTTTTTAAATGTATTTTAGAAAAGAAGGAAATTGTCATTTTGCTCAGCAACCTGTAATGAAACATACTTTTAGGATTTCGTTCATGTTAAAATGAGGCGCCATAATGGTGTAGGGGCGAGCATTGCTGCCTTACAGAAACAAGGGTCACCCAAGTGCCCATCTGTGTGGAGTTTACATGTTTTTTCTTGTGGACCTGTGTGAAGCTGTCTGTTTGTATATGTGGATCTGTGATGGACTGGTGACCTGTTCCCCACCTATTTTCCAAATGACAGCTGCTATAGGCTGTAGCACCCCTGCAACCTTGCTTCAACATGAATTAATGTCTTATGGACACTGAATGTGTTCCATCTTTCTGTTTATACTGGCTTTTATGTGTTGTTGTTGGCTTTTTATGATCATATTTATGGGAACCTCTCCTTGTGTTTATTTTACAACTGAACTTTTGTGACCCTCCTCTCAGTAAGATGGAGTTGACCAGTGGGGAGAGGTTGGAGCTTCCACAACACTTCCTAAGAGGGCTGGCAAAAATTCACAGAGCAGCCTGTCAAAATGTTGATACTAAATATACAAATCCTCTGCTCCAAAGTGATTTTAAAAGGCAAACGTGTTTGGGCCCAGACAGAAGTGATGAGGTGGCATAGACATGCAGATGCACTCTCAAATCAGGAAATCAACTACTCAGATAAGAATGCTAAGTATTTTCCAACCTTGGAAGCTGTAAATCCAACACTGTAAACACAACAGAGTTCAACAGGATGTGTAGATGTGCAGGAAATCCAGTTTTTCCAGAGGCTTGAATTTGTCAAGTTGAAGTTGAAAGAAAATGAAATACAAAATAGAATGAACTGCCAAAGTTGCAGTAAAGAATGTTATTGTTTAACTGTAATTTTGACTAAAATCAATGTTGCCTTTTAAAGAGTAAATTATTAATATTAAAAAGACATTCCCAAACTTTAAATAAATTAAACTGCATAATGTGAAAACAAAAATGATAAAAACAATATTTTTACATGACCTGTATTTTCGATTATTTATTTCAACTCAATAAAATCTTTACAAGGAGTTTTTATGCAGAGTTATAGTTTCTCTTCCTTAAACTATCATGAAAAAATGTCAGGACTGAAGCTGGGACTAAATCATTCTGGATTTGGATTGGGAATTAAAGAAGAGTCTTACTGGGTCGAGGTGGATGTGGTTCTCTCTTGAATACAGCATACATTCCACTGCAGACCATGATCAATAATAATAATAATACAGGTCTTTTTCATGGGATCCAAAATCATTATACAGATAAAATAATAAAAAAACAATTGCAACATATGTCCAATTGTTCAATAATAATAATGTTCAATAATTACAATGAAAATAAATAAAGTTGAACAGTGGTTGCATCAGTATACAGACATCTATTCAGGCATAGGAAAGCCTGAACAGATATGTTTCAAGCAGGGATTTGTAGTGTGGAATTGCATTGATATTATGGAGGACAGAGAGCAGTGAATTCCATAGTTGGGGGCCAGATCATTGTCTCTGTAAAGGGACAATGCAGATATAGAGCGAAAGGGTGGGGGTGGGTGCCCATCTGGTATGAAGGGAAGGAGGTGGAAGGGCAAGAAGAGCCCCAAAACACATTACATTGGCTATGCAACTGCTCCCATTTTCAGATAATATTTGGAAAGTTAAACAAACTATGATGCCCAGTTTATTGATTACAATTAACCCGAAGTTCACAAATGTGGATTAGATGCAAGCTGATCACATACCAGAACTAACAATTTCAAACTCTTTTTGAGCAGTGAGTGTGAGGAAACATAAGAATGTGAATGTCCCTGTGAGCATGATGCTTTTAAGTGCTGCCTTGTGTGTCCATGAGGAAAAACCACAACTGTGGTGGAGGCTTCAGAGACTAACGGGGTCCAGCTGTGCCACTCACACAATCACTAAGTGTCTCCTTGATCCCATATATTACTTTACCTCAGCCTGTCATCATGTGACTCCCATTACAACACTCTTCTTCACTCTCTTCTCCAACGTACTTTAGCAGGCAACCCTATTTTTAAGAAATGTATTTACAGTATGTCATAGAAGTGTTTGGTTAGTTAAAATAAAAATAAAAAAAAATCCGAAGTGTATTTATTAAGTAAAAACAAAGCAACTTCCTAAATTTAACAAATTGCTTTTAGTGTTACAGTAAGCCCACCTGTAAAATTTGATTAATACTGGTTTCAAAATTGGATGTGACTACTGCATACAGTTACCTTTTGTTTAAAATCAAAAAGGTTGTGTTGGATGTGATATTTATATGCTTACTATTACTGTAATTGTTATGTTAAGTACTGGTTATTAAAACAAGTTGTTATATTTTCTTAATTGTGAAAATATAGTGATTATGTCCACAATTAGCTAGAAAGGCGTTCTAACAAAATAAATGTAAACTGCATAGCATGGAAGGACAATCTAATAATATATAATAAAGCACTTTGTGCTGCTGGAAAAAAACATATTATTCCTCCTTAACTCAGGAAAATTAAAACCACTATTTTCAGCACTATAGCCAGGTTGACTCAGATTCATAGCTGTTTTGAGCCTACTATCCCCTTAAATCTCAGGAGCAATGACTTTATGAACTACTTTACTAATAAAATTATCACTATTAGAAAAGTCATTCAGCAGCGCCTTCCTCCAAATGACAGAAAGCACTGTCTAGATCCAACAACTTTAATAAATTTACCAAGTCCTCTGTCTTACTTAGAGAGCTTTTCCCCCATAACTCATATGGAGTTAACTTCAATGATTAACTCTTCTGAGTCGTCCACTTGTCTTCTACTGTAGATCCAATCCCAATCAGATTACTTAAAGAAGTTCTACCTTTAATCAGCTCATCCATATTTAATCAAATGAACCAATCTTCTACATATAGGCTATGCACCACGGGCTTTTAAGGTGGCTGTGGTCAAACCTTTATTGAAAAAAAAACTACTCTGGACCCTGGAGAACAAGCCAACTATAGGCCCATTTCAAATTTACCCTTTATTTCTAAGATTCTTAAAAAAATGGTGGCTAAACAGTTATCTGACCACCTAAGTGGGAATAACCTTCCTTTTTGATTATGCTTATAGTTAGAGATGGTTCAGGTCACAGGCAATGACTGCTAGTCCAAGGATCCATCTCTTAGTTAATAGACATAGACTGCTGCGCAGTGATGTGCGGTCAGGGGTAGGCAGGGGAGGCGGGGCCTCACCTCGTCTGACAGTACCATAACATGACTATAAAAAGGTAAAATAAAAATTCAGTTCTGTCCATGTATCTGTGTTATACATGTTATAAAATATATTTTTGAATAATTTCAATTATCTTAACATTTTCCTGAGTAAAAATCGTTACATCTGCGCATTTCCTGATCTAATATGGCGAGAAACCGGAAGTGAGGCGTCAGCAAGGGGAAACTGTCAGTAAATGTGCTGATACAAGGCACAATCCCTTTCTGTTTTACATTTTGTCTCCAGTATAATGTTTGCAGCCTTCCGACGGATTTATTCCCACCATGACTTTGTACAACCTACCCAATGTGTTTATCAATGTTTTTGTGACGTGAGAAAACTCATGAGGGGAGGCTGGACAAGTCTGTGCCTCATCCAGAAGGGAGCGCTGCTACCACCCTTTAATGCAGGGTATCCCCACAAATGGTGAAATGGTGTAAAATACTGTACATGAAGGTTATAGGTCAGGTCTCTTACTCAGGTCTTACTCTCTCTTAAAAGATATGTTCCTTCAAGACCAAATATGTTTCTTTAGGTGAGATAGGAATTATGATAAAATGTGAAATGTGGCCATTATTAATATGCATTATGACAATTAAATAAAAATGATTTTGAAAAATATAAACTTTTTAAAGGTATTATGATTGCAAAATCTGACTCCACAACCATGAACCTCACCGCACGCCACTGCTGCTGGGGGACTTAATTTATACACTGAGATCCTCTGTTTCCTTCTATCTCTTCTATCCAATAACCTCCCATCATTGTTCTATGTTTAACTAACCTTGTCTCTTTTTCACCAGTAGTCTCTCCCACTTTGTGATGGGCAGCTGCGGGTCCAACCTACCTGCCTGTGTCCAGTCTCTGGTCCAACCAACATGCCTGTGCTCTGTTGTTGCTGTGCTTTTCTCTCTCTCTCCCCTCACCCCAACCAGTCAAGGTAGATGGCCGCCCACATCCATCCTGGTTCTGCTGGAGGTTTCTTCCTCATTAGAAAGGGAGTTTTTCCTCTTCAGTGTTGCTGTCAAATTGTAATTAAAGGCTGTGATGTGATTTAGCGCTATGTAAATAAAACTGAATTTAATTGAATGTTACTATAACAAACATAATCTTTTCCCTTCAAAACTTCATATGTGATTGCAGTTCACCTATTCAGACATACACCTTTTGAGTTTGCCAGTACATTTTAGATGCACGCCAATGTCAAAAGCTTTATTCTGATAGTGTTTTTTTGTTCCATCCTTAAGTTACAGTATCATGCAATAATTGTCCATTTCATGGGAATTCTGTAATTCCCAAAAGATTCCAAAACATTACCCAGAAGTGTTTGACTCCAGGTTTAATAAAATAAAATAATCAAATTTGTAAGATGGTTTTGAAGTTGATCACATTCTTGCAAGAATATAAACATTTAGAAGGAAAGTTGAGGTCACACTTTCACTTTGGAAAGCAGAATAGAAGTAAGTTGTATCGAGTTCAAGGTCATCCGTGACACATATGCTCCCACGCTGGAGTGCTCTTAACACCATTTCTGGGCATTCAAATGAGACTTTGATCAAAGAGTGATGAGTTTGATGCTGTAGGGGGTGGTTGTGCTTCAAACATGTGGCGGCCGTGTGGCTTGAACTCTGCCTGAACCCACCTCTTTACTGCAAGACTGCATGGGAGTCATTAACGAATGACCAGAGAGATGGTGAAAGGCGGTGTTCAGTGTCTGAACGTGAAGAGAACATTGTTCCGAGGATTTGACACTGCCTTTGCATTGGACTGTGGCTACATAAACTAGTCAGACATCAAATGAAAAAGCATTTATTTAAAGAATAATTTTACATTTTTACCATGTTGACGTTTATCTCACAAACATGGTTGCAGTTGAGGGCAAAATGGCTTTTTTTGTGCAGCGAAACAATCAGTTACTTAAACAACAATATTACAGACATAAAAATATTACATACCATGCACATTCATCACATCCTAATACATTTTTAAAAACTTCAATAAAAATAGATGGTTAAAAAGTGTATTTAATCAATAATTAGTGATAACTTTGTTACAAACTATTTTTTCTCATTTTTTGGTAAATAATACTTTTACTTAGTATTCTTTTTATCAAATTATAGTTAAGTAGTACAGCTAAACAATAAACAGGAAACTATTGTAGATTATACAATCGCCACTTGTAATTATATAATTATTTATAAATACAATATAATATAAATATATATTTATATATATTTTTTTTGTATTATCCATCCAGAGACTGTAGAGGACTGACTGGAAGACTGGGCAGATGGTAGAAACATCTTTTAGTAAAATGTAACAGGACAATGAAGTAGAAACTAGGTTAAGCCTACACACAAATTACAATTTTCCCCAGGCCATTGTTTCCTCCCCTAAAGGGCTCCCTTTTGTTTTCATTTAGGCTGTTAATTGATTTAAGCTAATCAGATAATGAATCACATAATCCACCAACAAATCACTGTAGGCAAGGAGCAGCATCTACTGTCATGAGTTTATCAGGCTTCTGCTCAATACAATAACTCACCTGTGGAGTTCACAGCAAGGTTTGGGGTAATTAAACCATACAGACTTACATATTACTGCTTTTCGTAAGATACCTCTTAATGATTCAGTTCATTCATCATGAGTTCTACTCTGAGCTCTGCAATATGAAACCCTGTAACAGGCATGCTGTAGTGCAGACAGCTGTCACGTCTGATCCCCACAGATTGTTTTTATTGCTGCAAATTAAAGCTGATTATCACCCCAACCTTTGTCTTCCTAACCTGCCTAGGATGTCATACAACTGTATCAATTTATTAAAAGATAGTGATGGGCCTCGCAGGGACTTATGAGTTTGTGCTGGTTTGATGACGTGTGTGTGTTGACGTCTAAGGCCTTGCCAGCAGGCATTACATCATGACTGGTTCAGGACAGCCAGACAAATCTCCATCTCTGTGGCCTGAGATGGAGTCAGCAAGGAAAATGTATTCTTTCTCACTTATTTTATTATTTTTTCCCTATGTAAAGTAAATTGTGTGGTGTGTTCCAAAGGATTTACTTTATCTATACACGTTTGGGAAAACAGGTGCTAGGGCTGTATTCACATTCACCATGAGTGGGAAGAATGGCTGCTAAGGCTTATTTCCAAACCCAGAGGGAGGACCCAAATGCCCGAACCATAGACAGTATTTACAAGCGTAAAAATAAACAGGAACTTTCAGCTTTTTTTCTGTCAGGGGTCATCACAGCGAATGAGTCACCTGCTTGGCAAGTAACACTAAAAGACAAGCAACAATGAGCCGCACTAGGTGGACGAGTAGAGGACCAACGGGAGAATCATAGCAGGAGCAGTCAACGATACAGTGGGCTGAGCAGCTCCCATCTGCTTTCAGAGACCACTGAAAAAAAACTCAGCAGGTGGAGGAACCAATGATGTGGGCTGAACAGCGGCCATGCTGCCATCAGGAACCACCAGGGGAAGCACTGCAGCTGCTGGGACAGATTCAGACATTCCGACAGGGGCAGGAGTGGCCTTATTTGAACCCTCAGGATGCAGCCATGTGATCTTAACTGGACCACCAGAGCCTGAACGAGGATCAGTGGTCACTTCCAGACTACCAGGAGAAGGCAAACTAGGATGAAGAACTAAACCCGGAGCTGTTGAACCAGGACGAAGAAACCGGACCAGGAGCAGGCAAACCATGACGAAGAACTGGGGTAGGCTGTAAAACTGATGAGATGGAGCAGGTCTGAACTTTTAGACCCGCAGGCTAAAAGACCCCCTATCCACACATTAGGAGGAAAAAAGACAGTAAGGACACAGGGCAGGCAAGATTCCCCCAGCCATAAAGGAGATGACTCTGTGGTACCACTGAGCCTGGGGTCCAGCAAAGTCTGTGTAGCCTTTTGCTGCAAACAGGGACAGATAATATGACAAGGGAATCAGCAGCAGTACCATTTAAAACAGAATGATTATCATGGCTGCAACAGAATTACACTCAGCAGTGCTGGCGCAAACAGGATCATCCACAGCAATAGAACTGGACAGGACAAAACAAACCTCAGTAGAAATGCTGGGAGTCACAGAACTTTCCTCAGTACTGATTAAATACACACCAGACATCTCGTCCTTCTGATAAGGAAGGATCAGGACCATTGTCTCAGCGAGCCCTGTGCTTGCTTTGTGAAGGGTGAGCATCTCCGAACCCGACTCATTTCCACTGAACAAACAGAAACCTGTTCCGGAAGTGAGTGCAAGTAATCCTGGTGACTCTAGGCTTTTAAATAGAAAACAAAACAGGTGAACCAAATTTACAGGAACTGACAAGACAACAAACCAAGAAGACACTTAAACAAAACAAAACAAAACAAAACAAAACAAAACAAAACAAAACAAAACAAAACAAAACAAAACAAAACAAAACAAAACAAAACCAGTGTCCTCCTGACAGACATACAGAAAGGAATAAAGTATTCCAAGTTCATCATATATTTACTAGTGCTGGGCAATGATCTAAATTCTTAATTACGTTAACTGCATGAGTTTTTTGCGATTAATCGCCATTAACAATTTATATGAGAAGCATTCAGCAACTAACTCAAAAGTCGTATATTGCTCATTTTTATTTTAAAACTACTACTCTTTGGTGAAAGAAACTTAAACGATTTTCAATAGGGGTTGACCAAAACTAACCTCGGGTAGTATTTAAGAATGAAGGGACACTCAGATTCCTCCATAATTTCTATGCTGGGAAATTATCATTCATTCCTCCTCCAAGACATGGTGGTGGAGTATTTGCCATGGGCTCCCAGACTGCAACTAGTGCTTCGTGGTTTCCTCTGTACCTGCCCCAGCAACGGTCAGACTCAGAGGGGGCAGGGGCAGCCTGCTGGAGCGAAACTACTGCATTGTGTTTCAGCGCATACGCGTAAAGGCAACAAGATCTTTAGCACAGTCTAATATTTGTGGTTGGTTGCATAAGCCAAGGTAAAGCGTGGACGAGTTACACTGTTTGGAGGAGGATGAGGCTGCCCGTAAGGAACCGCCACCCACAGCAGAGAGCTGAGAGCTAGCATCCGGCAGAGATACAAGCACAACTGAATCTAACAGACAAATGTACAGACATTGCTTTACATTTTTAACAAAAGGTTATGTTTTAACTGTGTTTGAAAAAAGACATAGTTTCTAAGTAGTTCAGCAGCTTTTTATTTGTGAGATTATTTTATTTACCTAAACAGACAGTTGTTATAAAGCCACAGATTCTTCATTTAGCCCAAACCGTCTTCTTTTCTTCATCTGCTGTTAGTGGCTGGAAAAACAAGACGGTTGTCCCTTCCAAGAGTCTCTGTGCGATACGCGACTGGCCCATATTACCTACAAAAGGATAAAATTAATTATTTTATTAGTATTAGGGTTGCTGCCAGCCAAGCTAATACACAGGATAACTGTACTCAATAATTGACAATAAATGGTCTAATTTATTACTTACTGAGTTGTCATTCCACCGTTCTGTGACAGCTGTTTTTTCTAGTTTCTTCTTGGCATTCTGAAGCTAGTTTCCAGGTCATCTGAATGCATGAAACCAAAAACTGTTAACAACATCAGTACACAAAGTTAGCAGTAGAATCTGCAGCTTCACTCACAAGAAACCAGCAGTGGTAGATTCATTGCAGCACTGGGACATTCTGTTTTGCTTCTATTGGTGCAGAGACATGATGCATCTGGCACTTGGCTGTCTGTTGCAGGCATTTGGCTATGCCAGACACCGGCTCTCGTTGCACAGACTGCCTTGTAGTCCCCTTGACGGCGTATCTCGAATAATTGAATATTACAGTAGTGCTGTATTCATATGCAAGGAAAAACAATGACTGGAAGAGCAGTTGCCCTCCAGCAGGCTGACTCCATCCCGCTTTCAGACCGTTGCAGGAGCAGGTACAGAGAAAACCAAGACGCACTAGTTTTTAGTAGTTTTTGAGCTTATGGCAAACTGGAGGAATACAGTGAGTGCTAACTTCTCAGCATAGAAATTATGGAACAATCTGAGTCTCCCTTCATTCGTAAATATTACTCGAGGTCGTTTTGGTCAACCCCATTAAAAATCTGTGAAGTTTTTCTTTAAGTGATACTTCAGACTTGAAGCACTATGGTGATTCAGCTTTGCCTTGAATAATTTGTTTCCAAAAACTCCACCATTTTGAAGAGATTTAAATTGATGATGTCCACATAAGACACCTTTACCTTTCCATTTATACACCGTTTACTGTATCTGCCCTTGGTCCTATTCGGTTCCAGTTTAGCGAGAGCTGCAGCGGTCTTAGGCCATCCCCCAAAAGGCTCTGATTGGTTGGTGTTAAACATCCCCAGCAGTAATATTTACATTTATTTGTTTTATTTATTTCAGTTAAAAAAATCCCCTCACCATTCTTTCCATTACATGCTGACCTCTATTACCTCAAAAGTGAGAAATGTACAGGTGCTTAATGTATGAAGGAGGTCCCCTAGCATCTAAAGCTTTTTTAAGCCCATTCATAAAAGTAGTGTCTGCTTCTCAACCCTAAAATAAGAACTTAAACAAATAATAACAAATACAAATACTAACCTTAGTTTTACAGTACTTCCATCCAGGACTTTGTCTTTTAGATTTCACAGATTAATTTATTGAGTCTTTCTTTATAATATAACTTTTTAATATAAAAAGCACCATATGCTAACTTCACTCACACTCATTATCATTAGCCACCATAGTATCGGTGAGTGCTCTTCTCCGTGTAAATAATTTGGAATAGAGCAAAAGATGATGGAATAATCATATTAATCATCTAACAATAGCATCATCTCATAAACATATCCAGATGTGGAATTTATTTCCAATTGCTGCACAATCTGCTACAATCAAGGGGTATGAGAAAGAACTATGAAATGAGAAATTTAAACTCTATAAGTCAGGACAAGATTGACCTGATGATTAAGGCAGTAGATTTACTTACATGCTGACCAAAATGCAGTAATGTCTAGCAGTGAATTAAATGTATAGCACTGTTGAGTCAGCACAATGATTTGATCTGTGCATCTAAGCAGTTAAAATTTCTGAACTGTGTTCAGATCTAGGAGTAATTAAAAGGTGAGATTTATATATGCAGTGATAGTTAAATCGCGAGGGGCTGGACTCGCCCACGGTCAGAGGCGGCAGGTTGGTGTAGACTTGCTTATACTGTAGCTCACCAGCTTAGCCTCACGTGTTAAGAGTTTTTCCCTGTGGACCAAAAGGGAAATTTACCTGGGCCTTTGGGTCGGGAATAGGTTACTTACTACTATGTGTGCCTACGGGCCGAATGGCAATGTGGAGTCCTTCTTTGGATTTCTTGAGGGAGTGTTGGAAAACGCTCCAACTGGGGACCCCATTATTCTGCTGGGAGATTCCAGTGCCTGTTTTAGGGGTGTGTTACCATTAAAGTTGATCGCCACTCCTCTCGCGTAGCTGTAACCTACCACGAGGATCAAAATTTACATGTATGGTTACTGAATCCATTGTAACACAGAAAATGGCTAGCACAGTTTGGTCATAAAAAACAGCATTTTCGAACATAATGCTGTCCATCAGTGCACGTGGCACCAGGACACCCTAGGCCGGAGGTCGATGCTAGACTTTGTAGTCATGTCATCTGACATTTGGCGATATGTTTTGGACACTTGGTTGAAAAGAGGGACTGAGTTGTCAACTGGTAAATACCTGGGGGTAAGTTGGATCTGCTGGCAAGGAAAGCATGCAGAGGTGAAGAAATCGTCCTGAAACGTCGGGTGAACGGCGATAGAAGTTGGTAAACCTGGACGCTGAACATCCCAATGGGACTGGCCAATCACTGCTTGGGTCTTGGAGGGGTCCATTTGGTAAGAGACAGTTGGCACATGAAATTCACATTTCTCAGCTTTGACATAAAGCTTGTGCCCCAGCAGCTTTTTCTGGACTTGGCCGACGTGCTGGCGGTGTTCTTCCTCGGTCCGTGAGAATACCAGGATATCGTCTAGATAGACAAAGGCAAACACATTAATCCTAGGACCATTAATCATAGGCACATCATTTACAAAGGCCTGGAACAGTGCAGGTGCATTGGTGAGACCGAACGGCATGACCAGATACTTGTAGTGGTCCGTAGGCACCAGATGGTAGGCATTCCACAGATCAAGCTTGGTAAGGTACGTCGGCTAAAAGCTCAAAAGCAGAGGAGAGCAAGGGAAGAGGGTAAGAATTCATGAAGATGTTGAGGGCTCTGTAATCTATGCAGGGGCAAAGGGAGCTGTCCTTCTTATCTACAAAGAAAAACCCGGCTCCTGCTGGCGAGGATGGTCGGATGACATCACATCATCACACCACATCGGTCAGGAAGCAGGACCTGAGGCAGTCGGTCCCCCACTGGACCACTTCACCTGTCCTCCAATCTAGGCATGGGTTGTATCAGCATAGCCAGGTGTAACCCAGGACCATTGGATGATACCAGGTTTCAAGGACTTGGAAATGGATCTGCTCAGAATGGGAGTCAGAAAAAAACATGATTATGGGACCGGTGTTGTAATTTACCTCCCATAGCCGGTGTCTGTCCAGGGCGGTTGCCTCTATGGTTGTAGGCAAGAGAAGGGTGCGGATGCCCAACCCAACCACCAGGGAGTCCATCAGGCTAGCATCAGCCCCCGAATCTACTAGAACGGACGGTTGGATGGATTTATCTCCGATGGTGAAGGTACAGGTAACTGTAGGCGTGGGGCGTGTGGAGGCATTGGGCATGGACGACTGGCTTACCACTATCCTCTGGGATAGTGGCCTTTTTACTGGGCAGAAAATAGCAATGTGGCCAGTTTGGCCACAATACAGGCACAAACCAAGCGACTTACGTCTCCCTCCTTTCCAATGCATGCAGTTCAAAGTGGATCTCGCACTGGGTGGCACAGCGCGGACAAGGTTTAAATGGTCTAATGAGAATTGTGGTCAGGCAGGCAAAGGTCGATATACAGCTGGCACAGGCGGAAATACAGAGAGGGTTCAGGCAAGAGGCAGTCAGGATCTGGCTGTGGTCAACACACACTCGGTAGCAGGTTACAGATTACAAGGCAAGAGCTAGACACGGTCAGGACTGGAGGTCATACACGGATTGGATTCACGATCTGAACGCTGGAATGCTGGCATGGAAACACAGACAATCTGGCAACTAGACTGGATGAATACTGAAGCTTAATTGCCCCAGCAACAGCCAGGCTGAGAGGGGCGGAGCTAAATGACAGGTATATCCAATCATTGCAGGTCAGGTAATTCCTCAGAGTGCAATGCAATTTGGGTGTTGTAGGATATGACCATTTTCAGCCACAACACATATTTTCATTTTCCCTGTTTTCTCTGGACATAGACCAATAATAGGTGGTTGCACATTTTTGCTGATAAAATGAAAAATATTTATGTCACAACTTGCTTTCCAGAGGTGAAGTATCGCTTTAAGTACCATGAGTGAATACTGATAGCAGTTGGTGAGTCATCAGACCGGAAGTAAAACAAGACTGTCACAAGACATCAATGTATACTGATGTGAACAGGAAGTTACAAAGTAAAACAGGAACTAGATTTGCTAAGAACCAAAGTCTATGACAAAATTTTATATTTTGGTCTAAGCTTCAGTTATGTGTTTTTATACACACTGAAAAAGAATCTTAGTGTTTTAGTTCCTTTGCGAGCCAGTTCTTTTTGAAGGGATAAGTCAAGCACATGCTCTTATAATAAAGTGTGTGTAAGTCAGGAATAAAATATAGCTTCAAAGCTATATTACTGATGTTGCAAAGATTTAAATGGTTGCAGTTGACGTTTCACCACTGTTACAGCAGCTGTGGTAGTTACTCTTTCTATTTGTCTCCATGCTTTTAGACCTCACCGTATGGAGGTGAAGCATTTCACGTGCTGGATGCTTATACCACCTCTAACTCCTTCATATCATATACCAGACCCTCCTCTTACAGGGCCTCCATCCATCACAGTGTAACCTAAGAAAATAAACATCTGCATTTTTCTCTTTTTTTGGTAAGCTGCCTTTGTCTGTCTATACTATCAAGTGACTATAGAAAATATCACTTTGACTGATGTGCAGTGTCTTGTGTGTTATTGTAAAGGATTTGGAGAAAGAGAGATGGCTTGATGAAAACTAAGGGAAGTCTTTGAAGATAGTGTCATCTCAAATCTATGGAATTTGTTGGTTTAAACCTTTAGAAGAGAATAAACCAGGAGGCACAGCTGTCACACTCTTGGAAACATATTAACATTTAAGCATCATTCAGTGTTTTTAAACATAGTTTGGTGGCTTTAGCTGTCTAGCCCCCAAAAAACTTCACTTAAATAGTAACAATCTAACAAAAATGAAGTGCTTTGAATTATATAACAATTTATATAACTTATGTGTACGTTTACTAGTTCATTTTTAAACATATTCCTGTCCTAAGATTTTATCTGGCTCAAAGTTCTTAGTTCAACAGCCACACAGCCAGCCGCAAGCATAATGAGACAATTTTTTTCATACAAAATCAGAAGAAAGACTAAATTATTTAATGCAGCAATTGGTCTGGTTTAGTGATTGCACAAGTTGCACCATAGCCACATCTGAGTCATCCTCCAGGCATTTGGGTATGTTTTTAAATGTACAATGATCACATTTCAAGACGAAACGTCTGTTCTTTCGGGACAATATACAGTATTTTTAAAAAACTCACAAATTCTAGGTAAATTTAAATATTTCTTCGCTATTACTGAAGCTCGCCAACTGACCCTGTGTCATGTTTCTCCCTCTGCTCATGTTCACAAAGGCCCAGAGAAAGACAGTTTGTCCTCAAACTAAACACAGTGAAAAAGCAGGTATCTAGTGTCCTCACTTAAAAGGTAAAAATCAACCTCTGTGCCTACAACAGAGCTCCCCATTGTTTAACCATTTACAAAAGCCACCTTTCCTAAGATAGAGTTTAAAGTAGCCAGTCTATATTAAGTTACTATGTAGCTGCCATGTTGTTGCCAGGGTTTCAATTGTGGTCACTTTGGTTTTCGAAGTGAACAAAGTTACAACTAAACAGCAGGTTAAGATGAGAGCAGAAAGTACCTGCAGAGCTATACAGTGAGATATTTTGCCGGCACATTCTTCAGGTCTATGAAAGTGGTCTCATAGTACTCAATGGTGACTATAAAGTGTGTTGGATGTGGAACCTTTAAACAACCACCATCCACATCCACAGGTGAGGCTCACAATTACTTCGTCACACACGTTCTCTATAATTCTTTCGCTGTTTTGTTGGCTTTCTCCTTGTGATGGAGGGAGTTGTTGCCGCAGAGTTGTCCGTGCTCTGATGGACTTTCGACTCAACTTCTATTAAGGTGGCGATTGTTTTGGCCTTTCTTGGGCGCAGCACCTCTTTCGTGGTTTGCGTGTAAGAATATTTGAAACATCTTCACAATCTCTTTTGGCAAATTAGCCATTTATTTAAGGCAGAAAGAAGAATCCGCTCTGACGGCTCTGTTCATCCGAAGCAGCCAGCAAGTCAATCACATTCGCATGCATCCTCAAAAAAAAAAAACAACTCGCAAGCCGGTAAAATCCACAAATTAGCCGCAGTCGAACCACAGGGTTCAAAGCACATGAAAGAAGTAGCAGCTTATAGTCAGCAAATACAGTATTTATTATTAGTGACATTATTTTATTTTATTTTTTTTTTTGCCACCACAGTCCTCCTAACATGCACACTGCAGAAGAACCATGGTCACTTTTTGACTCAAATAAAATATAACTTTAGGGCAAAAACACGTTATATACTGTAGTGTATTATTGCAGAGAAGAGGGACATGATGAATAGTAAAAATATAAAACAAGTAAAAAATTTAATTAAAATGCTTATTTCATTGTATTTATCATGGCAACAGACATTTTGTCCAGCCTAATGCTAATCAGGATTTAGCACATCTTGATGGGCCACGGATGTATTAATTCCTTGATAGACTCTGCGATAGATGATTAGTGTGAAATAAGATTTTAATGGCTTAATGTTGTAGCTAATAATCTGTTAAGAAGCGTCTTAGCACTGATTTTATCAGCAGGACCGCCTCTTGGACGCATCAATTTAATTAATCTCCTGTTTATGGCCTAAAGCCATATGATGGCAGCAATAGTACCTGAGGATGTTCTCAGTTACACCACTTCTAATGGGTCTCTGGTGCAAAAATACTTTAAATACCTGGTACAGAAAACCAGTTTTAGTATTACCCCTACTGGTTGTAAGAGTAGTAACATTGATAGTTTCTGCATATAAGTAGTTTTTGTAGTGGTAACTGTGGCATTACCAGAGATCGTTTTAGTAGTAATAGTAATGGGGGCAGTAATATTATGGGAATATAAATACTATAGTAGTAGTAGTAGTAGTAGCTGTACAGTAGTTGTCATAACAGTAGTTCCCCCTAAACAGCCAATCACAGGATCAGATCAGTTTCTATTACTTGTTTTTTTCTATATACATTATGGAATTACATTGTTAATGGCATAGTTGTAGAAAGACTGAAAGAAGGTTGAGGGCATGGCGAAAGTTTTGAGAATGTTTTGGTTTCAAGAAACCCTCAGCAATCAATTATTGACTCTTAATTATAGGGTGTGTTGTACTCAATGTGTGTAGTTGTGTGTGTCCTTGTTCAATCTAAAGGGAGGTAAAAACCCCTTTCATGCTGGGGAAGTAGCTTCAGGCCCAACAAAAGCCACTAATGCAGATTTAGATTTTCAATCCTGTGCCACAATTCTATTTGCTTTGATAGGTCAACAAGCATTCAACAATCTGTTTACCCTACCAAGATTTTTTCCTGGAATTAAATGACTCATTACCTTGCATGGAGTAGGTGAAAGGAGAAGGGGATTGGAGATGAATTTTAATAAACTGGTAAATACAGGAGGAAAACTGGGGTTAACTGCAGGTTAAGGGGAATAATGGGATGTCATTTTTGAGCAACGTATGTAGGCTGAAATACATGTAGAGCGAAAGGTAAAAGCTAAGACAAGCCAAGAACATGGGTGAAATCCTCAACACAAGTTGAAAGAGTCTGGAATTAGAGTAAAAAAAGTGCCCAGCTTAGGAGCGTCTTGTTTGTTGTGGTAATTACAGCAGTCTGCAGACTGTAACTAATCCATAATGCTAACAGTGGACAAGCCGCTTTTTAGGAAATCTTTAACCAACGGACAGAGACGGTCCTATTATCAGGTGATCGTAAGACTGATTGTCCACAGTCTTGTTGAAAATCTGACAGTACATGACTGTAGTTGAAGGTGATAATGTAGACACATCTGACATATTTTGTTACCTAATTTTTGATGTAAATTGCCAGACCGTTATAAGTAGAAAAGAAACAAAAAATATTATTTATCTTTACAGACACCCAGAGGATGAATGTTTGTACCAACAAATAAAAATGTAATAAAATACATTTAAAGTGTCAATGTCTGAGTAATACATCATCTGGTCATTGTATTTGATCCAATTAAAATGCATACGATGTATTTGACAGATGTCTTTTGTCAGTTGCTTATCAGTTGCAACCCAGAGAAAAAAACACATTTACTTCAGTGCAGCTTTATTAAGCACCTGCTTAAACACCTTGCCTGAACAAATACAATTAAGCTGCTTTACTCGTAAGGGTCGCTGGGATGCTGGAGACTATCACAGCTGTCCCTAGGGCAAGTAGACACTAGTCCATCCCAGGGCTACAGTACATACACATAGGCAACAGTTTAAACCACTAGACCAAACTAAATTATAAACATTTTTAATTTATAAATTGACGGTATTGTTTCAAAGCACTGACTCACTGAGCTTGCCTTTAGAGTAAAGGTGCCAATGGTTTTTACTTTTTACCAACTGACAAATCTTCTTATTTCTGCTTACTGATTCTGAGTGATGGCAACAAAGAAGGTAAATTGTGTTTGTTCTCTTTTAGTAGAGACATTAGTCCGACTATGTGATACTCATTTATTACTTTTCTATTTTCTCTGAATGAAAATAAAAAGGCAATGCATCTTAAGATCCCCATATCCCTCCCTTTACTGCTTAGACCCGAGGGGCCCTGCGGAACCCCCGCCCTCCCACCTGGGGAGAACAATATCCCAAGATCATCTTAGTATGCTTCCCAAAAGCTTTGGTTAACAGATGGTTCCTCAAATCCCCTGGTTTCCTCTTAGCTTGAACATGTGTTTATGTGATTCTGCTGTTAAAAAAATAGAGATGTGTTTTGGTCATTCACTTCCAAATGTTGTGTATCCACTTCCTGACGATGACTTAGTTAAAATTGGATATTCAGAAATGTATTGTTTTGTTTGTTGTTGTTGTGTGTCTTTTTTTGTCTGGTTCTGGGATTCATTTTATGAACTACCATCCTCCCTTTTCTTTCCTGGTTAAAATAATTCAAACACCTTTTCCTGTCTGGTGATTGTGATTTGTTACACCCGTTTTAGGTATTTAGGTTTACCCTGCTCATGTGTTCTTTCTTGGTTTGTTTCCTTGAGTTGACATTGTGTTCCTGTGTGTTCCCCCATCAAATGTATGTGTCCAGGTTGGTTTGTTTTGTGTGGGTAGTCATGTCCTGTTAGTACGTTAATGCGGATTCCCTGTCCTGTGTTCTGTGTTAGTACAGTATTTAGGTATTTTTACATAGTATTCTGTATTGGTTTACATCTCTGGCTAGTGGCTGGTGACTTTCAGTTATTTTAGTATTTAGTTTCCTGTTTGTACTTGTCTTTCATTGTGTGTTTACATTAAACTATTTGTTAATGACATGAAATACATCAATCAAGCTGTATATCACTACCAGAACAAATGTTCAACAAACTGTTCCACTGGGCCTGTTTTCTAAAATATGTTCTATAGGACTTCACTCTTACAGTGTATGGAATACTACAGTAGTTGTTGTACAATAACATAACTGCCCCCCTTTTACTACTACTGTAAAACAGCAAAGGGTCCAATATATTACTCTTACTCTGTGCTCATTCCATCGTTCTGTCCCGGTTTGACCTTGGCATCCTGAAACTATTTTCGACTGCTGCTTTGGTTACAAAGAGAGGAAGATATTTTCTCTCCACTGTTTCTGTCAAATTGTACAGTGATTAATTACAATTAAAAGCTTGGTGTGGGATGTTGGATTTGTTGGGTTTAGTTACAGTATTTAAGGTTAAACCTTACCTTTGTACAGAGATAACTTTGTTGTTAAATAACACTTGTTTAGGTGAGAAAATCTGAGCCTAGTCTAAAAATACAATATGCTACATTATTGCTGTAAAAGTTACCAAAATTTCCAATCTATAAACGGCTACTTTTTTCAAGTGCTTCGTGTATGGAGTGAAATGAGGTCAGATTAGATTTGTGCGTGCATAAACCAATCTGTACGTGCGTAACCAGATGCGTGTGTGCGTAGCCAGATGCGTGTGTGCGTAGCCAGATGCGTGTGTGCGTAATCAAATCTGTGCGTGCGTAAACCAATCTGTACGTGCGTAACCAGATGCGTGTGTGCGTAGCCAGATGCGTGTGTGCGTAGCCAGATGCGTGTGTGCGTAGCCAGATGCGTGTGTGCGTAATCAAATCTGTGCGTGCGTAAACCAATCTGTGCGTGCATAAACCAATCTGTGCGTGCGTAAACCAATCTGTGCATGCGTAAACCAGATTTGTACTTGTAGACTTAGTGGTGCTATACCATGCCTACACTAATTAAAATTAAATTACGCACAAATCGTGGCTAAGTTTATGTCAGGTTTTGGCCTTGTTTCCTGTTTTATTTTGTAACACTTCCGGTTTCCGTTCATCATGTTAGTTTCCACTTTTTTTTTGAAAGGACTTAGTCGTCATGTTTTTGGTTCCAGTTTCATTTCCTGTTTTATGTTGAAGGACTTCCGGTTTTTGTTCATGTCAGCTGTTTCCTGTCACTCCCGGTTCACCATGCACACCTGTCTCAGATCAGTAATCAGCCACCCGGATTTAAGCACCAGTAGTCACCACAGGTATCCGCCAGATCGTTGTACTCCTACCGTCACTTTCCAGCATTCTATTGATAGCTTTTTCGTGTTTTGACCCTGCTCCGAATTTTTGACTTCTGATTCCCGCCTGATCCTGACCTGGTTTTCAAGTGTATGACCCGGACTGTTTTGAGACTACGATTCCCGCATTAAAGCCCTTATACTTACTCCCTCTGTCTGCTGCGTCTGCACTGCGCATTTGGGTCCTCTCTCTGCCGTTCCGTGACAGTTTACAAGTGAAATAACATGACCTTAATTTGCCTCCACACTCTGATTGGCTAATGAGCAAGGAAGTTGTCGCAGTCCTTTGACGTGGCACAGCAGATCCTGAAAGCTCCACAAGCAGCTACTGTAGTCCACTTACTGATGGCGCATGCAAAGATCTGTTTACGCACGCACAGACTTGATTACCCACGCACGCACGCACGCACGCACACATCTGGTAATGCAAGCACAGATCGGATTACGCATGCACAGATCGGTATACACACACACAGATCTAATCAGAACCTAATTTGACTCCATATTTGCATCCTGCGTCAGGTCTGCGCCTGCACACCTGAGCAGCATGCACCACCCTGCTCAGGTGAGGCCGGCTGAGAAAACACACACCAAGTCATTCCTCTGTGGCAACAAATGTCGCGCCAGTACCCCCCTAATATAAATTCAATAAGAAACTCACAAAAAATAAATATTAAAATCAAATTCACTGCCAGGTGTGATGCTTTCTGCCCACAGTCCACCCTCCGCTTGGTAGAGCCCAGCCGTCATGAGCAAGGCTGGCTCAGATCAAGCACTCCTATTAAAGTAGGAGTTGCTGATGAGTTCCAATGCAGGCCCCTGTGATCAGTCTGAAGAATTATGTTTCTGCCTAGAAGATAATATTTAACAGTCTTTAAAGCCCATTTGATGGCCAGGCACTCTAGCTCCACAGCTGAGTACCGCGTCGCCCTCTGCCATACAGTAACTTGTGGGAACATAAGCCACTGGCCGCACCCTCCCTCTGAAGCAAGACTGCTCCAACAGTAGGTCCATTGCTGAAGCATCAGTTTAGACAGTGAAGGGCTGGTTAAAGTCAGGGCTCTGCAAAACTGGCTCATCACACAAGGCCTCCTTTAGATTCAGGAAGGCCTTCTCATGCTTTCCCTCCCACGACAACTGTTTAGAAATAGACTAGAATCAGTTAAAGGAGCAGCTCTCATAACAAAATTGAGAATGCCTTTATTAGTTCCACAGCAGGGAAATTACATGTGGAATAAAACTCCTGTACCAGCCAGTTTGAGCACAGACTTGGTGTGTGGGCGTGGGCAATCCCTCACAGCCTATCAGGTAGCCCAATTACTGGACTCCCTTCAAGCTAGGCAGCATTTTAAATAATTTAATTTGAGCCTTTTAGTCAAGCCTGCCTGATACAGTCACTGAATGTGCTTAAAGAAAAAATTCACTGATTTTTAATGGGGATTGATATAAATGATGTCGAGTAGTATTTAAGAATTAAGGGACCAGGGCTCTAGGCATAGGCGAACTAGGCGGTCGCCTAGGGCACGATCTCACGTAGTGCACCGAAATATGTGCATATCTGCAAGCCGGGGGTTTTGGGGGGATGGTTGCGCATAATCGCAAGACACCCTGGCGGATTGTTTGCCAGTACTAGTACTTCCTGGCTTTCTCTGTACCTGCCCCTGCAACGATCTAAGAGGGGGGTGGAGCTAGCCTGCTGGAGCTAATCTGCTCTGTCTGCCATTTTTTTCATCACATACACGTAGAGCACTATTATTCATTGGCTGAAGGTCCTGCTGTAGATTATTTAGAAGACAGCGAGTTCTACAACACAGTCTGATATTCATGGTTACTTGTATGAGCTAGAGTGCTCGTACTGTATGTTCAAACTGTTGGAGTATGAGGACCCATTAGCCCGCAGCAGAGAGCCAAGATCCGGCATCCAGTAGGGTCAGACACCGGCAACCAGGCAGCCACCATGAGCCAGCAGCTGAAAGAAGCTGCATTGTGTCTCTGCACTGTGCAGTGATAGAAACACAACTGATGTCCCACTGATGCAATTAATCCATTGCTTCCCATTTCTCTTGGCTGAAGTTGCGGATTGTACTGCTGACGGGAACATGTGTTACGAATCGTAATGAGCTAAATTTTACTGGATCTCATCTGAAACTGAAACTTGATTGTTCTGTCCTGGTGCAATCTATTCTTGGTTCTTCTAATCTGAGCATAGAACCTGATGGAACTTAAAAAAAAAGATCAACAGGTTAGCGCAATTAGGTGAGGCCTAAAAAACAGACAAAAATGTCAGAACTGTCCTTTTTCACTTTTCAGCCATGGGCGTAGGAAGCCCAGCAAAGACATGTTAGATCCCTTTCAATGGACGCTAACAACATGCCAACATGTTGCACTTCCCATGGCTTCATGTCCACAGAGACAGAAATTTGTTTTTCCACAGTGGCATGAATCCAGCCTTTTGTGTTCAATCGTGCACATAACTTCATGCGGCTTAAGCAGTTAAAAATGTGATCTCTGTAAAAGAACTTGGCCTGCACTCTGATTGCTTTTTGTGAATATCCATGGCCAGTGCCAGGGAACGGCGTGTGCATGCGCCAGTAATTAGATACAGTTCATTGTCTACACAGGGTCAGTGGAGTGAGATTTTGGGGGCTTTACTGCTGCTTGAGCGCACTGAGTCACTGTTGACACTGATAGGAACACAGCAGGGGGCCACTTCAATGTGTGCGTGTGTGTGTGTTTTTGAAAGTATATCTAACACACACACACACATACACACACAGATTCTCACACAGATACATACATGCACACACACATTATTGTGCTCCCAGTCATGCGATGTCCCATCTCGGAGCATCACTGAATTGCAGCGTGAAGCACAGCGGGGGGTCTGTGACATCCTCCACAAAGGTCTTACTCCTTATTCTGTATGCCTAAAAAAAGGACATAGTGCAAGTAGTGTGTGTGTGTGTGTGTGTGTGTGTGTGTGTGTGTGTGTGTGTGTGTGTGTGTGTTTGTGTGTGTGTGTGTCAGTTCATGTGTGAACATAAAGGCTAAATGTGGTTCATATGTTGATCCTCACTGTTGGTTGCTCTTCATCCCCATAAAACATGATCTCTGGAGCTTGTGACCGTCCTCACACGTCCTCAGAATCCATCTCCACTTAAAACTGTCATTTAAATCATGACATAAAGACGATGTGGAACAGCAGAGGCTTCCTGAGCATCTGGCATTACTCTCCAAAGAAACATTATGTGGAAACGACTCTTTTGGTTTCTGTGGCTTGCTTGCTGGCACACTTGCAGCTGCAAGTCCTTGTCAAAAATAGCTGCCTAATAACTGGTGCAGTACTTCACCAATGTGTTTGTTTACCCGCTGCATTGCTACGGGATCAGTGGGATCAAATGGCATGTGGTGAGAGTCAAAATTCCTGGGGAATCCTCAGGGAAACCCCACATAGAGTTACTACAAGGCATGGAAATATTTTGAATGAGAATATTGTACAAGACACACCAAAACCTGATTGTTGTCACATTTCTCCATCTCTCCTCTTTTCCAATGCCAGTTCCTGGTTGGTTGCTGAAATGGAGCAGCTTCCCCAGCATCACAGAACTGTCATTATTATGATTTTTTTCCTAATTTGGTTAGTGGTGCCTGAAAACAGGGTGGTGTCCCTTAATTAATTAAAATTATATAATTGGAGCCTTCAGTTATGTTCTATTCATTCAGTTTGTGCTACTTGTGTTTCCAACAATACTCTAAACAAAATTATTTTACTGTGATGATTGCCAAATAGACATTATTTATATATATTATTTTTACATAGTAGTATATGTAGTCATTACTGCACATTGTGTACTTAACAAAGCCCCACGTTACATTTCAGCTTACACTTTTAGTATTTACAGTCAGCAGTCTTAGGACTTGCGATGTACTTACTGTACAGTAAACTTGTGTACGTACTTACAGTGGGCTGTGTACAAGGGCTGTGTTTATACTGGTCTCCTGCACAGAAGTGAAACAGTAAAATTGTTTTCCAGGGCAATGATCTGCAGCATTGGAGACATAAATATAAATGAAATGTTAATAAAACCAAATTATTATTAATTATTATTATTATTATTATTATTAATTATCAATAAGTTTTTTTAAACATTTTTAAACTTAATAAATTTGCCTACCATTTATGTCCTATTACCATACACCTACACATAATACACAAATGTGTATCAATGCTTCAATCATCTTTAATAAATGGAAATATGGTGATTATTGGTTTGGACTTTGCATACAGTAACTTCAATTTCAATTTAATTCACTTTACTGTAGTTTTATTTCATATATAAAATAATATTCACATTATGTCAAGGCACTTTGCAAGACTTCGCACAACCAAAACCCCAAAATTACCACATAAAGCAAGCTTTATTAACCTATCATTAAATTAAAATATACTTTACAGTATATACTCACATACAAATGTAGTCATATACACACTACCAGTCAGATGTTCACAGACACAGCTTCTCATTTTATTGGTGTATTTATTTTATTTCAAGACAAAAAGACAAAATTAGTCACGTATTGAATAGTCCCATGGTGGCAGGTTATTTGATAGAATAAATAGATGGAAAAGAAAAAGAATGAATAAAAGAAGCTGAATCATGGTAACATTTCTTTGAGTAATCTACTTGCGGTTGGGTCTAAGAGACAAGTATGTATAGTAGATGATTTGGATGAGTACTGTACTGTTTGACTATACTGTAATTACTGACGTTAACTCTATATGATCTATGACATGTTGGAGCTGAACAGCCATAGCAGAAGTTAAGATAAGTTTAGTAAGCAAGTTTAATTACAATTAAAAAAGGTACTTACAGTAAGTGTTACCCTTAGAGCAGTTGCTACCAGATAGATACCAGATGATACTGAGTTACAGCAATCAAATGCTTCTTATTAAACTGACCGTTTTTTTGCATGTCTCCACTGGTAGTTTTTTCTAATTAACTTTAATAATGATCTCTGACCCTTTCAGGTTAGAGGGTTAACCCTAAATAAAAGATGAGTAATTATATTTTCCATAATGATGCTTCTTGTACATCATCTAATTATTTTTTAAGAGAATATGCCTTATTTATGATCAAAAAAAACATTTTATTATTCAACTTATTCAATTGAAAAACATCCCAAATTTACCAGGTGCATAATTAATTTCAGGCTCGACTGCACATCTTCATCTGATCTGCATCTGCAATAGGGTTATACTGTAAAAGCCTCAGAATAAGTAGTACTTTTTGCAGTAAGTCTTGCAAGTCTTAATCTATGTATAGCTTTTTTTTTCAATATGCATTATTTAGTTTCCTGGCTGGACAGAGGACCATGTTCAGCCAGAGTCTGATTAGTATTAGGTGCTCCAGAGAACACTACTGGAGATCCTTCTTACTGGTCATCATCAGTCTGTACAATTCCTCTCTGTAAAAGTTAACCCTTGTCTGTGTAGTACATACATACTGTAGGTGTATGTCTGCAGCAGTCTATAGGAGTTGAATGTAAATACAGTGCATAAAAAATCATTTGATGTGAATGTCTATGTATGTGTATATGTGTTATATGTGGGTATATTTTTTATACATATGTATGTATTTTATATACATAATATTTCTGTCCTGATAATACTGTTTTGCTATTTTCAATCTTCCCTGATTGAATGTGAGATGCTGTCTTTTTAGAATTAGATTTGACTACAGTACACAGCTGCCCAGGATGTAAGACACAAAAATGTTTTTTTCTCTTAGGTGTGGCTACATGTTTTGTCCTTAAGATTACATCCCTTTGTAATTCAGACGTGTGTCATGGCAACATTTTAAAAATATTCCCCAAATCGGTATAATTGCTGGGGGAGAAACAAACCCTGTGTCTGTATTGATATGGTTCGTCTACGAATTAGTGTTGTGAATATTTTGTTCTGTGCTCTTTTAAGTTGTTCCTTTTTGGAAGTTCAATTGTTTGAAATGATCTGTCCCTTGTACCTGAACCTCTTGACCTCCCCAGTGTGCTTGCCTTTGAGGTGGTCAGGCATATACTGTATGTCAAGTCTAATTCAACCTTAAGTTACATGATATTAATGTAAAGCTAGAAAACATCCCAGTCATGCTTACTCAGGCCAATTTGAAAAAATGTTGTGTTTGGACCTTAATATAATGTATCTGCTTCTGTTACATAATAAAGGCAACGTCTGTTATGTGAAATATGTAATTTTACTCGGTTTTATTTCAGCTTTATTGAGCTGGGGATTTTGCCTTTGAAAGTCCATGAAACCTGCTACAGGTCAGCTCAGGTAAGGGCACTTTGTCTCCATTCAGAAAGGTGATAAAGGCCACCATGTAAAAGGAGAAAGGGTATCTGATGCGGAGCAGCCACCGTGGCTGAAGTCAAGCACTTTTGAAAAGGCTGCATCTCTACACTCTTGGCTGCAGCGTGAGAGAAACTCCTGCATCCTGACAGGAAGAGATGGCTTTTAAATAGACTCCAGATTAGAGCATCATATAGCCTACTGTATAGCCACCTGGAGATACACTTCTTTTTTTCCTTGTTTGTCTCATTTTCAGTCGCTTACAATCCCTTTTCCAAGCCATGCGGGGCCCCTCCATTTAAATGCTTGTGAGTTATTTAAAACTTTTGTATATGCAGGTTTACCACATTTGACTCCTTCAATATGCCTGTAAATTAATTATTATAGCTGATTATTTATAACTTTTCACCTGTCACAAAACTGAGCAAGCATTGATTTGGATTGTACATGAGGAATGAAGTACGGGGTTAATTATGTTCAAAAAGCCTCACAAATGTTTTTCTGTTTGTGTCAAAGATGTACACAATATATTGAATTGAATTACCTAAGGAGTGATAGTATGAAAGACAGGATCACTTCATGTACATATTTCATGTACTGTATGTGTAATATTTTAAAGCATACACATCAAAAAATCTCAACAGTATAAAAATAAGGGATAAAGTGCTCCACATTCTGATGATACTATAGTTTGCGAAGACTAAAAAACATGTTTTAGCCAAGAAATTTAGTCGACATTTAAGAAAAAGGTTTAAATAAATGTAAAGTAAATGGTTAAAAAACGGAACTTTGAATAAATACAATAAATGTCCATGGAAATGACAGCAAAAAAACTAAATAGCAACAGTATGTTAAACATTTAAATGTTGATTTCATAGCAAAATACAGGTTAACTGTTTATACTAGTATTATTTGTCATTGACCTTATTTATGATCTTGTAAGTTTAGGTTAGCATACAGTAATGTATTGTAAAATGAAAATGCATAAATTTCTTCTAAGCACTCATGCCTTCTAGGTAACGATCATGAGCGATCATTCTTTTAAATATTTCAGTGTGTACTGTATTTGACTAACTGTTGTGGTTTTAATATGTAATTGTGTAAGAATGTGTTCTTCTTGGTAGATTTTGTTCATTCCCAGCAGACATTTCAACGTTAAATCATAGTTGAATCAATGTCATATTATGGTAGAATGACAATTGGACTATGTGTTAATTTTGAAAGGTGAATCAACGTTGATGGAGCAACATTGATTCAATGTTGATCAAGCATTGATCAAACGTTGTTTTAATGTGACATCAACGTCACAAAAGCAACTGACAATCTTTCAACGTTAAGTTAAAAGTATTTTGTTAACCTTTTTACAACCATCAGCATTCTGTCAGACTTGGGCAGGCGTCGGACCCACATGCACAGCACAGACGCAGGGAGAGGATTAATACAGGCTTTATTTAGGTACGCAGAGTCAGACGGTCCAGGTCATACACGGAAAGCTCGGTAGGGATGCACAGAAGGGAGCAGGCAATCTCAGGTCTAGTATACAGGCAGGGTTCGATACACAAGAGATCACGGCGACGGTACAAACAAGGGCTAGGCAAAAACTCACGGTCAGTTGTTCAGTCAAGGTTCTTTTCCAGGCAAAGGTAGCAGACTAGGTTCAGGCAGGATACGGTAGTCAAGGGAAATCAGAATCAAACACGAGAGACAGGATACTAAGTGCTGGGTAGAAGTACGAAACTAAACAATCTGGCAAGGAACTATGGGAACTGGTGGTGGCTAAATACACGGGTGCTGATTACTAACTGGTAACAGGTGTGCTGAGTGAACCGGGACAGAACTGAGGAACAGGAAGTACTACAAAATAAAACAGGACATGACACAGGACGTGACAGTACCCCCCCCTATGGCGCCTTCCACGGCGCCCACGGAAGCCCCCCCAAACCAGGGCGGGTGGAGGGTGGTCCCAGGAGGAGGGACCGAACCCCTACCCCTCAAGGCACACGAGCAGGGTGGGTGGAGGGAGGACCGGAGGAGGGTCAAAACAAGAGTCCACAAGACAGAAACCAAGACCACGACCAGGAAAAGACACAGAGTCCAGGGATTCCCTCACGGAGGGTGGAGACGTGGTGAGATCCTGCTCAGCCGCCGCTGAGGCAGGGTGGCACCTTTAGTGCCCTTGAGCTGGGCCAACATCCCCAGGGACCACCCCGAATGGCGATGTCCTCCAGGCGGACGCTGATCCGGGGGGCTGAGGAGTCGAGGTGGACGTCGCCGCAGGAGGCAGAGCCATCCTAACAGCCGGATGCGCCGAGGGCGAGGCCACCAGTCCGGCAGCCGAGACAGAGACAAGGCAGGAACCAGAGACGAAGACAGACGCGGAGAAGCGGCCGGAGCCGGGCCGCCAGGAACCGATGCAGATGCGGCCGGAGCCGAGCCGCCAGGAACAGATGCAGGTGCGGCCGGAGCCGAGCCGCCAGGAACAGATGCAGGTGCGGCCGGAGCCGAGCCGCCAGGAACAAATGCAGGTGCGGCCGGACCCGAGCCGCCAGGAACAGATGCAGGTGCGGCCGGAGCCGAGCCGCCAGGAACAGATGCAGGTGCGGCCGGATCCAAGCCGCCAGGAACAGAGGCAGGTGCGGCCGGAACCGAGCCGCCAGGAACAGATGCAGGAGCGGCCTCCTCCTGGAGGTCGGCGGGAACTACGACGGGTGCGACCTCCTCCTGGAGGTCGGCGGGAACCGCGGCAGCAACTCCAGCTGGCGCAACCTCCTCCTGGAGGTCCGCAGGAGCTGCCGCAGGCGCGACCTCCTCCTGGAGGTCCGCAGGAGCTGCAGCAGGCGCGACCTCCTCCTGGAGGTCCGCAGGAGCTGCAGCAGGCGCGACCTCCTCCTGGAGGTCCGCAGGAGCTGCAGCAGGTGCGACCTCCTCCTGGAGGTCCGCGGGACCTCCTCCTGGAGCGGACCTCCTCCTGGAGGGGGGCGGGAACGGCCGCTACAGGGCCGACAGGGACGGGGACTGGAACGACCTCTACATGGCCGACAGGAACGGGAACTGGAACGGCCGCTACTTGGCCGACAAGAACAGGGACTGGAGCGGCCGCTACTTGGCCGACAAGAACAGGGACTGGAGCGGCCTCTACTTGGCCGACAGGAACAGGAACTGGAGCGGCCTCTACTTGGCCGACAGGAACAGGAACTGGAGCGGCCTCTACTTGGCCGACAGGAACAGGAACTGGAACGGCCTCTACTTGGCCGACAGGAACAGGAACTGGAACGGCTTCTACTTGGCCGACAGGAACAGGAGCGGCCTCTACTTGGCCGACAGGAACAGGAACTGGAACGGCCTCTACTTGGCCGACAGGAACAAGAACTGGAACGGCCTCTACTTGGCCGACAGGAACAGGGACTGGAACGGCCGCTACGGGAACGGCCGCAACATGGCCGACAAGAACGGCCGCAACATGGCCGACAGGAACAGGGACAGCCTCAACATGGCCGACAGGAACAGGAACGGCCTCAACATGGCCGACAGGAACAGGAACGGCCTCAACATGGCCCACAGGGACAGGAACGGCTCAACATGGCCGACAAGGACAGGAACGGCGTCCTTACTGGAGCCGACAAGGACAGGAACGGCGTCCTTACTGGAGCCGACAGGGACTAGAACGGCGCCCTTACTGGAGCCGACAGGGACTAGAACGGCATCCTTACTGGAGCCGACAGGGACTAGAACGGCGTCCTTAATGGAGCCGACAGGGACTAGAACGGCGTCCTTACTGGAGCCGACTAGGACAGGGACGACCCCTAACGGGCCGACAGGAACTGGGACGGCGTCCTCTCCGGAGCCGGCATGACTGCTTGCAGCTGCCGAGCTCGACGGAGTAGACGTCGGGCCTGATTGGGTGTGACTAACATTCGTCAGACGGACGGTGCCCTCTGGCTGGGACAAGGACTGAGTGTGACTGGACATGACTGGGACAGGAACGTGACTCGACTGGACTGGGGCATGAACGTGACTCGGCTGGACCTGAACGTGACCGGACGGGGCTGGAACCTGGACTAGACTCGACTGGGCTGGAACCTGGACTAGACTCGATTGGGCTGGAACCTGGACTAGACTCGACTGGAACGGGACCGGGACCTGAACTGGGTTCGACTGGAACGGGACCTGGGCTGGGCTCGACTGGACTGGGGCCTGGGCTGGGCTCGACTGGACTGGAACCTGAACGGGGCTCGACTGGACTGGGACCTGGACTGGGCTCGACTGGACTGGGGCTGGAACCTGAGTGTGGCAGGGCTGCACTGGAACCTGAGCGTGGCAGGGCTGCACTGGAACCTGAGCGTGACAGGGCTGCACTGGAACCTGAGCGGAACGCGGCTGGACTGGAGACTGAAAAGCGCGCGGCTGGGCTGGAGACTGAACAGCGCGCGGCTGGGCTGGAGACTGAACAGCGCGCGGCTGGGCTGGAGACTGAACAGCGCGCGGCTGGGCTGGAGACTGAACAGCGCGCGGCTGGGCTGGAGACGGGGGACCGCATGAGTGCAGGAAGTCCTCCCAGCGGAGCAAACATGGAGCTGGGCAGGTTGGTGCAGACACGACGGTCCGATGGGGCTGGGAGGAGGAAACCGAAACCATCGGCGGTGCGACCGGGGCTGGCGTAATCCGAGCGGATGGCGTGGGGGCTGGTGTGGTGCCGAGCGCGCTGCTTAACTCTCCGAGTCGTGCACACAATCGCTCATAGAGGCGACGAACACTGGGGCGCTCTAACACGGTGCCTCGTCCTCCAGAGTCCATACCGCCACCTCCACGGCGCTGCGCTGGGTTTCCGGGTTGGACGCCCTTCGGTAATCCTTTGCGAGGATTTTAAAATAAGTGCGTAGGTCGCTGGGTAGCTCGGCGCATGTAAACTCCATATTCTCACTGCAGGTGAATGAGACTCGCCGCAAAAAACAGGAAATAAAAACAGTCACTGACCTGAACGGCGGCTGAGTGCTGGCTGGGTCCAAGTTTGGCCAGATTGTTCTGTCAGACTTGGGCAGGCGTCGGACCCACATGCACAGCACAGAGGCAGGGAGAGGATTAATACAGGCTTTATTTAGGTACGCAGAGTCAGACGGTCCAGGTCATACACGGAAAGCTCGGTAGGGATGCACAGAAGGGAGCAGGCAATCTCAGGTCCAGTATACAGGCAGGGTTCGATACACAAGAGATCACGGCGACGGTACAAACAAGGGCTAGGCAAAAACTCACGGTCAGTTGTTCAGTCAAGGTTCTTTTTCAGGCAAAGGTAGCAGACTAGGTTTAGGCAGGATACGGTAGTCAAGGGAAATCAATCAACGAGAGACAGGATACTAAGTGCTGGGTAGAAGTAGTGGCTAAATACACGGGTGCGGATTACTAACTGGTAACAGGTGTGCTGAGTGAACCGGGACAGAACTGAGGAACAGGAAGTACTACAAAATAAAACAGGACATGACACGGGACGTGACACATTCAACCTTGTTTCAATGTTGCATCAACGTCACAACAATAACTGACATTATTTTAGTTATAGTTAACGTTGAAGATCTGTTGAAGGTCAGTTGTGCGCCTGCTGGGCTATGGGTGAATGTTTGTACAGTGAGGTACCATAAGACTAATGTGTGCGGGAGTGAACCACGTACTGGTGGACCTGCAATCTGTAATAAAGCTCAATTTTGCAATTTTTTTAAAATACTGTATTTTCATAATATTGTATTTTCGGAATTTATTGCAAACTAAAACTTTTATATACTGTAATACATAGCATAATTTCCCTACTTTACCTACAAGTACTGTACTGACAGACTCCAAGTTGTGTGTCTTCAATGGGCAGTTACTGATTCAACCATAATGTCTGTGTCTAGTTACTGGTCCAACCGTCCTGCCAATGCTTAGTTTGGACGAACTAAACAACCATTACACAAGAGGTTGGCCCAGCACATAAGGAACAATATATACATTTCCGTATTTACACTATCTTACTATTTAAGACAAAGGTCACGTGTTTTAAGATAACCATGTTCACATTTTAGACAGACAAGTGCGGTATAAAAGGGGAGTCAGAGGAAATATACACTTCCTCCCTCAACAGAGGTGGAGGCCTCAGATACTTGTCTCCCATTTATCATGCTGCTCTTTCATCTGTTCCCACAAAGACCAAGACCACTTCAAGACAAAACAATTCCTTACAGGTGTGTAGTGAAACTGAGGTTAGATTCAAGATTAAAGATACAAAAAACTCCATTAATCCCAAGGGAAATCATTTTGTACACTTTGATCACTGTCACAGATGGAGGTAGACACAGATGTGTAGTCTCCAGCCATCAACTGAAGAAGCTTTAAAATAATCTGCCAGGATTTTATAATACATTATAGCAAAGAAACACCATAAGTTATTATAACTAAACTTATAACTAATGATCTTCCTTTTAGACATTCTGATGCATTTGTATGACTGTAGGTTAGACATTTTTGCACACTGAGTATTTAGACTGAGTAGTAAAATTTCACAAAAAAAAAGCAGATAGCTTTTGGCAAGGTCTCAAGAGCAACTGGTGCTTGTACTGTATGCATGATAGGAGGCTGGATGCTGAGTGGATGATAGCAGATGATCTGGTGAAGGGACCGTGGAAGAGAGGGGATTATGTGCTCTGAGAGGAAGACACAGGTGAAAGTAATTACACTAATCAGTGAAGTTGCAGGATGCTGGGAGGGAAACAGGAAGTACAGTAATTATGGCATCTTTAACAAATTGAAATTATGTCCTGCATTTGTTTAGCTCCATGACATTATAAATACTTTACAATTTCAAACCCTTTTTCCTTACTAACAAATCCTTTAATAATAAAGTTCATATTATTATGAAGACCAAATAGATCCAAATCTTAGCACTACTACCGTTAGCAATGTATGCTAGCGCACCTCGACACTCCAACTTCAAAACAACTACAACTCGTAACTGTACTCAAATTTCATAGCACAAGCTAAAACAATAAAAGGTCAAATACTGTACAGTATATTACTTAGTGCTCATTCTACCATTATGTCCTGGGTGTTTTTTCTTTTTGGTATTCTAAAGTAAGTTTCCAGCGTTTCTCTATCCATATGTAGCCCAAAACTGATTACCTCTAACACATATATGTTTCCCGTCAGCAGTAGAATTCGCAACTTCATCCAAGACAAATGGGCAGGAATGAAATTCATAGCAGCACTGCAGAATAGGCTTGTGTAATACAGTAGGTGAACTAGCCTAGGGTGCCACTTGTTGGGGGGGAGCCGCTTCAAGCCTTCAGAAAAAAACATTGCCCGATCTCGCCCAGCGCACTGGAATGGCTGTCCTTCCAAGCCTTAAGAAAAAATGACTTAAAACATGCGCTGGGGGGCACCAACTCACGATCACGCGCAAGAGGGAGGGAGGTGAGTGGAGGGCGCAAAAACATGATCTCCCCTAGGGTGCCAAGTTGGCCAGGGCCGGCGCTGAAGCACTGGGATATTCAGTTGTTTGCATTGGCAAGCGGTGCAGACCACCAGCCGCCTCCTGCACACAGCTCCTCTACGCTGCCCCACTGTTGCCTGCCATGTAGTGATATGTTGTTTGTGAACGTTTCGTTAATCATTCTCATTCTTCGTTCACAGCTCAGGCTCTGTGGCGAGCAACATACGAGATTCGTTCATTTGGATCCTTACGGATTGTTCGTTCATTCAATTGTCACGTGGCTGCTACCAAGTGACTTGTGCTGTCACTTTTGATAACTGCGACCACTGTAGCCCACAGATTTATACAGATTCAGAAAGATTTGTTCACTTTACTGTTCGAGAGATAAAGAGCTGAGTCAGTTAACATAATCAAATTTCCCATTTGCTGTAGTCTGGCTCATACAAACAACCACCAATATAAGTTTGTGCTAACACACTGTAGAACTCTGTCTTCAAAATAAATTACAGCAGGACCTTCAGCCATTAAATATTAGTGTTGCTGTTGTATGTGTGTTATATGGATAAACAATAGGAAAAAAACAGGTAAAGCCTCGGCAGGCTGGCCCCACCTCCCTCTTATCTGCACAGTAGCTGGGGCAGGTACAGCGAAAACCAAGAAGCACTAATGTTAGCCTTTGAGTCCGTGGAAATTCACCACTACTGACATTTAAAGACTGGTCTGAGCTAAATGACTAAAAGATGCAAATAAGAAGTGAGCAGAACTATCAGTGAAATTGTATTACCATTAGGCCATTTTCTTGTTACACATACAGTACGTACAGTATTCAGTCCAACTTTTTAAAAGGAATGATTATTGTTCTATGTAAATTGTGACGTTGCTCTATCTTACATTTAAAAACATCAATTCTATCATATCTTCACACATTGTTTATATCCATGTCACATGGTACCTGATGGCCTACATCCAAGGTCCATGCAACTGCCATCTAGCTTCCTTCCTCCTGTTTCTCAGTAGCTGAGTCCCATGCAAATTGAGCTGAAATGGCCAAAGCCTACATTGCACACCACCGGCCTGCCAACCCCCAGGTCGTTCTCTCAATCAGGGGATTGAACAAGGGACATACACCATGCTGTGCTGGAGTAAGATCCCCAAGGGCGCTGTCACTCTGCACCCCCCACCCCCTGCCAATTCCTTTAATCCAACACCCCCCATATTCAGGGTGGCTTGGGGTTTTCCCGAGACGGACACATTATCCTCCAGTGAGACATTTTATATCTTTTGCTGTAATTTATGAAAATCTCTCTTCGAACAAGGTATTTCACACACAAGACATTCAACCTGCTGCGTAGTTCATGAAGGTTACATTACAATTAAGCCTGTTTAGTATAGCAAAATCAGAAACAGTCTAAACAGTCTGTAGTTATCAAAAAACATACATATTCTTAGCAAATCATGGGAAAAAAAACTGATTCTTCTTTGTGCTTTTCACTGCTACAAATTGTATACACTGGAAATAGTATCAAGTGACATTTGTTTAAAAGTAACAGAAAAGGGTTGCTTGATAAATCAAAACACAGCATCAAAGCAACAGATGAATATACAGTACTTTCACATTTTAGATTTATTCCATCCATTCTTTATCTTTTTCTTCAGTGTTGCAGGATTGCTGGAGCTCTTCCCAGCTGTCATTGGACAAACAGGAGGCTACATTCATAGACCCTAACCCTTATCACATTAAGTGTGTCAAACACAAAAGCAATTTCTATCAACTATTACAGTTGATAAAAATTTGTAGGAATACCTAATACAGACAAATGCAATAGTCAAACATTACACCTCTGTTTTTCTGTTTTTCGACATTGAAGAAATTGACCAGATGTTAGTTGTTTTTTTTTCAAAAAAGCATCATTTTTGCACACAAGACAACTATTGTGTTTGTTCTTATTTAATGTCGTAGCATGTGTAGTGTATGTAGTATTTTTTTCCTCAGTTATATATATATATATATATATATATATATATATATATATATATATATATATATATATATATATATATATATATATATATTATATATATATATATATATATATATATAGAGAGAGAGAGAGAGAGAGAGAGAGAGAGAGAGAGAGATTGATAAAGATTGTTTTAGCAATTAGGAAAACTGTAATACTCACTGTTAGTGGCACTACCACTAACAGGCTTGAGGCTCGCCTTTGTCTCGATGGCAGGTGCTTCTAATCCTTCTGTCAGAAGGCCTGGACAAAGATGTTTGGACAAGCCTGTGCTTAGAAGCTCCTGTTTTACGTAAAGAAACCCCCCTTACTCCCACCACAACAGACACATATTGACCCACCCCCAGCCCAAGACATATGATATGATCCATACTGCACAGCAAACACATGCCTGATTATTCTACATGTGAAAGAGTGAATAAATCCACCCCAGAGAACTCGTAAGCTTTATTCATGGCTGATGCGTTTGTATATTCTTTAGGAAAGGAGGGTAAAGCTGTTACCACAAACAATACAATTGCATACCATTTGCATGAAAATCAGAGCTGCTGTCATTTTGTAGATTGGACTGTGGAATCACAATGTTTTTTCATGTTTACACTTTTGGTCCGTCTTGACCTTACTTCAGAATACAACGTTCCCTGCCCAGCAGCGTTTTTGTGTTCTCTCACTCTTCTATTGACCATTGGCAACTTCATTGTGCAAGTGTCAGCTTGAGATGCAATGCACTAAAAGGCAGACTCATCATCGTTCACTACCTCCACATCCTCTCAAGTCTTGGCTGACTGAATATGGTCTTGTTGTCCCCAGTAATAATAATACCATTGATCTCCCCTAAGGCATCAGACCATGACCTCCAAAATGCCTGCTTTTGTCAGTCAGTAAAGTTGAAAATCACAACAAGCTCACCCCTTAATCTGCTGTTATTCGAACTGAACTGCTCCTAGAGGCCAGGAGGAGATGCTTCACTAAAAATCCTTGGCAAGTTTTTTTCAGCATTAACCTGGTTTCTGGCTGTCAATGGTGCTCTATTTTTGGACGGGAGAAAGGACCACTGCTTCATTTTGGATTCCTGGTGGCCCGGCTGCTCAGCCCGAGGTCTCCAATAACCCAATTTGACTTGACTTTGCCCGTTCAGGGAGAGCCATGTCCTGGGGCTACACACTGTTATAATTCAAGAGATACAATGAAGTCAAACAAAAATCTATCTATCCACACTGTCATACACATAGGCACAAATGATTGCACACCACAAATTTAATTATTTAAAGGGCTGCGCTGAGAGATTGAGGCTCAGATGATGGAGGTTTGTTTTATGACTTTCTTGTGGTTTATTTAATTGTTTAATCTATCTTGCCCAAACATTCCATTAGAATAATGACTTACGTCATGTGACAATCCTTGAGAGGGATATAAAGGTTGCTAAACCTACATCTTCTCCTCCATCCTATATTCTTACATACATCTTATATTTTAAACTTTTGCTAATGTGACGTGCAAGAACACCATGATAGTAAAACGAATAAAACATTCTGTAAAAATATAATGCACATTTTTCTAATTTTCACATCAAGCAGTAGTTTAGTGTGTTGTCCCACAGCTCTTTGACATGTTGCAGGAAATCAAATAAGTAGAGATTTTAGCCAAATCAGTGCAGCTTTATATATCAGTGCTTTACTTCATATATAATTACATTTCCCATTTGTCCTACAGTAGATAGTTTAATGATCTGTACTGAATTTGTCAACCCTGTTCCAGATGAAGCAAAACTGCAGCTTACAGAAAACAGGATGACCCATTTTAAGGCAACAGTGACTAAATGTAATAACAAAAATACTAAAATAAGTCCTTTAAAAACAGATAATTTGAACTTAAGTGTAATGTATCACCAACAGTAATGTGCAGTCATAAAATGGGTTGATACTTGGATCCTGCCCCTTAGTCTTTGTGTAGTCATTTCCGGTTTTAATTTCACACTTCCTGTTTTGTTCCTGTTCCGTTCTAGCCACTCTAGTTTTACTGTTCATCATGTGATTCAACAGCTGCAGTCAACCGGTCATTTAGCAATGTATTTAGACACTCACATGTGTCATTTGCCAGGTTGTCGTGGTTCCATGCCCTCATTACAACGTTCATTACCAGTAAGTCTCGCCCGTGTACCGAGCTGTGTTTCTTGCTTTGACCTTGCCTTGCCTGCTCCCTGGTGTTGGTATTTGGAGTCGGCCTTGTTGTGTTTTGACCCCTGCCTGCTTTTGACTGCCTTAGCCTGCTCCTTGTCTATACTGTTGCCACTACGTCTCTGTGTACCGACCTGAGCCTGACTTTACCTGATGAGAATAAAGTCTGAACTTTCTACTTAACCTGACATCCGATCTTGCTGTGCTTTTGGGTCCTGAGCTTTATGTGTCTGACAGGACAATTTGGTCAAAAATGGACCCAACCAGCTTCAGGGCAATCCGCTCCACCCTCGAAGCTCAAGGACAGCGGATCCTAAAACAGGAGAAAACATAAGCTGTGTTACAGGACTTGGCCTGCTTTGCAGCGTGGCAGCAAGCCATAATGACTGCGTTTGGTGAACAGCTGAAAGTGTGAGTGAGAACATTGCAAAGAGGAAACCGTTCCAGAGTGTTACCTTTAGAGTATTGAAGGCTGTAGGTTGGGCTTGCGAACTTCTATCACCGGTTCCTCTGGCACTTCAGTACTCTAGCTTCACTTCTCCATGCTCTTACCTCCCCCAGGTCCAAGTTTGAGTGAACTCCAGAAGCTGATGCCCCGTTCAGGCAGCTAAAGTGCAGATTCACCCCAGCTCCAGAATAGCGAATGCCTTGTCAGTTCATCATATCATCATCCTGCCCGCCTCCGGTCTAGTTGGAGCTGTTATCTGGTCGGTGTAAAACCGAGTCGAGGGGACGATCCGGGACCAACTTCCAGTTCTTGCCTGTCCAACTAATTGGCTATTTGTTCCTCCGGAGCTACAAGTGAGGTCATACATTAGACCCACACCTACTACTGCCTTTGTGGTAAGCCAATGCTTCTGGTGGAAAGATTATGTCAAGAGCTGTCAAGACCTACCTCCTGGGTTTCTTCGGCCTCTGCTTATCCTGCATCGCCCTTGGTCCCACATGGCGCTGGATCTCGTGAACAGACTTCCCCCTTCGGAAGGTAACATGGTCGTGTTGACTGTTATTAATCGTTTTACCTATCACCCATTTTCCCATGCCCAAAATACCTTTAACTACCTTTGACTGCCCAGGCGATGTTGAAGCATGTGTTTGTTGGATAGCGGTCCGCAATTCATCTCCCAGTTTTGGCAGGTGCTCTGGCCTCTCCTGTCCTTGAGCAATCCCACCACTCTGGTATGGGTGGAGTATGCGCACAACACCCTGCCCTGCTCCTCCGCTGGCCTGTCGTCATTTCAATGCGCCTACGGGTACCAACCCCTATTGTTCCTGTCTCTGGTAAAGGAATTTGTCGTTTCCTCAGCCCATGCAATACTCTAGCACTGCAGGAGGACCTGGTCACACGCCTGACGATTTATGTTACAAAGCCAGGATGGTCATAAGAACAAGGCGGACCGCCAAACTGAAGTCCAGCTCCAGATTATGTCATTGGCCAGCAGCTGTGGTTGTCCACCAAAGCGTCTTCCTTTCACCATTGAAAGAGGGGCTAACCCATGTCTGTCAGGCTCTCCTTGTCGAGATCCATGCACATCCACCCAACATTCCATGTTAGTCGTCTCAAGCCATTTCGCACAAGCATCCTGGTTGCTGACCTACTGTAAAAATGGACAGGGCCTCCAGTACCTAGTAGACTAGGAGGGGTACGGTCCTGAAGAGTGATCCTGGATTCCGGCCCGGGACGTGCTCAACCTCTCTCTCATCATGGAGTTTCATCGGGCCCACCCGGACCTTCCTGGGCCATCTGGAATTCACCCTAGATGGGGGGGGGGGGGGGGGGTTCTGTCACAGATCCTGACCCTTAGTCTTTGTGTAGTAATTTCTGGTTTTAACTTTACACTTCTTGTTTTGTTACTGTTCTGTCTAGCCACTCTAGTTTTACTATTCATCATTTGACTCAACAGCTGCAGTCAATCAAGCAGTCATTTAGTCACCAGTATTCACCCCTGTCATTTGCCAGATTGTCATGCTTCCATGCCCTCATTCCAGCATTCATTACCAGTAAGTCTTGGCCATCTACCGAACTGTGTTTCTTTCCTTTACCCTGCCTTGCCTGCTCTCTGGATTTGGTATTTGGACTATGCCTTGTTGTGTTTTGACCCCTGCCTGCTTTTTAACTGCCTTAGCCTGCTCCTTGTCTGTACTGTTGCCACTACGTCTCTGTGTACCAACCATAGCCTGTTCACCTGACTATGAGATTAAAGCCTTTTAACCTAACGTCCACTCTTGTGCTGTGCTTTTGGGTCCTGGGCTCTGTGTGTCTGACACTGTTTCTGTTTCACAGCAATATAATTTTTGCAGACAACAAACAGATAGTTTATACATCATGACTTTCTACAACCTGATTTTTTTTTATCAGGTACAATCACGTGAGGCAGGACAGTTCTCTGGCTCATCCTCCAGGGTAGAAAGATTTGCTCTATTCGCTTTCTTTCAATCTCTTGATGCTTTAAAAGAAACATTCTTTCTAGACACCTACATGTTTAAATATCTATACAAATAAAAGTGTATTACTTAGGACTGTACTTATTTCCTGTGTTAGTTTGTTTTCTTACATGTTCCATTACACTTCTGCTAGAAGGCTTGCAGAAGGCTGGCATTTTTTCTTATAAAACATCTGCCATTAAACAAGCAAAACTTTAGCATCTGCCAAAAATTGTAAGAATTTATTTTTGCTTAAAATGAATTTTTTATTCAATTTTCATTTACAGTTTACCCATTAACCCAGGTATTGTATTGCATTGTTGGTAAGTCTCAGACATGCTTTTGATATTAAAATACTGTAGTATGTGTATTGCTATAACTATAAAATTAGTCTTTAATGATAGTATACTGTAACTAATATTACTTTAATTGAATTTTCACTGTTGAGATCAGGTGTATGGGCATTACATTGTATATACTAACTATATAACAAGTGATTTGCATGTATGTCACCGCCAGTATTGATTAATATGTTGATTAATTGCCAGGCATCCCAGGAACCCGGTTTCAGTGTGTGTGTTTGTATTTGCTACGCGTGTATGAGCAGTTTGGGAGGATTTGGGCTGCAGCTCGCTGGGAACTTAATGCTTTACTGAAGGTCTGAGATGTGCTAGCTCAAAGCAGTAAGCCATTGTTTGACTTGGCACGGCTCAGGGCACCCCAGGGTCTGTGCCATGAAAGGCTTTCTGTTGATGCCCGAGTGCTTATTGTTGGAAAAATTGTCCCCCAAAAATTTGCATAGAAGAATCCAAAATGCATAATGTTCTGCAAATGACAGCTGCTTAGCTGAAACAAAGGAAGCAAAATGGCTTTTGGTTGGGCTGCACTTGTTATGGTAATGAACCCCCCTGCTTGCCTATGGGCAGCGCCATACAAATCATGGATTCTTTTTTTTATTATGTATTGTTTCCCTCTGCTTTCTTCATAGGTGACATGAAAATAGCCCTCTCTTCCAGTTTGTGTAATTCATCTTTTCTCATACAATAGCTATTATACACAATTTAGATTCTTATTTGTGAGCTCATTCCTTAAGTCCTGGCTCCTATAAAATGAAGAAAAAACAATGAAAGAGAGCTTACATTTTCTACTTTTTTTCTAACATTTTATTGGTAAAAGGTCCCAGTCAGCCTGTATATTTGATTTTGTGTGTCATATGTAAACATGATTTCCTAAAAAAGGAGATTTTGCCGCAGAGAAGAGGCCCCAGCTCCTCTCTCACTAGACCCTGCCATTGGTATTTAGTATGTTAATTTATTCTTTCTGCTAATTCAGGGTCGGGGCTGAGAAACAAAAAAGTGAACCCTAAAAGGATCAGATTTCAGTGGCCCTGCACAGAGCCTAATGATCAGGAGATTAATCATGGGACACGTGGCATCAGTACCGTGTGCTGCACAAACGGCATGCTGCCTCTCACTTGCAGTTCACATATCTTACATTACCAAACAAAATCTACGTAAGTAAAACAAAAAGAGATGACAGGAGTTGCAGGGCATGTTATGCAGTAAACATGCATGTAATTGATCATAATTATCATTTAAATATCATCATCATATCAGAAAGATTAATAAATATTTCTCACCTACCTACTGTAGGAGAGAAATTTTAATGTCATCTGAGTTGTTTTTTTTTTCCTTTTATTAGATTACTGGTCGACAGTGTAGTTATGTGTTTCATTCAAAGCCAGTAGAAAGACAAAGATTTATTGGAGGTGCACATGATAGATACAGTAATAGATAATATCTCCATATGCGTACTGTGCCTAGATGCAATAAACAGTTTACACACAATTAAATTCCATCTCCTCAACAGAACGTCCCACGGTTTTGTCACCTTATAAAGTTTATTGAAAAGCTTATTGTTAATTTACTCCTACTTACAAAAGCAGCATAAGATATTATGCAACACTTGTTTTAGGAGGGCCTAAATATTGTAAACATTTTTGAAAACTATAGCAGATTTCTGACACTGAGCTGCTTTACAAACACAATGGTCATTAAATGACACACATTAACAAAGCTCTAAAAGTCAAAAATTACCACTCACTCCGCACGGACTGACACATCCAAAAATAAGTGCTGCTGTAACTGCAAGTTAGCTGTGTGGAGTTGTAACTTCTTACCCCTAAAACTGACCTTTTAGTTTTACTTGTGGTGACCTCAAGAAAAGAGCCCAGACCTTGGCTTGGGAGATATCCTAATTTCCTGTGAGGAAATTAATGTCTATGCAAATTGGACGTTCAGGGAGGAACATTATTGTCAAGGACCAATTACTCGTTAGTCATAATTACTCATTATCTAAAAAGAAACATTCATTTACTTCATTTACTGTTTGTTCTTAGCTTGTTATAATGCAGAAAATAGGCTATTAACTTATTCATGACTGCTTTATTAAAAGTCTAATCGAGGTCTGGAATAGACATACAGTACAAGAAGGGACATTCTCTTTGTTTTAAAATGTGAAAAATAAAAATCTGCTGAAAGTGATAGTTAAAGCATAGAATCTAACATCTAAAATATAGACACCTTCAACTACCACACAACAAATCTTCATGCTCCTTCTGCACTTGACAGATGTTTACGTCAAGATTCCTAAACTTTAGATTTATGTGAAAACATGGATGGCTCAGTTTCTGCCACATTCACAATGTGTCTTTATGCCTCTTAGGCCTGTTGCTCAGCACTGAAAGAGATGGGCAGCGTTTGCCTCTTGCCCTTTGAAAATTGAGTTGCTATTGCACGCCCATCGGCTCATTGTCCACCAAACAGGGAGCCAGATGCTTGGTATTCTCAGCACAGAGTGGCTCTAAAGTTTGGTCTTCGCTGTGTGCATTAGGAACCCGGCCCACTGCCTTTCTAATTCTTTCCTTAGCCATTTCAACTCAATCTCACACCATGCCCACACTGCCTATCTGCTTCTTCATTAAAACCATTTGCCTTTTCCATTTGCCTGGCTTTTACCCCAGAGGATGTCTTGTTTTAGGTATTCTGAGATATGGGAGCTTCCGAGCAGCCTGAAAGGTCTCATCATCTACTTGTGACTCAAACTAATGTAAAAATCTATCATCCAGAGGTATCACTACTTGCCAATGTGATGGTTCAAACTTTATTTTATTTATTTGGTGCCACACCATTATCAAAGTTACCTGAGAGAAGTTTCACCTGGTGTCACATGAAATTCTCCCTTTCATATCAGCAGCTTTTTGTTTCACAGGTTTGATTGCAGAGTAGAGCGACAGTCTGACACAATGTGATTAGGAAAGTCACAGCTGAACATGATTTATTTCCCTGACATGACATTATGTACAAAGTATTTTCTATCTGATTACTATCTGATGTTTGTGTTTCCTTTGTCATCACTTTATGTGAAATCCATTTAGCTTTCTCTATGTTATATATGTATAAAATACGTTTCAAAATACTTCAGATATTATGCTGATCTGAGACTGTTTAAATGTGTTTCTCATCTTGTCAAGCAGGCCCTTCACCCTGTGTATACTGTACTCTTACTTTGAGGTTTTTTATTCACAAATTTATGATTGTCAGGAAGGTTAACGTGGTGAACCCACACGCACAGCTCCGACAAAGTAGGTACGTAAAAGGTTGATTTAATTTCACAAACACGTTCAAAATACAAGCGTTGGTTGGTACAACGGTTGGTAACAAGCAACAGTGCAGACAGGGAGAAGGCAGGCTGAAGTCAAAGGCAGGCAATAGTCAAGACAGGATTAATGGCATGGCAAGGTAACAAGACAAGAACACTGGATAGTGGTGAGGTCACGCAACAATATGGCAATGATTCAGGTGAATACTGGATCTAAGGTAGAGAGAGACTAATGACAAATAACTGCAGCTGGTGAAGTCACATGACTGGATGACAAGCACGGAGCATGGTGAGACTAGAAACGGAAGTGGTAACAAAATAAAACCGGAAGTAGCTGGAAAACAGTGCATGACTCTGGTATATTATATATATATATATATATATATATATATATATATATATATATATATATATGTTAATAAGCATCCAGTGTGGGTCCTTGGGCAAGACCTTTCAAGCTACTGCCTACCTCATAATGATGAGAGACAATGAACCACATGAGATACCGGCTCAGACGTCGCCCGGTCTAACAAGGTCTGTGTCAGGTGTTGGGGAACCAGAGCACCTTGGCGAGAAGTGGGCTACTGGAACAAGAAAGAAATGGCTAAGATGCGAGAACAGAGAACTGTTGGAATGCTACTACTCAAGTAACCCTAGTCAGAGGGGTTACATGAAAAGAATGTGCAGCGAATGGGAACGGAGAAACCCACATTCAAGGCTGACTGCGAAGCAACTAGTAGCTCAGTGTTCCAACATCCACAAACGGCAACTGCTATCGCAACTTGAGATTGACGAGGTACGACACAAATGCTACGGCATGGGGGAGCCAGGACGCCAGGTCAGAGGGGAGGTTTCACCATCTCCCCAACCGGAAATGGGTACGAAGCCCCAATGAGCACAGATACGCTGAGCGAGGCGGCGACTGACCTGAACAAGTCAGGTCTGAGATTGAGCAGGCAACCCCAAACCCCACTACAACGACTAAGTGAAGTACCATCAGAAAGTCTCATGGAAGATGTGAATGCAGCATTGAGAGAGATCCCTACCACAACAATCACAGAAACCAATGAGCTGATATACGCTTCAGCATCAGTGATCCTAGAGGTGCTTGGCTATAACAGCAATCATGGGAGCCATGAGAAACAATACCCACCATGGAAACGAAGGTTGGAGGCAAAAATCAAGGCAGCTCGGAGGGAAGTGAGCCAAATGACAGAGGCCCAGAGAGGTGCAATGAAAAGACCAATGCCTAAGAGGTACAGCCAGATGACCATACCTGAAGCACTCAAAACTGCCAAGCAAAGACTACAAGCCTTGGCGAGCCGCCTAAAGAGATACACCAGAGACAACAAAGCCAGACGAATAAACCGGCTGTTCGCAACACAACCTGCGAAAGTGCACTTTCAATGGCAGGGTAATAACAACAGAGCAGACCCACCAAGGCTGGAAACTGAACAGTATTGGAAGGGTATATGGGAGAGGGAGGCATCACACAACAGCGATGCACAGTGGCTGGTGGATCTGAGGGAAGACCACAGCAACCTCCCTGAACAGAACCCAGTGACTATCACAGTGGCAGACATCCAACAAAGAGTCTCAGGTATGAAAAACTGGACAGCACCCGGCCCTGACATTATCCACGCCTACTGGCTAAAGAAGCTCACTGCAACCCATGAGTGCCTGGCAGCACAAATGAACCAGCTGCTAAGGGATGGGACTCACCCTGAATGGCTAACCGAAGGGCGTACGATCCTGATAAGGAAGGATCCCTCAAAGGGTACAGTCCCATCCAACTACCGGCCAATAACCTGTCTCTCCACAACATGGAAGCTCATGTCAGGCATCATTGCAGCTAAGATAAGTGGGCACATGGGTCAATACATGAGCGAAGCATAGAAGGGCATTGGTAAGGATACCAGAGAAGCCAAACACCAACTCCTGGTAGACAGAACAGTCACCCAAGACTGCAGAATGTGACACACCAACCTGTGCACAGCCTGGATCAACTACAAGAAAGCCTATGACTCAATGCCACACACATGGATCACTGAATGCTTGGAGCTGTACAACATCAACAGAACTCTAAGGGCCTTCATTGCAAACTCGATGAGGTTGTGGAGCCCTTGAAGCCAATGGGAAGCCACTTGCCCAAGTATCCATCAAATGTGGCATATACCAAGGAGATGCACTGTCCCCACTGCTGTTCTGCATAGGTCTGAAATTCTTCAGCCAAATAATAAACAAGACTGGCTATGGATACCGACCCCGGAAAGGGCCACCGTAAGTCACCTCCTCTACATGGATGACATCAAGCTGTATGCCAAGAATGAGCGAGACATCGACTCACTGATCCACACCACCAGGATCTACAGCTCGGACATTGGGATATCATTCGGACTCGAGAAATGTGGGAGGATGGTGACAAAGAGAGGCAAGGTTATCCACACAGAAGGGGTCTCACTCCCAGAAGAAACAATAGCAGACATTGAGGACAACTACAAGTACCTTGGAATACCACAGGCGAATCGCAACTTTGAACAGGCAACAAGGAATGCAGCAACAGCCAAATACCTCCAACGAGTAAGGCAAGTCCTAAGAAGCCAGCTCAATGGCAAGAACAAATCCCAGGCAATAAACAGCTACGCCCTGCCAGTGATCAGATACCCTGCGAGAATAATAAGGTGGCCCAAGGAAGAGATACAGACCACAGATGTTAAGACACGGAAGCTCCTCACCATGCAGGGAGGGTTCCACCCCAAATCCAGCACCCTGAGACTGTACGCTAGCCGCAAGGAAGGAGGCAGAGGAATAGTGAGCGTGAGAGCCACTATCCAGGATGAAACATCCAAGATCCATAAGTACATCAAGGATAAGGCTCCGACAGATGACATGCTGAGTGAATGTCTCAGGCAGTGGAGAACAGAGGATAAGATGCTGGATGAGGGATCATCATGGGACGACAAGCCCTTGCACGGGATGTACCACCGGAACATAACTGAAGTGGCTGATCTCAACAAATCCTACCAATGGCTTGAAGGGGCTGGGCTGAAGGACAGCACAGAGGCACTCATCCTGGCTGCACAGGAGAAGGCCCTAAGCACCAGAGCCATAGACGCCCAGATCTACCACACCAGACCCAAGGTGTTTACTGTGCAAAGAGGCCCCTGAGATGGTCCAGCACATAACTGCAGGGTGTAAGATGCTGGCAGGGAAAACATACATGGATCGCCATAACCACTGCCCCCAGTGCGTCGATTCTTCTCTGAGCCCTTGGTATTTCTCTAGTTCCTTTTTCCTGATGTTGCCATCGCTTGGTATTGCCACATCCACCACTACGGCTTTCCTATGTTCTTTGTCCACCACCACAATGTCTGATTGGTTCGTCATTACCATTCTGTCTGTCTGAATCTGGAAGTCCCACAGGATCTTGGCTCCTTTGTTCTCCACCACCTTGGGAGGTGTTTCCCACTTTGACCTTGGGGTTTCCAGTCCATACTCTGCGCAGATGTTCCTGTATACTATGCCAGCATAACTGAGTCTAACAAATATTCACACATTGCTTTACATTTTCACGGTTATATTTTAACAGTGTGTTTGAATAAAGACATAGTTTCTAAGTCGCATTTTTATTTTAAATCAAAGCAGACAGTTGTTTCTTCATTTAGCCAAAACCCTCTTTTTTTCTTCATCTGCTGTTAGTGCAGGTTGTCCCTTACAAGAGTCTCTGTGACCATACGCAACTGGCCAATATTACCTAAGGGTAAGATGAATTATTGAATCAGTATCAGAGTTGCTGCCAGCCAGGCTAATGCACAGGCTAACGTTAGAACGTAAGCTACCTGACAGTCCAAAACACAAGCAGCAGCTCCTAAAGGTACTAAAACTTTACAGCGCAAGCTAAAGCAATAAATGGTGGAATATTTTACTTACTCAGTGCTCATTCCACCATTCTGTCCCAGCTGTTTTCTCTGGTTTGTCCTTAGTCTTCCTAAGCTAGTTTGGACTGCAGCCTTGTTTACAATCACACAACTAATGGTCCCTAACACACGTTACGGCAGCGGTGAATGTAATCCCAAACTTCACTCAAGACGGCACAGAGACACGATGCATCTGGTGGTCTGTTGCAGGATGCCTGCCTTTGGCTCTGCCTGACACCAGCTCTGGGCTCTCTTCTGCGGATACAACATAGGCTCTCCACAAATTTCGTGTTGAGAGCCAGACTCTGTCCCCCACCCTGTATAATGGGTCTGGAGACCGTCTCCGGTTAGCCTGACGGGCAACCGGTTCCTGGCCCTGGAGGAGGTTTGATCTAACTCGCCTTTCGGTATTGCAGCAGTGTCTGATGAGGGCCACAATGGACGGGTCAACACACTGCACCTGCTGAGAGGGGAACGGAGAGGGTTGATAACTGTACACCGCTTCGATTAGTGAGCACCCCAGAGTGAAGGACGGGAGGGTGTCGTGGACATACTCCACCCGGGGGTGTGGCAGCTCCCCTGGCCATACAGCAGTTTCGACATCTTGGTTTTTGCGTTCTGTCTGACCGTTTGTCTGGGGGTGAAAACCCGTAAACAGACTGACTGTCGTTTCCTATGGCAGCGCAGGAATCGTCCTAAACAGACACAACTAACTGTGGGTCCCGTTCGAACAGAATATCCTCCGGAATGCCATGGAGGTTAAAAATTGAGTTAAAAAGAACCCCTGCCATTTCTCTGGCAGAGGGCAGCTTAGGCAGCGGAACAATATGGATCAACTTTGAGAATCTGCAGGTGCTCAGTGAGGGGTCTTCTTCCTGGCACACACTCTGCAGGCTGTGACATACCTGCGGACGTCGCTCCGCACCGAGGGACACCAAAAGCGTTGAGACACCAAGGATAGGGTCAGAGAAATTCCTGGATGACAGCCACCGAAGCACCTGCGGGTGCAGAGCACATAGACAGTGAGCGAGGCAGCCCTCTGGCAAAAAACAATGCCCACCGTGATTGTCTGTCTTTTCGTAGTTTTAACACTTTCCAGGTTTCGATGGTCAGTCCACACTACTTGCTGTTCCGCCCCCTCCAGCCAGTGTCGCCACTCTTCCAGGTCCAGTTTGACTGCCAGCAACTCCCAATTACCGACATCATAATTTAGTAAAAGGCGCACAGATGGAACCTACCGTCCTTCTTCAACCTTGGAGACAAAATAGCTTCCACACCGGTGCTGAATGCATCTGTTTCCACAATAAACTGCTGCTGTGGCTCAGACAGACGCAGAACAGGGAGTGTAGTTAAACGGGTCTTTAGAAGCTTGTAGGTCGCACCTGACTCCGGTGACCAAACAGATAGAACCTTGGTAGGGGTGAGCTGCCATGCAAACCCTAGGAAACGCTGTAACTGCTTCAGATCTTTGGGTTCCAACCAGTCCTCCAACACTGACAACTTAGCTGAGTTAGCTGAGCCTAAGTAACACGGCCCGCACTGACCGTCATAATCTGGGTTATTTTTTGGTAATTTCCTATTTTATTTTGTAATATATCCGGTTTCTGTCACAACATGTTTAGTTTGCATTTACTGTAACTTCTGTTCGCATTATCCTCCAGTTGTCATCTATCTGTAATTAGTATCAGTATTTGACCACATGTTCAACGAGTTCTTGCATGTCACGAGAAAAAATCTAAATGTCATCTACACAAAAACAAAATCAAAATCCCGCAGGACATCAGTAACTAGAGCCTGAAAAAGTGCCGGCACATTAGTTAGACCAAACAGCATCACCAAATACTCAAAATGTCCTTTGGGGGTTTTGAAAGACGTTTTTCATTCGTCCCCCTCTCTCACCCTTGCCAAATGGTAAGCATTACACAGGTCCAACTTAGTAAACACTGTAGCGCCCTATAATAGCTCAAAAGCTGTAGAGATTAGTGGCAGCGAGTACCTGTTTCTGACGGTGATGCTATTGATACCCCAGTAGTCAATACAGGGCCTCAATCCACCGCAAGGAGCAGGTGTTCCCTGGTACAAATTCTAACAATCTATTAAGTAGGACTATCTGTGTATCCACCTGACTTCTGCACAACAAAACTGATGTTCCCAACCCCATTTATAAGGCAAGTAACCTGACAGGGCACACCTGTGAAGTGACAACCATTTCAGGTGACGGCCTCTTGAAACTCATCAGGAGTGTGCAAAGCAGTAATTAAGGCAAAATGTGACTTTGAAGAACCTAGAAAATTACATATTTTTAGTTGTTTCACATGTTTTTTTCATGTATTATGTACCTGTAACATTCCACATGTATTAATTGATAGTTTTGATGCCCTCAGTGTAAATCTACAGTTTTTATAGTCATAGAAAGGAAAAAAGAAAACTCTTGAATAATTTGAATGTTTTTCCAAACTTTTATTCTGTACTGTATATACATATATACATATTGTGGTAGGTGAAATAGCACCCACCTCTCCCACCGGAGTCATGACAGACAGGAGAGAGTGTGGTGTGGATGGAGGGGTGTGGTTACACATGGCCGACGAACTGCCTATTGGAGGACGGAGTGGCGGACCATTGAACAAAGCGACGGACGACATTATCGCGATTGGCCGGAGTAACGTCAACACGCGCTGAAAGGGGCCTAATGCTGGACAGGAACCCACTTTGAGAGACGACAGCCTGTGATTTTGCCAGTGTTTTCAGTGATCTGCTTTTGCTACGATTGCGTTTCTTTTCAGGCCTTGTGTCAGTGATTGGTTTTCACCACACTGTAGGAGTGAGCTGCCTTTTTGTTTGGATCTGTTTTCTCCTGTTTATTGCGTAGGGAGTTAGGATTAGCAGATGTCTTTTTATTTGCCATTTTGTTCCGTTTTTTTTTTTGTGACAGGGCTTAGGTAGTGTTGGGAACTGTAGACACCATTTTGTTTGTTATTTTGGCCTTGGCTCACCCTGAATACATTTGTGGTTGATTTCTCGTCAATTTGTCACTCACGGGTAATTGGTTTGTGTGTGAATAAATAGTGCATGGGAAATTGCTTGCATTTCTTTTGGTTTGGGCGGGGGGTGTTATGTGTTTTATCTACATGGTGCCGTAACACCCCCTCTTCCAGAATTTTACAGCCCACTTCTTCCTGCTATAAGATTTCAAACCTCCCACTTCCTGACCTGAGCCCTGTTAGCAGATAGAATGGATAACAAATGAACATTTGATCAATTTCACTGTTACAGTTTAGAAAATGTCTTATCTTATACACTGGTGTCTACAGGACATGGGCTCCCATGACATCCAATCTAACCTCATGTTTTTGGACTGTGGAAGGAATTCAATAGCACCTAAATCAGAAATCAAACCTTTTTGCTGTATGGCAAGCGTGCTAACGTCTACATCACTGTACCACCCCCTCATGTAGTCTACCCTCTAAAAAGCATACAGTACTCTCTGATCTGGGCCTATAGGAGATAATATAGACTTCCATTACATATTAGATATTTATCATGAAATATTTGCCTCCATAGTCTCAAGTGAATGCCTGTACATTGTATGTGGTCTAAATTCATTGTGTGACATTACATTTATTGGTAATGCATACAGAGGCAAGTAAACTCTGAGAAAAAATGCCAGCAGACCATCCAGCAGTCATGTATGTTGTATGATGTGTTTTGTGCAAATCATGAATTTTGTAATAATAATCCTTAAGCTGTGTTTCTAACAGATCAGAGCTCTGTGACACATCCACCACAGTGGCTCTAAAGAAAATTGTTCAGCACCAAATCCAGTTTAAGACAATAATAGTACTTTAACCTCCTGCACAAATATGTAAACCGCTTAATTATATGAGTTGTGCAATGTTTTGTCAAGTGACTTCTTAGCTGATGAAGTCAGTCATAGTAGGTAAGCTGACCCCAAAAATAGCAGGGCAGCTCATTGTTGATCCATGTTATGTGTGCTGACAGGGCTTTACTTTGGTTTTGTCTTGGCTGTGAAAGAAAACAAAAACCCCTTATCAAAGTAAATGTGTGACAAAAAAGTAAGTACACTCCGAAAACTACTTTGATCTTACATTCGAAATGGGTTTATCACCACCTGGTGTCATGAAATGTTGATGTTAAGAAATCGCACAATGTGCATGACAGTCATGTTACAGTACAGGACTTGGAGGAGGACTAATGGGAAAGAGTATTTTGATCTTGAAAAGCCCAGTGCAATGTCCAGAAGATAGAGAGAATCAGTATTTCAAGACTGTATCTTTTCTATAGAAACTTGATGGCCTTTATTAATACCTGTACCTCATTTTTACATACTAAAAGACACATTGTTCCTCAATTCAGTTCAATTCAATTCAGTTTTATTTATATAGCGTCAAATCAAAGAGAGATACCTGTAGGTGAGGACAGAGTGGGGGGGGGGGTTCACAACTACTGGAGGGAAAGAGACAAGGTTAGATGCGCATAGAACAAAAATGGGAGATTATTGAAAAGAAAAGATAGAAAGAGGGGCTCAGTGTATAAAGTAAGTCCCCTAGCAGTCTATGCCTATTGCAGAGTAATAGTCCACCAAAGTAAGTCTCTGTCCACCGACCGCCCAGAGGCACCCTCCAAAGTCTTAGATGAGTGTGTATGACTAATGCAATTAAAACTGCAGAGCATCCCACTTAGGAGGGATGGAACCACTTTCCAGTAGCCCCAGCCCCTCCATCAGTAGGACGCCCCTCAGAGACCTAAGTGGATGAATGTGGAGAGATGTAGTTGGGAAGCAATGCACCGGGGTCCACAGAGCTATGTTTCAGACTAGCTCTGCTACCCACCCAATCGCCCCACACAATCCCCAGCCAGATAGGCGAGACCCAGGGACCACAGTACCACTGCCTACTTACCCATTCTCTCACTCAAGCATGCTCATGCTCGTAGTGCTCCACACTAACCTACACATATACTCTGCGGCTGTGCATTGAGCGCCAACTTCCGCCCAAGGCCCAATGAAGGCCACAGCCCACGAGACCCCCCCCCCCCCTCCAACAGGCATGCGCAGTGGGTGTCAGACCGCTAGGGCAGGCAGCGCCCCACCCGAGCAGGAGCAGCTTGTTACCAACCGGAGCAGCCTGTTTAAAAGGTAGCGGTTGAAAGATGACTGTTCTCCTCTGTGTAGCTACAAGACGATTCTGATTGAATTTGGCAACAGCATCGTCAGATAAACATCTGCTATAGCAAGATTTCTTTCCAGCTGTGCACGGTCAATTACGGTAAATTCAAAAATCAATAAGAAACGGCTAGATAACAGAGGCTTTTTGGGAAGAACTATTAAATTATCAACTTAAACCCTGTATGTCAGGGCAATTTTGAAAACAATGCATGATTAAAACAATAGGTGGGTTAATTTACATGTGGAGTAAAACCAATAGTGTTTATTAATGAGTTAAGAGCAGTCCTGAGACAGTTACTGTTAAAGTATCCCATTGCAATGACTTTATCGTGCTAAGAACTAAGTCAGATAAGAATTCAGAGAATTCAGTTAAGAAGTCTGAACATGGAGCAGGAGAACGGTAAACAATACAAAACACAACTGGCTTCTGATTTTTAGAGCCAGGTGAGAAAGACTCAGAGTGAGGCTCTCAAAGCAGTTATTGTCAGGGACTCGGGCAGGCGGCGAACCCACATGCACAGCACGGAGGCGAGAGTATAATCAACAGAAGGTTTATTATCCAAAGGCACGGTCAGACGGTCCAGGTCATACACAAGATGGCTCGGCAACAGTACAGGCAGGGAACAGGCAAAACTCACGGTAAGTAGATAATCCAGGGTCGGGCAGGATACACGATGCAGACAGGAACAAAACACGGGAAACATGAAACAAACTAAAGCAGGAACAGAAACCAGGAGCCTATCAAAATAAAACAGGAAGTAGTATTACACAGGACATGGCGTGAAATAAGACAAGCAGGACATGACGTGAAAACAGGGAACAACTAGAAACAAAGACACGGATCATGACAGTACCCCCCCCCCTATGGCGCCTTCCACGGCGCCTACGGAAGCCTCCCCCCCCAAACCAGGGCGGGCGGAGGGTGGTCCCAGGCGGAGGGACCGAATCCCTACCCCTCAAGGTACATGAGCAGGGTGGGTGGAGGGAGGACCGGAGGAGGGCCAAAACAAGAGTCCACACGAAACCCCCAAAGTCCACGAACAGGAAAACAAAAAAAAGTCCAGGGATTCCGTCACGGAGGGTGACGGCGTGGCGAGATCCTGCTCAGCAGCCGCTGAGCCAGGGTGGCACTCTTAGTGCCCTTGGGCTGGACCGATGTCCCCGGGGACCACCCCGAATGGCAACGTCCTCCAGGCGGACGCTGATCCGAAGGGCTGAGGAGTCGAGGCGGGCGTCGCCGCAGGAGGCAGCGCCATCCGGGCAGCAGGAGGCGCCGAGGGCAAGGCCACCAGTCCGGCGGCCGAGACAAGGACGAGGCAGGGACCAGCGGCGTCCTCCTTGGACCACCGCGACGAGAGCCGGGAACCAGCGGCGTCCTCCTTGGACCACCGCGACGAGAAACAGGAACCGATGCAGGTGCGGCCGGAGCCGGGCCGCCAGGAACCGATGCAGGTGCGGCCGGAGCCGGGCCGCCAGGAACCGATGCAGGTGCGGCCGGAGCCGGGCCGCCAGGAACCGATGCAGGTGCGGCCGGAGCCGGGCCGCCAGGAACCGATGCAGGTGCGGCCGGAGCCGGGCCGCCAGGAACCGATGCAGGTGCGGCCGGAGCCGGGCCGCCAGGAACCGATGCTGGTGCGGCCGGAGCCGGGACGGGCACGACCCCCTCCTGGAGGTCCGCCGGGACTACGACGGGAGCGACCCCCTCCTGGAGGTCGGCAGGGACTACGGCGGGAGCAACCCCCTCCTGGAGGTCGGCAGGAACTACGGCGGGAGCGACCCCCTCCTGGAGGTCGGCAGGAACTACGACGGGAGCGACCCCCTCCTGGAGGTCGGCAGGAACTACGGCGGGAGCGACCCCCTCCTGGAGGTCGGCAGGAACTACGGCGGGAGCGACCCCCTCCTGGAGGTCGGCAGGAACTACGGCGAGAGCGACCCCCTCCTGGAGGTCGGCAGGAACTACGACGGGCGCGACCCCCTCCTGGAGGTCCGCCGGAGCTGCGACGGGAGCGACCCCCTCCTGGAGGTCGGCAGGGAACTATGACGGGAGCGACCCCCTCCTGGAGGTCGGCAGGAACTATGACGGGAGCGACCCCCTCCTGGAGGTCGGCAGGAACTATGACGGGCGCGACCCCCTCCTGGGGGTCCGCCGGGACTGCGACGGGCGCGACCCCCTCCTGGGGGTCCGCCGGGACTGCGACGGGCGCGGCCCCCTCCTGGAGGCGCGCAGGAACTGCGGCTGGCGCGACCTCCTCCTGGCGGGCGCGCAGGGAACTGCGGCTGGCGCGACCTCCTCCTGGAGGCGCGCAGGAACTGCGGCTGGCGCGACCTCCTCCTGGAGGCGCGCAGGAACTGCGGCTGGCGCGACCTCCTCCTGGAGGCGCGCAGGAACTGCGGCTGGCGCGACCTCCTCCTGGAGGTGCGCAGGAACTACGGCTAGCGCGACCTCCTCCTGGAGGTGCGCAGGAACTGCCACTGGCGCGACCTCCTCCTGGAGGTGCGCAGGAACTGCAGGTGCTGCCTCCTCCTGGAGGCCGGCGGGCGCTGCGGCTCCAAGGGTGACGGGGACTGGAACGACCGCTACAGGGCCGACGGGAACGGGGAATGGAACGACCGCTACAGGGCCGACAGGAACGGGGTCAGAGACAGGGGTGACCTCTACTTGGCCTACGGGAACGCCCTCAACTTGGCCTACGGGAACGCCCTCTACTTGGCCTACGGGAACGCCCTCTACTTGGCCTACGGGAACGCCCTCTACTTGGCCTACGGGAACGCCCTCTACTTGGCCTACCGGAACGCCCTCAACTTGGTCGACAGGGACAGGAGCTGGAACGACCTCAACTTGGTCGACAGGGACAGGAACTGGAACGACCTCAACTTGGTCGACAGGGACAGGAACTGGAACGACCTCAACTTGGTCGACAGGGACAGGAACTGGAACGACCTCAACTTGGTCGACAGGGACAGGAACTGGAACGACCTCAACATGGCCGACAGGGACAGGAACTGGAACGACCTCAACTTGGTCGACAGGGACAGGAACTGGAACGACCTCAACATGGCCGACAGGAACAGGAACTGGAACGACCTCAACTTGGTTGACAGGGACAGGAACTGGAACGACCTCAACATGGCCGACAGGAACAGGAACTGGAACGACCTCAATTTGGTCGACAGGGACAGGAACTGGAACGACCTCAATTTGGTCGACAGGGACAGGAACTGGAACGACCTCGACATGGCCGACAGGGACAGGAACTGGAACGGCCTCGACATGGCCGACAGGGACAGGAACTGGAACGACCTCAACATGGCCGACAGGAACTGGAACGACCTCAACATGGCCGACAGGAACTGGAACGACCTCGACTTGGTCGACAAGGACAGGAACTGGAACGACCTCGACATGGCCGACAGGGACAGGAACTAGAACGACCTCGACATGGCCGACAGGGACTGGAACGGCCGCAACATGGCCGACAGGGGCTGGAACGGCCGCAACATGGCCGCCAGGGACTGGAACGGCCTCTACTTGGCCGACAGGAACTAGAACGGCGTCCTCCTCTGAGGAGCCGACAGGAACTGGAACTAGAACGGCCTCAATATGGCCGACGGGAACAGGAACGGCGTCCTCCTCTGAGGAGCCGACAGGAACTAGAACGGCGTCCTCCTCTGAGGAGCCGACAGGGACTGGAACGGCCGCAACATGGCCGACAGGGACTGGAACGGCCGCAACATGGCCGACAGGGACTGGAACGGCCGCAACATGGCCGCCAGGGACTGGAACGGCCTCTACTTGGCCGACAGGAACTAGAACGGCGTCCTCCTCTGAGGAGCCGACAGGAACTGGAACTAGAACGGCCTCAATATGGCCGACGGGAACAGGAACGGCGTCCTCCTCTGAGGAGCCGACAGGAACTAGAACGGCGTCCTCCTCTGAGGAGCCGACAGGGACTGGAACGGCCGCAACATGGCCGACAGGGACTGGAACGGCCGCAACATGGCCGACAGGGACTGGAACGGCGTCAACTCCGGAGCTGGCATGACAGCTTACAGCTGCCGAGCTCGACGGGGAAGACGTCGGGCCTGATTGGTTGGGGTTAACAATCGTCAGACGGGCGGTGCCCTCTGACGGGGACAAGGACGGAACTGGGGTCTGGGCAACACACGACTGATCCGGGGTCTGGGCGACACACGGCTGATCCGGGGTCTGGGCGACACACGGCTGATCTGGGGTCTGGGCGACACACGGCTGATCTGGGGTCTGGGCGACACACGGCTGATCTGGGGTCTGGGCGACACACGGCTGATCCGGGGTCTGGGCGACACACGGCTGATCCGGGGTCTGGGCGACACACGGCTGATCCGGGGTCTGGGCGACACACGGCTGATCTGGGGTCTGGACTAGGTTCGACTGGGCTGGGGCCTGGAGACGACAGGGCTGCACCGGGGCATGAGTAACACACGGCTGAACTGGGGTCTGGACTAGGTTCGACTGGGCTGGGGCCTGGAGACGACAGGGCTGCACCGGGGCATGAGTAACACACGGCTGAACTGGGGTCTGGGCAGCGCGCGGCTGATCTGGAGACTGAGCAGCGCGCGGCTGATCTGGAGACTGAGCAGCGCGCGGCTGAACTGGAGACTGAGCAGCGCGCGGCTGACTTGGAGGCTGAGCAACGCGCGGCTGACTTGGAGGCTGAGCAGCGCGCGGCTGACTTGGAGGCTGAGCAGCGCGCGGCTGACTTGGAGGCTGAGCAGCGCGCGGCTGACTTGGAGGCTGAGCAGCGCGCGGCTGAACTGGAAACTGAGCAGCGCGCGGCTGAACTGGAAACTGAGCAGCGCGCGGCTGACTTGGAGGCTGAGCAGCGCGCGGCTGACTTGGAGACTGAGCAGCGCGCGGCTGACTTGGAGACTGAGCAGCGCGCGGCTGACTTGGAGACTGAGCAGCGCGCGGCTGAACTGGAGACCGAGCAGCGCGCGGCTGAACTGGAGACTGAGGGCCGCGTGAGAGCAGGAAATCCTCCCAGGGAAACAACCATGGAGCTGGGCAGGTTGGTGTAGGCACGACGATCCGACGGGGCGGGGAGAAGGAAACCGAAACCATCGGCGGTGCGACTGGCGCTGGCGTGGTACAGAGCGCGTCGCTTAACTCGTCAAACTTCGCGCACAGTCGCTCGTAGAGGCGATGAACGCTGGGGTGATCTAACGCGGTGTCATCGTCCTCCAGCGTCACTATTGCCACCTCTACGGCGCTGCGCTGATCCTCCGAGTTACTAGCCCGTCGGTAATCCTCCGCAAGGATCTTGAAATACTTATGTAGGTCGCTGGGTAGCTCGGCGCAGGTAAACTCCATACTTCCGCGGGAGAGTTATATTTGCCGTAAAAAAAACAAGGGAAAAACAGTCACTGACCTGACCGGAGGCTAAGTGCTGGCTGGGTCCAAGTGTGGCCAGATTGTTCTGTCAGGGACTCGGGCAGGCGGCGAACCCACATGCACAGCACGGAGGCGAGAGTATAATCAACAGAAGGTTTATTATCCAAAGGCACGGTCAGACGGTCCAGGTCATACACAAGATGGCTCGGCAACAGTACAGGCAGGGAACAGGCAAAACTCACGGTAAGTAGATAATCCAGGGTCGGGCAGGATACACGATGCAGACAGGAACAAAACACGGGAAACATGAAACACGGGGACTCCGGAAACTAGGGACGCTCAGCTCAGGGATTCACAAGAAACACGAACACTCATGGGACTCGAATACGACAATCTGGCAAGTGACTACGGGAACAGGAGGTGACTAAATACACGGGTGAGTGATTAACTGATACAGTGCAGGTGAGGGTAACGATCAGGTGGAGCAGGAACAGCTGTGACAAGACAAAACCCGGAAGTCAAACTAAAGCAGGAACAGAAACCAGGAGCCTATCAAAATAAAACAGGAAGTAGTATTACACAGGACATGGCGTGAAATAAGACAAGCAGGACATGACGTGAAAACAGGGAACAACTAGAAACAAAGACACGGATCATGACAGTTATACTGTAACTATGTTTAGGTCAGGAGTAAATAATAAGTTATAAATACTCCTCCACCTCTACCTGTACTTCTAGGAACATGATATTTGATGTGACTCATTGGAGTTGACTCATTTAAACTAACATATTCATCCTGCTACAGCCAGGTTTCAGTGAGACAGAATAGATCTATGTGATGGTCACTTATCAGGTGACAGGGATTTATATGAGAGAGATTTGATATTTAATTAACCACACTTTCTTAACTTATTGTTACTTTGTGTTGCCAGAGGAATCGTTTCAATGTTTATTCAATTCTGGTAAGTCACACTTCTTTGATTTGTTAGTGATTTGCATAGTTAGGGAGCAGACACAGTCTATATGCGATAATTAAGACTAAGAGGGGGCGACGATTGTAGAGAACATGCAGACGGGCGTGTAAGACTATGACTCTGTGTCCTGGGCTCCACCCTGAGTTGTCAAAGCAAAGTGACATGGCCATGTTATACTAGAGCGCAGAGAGGCTCTGTTCAATGTGGGTTAGACGCCATCTCAACTAATCAGCCTAGGTTTTCCCCAAAAACTGCTCCAATTATCCACAAAGCCCATATTGTTTGCAGGGTACCACCTAGACAACCAGCAGTGGAGCGATGACAGCCGGCTATACATGTCATCACTGGAGGGGCAGAGAAAACCGACAGTGTTTAAGGAAATGAACATGCCGACTCAATGTTAGTTTTAGTGACTTAAGATTGGTGTAACCAGGCGTCATACTTACGCTTATCCTTAGACAGAAGCTTAAAAGGATACTTCACTGCTGAAAAGCAGGATGTGTTACAGAATTTTACATTTTATTATAAGAAAAGTGCAACAACATTTAACATTGACGGTCTATATCCAGAGAAAACAGGGAAAACTGCAGTTATAAATGTGGATGAAATGGTCATATCCTAAAACACCCAGAATGCAACGCGCTCTGACAAATCTCCCGACCTGCTGTGATAGGGCCTTCCTGATCCTGCAGGGCGTGTTACTCCTCCATTTTATAGACAAACATTCCAACATTGCTTTAAACCAAAAGGTTTTATGTTAACAATGAGAATAAAGACATTGTTACAAAGTTGTTTAGCAGCCTTTTATTTTAAATCAAAGCAGTTTTTAGAAAGGTACAGATTCTTCATTTAGGCAAAACTATAAAATTTACACAGTAGAATCCACAACTTCAGCAAAGAAGTCAGTGGTAGGTTCATTGCAGCACTGGTATATTCAGTCTTGGCTCTATTGGCACGGTGCAGAGACACGATGCAGCTCCTCTCGGCCATCAGTTCCTGGTCCGCAGATGCTGGCTCTTGGCGATTGCTGAATGCTGAATGCTGGCGTTTGGCTCTGCCGGACGCGTCTCTGGGCTCTTCTCTGCGGGCTGCCTGGTCCTTGCAGCAGCCTCGTACTCCTTCATACGATGTAACTCCTCTGTGCTATACTCTGGCACATACAAGTAATGATGTCTCGGGACTTTTGCAGAAGAATAAATGATAATTTCTCTGCATAGAAAATATGGAGGAATTGGAGTCTCCCTTCATTCTTAAATACTACCCACCATCGTTTTGGTCAACCCCCATTGAAAATTGATAGGAAAAAAGTTTTCCTTTAAGATAAGACTCAATGTTGGCCTCTCTGGTCCCAGGGAAGCACATAGTTACTGTATGTGGATTCTCTAACTTTGTTCTTGACCATGATCAGAGTGGGTTTTCAGCGGGTGTGTCGCTGAGTGGGGAAAATCATTTATGACGTGAAGCAGTTGGTGGTTGAAGGCGCCTGCCTAAAACGACCTTTCTTATGAGCTGTCACCCAGTCACTGCTCGGGGCCTGCCAAGGGACTGTTCGCAGCTAAGCTAGGAGGCTCACTTTCAAAACAGCCCTGGCCTTACACTTATTACAGATACCATTATCACTAAAGGAGGGAGCTAAATATAAGACACACAGAGCATCAAACAAAGAGAGAGGGAGAGGGGGAAGCCATAGCAGGAAAGTAAGCTAGGTGCTATGCTAGCATAGAAAACACTAAAAAACTGTAAAGCTAAAACGTTTAATAAAAGGAAAGGATGGTTGAGTATTACAAGCTTGTTTTGCAACTCTTAGTAGTCGCTAACAGATATACTGTAAGATAATATTTAGAAAAGAGTGAAGAGTAACGCTGTGCGCACGTAGCGACAGTAAACCTCAGGAAATTATGCAATACGTTTACCATCAGTCAGCCAGCCCTCACTCAGCCCAGTGTATAAAGCTCATCTATGAACAACATATTTTTGGGGGAAAATTAATACAAATAAAAAGAACCATGTGGTTTATAATATTTATTCATTGCATCAATTTCTTGCATTTATAGACAGTTGACTGTCATTGTTTCAGGTGAATCTCTATTAGACCAGTGTAAAAGTCGTTTTGTTTTTGTTCGGATTTGTTCATTTTGTGGTTTACTTCTGGCCACACCCATTTTAGGCATTCACTTCCTGGTTTCTCCTGTTTCCTTCCATCAGTTACACTTGTTTCACAAATAGAGAATTCCTCACTAACTTTGTCAGTTTGTTGTTCTTATTCACCAGGTTTGAATCTTACTATAGCCTGATAAAAGTAACGCTTTGCCTGACCGTTGCCTTTTTAATTCCTATGATCTTGTTAGTACACCTTCAGGGAGTGTCACCTTCAGGGAGACAAACACCTCAAGACATCAACAGCAACTCAGTGAACACCATTCACACCTCCCCTATTCATCAGACCAGGCAGGACACAAGAATTGTTGCTCTGTTAATGTCAAGGTAATCAGAGACCCAATCAGAGCCGTGGAGCTCATTGGCTACCATGCTCCTAACACGTACACAGAAGTACCCCGAGGGCCCCGATTCTGATGATCATGGACAATGTGCCCCACAAGTATGTGCCCTAGAGAAACTCAACAGCAGCACTGGGACTGAGTACCCTTAGAGGGCGGGAGAGGAAAAAATCAGCCAAACAAGCACTTCTGTGTTGGAGCTTTAACCCTTTATTTAGAGAGCTTAGCCACAAAACAAGATCAAACTTGCCTGGACACAACCTTTCAACCCTGGGAGAGGAAAAGAGCAGCATCTGCCAAGGGCACACAGCTAATGCTCCAAAGGAATACTGTAGGTGCTTCACTCAAATGAGAGCTCTTAAATAATACTGATGTAGGCCTGGAGAGACACATGCCCTGATTTAGATAATGGATGTGCTTTTTAAAAGATTCCTTTAAGTTACTGTCAATTATTCAACAGAAACATTTCAAGTGAGAACAATGCCTAATTGGGAGTTACCAAGAAAAGCAAACTGCCCTCCATTGTGCCTTTTGCAACTTGCTCTGTCCTACTTTTCTCAGGCACTGGGTGCAACAATGAAAATGAAAAAGCAAGGTAGAAAGAGAGACGGAAAAGCTAACCACATGTGGCAATTTTGCAAGTAAATGAGTATAAAATCATTAAAGATTCTACTTATTTGGAGGAAATGCAGTGTCAACTTTTGTAATCACAGTTAAATAACATTTTATTTTGCAGTATGTTTACTTAACCAAGTCATCAGCCTGAATTATAATGCTCTAATGCTTTTGGTATGCCTCTCCCTGACCTAGAAACAGGGATAAGCACTAGGCTTAATCAGGCAACAAAAATGGCAGCTTGCTCACCGTACACTTCATTATTAGAGGTGCTGATCATCGGGGGGGGCAACATTGCCACTGAGAAGCAACTCTTTAACCATCAGATTACACCAACTCATGAATAGCCAAATGGCTGGGACGTAATTCTCATGAACCCTCTGTGGTATTAATTTTCTAATTAGGACAGGCTAGTTCTCTTTCCACAACAAGCTTTCTCGGCTCATGTATATTCATGATGGGGGGGGTGCATTAGCAGCAGCTCACTGTGCGGGTCAGTTGAAGGCAGTGATCCAGCAGCAGCACCTCAATCAACCATCTGGAGCATTTAGTGAACACAATGCACCCCCTATAACAGAAAAGGGCTAAATAACTTACATCATAGCTGACAATAATTTTCAAAAAGATTCTTCCGGACTTTGGTTTTGTTTTACTCCAATCAACCGACTGAAATTATGTCAGCTGCTCTTTTGAACCTATATTCCTGATATTTGCATCTGCTCTTCTACTTTTAATAAATACATTTGTCCAGGCCAGGGGCCATGTTTTTGACTTTGGGTCTGTGCTTCACACTCTTACACTTTTTTGGAGGGGGTTATCTGAGGAGTCTCACTTGCAATCTTAAAATATTTAGGAAAAGCTGTGGTTAAGATTTGGAGACCTTTAGTTATTTTCAGTGGTAGGAATTCAGACTATGACTCATCCTGTGCTTATCATTGCCAGGCTTCATTGCTTAGGGATATAATAAAGTAATACCGTTTTGGTCCGCAGTGGATGGCTGCACTGTGGGTAAAGTGAAACTAAATTGAAAAGTGAAGTATGGAACTAAATAAACATCCAACTAAACTTACATAACAATGACTGGAGACCCTTGAGCAGCCACGTGCACTCTGCGCCTCTGCTAAGTGACCGAGTGCAAAATTGCACCCTGGTAATGTACAAAATGTGTAAACCCATTCTCAGTGGCATGACAGAAAAAAACAGTTAACAAGGATGTCAAACAGACCAAAACTCCATTTCATTTAGCTTTGGTGACTAAACAGAAACTATCTAACTATTATACAGTATATAACTTTCCAACGTTTAGAAATTACTAAGACCAGTATGAAATCACCATAGCACCTGTCTGACACTCCTTTACACAAATCAGTCTGCAGTTCCAGGTCTGTGTTGTTTTTTGCCAGCATGGATGAAGGAGATCTAAGGCAGAGACTGAGTATTAATAGTGGCTACATCTTATCCTCCAATGATTTTGACTGTATTTTGGTTTCCATGTATTTTCTATAATATTTACAGTGCTTTAGTTTTTAGCCACAGGTTGAATAGAATGAATGTCATGTATTCAATGAAAACTCAAATCAAAAGATGACCTCAGTTTTTTATCGTTAAAGTGCAAAAAATTAATTGACATCCATGCTTACATTTCTACAATGCACTACAGGAGTTGAATAGTAGAATGGAAGTTGTCCTTCTTACGGGGACATAAATTTGGCTATCGTCAGCATAAAAGTGGAATGAGATACCATGTTTTTGTAAAATCAAACAAAGGAAGTAAATACAGGGAGAAGAGAAGAGGCCCAAATATGGACCCTTGAGGCACTCCACATGTGTCGAGCTCCAGTCCTCGATGTCACAATTTGCTCAACGAGCGGTTGAAGCTCGTATGATGGCTCCAAGAATGATCTGCAGAATCGTGAAAAAAACGTATACGTCCTCAGAATGCCCTGCGTCAAAACACCACTCAAAACCAGAATCACTAGACAAGTAGCAAAAACCAGAAAAATAACTCGACGGTGACTTAACTTCCAAATGGAAAGCAAAATAGAGCGGTACTGGTTGGGATACCCAGGGCAGCGACGACGATCCGACTAGGGACTGTGGAGAACTGAGGGAATAAATACTTGTTCATTTACAACAGGTGAAAACAATCAAAAATACCCCTAAACGGAACTAAGACTGTCAAAACAAAACCCCAACTGGATATAAAACTGCCGACATCACACTCGAGGGCTGGTGACCCTGCTGGTTTTCCAGCTCTCTCTGCTGAATACCTTGATCAGGTGTGTCAGTGTGCTTTTCCAGCTTGTATTCAGAGCTTAATTCCAACCCAAGTGGCCGTATAAATGTTAAGGTCCAGATGCGGCCCTGTTCCTAGTTGCTGTACCTTAGCCAGATAAGGGCCATCTTCTAAACCAGATGTGAACTGTAAAACTGGTGGATCTGATCTGGACTCGCTGCATGTGAGCCGGTTTGGACCATAATTCCAACCCAAATGTGGGCCATATGAAAGTAGTGTCTATGTTAAGGTCCAGATGCAGCCCGGCTCCTGGTTGTCATAATTCAACTCTCAGCTCAGCTCAGCTTTTCTGTACATTCATGTTTCATTCCACTTTGACTTTACATCACGTGATCCGCCACCTGTAATTTATTGTGTAATTAGTCAGTGTGTTTAGCCGTCAGCACTCACTTCAGTCCTCTGCCAGGTTGCTGTGTGTTTTGTCACCACCTTCCAGCGTTACTTTGAACTCCAGATTGTCCTGTAAGTTGTTGAGCCTCTGTGAAACGTCCTTGCCTTTACCTTAGCCTGACCTGCTTGATCTGTTGCCAACCTGTGACTCCGGGGACCCTGCTGTAGCCTGCTCCATATCTGTACAGTTGCTGACTGCTTACCTGCGTACCAACCTGCGCCTGTGTATTGACCAAGAGCCCCGATTAAACCAGATTCATACTGTACCTACTTCACTGTCTCTGAGCTGTGCATGTGGGTCCGCCACCTCTGTGTTCCTGACACTGGTTGAGCTGTACCAGATGTGAGCTGTAAAACTGGTGGATGTGAGCCTGATCTGTTGTGGACTTGGTTTTTCCATCTAACTGCTGTATGTGAGCGGGCTTCGGACTGTAATTCCAACCCAAATCTGAACCATATGCGAGTGGTGAGTCTGAGCCGAATATGACCCACACCAAATTCATCCTTTTTGTAGGTAATATTGACCGGTCGCGTTTTGTCAGAGACTCTTGGAAGGGAGAACCGTCTTGTTTTTCCAGCCACTAACAGCAGATAAAGAAAGGAAAAGGGTTTTGACTAAATGTACAATCTGTGGCTTTCTAATAACTGTCTGTTTTGATTCAATTGTTTATTAGCAATAAGTCAACTTGTGTTTCTCCCTACCGCAGTGTAGCGCATTCAGTTTAAGCCCTGACAATACTGGTGAGCAGTGATCTTGTGTTCGAGTCAGTTTTTGCCCTGCTTGCAGTGATCTTTTGTTGTAAAAACTGTAAATTTTTAGTACAGTTATGAGCTGCTGCTTGTGTTTTGGACTGTCAGGTAGGATATGTTCTAACGTTAGCCTGTGCATTAGCCTAGCTGGCAGCAACTCTGATACTGATTCAATAATTCATCTCACCCTTTTGTAGGTAATATCGACCGGTAGCGTATCGTCACAGAGACTCTTGGAAGGGACAACTGTTTTCCAGCAACCAACAGCAGATGAAGAAAAGAAGAGGGTTTTGGCTAAATGAAGATCGTGTGGCTTTTTAACAACTGTCTGCTTTGATTCAAAATAAAAGGCTGCTAAATGACTTAGAAATGCTGTCTTTATTCAAACACACTGTTAAACCTTTTGTTAAAAACATAAAGCAAAGTCTAAACGTCTGTAAACCAGAGGACACCTCTGGTAACACCTGCCGCAGTCAGTGACTCACGGAGTTCCAATCGTTGCAGCTTGGGAAATTTGTCAGACAGGCAATGCATTTTGGGTGTTGGTATTGTAGGATATGACCATTTTCATTCACAACACATAATAATTTCCTCTGTTTTCTCTAGACATATACTTTTAATATTAAACATTTTTGCACATTTTGGCTAATAAAATGTATAATTTTTATAACACAACTTGCTTTTCAGCTGTGACTTATCCCTTTAATAATACTGTAACATATATTTTTATCTGTGGGGCTAAAAGGTTAAAAGGTGATTTATTGCCCCTAACAAAGAATGGTAGGCGATGATTTACAAGCTGTTTTTTGCACTGTATTTGTTTTTAAAGAGATAGCTTTATCGTAGTGGAATTTTTTAACACCTTGCCTTTTATCACTGGCCTGGATTTCTGACAGGAGTCACATTTTATTACTCAATAAGCTAATTCCTACCCTACTGGATAATTTAATTTACTGTAGTTTGTTGTCTGTTATCTTTTCCCCCAATCAGTTGTGAGCTAGCAAACGTTAGCTTTAATGCAATAGTCTGCTGAAGAAATCTTGAAAGGCTGGTAAGTGATGATTGTGATACAAGCTGTGGCTGTTGATGGCTCAGGTTAAAGAAAACCTGGACATGGAACATGTCAACTTTGATAAGTGCAATGAAACATTCCTTATCGTAAACTCCACCAGTGAGCAATCAGATTCTGTTTCAGGCTCCTGCTTTCTCTGTCTCTGTGAAAATATAGAATACATTTAAGAGATAACTTAAGAGACTCCTTTCGCACAATCCAGAGAAAGGTTTGTCTGTCTTCTCTCTTCACTCTGCATATACGTAGACCTATATGTTCTTCTTTGCCCTGTTTGTATCAAAACATTTATTTGTATTTATATATATTTTTACGCAATTGGAAATACCCCTATTGCATCTTTAGTTACAATATTTATTTGTATTTTGTCAACATTCTGTCAACATTTTGGATGAGTCTGTTGTCATGTCAACTCACCTTTTACCTGTATACAAGTGCTTGTGTAGTTTTAGTAGAGTTCAAGAGAGGGATTTTGTTTTCCACTCACCTGGAACTATCATACATTCTCTGGTCTCCTATTAAAGCTTTCACAACACCTGGTTTCCTTCTCCCGTCTTCCTGGAACACTTACTGTACCTGGACTACAACTCCAAGCTCACCTATTTCATGTAAGTGATGTCAGAGAAAAGACAAACAAAAGACTAATTGCAAATTGAGTGTCAAACAGGTGCTATGGTGATCTCACACCGGTCTAGCTAGTTTCTGAATTACATCAGTGTTAACTGTTTTGCAAAAGGGGGGAGGAAAATCTAAATTTCAAATGTGTCATTTCAATGAGAATGGGTTAACACAACGAATGGGTTTGCAAGATGTGTCTTATGCTCTGCTGAATTAGTGATGATGAGCTGTTTGGTTCCTAGTTTCTTAAAACAGGTCAAAGCAATGAATAAAAACTGTAAGCAACGACAAATGCATAATGTAGGTAATAAGAAATTTATTTTCCAACAATTACAAAGAACTAAATACTTCAAAGGCATATTCATATGTATATCAACTGTACAGGGATCAGATGGTATGTGATTTACTCTAAATGATTCTGGAACAAGCTAACAAAAAGGTGAAAGAAACTAGGCATATTTAAGTAAGTTGATGAAAAAATATTAAGTCTTCGATGTTAAGGTACAAAATAGAAAAAAGGATTAAGCTCATAATAGACTGATATTATACCCTGATACAGTTTTTAGGCCTTTTTAAACTGTCACAATGTAATTTAATACATACAAATACATAACAGCATTCCCACCTTTGAACAGCTAAACCTCTTGGCCTCTTTGGTTCCATAATTAGGTATAATACACTTAAACAGAGCTTAATTTTGCTTCTATAAAAATAACTTTTATTTTCAATGGCAGTTCTTGTTTATTTCATTTTTATTATAATTAGTCATACAATTCCTCAGTGCAATTATTCGAACAACTATCTGCTTTGAAGAATAAGCAAACATAAGATTGCAGTGGCAGGCAAGGTTAGGGTCAAGTAGCGAGCAAAAGGCAGGAAAAGTGAGTTAACAAGCAATTTTTGAACGTCTGGTATTTGACTTAGATTCATATTTGGAAGTGGTGAAATGAAAAGAAAAGATAATATAAGAAGTCGGTTAAACGCCCTTAGTTAAAGGACCCTGAAACACTTAACCTGAAAATATCATAGTGTCACAGTGACTGAGATCTGAAACTGTGTCTTAAAGTGTGTTATGGTGCCAAACAAGCCGTGATGGGAGCTCCACTAGGACATATTAATCTACTATAGACTCCAAAATCACTGGTTATTTGGGTCAAAATTAGCCCGTTAAGCTCTTTTTACTTTGCAGTTTTAACTGAAGACCCAATGGCAGTAAAACTGCAGTTTGTTAAGCAGAAAAGCAAAAATGTAAGATAGTAGTTTGTCTACAAAATCCACTTGGTAAGTAAATGTTTTCTGAGTTTTTTATTAAAAAGAAACTTGGGGACTTCTGGGGTTCATTATTAAATGAGTTGATACATAAGCATTTTTACTTTGTAAAACATTTTAAAAAAGCTACAATTTTGCTTCACTACAGTGAAAGAAAAAAAATATCCATTTAGATTCAATGCTATCAACAGTTTATTATGAGGCTTCACCACTAACAACCCAAAATATGTTTAGTCATTTTCATTTTAGTCTGTTTGCTGTTTCACCAAGGCCCAACGTAACCCTGCCTGCCACACTTACATTTAAGGTACTGATATTAGGTGATAGTTACTAGAGATTAAGTGTAGCATGTAGTATAGGGGTAATTACTATACATTGCATAGCTAATGTGGCACTTTTTCTTTTTGTAGGACTGACTGTGGACCACGAGGGCTCATTAAAGGCATTTCAATCTGCAAGTGCTATCAAATGTGCATCAGGAAGGGGAGAAACTGCACCATCACTAAACTACAGCAACTCTTCACTTGTAACTGAATAAAATAAAATAAAGATAAATATGTTTATATGTAAGAGCAGCTCTACTCCAAGTAACAGAGCCCATAAATGTTTTTCTAAGAATGGGCCCTTGTATTCTCAATCTTTCAGTCACGACCATACTGTAGGTGAGAGCAGAAACATAGACGTAAACAGAAAACAGCTTTCCCAAACCATAATCATACTGTTTCATATCTGAGCAGTTTCTAAAAGCATCCGTTAAAGGAAAGATGAAATTCTAAAGCATACAGATTAAGGGAAATATTTGTTGTCATTTGGACAAAGTGTGTAGGACAGGAGTCAATTAATCAGGTTATTTGAGGTTCCTAAATTTAGGTAAAGAATCTTAATAGTTAAGTGCACACATTAATCATTAAAACATAGGAACATTTATATATTTTAAAGGGCAGTGATTATATAACTATTCTTTTATACCCTCACCATTGAGCAACTTATATGGAAAAGTAATCAGAATATAATCAACTAAGTTAATTAAGTGGATGCTAAAAGAAGCCTTAAAGAACCCCCCGCCTCCCAGGGTTATGATTTTTATGTCTCGCACCAGACTCTAATGAATTATATCAACAAACATAAATATACATAGTTTTTATGCAGACATATGCACGGGTACGTGTAGATGTGTGGACGAGATTGTGTGTGCATATTTTCATCGTTCATAAATATTTTGTTTCTATATTCATTTTTGATGCAATATTGAAAACTTGTTTAGAGTTAAGTTCTTCAGTTGCACCTTAAATAAGCAGACACGAAACATATTCAAGCACAGCCACACTCCTCCACTATCATGTTGGGAACATCCCGCTTGACGATATTGTACTCATCATCGAAGTAGAGCATGGACATAGTGCTGAGCTTGGTGGGAATGCAGCAGGAGTTCATTGAGCCGGGGCTCATTCCCCTCATGCGGTACTGGTTTACCACCGCTGTGTGGAAGGATGAGGCCGAACCGGGAACACCTGCCATGTAGACCGGACAGTTCCCTTCGCAGTAGTTCCCATAGTAACCTGACGGTGCAATGATCCAGTCGTTCCAACCAATCAACCGAAAGTCTATGTAGAATTGTTGTCTACAGCACAGGGTGCTGCTACCGTCACACTCCAGGCCCCTTTTGTGGATTCGGTGCTTTTTGTCTGCTTGCCGAGCCTGAACCACCAGGAAGGGCCGGTGGGACTCATCGTTGTAGTTGAGCAGGATGGGCACGACACCCTCCGCCTCACAGCCTTCACAGCGCACATCCAGGTTCTGTCGCCGGTCACCCTTCTCGAACACTAACCTGACAGCATCAGTCAGCAGGAAGGTGTGCCAACCTCCTCGCTTCAGGTCCATCCGCTTCTCCACCAGGTTCCACTTGCTACCAAGGCCAGGCTCTTGGTAGTACACCTTAACAGTCACCTTGCGCCTTGGACGCACTTCCAGAGGAGATGGTAGCAGCTTTAGGTAGAGCCAGAGGGTGGCTTGTGTCACATATAAGTTCTGATTTCCCTCATTGGAAATCAGAAAAAACAGGCTGGACTTGGAAGTTACTGTGTCATCTGAAAAAAACAAATACATCAAAGGGATTAAGAATGTAGCAGACGCCTACAGAAGCCAGCAGAATATTTTTTTTACTGTGCATCATGGAACAGTATTGTATACTCTACTGTATGTATTTTCACCTATTTCTTGATTATTTCACTCTCAGGTGGATCCTGAGCAAAGACATACATTTCCCAGACTGCTTTGGATAGTTAAAGGTAATCTATGTTTAATGTCTGCTTAATATTACCATTTGATATTTTAAGCACTTTATGTTTAGGTGCTTAAAGACTTGTACCTGCGATCAAACCTGATAGATTAGACCCAATTCATCAAGACTGATCCATCTGAACTGAGAGTAGAAAACCAGTATGTAAAAGTACATACAGTCCATTGAACTACAATGTATGACAAGGTTAAATATCCAAAAGTTGAACAAAGTTGAGTCATTAAGTTAGACCATGCAATCAGAACCACTGCTGTCATCCAGGTAGCATGAAATGAAGGAAACTAAGACAATCTGCAGGTACAGATTTCACAAATGTTACATCTCTAGAACTGCTAAAACCTGGATATCCTTATTTGATCTGAAGTGCAGGGACTAAAGCGGCAGCTTAAATGTCTGTAATGTATGTGTTGGCAGCGGTTGGGAGGTCACTTCCTCACACTAAGTGAGAGAGTCTGGATAGATAGGGGATTCATTTTTCACAGCTGTGTTTGTATTAGCCCAATGATATATTCCTCGCAAAAAATACTTTAAGATCCACCTGCTGAACGAAAAAAAAATGTATTAATATATATATAATATCACTCCAAAAACAATATCCGCTAGTGATCAGAATTCAACAGATTATTAAGCCAATTACAACAGATTATTAAGCCAATTAATTCCAACTGCCACAGATGTTTGATGAGGAATGGTAAGTAAAGATTTTTTTAAGCTAAATATATTTTATCATCAATATATCATAATTTTATTATCATTATCAACTATTCTACTAAAATTCTTTTGAATTCTCTTAAGAGTTTAACAAAGCCAAACCTCATGTGTGTTATAGTAACGTCAGGTAGGAACGTGACCTTGATTTCTTGAGACGCCCATGACCACCTGTGGTGCTGTAAATAACAATCCATTCCAGCCACAGGGTTTGCTCACACACACACACACACACACACACACACACACACACACACACACACACACACACACACACACACACACACACACACACACACACACAAACACACACACACACACACACACACACACACACACACACACACACACACACACACACACACACACACACACTAACCCTAATCATCACAACTAAAGGCAGACGTCTAACCCTTGCTCTAATCAGAACTAAACCTCAATTCTAACCTTAGTCCGAAATTCACATCTAGACCTTCAAAAAGGTCTTTAAAGTTGTGTGGCCCAGCCAAAGGGCCCCACAAGTGGCCATAGGGGCCCCACTTTGGTAGAAAAAAAAGGATTTGGGGTCCTACTTTGATGTAACCGCATGGACACACACAGACACACACACACAGTCGTGTTTCACATCTACGTGGGGACTCACTGTTGACATAATGCCTTCCCTAGCCCCTTGCCCTAACCCTAACCATCACAAATAAAGGCGGACCTTTGCTCTAATCCGAGCCAAAGCTCAATTCTAACCTCAGCCCTAAAATCACATCTTGACCCTCAAAAAAGCCTTCAGACTGGTGGGGACCTGCCAAGTGCCTCCACATTGTCACAATGTCCTCACCTTGATGGCAAAAACATGGTTTATGGACCCCACGTCAAAGAAAAAACATGTACACACACACACACACACACACACACACACACACACACACACACACACACACACACACACACACACACATACACACACACACACACACACAAACACACACACACACACAAACACACACACACACACACACACACACACACACACACACAAACACACACAAGCACAAATTGAAACAAATTGAAATCTAATGGATTGGCGTTGTGTTAGAATGGTCTGAATGGGTCAACCCATCAAGCTGCACAACAGCCTACAATAAGCTCTGACCTTATACTGTGGGGACTGATTCAGCACAATGCTACCATGTCACACACATAGAATCCTAGATGGTGATACTGTAGTTTTCTGGTTTTCAAATAAGCAAGACGTGTTGGAAAAGTAGGTGTTGTTCCTCATTTTCAGTCCGGCTCATTTCAGCTTCCTCTAAGTAAATAGTTCTTCTGAGCCTTGTCGTCATGCCATGTCCCCACCAACAGTCTCTCAGAGCTGGTAATTCAGCCAACTTAGAAGTGCATAATGCAGAGGTGAGAGGTCTGTAACACAGCAGCCACTAAGAGAATCATATAAAACTCCAGTCATCTGACATCAATTCATTCACTGTCAAACTGTCACGGTCTGAGAAAAGCGCCCAAGTTTATTGATGTGAAAGATGGAGGTGAGATATTCCTCTAGTGGGTTTTCAGCATGTTGCAATAACATCTGGTCAGCATGAGCATGTTGGCTGGATAATTTCTTTTTCAGCTAGCCATGAAGGCACATGTACATGCATATGTAGTTCACCGAGCAGCGCCTGATTTGGCAAATATTATTTCATTATATCGTAAGAACAATATGTTTTCTTTGTAAACCATTAGACAAGGGCCACCAACTCGAGTCATTTGCCTTTTTTCAATCATATCTTAAGGACTTGTTTTTTACATTCTGTATTTCTGAGAGGGACGATAGTTGGAGACAAAGATACATTTTGCAGTGAGATCTGCATCTTATTCTTTAGAACAAAAAACGTCTGAGTAAAAGTATTTCATTTATTATTTTTTTTATTTTTAAATATTTTTTTAAACTTGGAACGTTTTGAAATAAATCACGTGAAATTTGTAACTTAATTAAAGCTTAAAATGTGGCTCAGCTCCATCACGCACCTTTCTCCGCAAAGCTGATGATCTCCGAGGTCTCCTCGAGCACCACGTTGTTCATCGGATGTCCATCCAGGCTGGGGATCTCCACCCTCCCGTCCTCCCGCAGCTTCCCAGCGTGAAGTTTCCGCAGCGCCGTCACCATCGCAGCCTTCGGAAGAGAGTGCGTGATGTTGGGCCTTTCGCGCATCTGCAGTCTACTCAAGATGTGTCTCTTGACTGCCTCAAGAAAGTCCACGTTCAGCTGACCCGACTCGGGGTCCTCCGGCTGATCGAAGCCACAGGACACGCAGGTATCCCGGGACTGGGTGTGCGCCTCCTCCTCGGTCCCGGATGAAGCGGTACAGCGGATGTAGAGGACGCAAGCCACAAAGAGAGCCAATCGGAAAAGACAGTTATTCATTTTCTGTACGAGGAAGAAGAGGAGAGGAACTTTTTCTCTCTTTGGCAGACTCAAAGTACGGAAATTATAAAAGCATGAACAAAATCCCTTCGGTCCCGAGCAGTCTTCAGTTCGGTGGTCCGAATCAGCGGTGCAGCACTTGGAAACCAGTGAGTTGAGTTTACTTCCATTCACTGAAGGGTTTGCAATCTTTTTATTACATCATTACATGGATGCATTTGGTCAGTCTCTGCAACCTTAAAAACTGGAAGCTAAGTCGCCTTTAGTCTTTTTTTCGTTGTAGTTGGAGGCTCACACACAAAGCTTCACTTCTGGTATGAACAGAAGATGTGTCATGGTTTCATTAATCAGCATCTCCTGTCATTATTCCACAAACCGAAAGGAGTTGAATCCGAATCGCGCGTGTACATATTTCAAAATTCAATCCATAACTTTTTTGGACATAAAAAAGCTCATCATCCTCATCCTTACTTTTTTAATTCTTTAAATGGAATTATAACGCTCCTGGTCGTGGCTCTCTGGATGGTGTAGCCGGAGAAAAAAAATGAGGAGGAGAGGGAGGTCTACCAGTGAGCGCATTGAGGAGCGTTTCCATTCTGGCGTCTGAGACTTGGGGGCCACTACACGCCAAAAACTTTTTATATACACGGGGGGCGGGCGGAGCTAATAGGCGAGGAGGACCCGAAGGAGGCGGGCGGTGTTAATAACACTCCCCAAGGAGAAATTACTGAATTATTTCTAAAGGGATTCATATTACACATTAATAGTCCTTCTAAAGTGACATATTGCACCTAACAGTAATGGTCTAATCGCTGCTCAGAAAAACGACATTCAGTTTATACAGATACTATCTGTCAGTGTCAGAAGATGTTAAAAGTCATGTAATGTAATGTAAAACAGAAACATCTAATAGCTGAAACCAAGCTTATAACTTAAAACAAAGCCAAATTAGATCTGTCTAGTCATTTTTTGTTTATGGTTACAGTAATTAGAAATTGATTTTCTTGTAGGTATTTTGTTCATGAGCCTGTCATTCTTTACAATAGCGAGAAGTCTTCAAAGTAGACTTCCTTTACGCATGAAATGAATTGGGCTTTAGATAATAATATCTACTCTTCCTATTTAGGTAAAGATCCATAAAACACTGTCTAGCATATAAACCCTGCTTACACATGCTCTCATCAACATTGTTTTGGTACCTATTACACTGGTTAGTTTCAAATGTCATTTTGAGTGCTTTTGAGGCATCACAGTGTAATTCTCCTGATATGTGTATGTAATAACATTACCATGTATTAAAAGACAGAAATTCACTGCACAATTCAAAAGTACCTAACTCCTACAGTATAGGATAACAACAAGTAAAGAAGACAGGAAGTACTGCTCTTTTCATTCTGATTATCACTAATCGCCTCATAAACCCTTAATGATAACTGAGTATACAAAGCCCTAAGCCATCTGGGTGAAATGTAGCACACTTTGCAAGACCTCTGACTAAATGAGCGTCAGACGTGGCAGGATGTCCGGACTGCAGCATTTGTTAGTAAAAACACCAAACCAAATCAGCTCATCACAGCGTGAGATATCCAGTAGCAGCCGCAGCCTCTGTGGTACAGCAAGGAGCTTAGATAACCAGTGACTTTCAGCTTATGATTAGCATATGGTGAACAGTAAAAACAGGTCAGCTCTGTTTTTGTAACCTCACATTCGCCTGCTTATTCTAACATATTGGGTTGCAGATAGGTAACACAAATATTCTGTATTCATAAAATAGACTAAAGAAGCCACCTGGATTGGTGGTGAAACATTTTTACTGAAAAGGAGAAATCCAGTCTCAAAATCAGACTATTCCACCTGGATGACTAAGAATCTCCACTGATGTATGATGTATGATACCTACTGTGCTAAAAGACTCAAAATTAAATTATCCTATAAGACATGCCATGTTTTATTTCACTCAATGCATTCTTATGTGAAAACCTGTCCAATAACAATGATCACTAAAGCTAGCACACTGTTCAGTGAGGGAGTAAAAAAGTAATGATATAGCGCCATCTTTGTTCCAAATACTGGAACTACAGTCATCCAAAACAACCATAAACAAATATATAAATAGTAGGTACCTGAGTGTCTTAGGCTGTGCAAAATACTGCGTCCCTTTTGAACAGTTGACATTCACTAGTGGGTATATTATTTTTCAATGGGTTCTTTGCTTAAATCTGGAGTTCTATATAATTAATGATTTATGCTCAGATAAAGTACTTTTTTAGTATTTTCTTAGTAATGTATCTAAACCTCAACCACATTTAAATCGCCTTGTCCTTAATTATCTGGAGTAGTTGTATTATTGTCAGTATTTACTTCTGTGACACTACAGGCTTAAACAAATCATGTTCAACAAATGTATGCAAATGTTCAGATTCTGCTAAATACACATTTACAATTAGACATATAACACGAGGGAGCTATGAGCAAAATACTTGCAAATACTGCAGAATTTATAGCTGCGATGTCAAAAAAAATTAGAATTAAAATAGAATATGGAGTTTGAATGAATTTAATTCATTTTAAAAAGAATTAGATTTTTTCTTTTTAGTTTTTTTTCTAAAAACGTTTTATTTGTCATTTTTGATAACTGGAGAAATATTTCTGCCATGAGTTATTTTCTTTTTTGTACATTTAACGGATTATAAAAACTAGTGTGATTTCATATCCTGTTAATGTAAAGCTGCCAGGAAACGGTAAGAGGTGTCACTCAATTGTTTTTCCAGCAATCCATTACAAAACACTAACAAAAGCAAAATAACCGCCGTATCTTAGTTCACATACTGTATCTTGTTTCGATGTGGGGTTTAACTTTGATCACACGGCGTCAATTTTCAGTCTATGTTCAGGGCAATGTATGGCATTGTTTTTATTGGTTTAACGCTGTCACCTTGATAACGGCTAACGCTAAGCTAGCGCTGAATGCTAGCTAGTGGTAAAATCTTCCGTGTCATGTAGGGACTTCTCTTCCCAAGTATAAACGATCTTCGGTCGGTGCAAGGTGGGGCAGAGAGTGGCTTGTAAAACTTGTAAAAGTAGTTTGTAGGTCACTATATAGTGGATTTTTCAGCATACAACTGAAAAATACGTTAACTGGTAAGTTGAGTGGTTTTTCCTGTGTGCTTTAGTTTAGCATTAACAGTTGTCGCTTTGCTGGCAACTGTTTTAATGTCTGGAACCCCTCAGGGAAACAGCGTTCTTCTGTTGACTGGATAAACTATCAGTTTGGGTGAGTGACAGTCTAAGCAACCAATAGCATCAACTGAAGGGGAGTTCTTTTTGTACGTTTAGCCAATCAGATACGTTCTTTAAGTTGCATGCGGGCGCCAGGAAGAGCAGAAGTGACTGTTTGGTGTCTTACTGAAAATCTTTAAAACAAACTGTTTCCTGTCCTTATTAACAAGCCGAGTGTTCGAGCTAGTGACACAATGAAATACAGTTCCTCTTTAAAGTACAGACCAAGCAGTCTGTTCGTTTAGCCTTGTTTGCTAGGAGGATGTTCGAAGTTCCCTTTATTACTTGAACCGTTCTTCCAACCTAAACTCAGTTTAAATATTGCTTTACTGAAACGCTGCCAGTAGAAGGGCCACTATAAAATGTGGGCACCACAATTATTCATAAATACATATATTTGATGAAACAAGTGATCCTGCTTAAAGTGATCCTGCTTAAAGATTTACATCATATCGTTTGTGAATTTAAACATGAGACATTAAAAAGATGGCTACACAAGGTGACCCGCCACCATCTAAAACAACCCTATTAACAAAAGTACAATAGATGACTGCCCTAGTATGCAACATAGAAAATGACCTTCATATTTCCATGCTAGTGTTGTATAACCCTTCATCAGTTTGTTTAGTTATATATTGTTTAATATATGCAATCTGCTGGGCTCTCTTGTTTGTGACATTTGGTAGCAAGGCAGAGTTTTAAGACACTGGACTAACAAATACAAGAGTCATGGCCTCTGGGAAGAACAAGAGCCAGAGCTCTCTGGCTCTCCACAAGGTGATCATGGTGGGCAGCGGTGGAGTGGGAAAGTCTGCCCTTACTCTGCAGTTCATGTACGACGAGGTGAGGCATCACGCCTGCATTTCCCATGAGCCCTGCTGTTGCTGTTTTCTCTCTCATTATCTCTGCTCTTGCTTCAGTTTGTGGAAGACTATGAGCCCACCAAGGCAGACAGTTACAGGAAAAAGGTGGTTCTGGATGGTGAGGATGTGCAGATCGACATCCTGGACACAGCAGGTCAGGAGGACTATGCCGCCATCAGAGACAACTACTTCCGTAGCGGGGAAGGATTCCTGTTGGTTTTCTCCATCATAGAGCACGAGTCCTTCACAGCAATTTCCGAATTCAGGTCAAAGGATTTTGTTTTCACATGCTCATGTTATGTTATGTAGTTATGTTACTTTGAAATCTGATAATGTAAACAATGAAAAGAAGTTGCATAGTGGCAATCATGGCCATTATATTAATCGTCAAAGGTGTACAGTACTGTAGCTGTCTGAACAGACATTAGTTTTATAGAGCTTTTCCAAATCTAGGGGATCTTTAGGATAGAAATATGCTGTGCTTGACCTAAAGCAAAACTTGTTTAAACAACTTCCATTTATTTCCCATATGCCGATATGCCATCTTTTTATATATAGCAAATTAAGAAAACGCTTCTCCCAACAGTCCAAAATACGACAAGCAGCAGCTCTGAACTTTAGTAAAACTTCACACAGAGACACGATGCAGCTGGCTCTCTGCTGCAGGTTTAACTATCAGCTGCTGGTTCATGGTCCACGGATGCTTCAAAACCAGGAATCACTAGTTGTAGTCTGTGAGCCCACCGCAATCCACCAGGACAGTTGAAAATTACATGTTTTACGTCATATTTGGCTGCACTGGCTTATCGATACAGAGGAATAAATCATAATTTCTCTGTATAGAAATTATGGAGGAATCTAAGTGTCCCTTAATACTTGACATGTTTTGGTCAACCCCCATTGAAAATTGATGAAGTATTCCTTTAATGTGTTTGCCTAGTGATGAACTGGCAACTTGTCCAGATACCTTCCCTTTTGCTTGATCAGTCTTACAACCTCTAACAGGACAATAGATTCCTGAGGATAGCTGTAGTGTTGAGAAAGCCTTAGCGTCTGATGAGTGAACTGAGGCTAGGCTACTTGTAGGCTACTAGACATGTGCTACTACACTTAGATTAATTATTAACACTAAAAAGTCCTTATCCCTTATTCCAGTCCTTTATCCTGTCTCACTTTCTGTTCTTAGGTTGCCTTTAAATAAGTTTAAATACACATTGTTCCAAGCCAAAGGTTTTGGGTTTTTGTCTTTCAGAGACCAGATCCTGCGGGTGAAGGAGGAGGAGATGATCCCACTACTAATTGTGGGAAACAAATCAGACCTGGAAGATCGACGGAAGGTGTCTGCTGAAGAGGCCACATCTAAAGCAAGCGAATGGGGAGTTCAGTATGTGGAGACTTCAGCCAAAACAAGAGCCAACGTTGACAAGGTACACACACTGCAGCTTATTCGTAAAAAACATTTATTCAAATGTAGTTCAACTACATCAGGTTAAAGGTCCGATTACATCCCCAAATCTCTATTTCATTTTTGGTTTTGTGACTGCTGTCAGTTCATACTCTCAGTTCTCTGCACATACCCCACTGTCTTCATTAGTCAGAGTAAAATAAACCTCCAAAAAGCAATCACAGAGATAAATGGAAAGGTTTGCTGTAAATATTAGACAGAAGAAACCTATTATAAGTAACAACAGATGTTCATGAAATTACATCATCACCAGAAATTAAGTTAAACCTTTGTTTGGTAGTTTAGGATCCTAATTTGTTAACATCAAAAATGGAATTAGAATTAAGCATTCAGGCATGTCATTTGAACTTCACACGTTTCTGTTTGCCTTCTTGTCTATATACACAAACTGCAGTCATAGAGCTTCAGGATATGTGAAAATGTCTGTGGAAATAAAAATATTTTTACCTGTGCAGACATCTCAGTTGTCAGAAATCCGTTGTGCTGTTTTGAGTTACTGGCTTTCTTGGTTTTGCCTTTCAGGTCTTCTTTGATCTCATGAGGGAGGTTTGCAAGAAAAAGGTGTCCGAGAGTAAAGAAAATGGGCCGAGCAGCAAGAAGAAGAAAAAGCCTTGCTGCATACTTTAACCCCAAGGTGTCCATTTAAAAACCAAAGAAACTGTCTGAGTGAACCAAACAGTAGCAGCTTTACACCATAAAATTCTGGAGTGCTGCACAGTTAAAAACAATAAAAGCACCAGGTGAAAGGGGGGGGGGTTCTGAGTGCTCAGTGATTTATTTGTTTTTTTTGCCTCAAATGTATAGAATCTGAATTGTATTTGAGGTATTATTGTTATATAATCACTCAAAATCTCACTTCCAGTAGAACATATATGTTTGTTTTAACGTTGTCTGGGAAACCGTGGTACTTCCCCATTTATGCTTCCTCTTTATGTACATTCATAACTTTGCCAGAAGTATTTGAATGAATCACCATAGCCTTTAATTTGGCATTTACTTTCTCCATTTGCTAAACCTTCTACAGGAATTCATGTCGTTGAGATCAGGGCTTGTGTAGGTCGGTCACATTCCTTAATTCCAAGTGAGTCCAATAAGAAATACAATTATATATTATAATTCCTTAAATCCTTACATTTGGGAAGTTTTGCACACCCCTATAAAGCATTTTACAGTGGTGGACAGCCTTCAGATAATCCTGCTTCATGACAGTGGTGAGGTAAACAGTAGATATACTGTATATAGTGTTTAGAGGTTGAAATACTTTAAAAATATTTAACTGGGCAACCCAGATTTTTTCCAGCAAGCCTGTAAAATATAGTTAGATTTCTTCCACTATACAGTATTCTGTTGGTTGAGCAGTTTCATTACTCAGTGCTGTTAAGCCACTGCAGATGAGAACAGACGATTGTCATAATTGCAGGTTTAAATGTCACTGCTAACAAACATGTATTGAACACCACTTTTTAAGGTTATGTTTGTAGTATTATTTCATTCCAGCCACTCATTTTGTATACCTATTGTACATGTAAAATTTGTAATCTTGTTATACAGTAAGGGGAGTTCCTGTTTCCCTAAGTTCCCTAATATTCCCTAAAGATTCAAGCTGTTGTATTTATGACATTTGTGGTTGAGGGTTTTCATTTTGATGTATAAAAACAAAATGTTTATTTGAAATTAAAGTAAAGCACACTGATTACTGAGGCTTTATTTCTGGTCATTAGATTGGATTGAGGTCCTTAGGTTTGTTGCCTGTTGTTTTTTTCCTTTAATGAAATGTGACAAATATACAGTACGGTACCTGCACAGCATTATTGTGTAATACAGTAATGTGCTCTGGTTATTCTGTTTTAGTTGATACTAAATGATTAGTTAAATAATTAATCAATATTTATTATTTTAAAATATTGATCAAGACATGTCTTCATTTAATTTAAAAAATCAACAAAACGTGTTATGTTAACATTTTTATTTAGAACATTACCAAACAAAAAAAAAAAACACAAAATCACCACAAAAACAAATGGAAAAGGTGCAAATAATGACCTTCAATTAATTTCAGCTTTAGTTGTCACGCTCTCTAGTAGATAAAAGTAAATTACCTTAAAAGGATTTCCTATCTCTAAACAGGAAGCTGATCTGGACATCACTACTAATTACATGTTCTGGTTATAATTCATTCTGAATGACAGAAAATAGAAATTTACAACTAATACAATATAAAATTATTCATAGAACACATTATACAGGGCAAAGGATGTTCCAAAGGGGTCTCACAAACTCGAATATTTGCCCTAATTGTATGCATAACACCGCTGATAGATTCCTACATGCATTCTGGTCAAGTTCACCTGTGCAGCAATTTTGGCAAGATGTATGGAAACACCTGTCAGACTGGTTAAGGTGCCCAATCCCAGCAACCCCTGCACTCTGTCACTGACAGTGATCCCCAACCCCCGGGCCGCGAACCAGTACTGATCCGTGGGTCAATTGGTACTGGTCCGGGAAAGAAATCTCACATCATTTCCGTTATATTCATTGTGTGATTCTGAACGATGTTATCCACCTACCACTTGGTCTTGACACATGTTAAGACGCTTGTCTCGGTCACGTGTCTTACTTACAACCGCTACCTTTTAACCTACCTACCTACCTTCTTGCTCCGGTCGGTAACACGTAACACATTACCCACAAAATTAAAAGAGCGCAAAGAGCCAGCGAGGCAGAAGAAGAGCCAATGACTACGGAAGCTGCATTGAACAGACAATATCAGGAGTCCTTCCTGAAACATGGACTTATTACGACTGGTTGTTTCAAGTCCGCTCTGCATAATGTGCAGCGACTGGTTCTAACAAGGTAATCAAGCCTTCAAACTGCTTCATCACTTAGAGATCAAGCATTTTAAATGTTAGGCGATGTTACAAGGATGCTGCTAATAAAGCTGCATACATGGTGGATGCACGTTTATTATTATAAATAGAAAATACCAGTTTTCATGCCGATCGTAACATTTTATTTTGTTGGGGTTAGGGGTATATTTCTGCCCCACCATAAAGACTGGTCCTTGAAAATATTGTGACAATAAACTGGTCCGTAGCGCAAAAAAGGTTGGGGATCACCTAGACCTAGAGACAAACTCATCACACACACTTCTTTCTGCCTTCTGTGTTGCAAAGAAAATCATCCTCATGAACTGGAAAGCTAAAAAGAAATTAAACATTACTCAGTACTTGAACATCTTTTTAGATTACACCACCTTAGACACATTGTCTGCTTGTTCAAATCAATAACCAAAACTATACTCTGATTGAATCCATTTTCAGGTAGGGATGTGTGGAGCTCAGGTGCTACGCAGTGTCTGGTGCGTGGGGTGCCTGGTTGCCCGGGGCAACAGGGCTGGTTGATTCTGGGGTGACCACACAGTAGGGGTGGCGGGTGCCTGTCTCCAGGGAGCAGGGGGCAGATGGAGTCCTGGGTACTCTGTGTCCGGGGGATGCCTGCCCGTGCCCGGAGGGGTGCTGGAGACCTACCCTCCCCATAAATGACAACAACCGAATGGTATGGGTGTGAGAATGTATCTGAGAGTGCATAGGTTCACATATGATTAAGTAGTTTTTTGTGAGAGGGTTTGTGGTAGTGTGTGTTGATGTGGGTGTGCGTCTGTGTCTGTGTGTGTGTATGCGTGTGATGCAGTTGGTGTGTGGGGGGCCTGTTTTCCGCCCCAGGTATGTGGATCTGCTGCCTGGGTGATCTCTTTTCTGCCGACCATTACCAATTGTTGCGGGCCCGAGGGGGTGCCGGGGGATATAGTGCATAGGTTCCGCTCCACTCGTGTGGGGGTGATGGCAGGCTCTCTTGGGCCAACTCTCCCACTGGGGGGAGTGTATGCCCCTGGTTCTCATGGGGCGGACAGCGTGGACCCACAGTGGTCTGCTCTGACCTTGGGTGCTGTCTCTGTGGCTGCTGCAGCTCTGCTTTGGGTATACTGATATATGTATATATTTGTATGAGTGTGTGCACATACCTTAACACTGTTATTAGTAATAATATTAATTTCAGAGGTAAACCACAGTACAACTTTTGTTATGAATGTATCAGCCTAAGGTACATCCCTATTTATTTGTTTTGTGCCTGTTGTTTGCTTAATTTATTTGTTTGGTTTCAGCAGCTGGAGCAAAACTGTCCATTTAGCCTAATACATGCTGCTTGTTGAACTGCTGGACAGGACAAAAGAAATGCACTTTAACACAGAAAAGCATGTCCATGTCATTTTTGTGCTTAGTTAAATAAATTTAATACACAGTTAAGTTAAATATCCTTTCACCTAATGCTTATAATCGGCTATAATTATTAAACTAAAATACAAATGCTGAGTGCCACCTTTCTATACCCCCACATTAGCAGGGAGCCAGCCATACCTACCCCCAAGACCTACTCCCTAGTCCAAACACATTGGTTATCGCATACCAGCCTGGCTGCATGAGCACTCTGTGGTAAAGTGAGGTGGCAGGGGAGAGTGCCAATTGTTGATCTGAGCAAGCAGAATTTTTTTTCTAAGGTGATGTAAATGAATTAAGTGTTAACATATTGAATGATGATTCATTTTTTTAATTCATAAAGATTATATCCGTAACAGAGGGGCCCGTGAGAGGTACAATGGTTGGTGTGTTGACCTCCAGATCAAGCCATCTTGAATTGGTTAAATTTGTTAGGTGTCCCTGGCACAGGTGGACATGACCAGAATGCACTGAGGCATCCTACTGTATTAGCAAGGAGTTGGTAGTAGTACTGCCTAGAAGTAACAAATTGGAAGTAGGCAGGTTTGGAGATGTGTTTGATAGATGATATAGATCTATAGATAGATATAGATAGATGATAGATGTTTGGTGTTTGGTTTACATAAAAAGCAGACGAGGGGAGAACTGTACTTTCTGTGTGTCTTCATTGTCTGTGCCACCACAGAGTGAGCTCATACAGTAATTTACCTTCTCCTAAGATCATAACTCTGCTGAGCAGAGCAGAGACAGACATCCCTCAAATTTAGCTCCCAATATGACACTTTGGTTGGATATGCAGTTGGTAGTTCACATCACATTTCTGAACAGAAAGACCTAGGTGCCTTGTAGAAAGTGCATTTTCTGGAAAACCTGTCGTATATTATTATAGATATGTGAGACGCTTTCTTTGATGCTAATTCATTGTTTTTTAATGTATTTTAATGATAAATAACTCATAACAAATAAGTTGAACTGCAGTTTGTTATGTTATAATAATTGGCAGAGGTGCAGCTTTCATGTGATAGGTTGTAACTTAATAAATAGAGAGTACAAAACATAAATATATCTTGTAATTAAATAATTATATCCTATTCATAGTATTTGTAATGATGCTGAGATATTTAAATGTTACATTTGATTAATAGTCCTTGTTTTTAATGTTTTAAATTATATATTTGTGAGGCACTGTTGTGAGTCGGACAGTGGGGGCCATTGGCATTGGGGTTTTTGCAACAGGTTTTTACCACCACTGATTATTTTCTTTAGTATTCAACTTTTATTTATATGGAATATTTCATAATAGATTTCACAGTAGTTTTACTGAATTTCATCTGTTGTTTTTAATAGTGATGAGTAAATAATTGTATAGAAGCAGATCATTATCTATTTGTTATGAAAGGATGCATGTTCTGAATGCATTTCCTCAAGAGGAAGTCATCAGAAAAGACTGGATGTTTGAGCTGGTCTGAAAGGAAACCTTCACATTCAGAGGTGCCAACACAAAGCCCACTATAAACATTAAGGCCATCATTGGATTTATCTATGAATACACACTCAGGGTTGATGGAAAGAGTCTGCAGAAGATCAACAACAGAGAGGACTGCATGCTTGTACTATGTTGGTACAATAACTAGGGCTGAAAGTCAAAAATCACACCCAGTTTTTAGTTTTACTGGGATTTAGTGAATATTATTCATTATTATTATTCAAAATGATGGTTCTTTTCTAGAATTGTACTTAAACTGGCAGGTTAGATACTGGTCTGTAGTTACTGGGGAGTGAGAAATCTAAAATATTTCTCTTCAGAAGGAACTTAACCCCTGCAGTTTTAAGTTCAGCAGGAAAAAGACACTAAACATTACTGTAACTCCTTACCCATAGGATGCCCTAACAGCTCCTTAAAGCTACCTAGAGGTAATTCAAAATGCTTGACCCAGTGTTCTGATGGGACTTTAACTTCTGAGCACTGGCTGTCTGTAAAATGAAGGATAGAATTTAAAATTCTCCTACTCACCAACAATGTACTTAATGAAAAAGCTTATCTAAAGATGAGATGGTTTAGGTCACTGGCATTGATTGTTAGTCACAGAAACCATTTCTTACTTAAACTGCAATAGACATAGACTACTGAGTGAATTAATTTATACACTGAGATCCTCTGTTTCCTTCTATCTAATAACCTCACATCATTGTTCCATATTTAACTCCTTCCTAACACAACTCCTTCTCTCCAGTAGTTGTGCTTCTGTGAACCCCCTGGTCCAACCAGGGACTGGACGGAGGCAGATGGCTGCCCACATTCAGCCTGGTACTGCTGGAGGTTTCTTCCTTCTTAAGAGAGGGAGTTTTTCCTCACCACTCCTGATGTCAAAATGTAATTAATTACAAGTAAAGGCTTGCTGTATGTGGGATTTGTTGGGCTTTGTTACTCTAAGGTCTTAAACTTTACCTTGTAAAGTGCCTTGAGATGACTTTGTTGTGATTTGGCACTATATGAATAAAATTGAATTTTATTGATTTGAACTGCTGGGTTGAGAGAAAATACCAGCTTCAGCATAACAGTGCTGGACATGACTGTAAACAATGTAGCATTTTTTTAAACAGACTCTATATATAGGGTATATTTCCAACATGCAAATACTAAGTGGTGTCACTAATTAATAAGTTAAGTTAAGTGATACGTTTAGAGAGTAGATAGCAATACGTCCATTTAAATATGGCAAATAAATAATGCTATATGCAAGAATAACACTTTGTTCATCACATTTTTGCTGTTATTTTGTTGGGACGTTTCAGCTTTATTTTGAAATGATCAAATGCTTAGCAAGCAAAGGTGTCAGCCATTATCGCTGTGCGCGAGACAAAGAAGAAGAGTATCTAGTGATACGTTTTTTTAATGCAACTCCAAGATCCTACTGTAAGGGGAGTCATTGCGCAGCCCTCACGCAATATTTATGTTCTTGAATGCGGGTGCGTCAAGTACCTGAATCCAAGATCCGGAACAAGTTTAATATTCACGAAGAAGCGTGGTAAGTCTCGAATTTAGAAAATGAAAACTGCATGAGGTATGACTTGAAAATCACAACACCATAAAATTAGCAAATCCTAATAGTTAAGAATAGTTAAGAGGAATAAACTTACTACAAATTTGATTTTGTTTATAGTTATATTTTTTATAATATAAATAATTATTATAAAACTGTTAAAACACTTTAAAATGTAAGAAACAAATTCCTAGTTGCAAAAGTTGCAAAACTACAAATAAAGATAACTAAGCCACGAAGAGCCACGAAGGGAAACAAATTCAAGACAACCAGACTAACAAACAATAAATTAAATTAGCTTCAACCTTTGAATGAACCCGAACTATCGTAACGTCTGTTTTGCATTTATCTCCAGTTAGCTTGATTTCATTTTGTTTTTTCTTTGAAAATCCTGACCGGAAGTCATCAAATCCATTGGGTGGCTCTTGAGCGCATGAAAGGAAACTTCACTGACGCTAATGACGTTCCCGGCTGGGATATTTTAGCTCTGGGCTGCACGGGATGGACCTCTCCGCTGCGGAAGGGGGATCGGTGTTAGGAGGCTGTGTGTAGTACTTAATTGAAAAATACACGTGTTTTACAAACATCTGGTTAGTTTCGGAGTCTCCTGCGTTTCGCCGTTGGGGTTTAAACGCGTCTTTCGGAGCTAATTGAGCAACTAGTATCGGATCGGAGACAAAACACCGCAAGGACGGGACCAGGCATCATGATTGCTGCCCCATCACGGTCCACTGTTTATCAAGCTGCCACACCGTCAGCACATGATGTTCTAGTTAAAATTTTTCAAATAGCCGCTTCAATCTACTTTTTTGGTCTTTAACGGCGCATTCAGTGTCCACGTAACGCGGAATTTAACGACTATAAAACAGTCGGTTTTCCCTTTGCACCGGCTTGGGAGCAGCTAGTTAGCTTTAGCCGGTTAGCTTAGCCACTTAGCAGAAAGGTCGTCTTTATTCTTGTTTTGACAGCAATGACTGCTAATAACTCTTGGACATATAAAAGCGAGAAACTGAGATTTTAATCTCACACGGACAGCAAGGGCATGGGGAAGCGGTGCTCAGACTGCCACACATCTGTCATACCACAGGACTTGGGAACCAGAACACCCCAGGAAACCACCGCTTTCTCCGCCCAGTAGGAGCAGACCTCCCGCCTCCTCCAATTTTAACGCTGGAGAATTGTATTCAATTTTGCAAGGATGTGAAAGATAATACCTGGTTTTTGGCATGGCTACGATTTAACTGAATTATATTAACTCCAATGCTGATGATTAACACCGGACTTCACTGGGAAAAAACTTGACTTGAAGAGTGTTTTCTTTACCCTATTGGAGATCACATCTCTCACCTTCCTGCTTGTTTAGCCCTTTTTGGCTACAAGCACACATTCTGATCACCAGGAAAGTGCAGCAGGTGTTCTGGATCCACCTACAATGAACTACCAACAGCATCTCGCTAACTCGGCCGCCATCCGAGCTGAGATCCAGAGGTTTGAATCCGTCCATCCCAACATCTACTCTATCTATGAGCTGCTAGAGCGGGTGGAGGAGCCGCTGCTGCAGAACCAGATCCGGGAGCATGTCATTGCAATTGAAGGTAGGAGAAGAGTAACCGAACTCAGCAGCACAGTGACAATCATGTGTAATCCTGCAGAAACTGAAGGATATTAAATCTAAATTCCATGCATTTATATGGTTTGTTAAGTAGCCGATTTCGAGTGGTGATGAAAAGTACTTTGTTTCATTTTCCAGTGAGTTTTAATGGAGGTGGTTGTGGCAGTTGTCTGCGGTTTTAATTGAAGGTTGAGCAAATGAAGTGACGACCAAGTGATGACAAGGCACCAACACCACTAAGGTTTTGGTGTGATTTTAACTGAGCACAGTTTTATAAATATGAGATCTCAGAAATAAGATGTGACACTGAATAGTACGTCATAGACAATGTGAACTATTTTTAGAAATACTAGTCATATTAGAATAATCTAAAACTCATTAATTATATGGATTACTATAGTTTAACAGGTTTCTTATTGTAAGAATGACATGCTTTGATTCTTAAATTAGTAAATAGTATGTAAAGATGTCTCTGTCAGCAAATAACTACTTTTTAAAAAAATGTTTTTAATTAGAATGAATCTTACAGATTAGATGTGAATATTTAGTAATATTATTGCTTCCTTTGCCTGTTACTTTTGATTTACTCTGGGTATTCAGTACTTGAATTAATTGTAGTGTTAAAAAGGCATAAAATCGTAGGAAATGTCTAGGTACTATGGTTTTATTTGGGAATTTATCACATGGATGTAGTCCTTGGGCTCTTCTGATTTTAAGGATTCAAAATACATTTTTCTGTCAAATATTAAATTGTAATGTAGACATGTGACCAGTCAGCCAGAGCCCTGTGATGCTCTATAGGACAAAAAGATGATGGTGGGTCATAGCCTGGCTCAACAGAAGGTGACAATTAAAGGGGCCACAAAAAGTTAAATGTTTTAATTTATATATGAAAATGTAGTTTGAAATGCTTTGTCAAAATGCAAGACACAAGCAGTGTCAGAAGTAAGCAGACGATCTGAGGGAGGGGGAGACTCACACAGGCGTAATGCATCTTTAGGTGTCAGCTTCAGCCTTTTTACTTCCTGGAAAACAAGGAAATGACAAGGCAAACCAAAAGCAATGACACAACAACATATAATTGAAACCTTCCCAAAGCCAATTTTAATTATGTTGAACATTAGCTTCTGGGTTATGGTATCAAGAATAATAATGACAGAAAGATTTATTAATTACAGGTTTTGTTCAGAAATTTGTGTTACAAGCAGTTCTGCTGTGTGTGCAGGTGAGCCATATAACAACAGTCAGAATCGTGACTCTCTACTCATTTCCATTTTCCCTAAATTCAATGACACACTGTGAATGACTCAGCCTGCATTCATGCTGGAAATAGCCTAAAAGCGCAATAGCAGCTGTGCTATTATCCTCTTTCTTTGCCCCTCATTGCACATCTGGATGTGCCACTGATGTACATGTCATGTTACACAAGCTCTGAGCTCTAGAGACCATGCTGTGTGTTTGTGTTACGCAAGTAAGTTGTCAATCCATCTCACAAACTGCTTATATTAGTGTTTCTACGACTGAGTCATTCGAATTCTGGTGCTGTGACTTGTATATTGACACATTTGTCAGCACTGTGGCTCATTTGCATATGAGGTGTGTGTGGGGATAGATATATGTCCTGTGAAGCTGACCCACTTTCTGTGTCTGGAATCAGAGCTGTGGTTGCATTAGTTCTCATGCGGAGATTTGGGGAGACATGCTTTTCCTCAAAGAGCTTTTGATTGTTAGTTTGGATTTAACATAGATGAATTACCATAATTTCCGAGCTATAAAGCACACCCGACTTTAAGCCGTGCCCATTAGATTTTAATAAAAAAGCCACACCTGTCTAAAAGCTGCAGGTGTCCACGTCATAACATGAGACATTTAAACAGAAAGAGAATACAAAGAAAGATTTTTGTAACTTTGAATTAAATACAGTAAACAGTGCCGGGTAGTTAAAAAGAATACAGCAGCGTACCACAAAACATAACCATTATCTACTGCTGCCCTCTGCGCATTAAAACCATTAGTTCTGACACTGAAGAGAACGACTTTAAACGGCCTCACAATTACTTCGTCAAACACGTTCTCTGTCTTTCTTTCTGCTATTTCGTCATAGTGGAGGGAGCTGCAGCCACAGAGATGTCTGTGCTATGATGGACTGGCCTTTTTGTCTCGACTTCTTCCTTCTGTGTGGTTTGCGCCTAAGAATAAGTCAAACGTCTTCACAATCCCTTTTGGCGAGTTAGCCATTTATTTAAGGCAGAAAGAAGAATCTGCTCGTTGGCTCTGTCCGTCCAACATGGTCAGCAAGTCAATCACATATGGGTGCATCCTTCAAAAAAAGAGCTGTACCGTAACACCGCTAGCAAGAGCACACTGAAGAATCTGCGCAACCGTGATGCCAAATTCCCATAACCTTTTACTCTTGCCAAGTGATGAGCTTTTAGGATTTAAGGCAGGTGGAGTGTACCAGCTAGTGCTGTAGACCTGTTCTCCAGTAACACTGACCTTTTTGTTGTTGTTTTTTTTGTGTCCACCTGTTTTTGTCTTATTTTGTTGGCCCTACAGTGAACGCACCGTGACCTAGTTAGCCTCACTACCGTGTTTATTCAACCTCTAGGCTTTGTATTTTTTCTCATTTACGAGGAGTGGAGCCACATAATGGTCATTCTCATGTTTCAATAGTGTTCACAGATTAAAACAAATTGAATTAAATCTTGGTACAATTAGACGAGCAGAATACAGCTTCACTGTATGTACTATAGGATACTTGACCGCTGAAAAGCAAGTTGTGGTATAAAAAAAAATTATTTGCCAAAATGTAGAAAAACATTTAACATTGATGGGACTTGTGCAGAAAGGGAAATCGGCAGTATTAGGTTTTGTGGCTGAAAATAGTTATATCCTTAAACTCACCAGTGTTTTGCCTAGGATCATGGCTCATCATGGGGGGTGGATGGTTGGTTTGGCAATCATAGTATTAATAACAATGTACAATAACACACACACACACACACACACACACACATATATAGTGATGTGTTTTACATCATCTCCTGCTGCCCTGGCGACCAAATGCAAAGGAATAAATTATTTCTTTGCATAGAAAATATGGAGAAATCCGAGTATCCTTTCATTCTTAAATACTATGTCTTTTTGGTCAACTCCCATTGAAAAGCATTCCTTTAATGTACAGTGTATGTCACTTTTGGAAGCTCCCTTTTCTTTTAATTTATAAGCCCTTTGTAAATCTTTCTATGCTTCTTGCCTCATAGACACCTAGTCATCTCTCCATGCATTGTGATTTGGAGAGCACAAAGAAAAGAGTTTAGGCGTGAGTAGTAGTCCCTTGTCTGTTGATTGCAGTAAACATTCCCTTAATACAGAGACATTATCAGAACTATGTTTTGCTTAATTAAAGCAGAAGGCAGATGTAAAAATGTACTGACATCTGTTGATAACAGCAAAATGAGCTTGCATACATTATGTTCTCTTTCTAATGTGGCTGAGGATACAATATTTTAACCATTTGTTTTACTGCAGGCCCATTTTCATTAGCCCTAATGTATGAGGCGAAACATGAGTCATTATCAGCTTGGTTTAGTGAGTGAGCTCAGAGGAGGCTGCAGTAATAATGTGCATTAGGGCTTTGCAGCTGATTGTGTCTGATCAGGATGTTTTACAGATTTAGTGGTTTCTAGAGGTGCATAAATATAATATCTTCTAATGGCCATCATTGTGTTATCAGCAAAATAAAAATTTCCCTTTCATATTGTAAACCATTTGTTTATGTGAGAAGATCAAATAAAGGAAAATATAATCCAACTCTAAGATGACAGCTGCGCCGTTGCCCATATACTTACTCTTTTTTTTCCACTGGAGCTTCCTTCTACCACCAACCAGATGTAACATCTTTACTGCAGTTTAAAACATAGTTAGTAAAAAAGGCTAAAGTCGGCAATGTCCCACAAGTCAAATAATGAAAGTATCACAAAAACTGTGGACACATCTGCCTGGATGGTAATGAAACAAACATTTTCATTATTTTTATCTATTTATCACTTTTTATGTTTATTTTAAACATTTTCATTAATTTTTGGAAAATGTTAGTTATTTCTGTCAACATTTTACATAGTTTGTTTTCTATCATTTTGTTAATTAAATTTGGTGTTTTTCCTTATTTGTGCCTTTGAACATTTACTTTATTGCAACATTTACTTAGCGGGGGGCAAATTGCTGCAGAATAAATGGCAGAGATGTGACATGCTTGTGTGATGAAGATTAACTGTCATCATGCTGTTGTCAGAGGGGGATTTATCTGCATTAAAAACTTAAATTCTGGGTCAAATATAAGTGAGTAGTAGTATAGTTTTGGTAGTAGTAAAGATCCACCAATCTCTGTATACTTACTATTAGTTAAAAAGTAATTGCACACTACTATTATGTTTAGACTTCAAACAGTATTTAACGTATTAGATTTACCTTTATTTGATGTACCGGGTATAACTGGCGCCAGAGTACACTGCACTGAAACATAGAACAACCTGGAGTCTTTGTATACATTGTTTTCTGGCTGCTAATGTAATAAATTTGTACACCATTAAGTGTGACCATTGCATGAATGTGTATTGGGAAAAAAAACTATTGTATATATTAAGCTATTCTTTTCATAATAAATCTAATTGTTCTGTGTCAGTTGGTACATGTCTTGACTACAGTATGAGATCTAGAACATAAACACCCAAACTGTACAGGTAGATGAGAAATACAGACCTACTCCCATTAAGAGTCCTTTCATCAGTTCAGTCTTGACCTTTCCTTCCATTAAATGCAGAGGAAACATCACAAAAAATAGTGACAAGATTTGGAGGGTGAAAATATAGCCCTATGATGAAAAGAAAGACATTTGTCCCGACATAAGTGCAATGTTTACAGGGTGAGGTCATTTTGCAGCTTTAATTTTTTTAAACTATTTTTGAATTCTCAATTTGTTACAAACATCATTAGATTTCCTAATTTGTTGCTGTGTGGCAACTTGATTACAGCCTGCAGAGCATATGGAGTTCTCAATAGTATTTATTTTTCTGTAGACCATAAAATCTGTTTTACTACTTGATATTTTTTAGTTCTACTAAAAAGACACAAGTTTGCCTATAGTATTTATGCCTATTTTCATTCACTTATTCTCTCTTATACAACTGAATTTTGTGTAGTAGCACCCTGCTGGGACCACTGCAGTTTTTGTCTTTGAGCCAAGTGTGTTTTTTTTCTTTTTTTAATCCCTCTGTTTTGTTGAATTAGGGGTGGTTATGTAACATCACAAACTGGTGACTGAATCTGCATTTGGAGCACTACATATATACTATAAACAACATGGCCATCTGTAAATTCAAAGGTGTGTGTGTGTGTGTGTGTGTGTGTGTGTGTGTGTGTGTGTGTGTGTGTGTGTGTGTGTGTGTGTGTGTGTGTGTGTGTGTGTGTGTGTGTGTGTGTGTGTGTGTGTGTGTGTGTGTGTGTGTGTGTGTGTGTGTGAGAGAGAATTCTTTATTCTCATGTGCTTGTACTCTCAGATTGATGGTATTAGAGAAAACCTTTTCTATATCGAGATGCTAAAACCATATCCTACACCACTTCTTACTTGAGCCTCCTGTCATCAGTTAGGAATTATGAAGCTGTTATACCGGTGCTGATTCTATCCGACCAGCCTCAAGTCAACTTCTGGGCAAGCTGACATTGTGGCTACTGTAGGCTCGAACTGGTGTCTTGGTAGCGCAGTTGGTTGTTGGCTGGCGTAAAACACTTTGCACTAGCTCTCCGCACCTTGCATGACAGCCCACTGCTTCCCCGGGACTCATTTTATTGTGACATTGTATGTACATAATACTGTATGACAAAGGATTTCTTCTTTCTTCTTAACTGCTATATAAACACTGTTTCACAAGGACACTCTAAGGGTTGTGTACTAAACTGCTGTGGTGCAAAGTAAGAAGAAGAAGAAGACCACTTTACAGTGTTTTACTATAAACTGACTGGTACTCATGATAACTGGGTCATAACAGGAAGAACAAGACTGGGAACAATAGTGCCCCCAGACGATTTTCAGGGGTGACCAGATGGCACCTCTGAAAATCCGGGACTGGTGGACCAATTTGGTTCTTTTATGGTAGCTTGGATATTCACTAATATCTTTTTTTTTAAATGGCTATTGCTGAATATTCATCAGTCATTAAAAAAGCAACATTTTGAGATGGCTTGATTAATGAATTGCATTTTCATTGTGATATTAAAATACATGATAACTATAATGCAAAAACATTTAAAATGGAAAAAGACTGCGGTTGGAACTTACTGTTATTGGTACTGACAACTTTCTCCTACGTTGGCTGGTTGGTTAGCATGTAGTGCTGGTGATACTAAGGTTGTGAGTTTGAATCTAGCTGCATGATTAATTATTGTTTATTCTGGTGATAACCTACCAGTATTCAGTCAAAATCACATTAATTTCATTTTCAATGGTGAAAGACTTACACTATTGAATTAGAGTGTGATGCCTTTAGGGTGAGGAGGAAAAGTGTTAAAGATTGATTCTGTGAACCTGTCAGTGAGAGCTCCCTATTGGCTCTTGGAAAGTAGTTTGAGTGAGCACTTACATCACACTTCTGTAAGCTAGCTTCAGCAGGAGAAAGGAAAACGGTAGCAGCTCATGTTCTACAATGTGTAATATAAAACAAGAAACTAAAGCCTTGTGTGGACCTTTTTTTTTTTTTTTTTTACTCTATTCACTGGCTGACTAGCAGCACATAGTGCACGTGGTGCTCGGACAGTACATAGAGCGTCGGCTATTAAAGCGCTAACATTATATTGCAAGAAAGCTCTGTGAATAAACAAACCTTTGTTTTTAATTTTTGACAGTTATTGTGGGCCCTTCTTCTCTCTTTCTGCTTTGTTAAACCTTTCCTCTAATTTCTAGATGGCCAGATTTATGCTTCCTTGACCACGAGGACGTTACTGCTTTTAACCATTGACGATCTGACTAATCTCATCAGTAGCGAGTCTATACTGTAGGATACAGATGGACGGACAGAACCATGTAGTAAATAGGAGGAGGGGTGTAATTTCACCGGAGAGGCAGAAATAAGCCGTAATTTAGTCCTATTTGTAATTCTTTCATAGATAAATTCTTGATATCTCATATTACTGATAATAATGTTGTTGTTGTTATTATTAATAAAACTGGTCTCTGTGGGCCCCTCAAAGTTCGTGGGTGCAAAGTCATGACCAAATTGGCCAGGACCACCACTGCAAAGAAGGGCTGACTGCTGTTCAAGCTGTTCCTTTTTATTCTGCATTTGCCTAATGCTGTGCATGAGACATAATTTCCAAGTCAGGGAGCAGGAACTGCTACAAGCTCGGGTCCTCTACCAGAGGCCTGGGAGCTTGAGGGTCCTGCGCAGTATCTGTTCCTAGGACTGCACTCGGCTGGACAGAGATCTCAGATGTTGTTCCTGGGATCTGCTGGAACCACTCTTACAGCCCCTGGTGTTCTTATCACCACGGGTACCACTTGTGCCCTTACCCTCCACACCTATCTCTTCTTTTAACCCTTGGTACTTCTCAATCTTCTTGTGCTTCTTCTTCCTGATTTTGCTATCACCAGGGATTTCTACATCTATCACTACAGCCTTGTTCTTTTGTGTGTCCACCACTGCTATGTCGGGATGGTTTGTCAGTCTGCTTGTCTTATTATGCCAACCGGATACCTGCTTACCAGGAGTCTGTAGGTGTTAATCGACCGGATTTTGGTTTTTCCATTCAGCTGACTTCTGAGGACTTGCCTTACCTTTTGGAGGTACTTAGTGGTCGCTGTTTTCCATGCTGCCTCTTCCTAGTTACTATTTGCCTGTGGGATTCCAAGGTATTTGTAGTTATCCTCCACATCTGCTATCGTGCCTTCTGGTGGTTCTATCACTCAGTCCTGAGAACCTTTCTTCGACCCTACTTATCCAGTCTGAATGACATTCCCATGTCTTGGCCCTTGGCAGACAACTTGATGTCATCCATGTAGAGGAGGTGGCTGATGGTTGTGCGATTCCATAGTTGGCATCCATGACCAGTCTGAGTCATGATCTGGCTGAGGAGGTTGAGGGCCTATGCAGAACAACAGCGGATGAGCACTTTTCCTTTGCCAAGATAATCCATCTTACCTCTCAGGTGTGCCATATGATTATGATAAGTGGACAGCATGATTATTGACCGTTCCTTAGACTGGCCACAATAAAAGGCCACACTGAAATGTATAGTTTTGTTTTTTTGGGGGGATCTGGGGACTAGGTTTGCATCGTATACCAGTGTTAATTTGGTACCACAGTACTGAGGCACTTTTAAACTGTACTATATTGCATTTGGATGGGACCACAGTGCCCGCAACAGCGCGGGACTTCGACCACGTGACATCCTCTTGTTGTAACTGCAGCTAAGAGGACGAGGAGCAAGCAGCAAACAAGATGAAGGAAACAGCTAGCAAGTGAGTGAGCAGGAGAAAAGCTTGGAGTGAGCAGAGACGTTAGAGGGGGGGGCACGGAGGAGGAGAACAGTCACCACAGTCACTTGTGGACAAACCAGGGGTGAAAAGTGCTACATGGCAATACTTTAATCTTAAAAACAAATTCTCATAAAACTATTCAGTATCAGTCAGCTTCAGTCAGGGAGCCTATTACTGTAATCCAGTCCGGGATTTGAGCAGCAGTAGCCCGTTTCAACAATCAGACAGCAGTGTTATCTGTAGGAGTTTGTTGATCTATTGCACAAAATCCATGGAACGCATTCAGCAAAAACAACGACGGTAGTGTCAACGTATTGAGAAAACAATATGCGCAGGGGCAAGTTTTCCAGAGACATTTAACTGGACCCTTGACTCCGCCATGTTACGGGCACCCACGTCAGGACATATACAAAATTAGTTCTAAAATTGTTGTGCAATAAAAAAAGACTATTATTTTGATTTTAAATATAATTAAAAATATATTTAAATGATTTTTTAATTTTGATATGTTATTGTTCTAAGGTTTTAAATTAAGTCAGTAATGATATTTTTTGTATTCTTTTTTTTATCTGAAAAAGTATCACAAGTATCGGAATACATACCAGGTATTGGTACCAAAATGTTGGTATCTTGACAACACTACTGTGGACTGGGAAAACCACATAATCAGTATCTGGTGTGACCACCATTTGCCTCATGCAGTGCAATATATTTGCATAGTTTAAAGTTAAAAATGTTTGTCCATTTTTTTAAGAGTTCAGATCTCAGATATTTTCAAATATTGTTCGCAAATCCGTCTAAATCTGAATCTCCACAACAATTTTGGGGAGGAATAGACCTTAGTCTGTTTTTATTTACAGAAGGTCTAAGATCTTTGTGTTCAGCTTACTGAAAGAAGGCAAGGCACGAACATAGTTGTCATAATTCATATATAGAAAGTTGGTTGGACATTACAACAAATAAGCAAGACATAAACCATGCACACGGATTCATCGATACCAAAGCTCTGTCTGATCTGTGTGAAAGTATCATCTGCTGTGGTGTCGAGCAACAGAGGGCTTCTTCCCTTTCCCCTCAGTCTGTTTAATATGAGAGGAAGTTCCAGACACTGACCTCACCAAAACAATAGTTGATTTGTGTCCAATGCAGATATAATGGGGATCTAAAAATAGGTTGCTGGTTGCCTGGCTTCCTGCCCGCAACTTAACAATGCTTTTACATTTTTATTTCTTGTGTCCATTTAGCAGTGGCACATTGAACACACAGAAACACAGTAAAGTTCATTAAATGCAACACACAATGTGTTGCTGAGGAGGAAGATGGCAACAATCCATATTTTCTCAGAGGAGCTGTGTGCAGGACATGGCCCTTAGTGTCTCTGCACTGTGCGCCGATAGAAACACAATTAAATATATAAGTGCTGCAATGAATTTCACCAATGACAGTTTCTCTTGGATGAAGTTGCGGATTCTAGTGCTAATGGAGAACATACAGTATATGTGTTATGGATTATCAGTTTTGGGCCTCAAATGTACAGAGAAGTGCAGGAAACTTCCTTAAGAAGAAACTGGAAAAAACAGCCAGGACATAATGATCGAGTTTTATTGTTTTAGCTTGTGCTGTGAAGTTTTGAGTACAGTTATAAACTGATGCCTGTCTTGTTTTGAGTATCTGGAGTAACGTTAGTTTATGTTGCTGACGTTATCTTGTGCATTAGCTTTGCCTGCCTGGCAGCAGCTCTAACAATAATTCAATAATACTACTTCATTTTGTAGGCAATATTGGCTGGCACATTACTGTTGTTTTTCCTTGTTTTATCTGGATATAGACCATCAACGTTGAACGTTTTTGCGCATTTTTGCTAATAAAATTGACCATTTTTATAACACAACTTTTGAGAGGTGAGAGGTATGACTTCAATGAAACTTTCTGATCTGATATCTCAAATTTTAAATGCAAGACCGCCTTTTTAATATGTAATATGTTGTATAATGTTTCAAAAAGATGACGTGGTTGTCAAAATAAAAATAATTTGTTTTTAATTAATAATTTGAGTTCGGTTTGCTCAAAGAATTGTATTATTATTGTCTTATTAACATGTGTGCTGAACACATGACAAATCACTGTGTAAAGAAAAATGTGTTGGTGAGTCAGATGTAGCTTGCTTTACCCGTCTAATAAACTGGGCAACTTGGAGTTTTGCATTAGCTATCTTTTAGTCTATAATCAAACTAGCTAGCTTTGTCCAACAACAACGTCCTTGTATGCAATCCACAGTAAATGTTAATCAGAAGTCAATTACACTCAGAAGGATCATCACCAAATAGTCCAAAGGCTTACGTTCTGGAGCTTCACTTCACTAATATTTACAGGATGCCCACATCTTTGGTCTAAGGTGTGAAGGCGGTTCAGGCACTAATAATTGAAACTCCACTCTCGTGAAGTTGGTTTCTGACCGTTTAAGCAGACACATGCACCTTTGTGGCCTGCTGTAAGTCATTTTGCAGGGCTCTGGCAATGCTCCTCCGGTTACTCCTTGCACAAAGGTGGAGGTAGCGGTCCTGTTGCTGGGTTGTTGTCCTCCTATAGTCTCCATGTTTACTGATGTACTGGCCTGTCCCCTGGTAGAGCCTCCGTGCTCTTGACAGTATGCTGACAGACACACACAAGAGGTTATAATTTAACAGTGTTTGAATAAAGACATATTTTCTAAGTTTAGCAGCCTTTTATTTTGGTCCAAAGCAGACAATTGTTGATTGATTTCACATTAGTATTGTGGAGATATTGGTATTGTAATAACAGCAATGAATGAGTACATTGTGTAGTTACACATTGTGTGTCACTGTAGTATTATTATTATACTGTAATGTATAGTCTGATAGCTGTGGTGAGATTGCCCACCTTCCTGGATTGGGGGTGTAACAGTCTTGTGCTTAAAGCCCGACAGGCATCAGCTCATAACATTACTCTTAACTTCACAGCACAAGCCAAAACAGTAAAAGGTTGATATATTACTTACTAAGTGCTCTTTTGACTCTTCTGTCCTGACGTTTTTTTCCCCAGTTTTTTCTTGTTATCCTGACGTAGTTTTTTCAGTGCTCCTCTGTCTATATGTGGCTCTAAACTGATGATCCGTAACACATACTGTATATGTTCCCCGTTGGAAGTAGAATCTGCAACTTCAACCAAGAGAATCCAGCAGCGTTGAAATTCATTGCAGCACTGCGTTTTTCAGTTCTGATGTTGTCATCTGTATACTGCAGAGACACCACCAGCTGTCGGCTGCAGCTAACGAATAAGCTAACATTAGCAACGTAATGTGGCGCTACTCCCGTTAGCAACTTAAGTTAATGCCATCCCCAACACTCCAACACACAAAGCCTGACAGACATCGGCTCGTAACTGTATAGCACAAGTTGTGAAGTTTGAGCATAAAAAATAACCAATCTAATATATTTGTTACTCAGTCCTCATTCGTCCATTCTATCCTAGCTATTTATTCCAGTCTTCTTGGTATCCTGAAACAAGTTTCCATTGCTCCCCTGTCCATATGTAGCCTAAGACTGGGGGCGTGAGTACTGTAAGTTTGAACTTTCAAGCTCCTCCCTTATCGTTCGCAGGCGTGAACTTCCAAGCTCCTCCTTCATTGTTACAGAATCGTTGGGTTTGTCCTTTCTGTTGGACTTGTGAAGTGGTCTTGATCTTGTCTGAGCTAGATGAAAGGGCAGCATTATTAATGGGAGACAGATTGTGTCTGAGGCCTCCTCCTCTGTTAAGAGAGGGTTAATTTGTACATTCCCTCACCCCTCTCTCAAACCACTCGTCCTTTATGTCCAGAATGTGAACTTCGTTGTCATGAAACGAGTGGCCCTTTTCATTCACATGGAGAGACACCTCTGAAACTAGGCCTGATGTATTGTTCCATCTGTGCCTTTTTGTCACAGACATTTTTCTGTGTAGTCTTAATTAATGTAATCCCTTTTTTCTGATTTCATGCATAAATTTGTCATAAAATGGTTCTGCCTAATTTGGTCATAAAATGTGTTCTGATCTTCATCTAAAAACAATAAAAAACACTGTCTGCTTCAACTAATACAAACTCACATGTGCTGCAATATTTTTTTGAACAGCAATGGCTTCCTTCGTGGTGTCCATTTTTTGTTCAGGTATTCTGTACATCTTTAGCTGACAGTCTCAAATGCTTCTTTACTTAAGCATTCAATGCTGTACTCTTGCAGTCATCTCTACAGGACAATCACGCCTACAGAGAGTAGCAACAGTGCTGAACTTTCTCTGAAATTTAACTCATTAGCCTAGGGGTTCACATACTGTACTTTTTACACCCTGCACTGTGAATGTTATGTTTAATAAAAGCATGAAAACATAATGTGTGTGCAGTATTAGTTTAAGCAGACTGTGTTGTTCTATTGTTGTGACTTGGATGAAGATCAGAACACATTTTATGACCAATGGATGCAGAAATGCACAGATTCACCAAAGGGTTCATATTTTTTTCCCTTCCAACTGTATGTTCCCCGTAAGCAGTAGAATCCTCAGCTTCCTCCAAGAGAAATTGACTGCTGTGAAATTTATTGTAGCACAGAGACCTCAGTTTTGTTCCATTTCAGATGGTTTGGCAGTTTGCTGCTGAAAGTTCATTACTGCCAACTAGGAAGGAATATGGGCACCCTGGCTCCTTGCAGTTGCCTTTCGGCTGATGCAGCCTGGCCCTCCTCCATACAGCGTTTGTGCACTGTACGGCAAGTCAGACTGCGCTAACACACTATAGAACTTGCTTTCTTGCAAATAATCTATAGCAGCATAAACAATTGCAGAGATACCACCTCAGCTGTAGCAGGCTGGCTCCTCCTTCCTCTCAGCCTGACTATTGCTACAGCGAAAAGTGAGGCCATGGCAATTTGCAAAAATTTTCAGTTGCCCTGGCGAATACTAAAGTACTAAATACTACTTGACATGTTTTTGGTCAACCCTCATTAAAATTAAAGGAACACTTTTAACCAATTTTCACTCAGTGTTGATTGGAATATAAGACTATATAAGACTTTTGATTTCAAATTGCTTGTGCACATTTTTTTCTGATATTTTATTGCGCAAATTAATTGATGAATGCCAGACATTTACCAACATTGCTTATATTCTACATGCAAACATTTAGGGTACACTGTGCTATATATTTATCTGCCAGTCTGGAAATGTCTGTTGTTCTTTTTTTCAAATTTGTTCTAACTCTATGGTGCTGTCTTCTCTCTACTTAACAAACCCCCTTAAACAAGGTTTGAAAAAGAGAATTATATTGCCTTAATTGCAGTGTTGAATAATTAATTGTATTGGCAGATTCTTGTCAATACATAAACCTTGTAGGGATGCACATTGAGAGACTTAAGCCTTTGCCCATAACTTTTTTCTGCAGAGTAGTTTGTCTGGTTCGCTGTTCACCACAGTTTATTATGTATTTGTATTTATTTTACTATGTTTTGATCAAATCCCGAAATTTCAGCTCTGTATGAAGATCATAAATAAGACTAGGTCAGCTTGTAATAAATGTGTAATGAGTGAAATTCCATCCATCCAGCCAGCCTACCGCTCAATCTTTTATGCAGGGTTGTGGGGGGTGATTACAACAAAATACATTGCTTCCCTATTTTTAGTTTAATTCATCTACGTCCTTTTTGCCACTTTTAAAATTACTACTTTATTCTATTGAACCATTCACTGCATCACCTAAACCTGCTGAATTGTCATTCATAAGGACAGTCAAATGTTGCACAACTGCTACGTATTGCTGATTTCAAGCCAGCCAGCAGCACTCATCTGTTCCTTTTTTTAAAGAAAATATATATATATTTTTTTACTATCTCCAGATTGTGTTCTTGTTTTAGGTCACCATCTGGCAGGGGGATGACCTGTCCTTGCAAATCTTGCTGTCCACTACTGCCCTTGGTGACCCAGGCTTGATTTCTGACTACATGTCATGCATGTAGATATATATAGAAAGTACAATAAATGTTTGACTGGATTACAGCTGCATTCAACTTAGCAGCTGTCATTGATTTGTTTGAGAGTAGTTGTAGCTCTCACTTTAGCCAACTCACTGTCAGCCTTTAGTATTTTATCATGGCAGCCACAACTTGGCGACAATGCTCTGCAGCTGACCCCTGGCTTCTCTGTGGAGGAGGATAAACAAATAACCAAACAGGGATCAATAACGATTACATCAGGACACACTTATTCAGTTTTAACCTACTCATATATACTGGTACTTTTGCTACTACGTCTTTAGTTTTTCAGGTTGTTTACACAGTCAGATATTTTCATTCTAGCAGAACAGAAAGCACTTTACTACCGAATTAAAATAAAATACCTAAAAAAATTAAGAAAAACAAATTGTCACATCATTTTTGTTATTACACATTCATCATGTTTCAGTTTATCTTTACATGCTGTCTTTAACATGTTAGACAACAACTGAACAAATTCAATTTTAGTTTTTTGTAGTGACCCCCCCCCCCCCATCCAGCAGGTGGCGACCCAGACAACCGCCTAGTTTGACTATGCCCAGAGCATAGCCAGAGCCCTGGCATGACTATAATATTTGGGCTCATGTTCTTATGATAACAAACAGAAACATAGTCTGTCTGATCCATTAAATGCTGACATTTTTTTCTTTAAAATTTTTTCTGCTGCTTATCCGCAAATTCCGCTAATTTGCAAAGTACATCCATGTCACTAACTTCAGTGTGTGTTGCCGCAGTGTTGCCAGATGGGAAATAAAGAAATACGGTACTGTCGCTTTAAAATTATTGTATTTTGAAACTATCATATGAGCCAAAAACAACTTTACTAATCGCAATGCATTTTAAAACAAACCTATTCTATGTGCACATAACCTAAGGAAATAACATGGAGGCTGTCTTGAGGATAATGAGGATATTAAGAGCTTTGTGTTCTTACTGCAGCAAAAACACTGTAGACATATGACACAGATAGTTCTATAATGATAAAAACCATGACAGTTTTACTTTATTCGGTGAAAGGCAAAGTAACAGATGATATAAATTACATGGCAGCAATGGTGACATGCAAAATATAAAATGATGAAATCAGTAAAATTTAATTGTTTTTGTCTTATGTTTGGCTATGAGCACCCTTGTTTTTTTTCTTCAATCACCAGTGCCCTCTGCTGGCACACTACACACATCACAAAGAATTTCACGCTCTGTCTTCACTGTTTTTGGGTTGCAATTTGAAAGGCTTGTAGCTTCAAGTTGAAGTGAAGGACAGCACATTTAAAGCAGATTGCAGACTTAATGTATAATCCAGTATGTCATTTTACAGTACTTCTTACTGCCTTCACACTTTTGCATTGTGGTAGTCTTATTTGAAAGAGATAAAAAGACAGTTGAAGTTGAGTGGCATTCCTCATCCGGTTTCGCAGGGCACTGGTCAAAATGTAGCGGTCATCAGCATGGGATGTGGCCAAAGGACGTCCACTTCTACGCCTTCCTGTGCCTGTTTTTTTCTCTGTATCTTTGTTGCAACCTGCTGATCACACTCTGAAACACTCTAAGCCCAGTGGCCACCTTTCTCTGATAAAGTCCCGTACGAAACCTCGCAATGTCGTGGTACTGTTCATCAATTGTTAGGTGTTGTCTTGGTCTTATTGTGTTTCTCTATCTATTCTCTCTATTGGTCTATTGAAGTTTTTATTTTTCAATCGCTGGAATTTTTGTTTTGTTTGAGATGTAAAGAGTCAAAATCAAAATTTAATTAAAAACACCCAGATAAGGGATTTATAATAAGCAAAACGTCAAATAATATTTTTTTATTATTAATCTGGTTAATCGATTAATCAAAAAAAAATCGACAGATTAATCAATTATCAAAATAATCTATAGTGGCAGCCCTAGAATTTATGCACGAAAACCTGCAACATTAAAGCGCAATTTGCTGCAAGGCCTGGTTTACCTGATGTAGTTGGACTCATCAAATGGACACATCACTATAAATGCTCAGTCACAGGAGACACATGTCAACAGAAAACATTTATTTCATCAATATACAAATAATCTGTGATGCACAAATGCAGCTACAGTCAGCAATGTTGTAGGAGCCTGGTTTAATGATGATGAGGTTTGAAGCTGGTACCAAATCGGTGGCTTCTTGGTCAGTAAATAATTTTTTTTAATATTGATTCCTTTTGCGCGTAGAAACTGTGCCCCCCCCCAAATATCATGTTGTCTTCAGCGTCAACACTAGTCACTGGGTTAATGTAGAGACTTCCTATTAGTTGCTGACAGGGGGTCAGTTCATGTTCTCCTTCACCTCCACCTGTTTTGGTGACACTTTAGTGGTAAATTTTGCTTCACATCCACCTCAATGTCAAACCAATTTTTTTTTATTCCAGTTACTGTGCGGAACCTGCAGCATTGACACCTGCACACATGGTCCGACTTAGTGTACTGCTCTGATGCAGACCGTATTTAAATGAATTAACATATTTAAATAGAGACCTCTCACATGAGGAGTCTGCTACTTAATCGCCAGTGCTCAATTCCATGTTGATTGGGATGTTCGAAGGAAATGTGTAGATTCCTACTTAGTAGAGGTTGATATTCTTCTACTAATGCATTTCTGGAATTCAATTTACACCAAGTTTGGTAATCTTTGCAAGTCTTTGTACACGAGGCCCCTAGGTTCTACGTTTGATGAGTAACTTAAAGGGAATGGCAGTATTGAATGCTGAGCTGAAGTTCAGGACAAGAGACAATGTTAAAAATGCCTGTGAATACCTCAGTAAGCTGCTCTGCACATGCTCTAAGAACCCCTCCAGGGATGCCATCAGGCAGCATTGCGTTCCTTCAGCAGGAGGCGCACCTCCTTGTTCATTCATGGCCTTTGATTTGGGTATGTGTTGATCTGCTTCTGGTTTGTAACACTATAGTGGCATTAATGTGGTCCAGAACGGTGGAAGTGTAGTTGTCTATGTCCATGTAAGAGCCACTGGTGGCCTGGGAAGCAAACATACTCAAGAAGAACTGCCCCCCCCCCCACCCCCTCACCATCCACAACAACACAGTGTCTACTGTGGACTCATTCAGGTTCCTAGGGTCCACAATCTACCAGGACCTGAAGTGGACTCCCACATAGACGCTTTCATCAAAAAGGCCAGGAGAGGTTGTACTTTATGAAACAGCTCAGGAAGTTCAGCCTACCCCAATAGCTGCTGACCATCGTCTATACTGGAATCATCCAGTCTGTCCCCTGCACCTTTATCACTGTGTGGTTTGGTTCAGCCACCAAGCAGGACACACACAGACTGCAGCTGGTGGTCCGGTCAGCAGAGAAGATCATTGGGACTGAGCTTCCGTCCGTCGAGCATCTGTACTGGGCCAGATCCAGAAAACGGGCTGTGCATCACCGCTGACCCCACACACCCTGCACATAAACTGTTTAAGCTCCTCCCCTCTGGCAGGTATCACAGAGCAAGTGCCACCAGAACCACCAGACACAGAGTTAGCTTCTTTCCTGTTTCTGAGCTGAACTCTCCAATCACAGAGAAAGGACTTAATGAAACATGTGTGCTGCAAATTTTAATTTATCCTATTTTATCTTATTGTTTTATCATATTTTTTATGCTAATAACTTATCTATAGTGTTTATAATTCATATAATTCATGGCATTCATCGGCATGAGGGTATAAAACCCTCATGCCGAACTGGATGCAATCCCATGTTTGTCTTGTGTAAACCTGGCAATTAAAACTGATTCTGATTCTGACGTTAACCCCCGCCGGCCACACTTCGATGGTCCTCACTGATGGCTTCACATGGTTGATGAGTGTCAGGAGGAATGTAGGCAACAACTGTAACAATTAGTAGCTAATCTGTGAAAGAAACACCAAGCAAGATCTGCAGCGCTCGGTGCACCTTCCAGATTAGCCTCCATTTATTTGTTACCTTAAACTGGCATTCATCGCTCATTTCATTATTCAATCATTTTCATCAATGCTTTATAATATACCATGACAGAGCAGCTCTCTACCACATATGCATACTGATATTAAAGCGGCACCATTAGACCGCTATTCAGCCATGTTTCAGCGAAGATGATGTTGCAGTTCTGGAGTTTCTTTCTGTGGTTCACCAGTGAGAGTACATTGGCGAGGAAAATGATGGGTAAAGGGAGCCGGTGTGGTGTTGGCTTTACGTAGCTTAGCTCTTAGCCTTCTGTGTTCTCTATAGATATATCTACTGTTTTTATAAATATCAAGAAGGCACAGGCAAAACAAAATCACATAACATCACATGTTTACTCAAGGAAAGTTTATTTAATTCAATTATTCACAAAAAGGGGATTTTGCTCAAAGCATCACAGTGCTATCAGACAAAAAATGTTAAATGGTATTAATAAGAAGGCGTCATCTTGAGTTGTACCATGATGAAGTGGTTCATTACAGTAACTTCAAGCTGCAATTCATTTATTTGGCCAGCAGATGTTACTAAAGGTACTGTGTTGAAAAGCTTCGATTTTAAAAAAACCTTTTTCGGTACAAGCTTCAGTGCTTCAGAAAAGCTAGAGAGATACAGAGCCTTGCGATATGTACATGCCATGTTGGTCTTAGTTTGTTTTACTTATTTAGCTTAACCCACCTGTTTTCAAAAACACTGGGTCAATGAGTGAAAGTCCACTAAGTCAAAGGCATCTGTCCAATGAAGCAAAAACATGTTCCTAAGTTAAAATCAAATTAGATAAATACCAAAAAACGCAAATGTAAATCAGGTATATATGTTGATTTCATATGGATATATTTTTAATATCCATTGTAATTATTTTTGGTTCTCTGTGCAAGAAAAATAATTTTTTAACAAATAAGTCAATGAGATTTTAATCATCAGTGCATATGAATAGTTGTTCTCTCTGCACATAGCAGTAAAATTTATCTGTTGACATTTTTAGCCTTTTTGTTTTCCGTTGATCGTGAAGGGGAAGTTTTGCTTGGCACATCTGTATTTAACCACCACACTCCTATGTCGCATACACTTTCAGACCCAGCCAGTTCTGCCAAGCTCCATGGCAACAGAGGTGGGGTAGGGCAGATAGATCTGAATTGGACGTCAAACCTAATTCTGAGGCAACTTTGCATATGAGCAGACTTATTCAACTGCACATAGCAAGCCGATCAGAAAACCATGTTACAGTACACGTTTTGCAGAGAGGCTGGATTTTCCTGTATGTCAAGAATTAATTTACTTCAAATAGCTGTGGATACTGATAAAAACAAGTCCTTAGCAAATCACGAGTTAGGTTATAGTTTGTTTAGTTGTTTGGAGACCTGAGTTATAATATTCAGCTATATTTGAGGTGTATTAATTAATGTCTTTTCATATTAATATAGAAAAAATTACAAAGAAATCAGCAGCTAAGAAATACCTAATAATGTAAATTTAGTCTCTGTAGAAAACTAGACTTCATTGTGTGAACAGTTATGCTTATTATTTTTTTGCAGGATGTGGTATCTCACAGTTGTGTTAAATGGTGAATAATCCTGCACTTGTATAGTGCTTTCCTACCTAATGGTACCCAAAGTGCAGCGCTATAACACTGCATTCACATTCACTCATTCGCTCACACAAGCAGACACATGGTTCAAACCACAGTTCCTATGATTGATGGACGACGGCTCAGCCTCTTGAGCCACTGCTGCCTGTTTCTGAGAATATTTTCTGCACATTTTCTATTTTATGTTTTCCATTGTCTTTCAAGTCTTTGTGTCCATAGAGATTGTGTTCGGATATTTGTGTCTCTGATTACATTCCAACGATTTTCTGTTTTGACTATATTTGTATGCTGTCAGCATCCCTCGTGTGTGTGTATAGCCATGCCTCCTCTGGGGGGCCTCCCTCTGCATCAACCTATCCCTACTTCCTTGGCTAACTGACCCATTTTTCATTTTTCAGGGGGGGGGGGAGTGTGTGGGGGGGTGGGGGAGTGTGTGGAGGGAGGAGGAGGGGATGGATCTTTCTTCTTACTGCTGCTCTGACATTCTTTGATGCAGTGAAAAAGGGTAAAGGAGTAAGATGAGAGGAAGTGTCTATATGTGTGTGACTTGATTAGTGTGCCTCTCACTGCAGTGGCACTGTTTACCTTGTGGTCACCGTGGACAAATTGTGTGCGTCTGGGTGTGGTAAAGCTATATTTTGGTGTATAAGATTTATTTCTTTCTGCCCACATTTTGGCATAATATTGAGGATATAATGCAGCAAAAATACATCCATTTGAAAACCCTAAATGTCAAGGAGTGAAAGTGATCACGGGTTTTCACAACCAAGAAAAGCCAAAACCAAGAAATTATTTCTGAATTGTTCTGCATTAAGAATATTTCTGTGTTTTTACAGTACATTTGTTATGTTATGTTTTTTGCTGTGACCAGGCAAACAAAATTAGAATTAGATTAAAGTATTCAGACCCCCTTACATTTTTTTCACACTATATATATTGCAGTTATATATAGTTATTGTTATATTGCAGCCCTGCTAAAATCCTTCAAGTTCATTTTTTTCCTCATTAATGTAATGTCAGAAAAACACAGGATTGTTGACATTTTTGCAAATTTATTTAAAGAGAAAACTGAAATATCACACAGTCATGTATTCAGACGCTTTGCTTTGACACGCACATTTAGCTCAGGTGCTGTGTGAATATCAATGAGGAAAAACATGAACTTGAACTAAATGATTTAAGCAAATTGCTGATTTTAGAAAATGACTGCAATAAAACAGAGTAAAAAGTTTCAGGGGTCTGAATACTTTCCATACTCACTAAGGGGATTCACTTAATGAGATGTGGGGATGCGGATCATCTGTTAATTTTTCCTGAATGACATATGCACTGCCTATGGCCACACGAAACATTTTATGATGTTTCTTTGACCATTTCTTTGGAGCACTGCGTATTAATTATGCTATGTACTGTTGTGTTACCTCCACATTTACTCAATCCACTACTGTAACCTGTGGGTGACAAGTAAGCTGCATGCATTTCTTCCCCTGGTTTATCGTAGCTTCACCTTTTTATTCTGGCTCAGCAAGTGTGCAGCGAAATAAGCCAGGATAAACCTAGTTTATTATAGTGGGTACACAATTCAGTGCAAATATGAAAAAGATATTTAATGTCTTAGTTCAGTAATGACATCAAAATTGGTGCCATGTGCAAACATATTTCATCTAATCGAGTTAGCAGGTGTACTATATCATGAGAAGAAAAATGAGGCCCATGAAAAGAATCAAATTCTGGGGCTGATGTGTTTGTCCACACTCCAGGGTGTATACTATAAATGGGGTGAAGGGTTAGATTGTAAAGCTTCAGGCTGCAATTTCTGATAAGCACAGCAATGTCCTGTGAATGGATTAAAGCGCAGTAGAAGTCAGTTCACTTTTGATTCAAACTTCCTCCAAGTCAGCATTTCTGCAAGCATACGCAGCAAGTGTAAAATAAAATTTATTAACTTATACAGCAAAATTCACATTTCTGGTTTTGTTATATGCATACGTGACTTTCACAAGTGACAATCCAGACATTGAGGAACGGAGGTTTACATTTTTATTAAACTTGAGCTAGACCACAACGCAGAGAGGTAGAGAGAAACAGAAGCAGGGAGAAAATGTGCTGTTTTGCTGTGCTCATGTTTAAAACCTCTGAGTAGAAATGTTTCCTCCACCACTAAATGATAGTTTCAACCAGATACTGTCAGGTTTGATTTTACCACACTGACTGACAGCAGAAAGAGACATTGTTTCTTAAAACATTAATTCACAGGAAGCGACAGGCCTTAGACAGCTCCAGTCTTTGTTTTCTCAGAGCAGTTACATCAGTAATAAATCTGATATGAATCAAGTAATAACAAAGAATTAATAGAGTTTGTTTTGTGGTGAACAAAGATTAAAGGGTGTGTGGAGGACAGGTCCCATTTATACCCCCACACTACAATTTAACAGATCCAGTGCTCTGCGATTTCTATTGCTCATACTGAGCTATAAGGAACAATAAATAATCAACAATTTACACAGACACCAAGCTGGCGTGCTCACAATTTTACCATTTCTAATCAACAGTACCCACACCTCAGCTTTGGAGCTTTTACCTGGAAGTACTCTGAGCAGTATATGTAGACACACTCTTGAGTATGTTAGAAGTGCACTTCCTACTTTTATTGCCAATTTGCTAATTACTGTAATTCAGGACTTCCTAACCTTGTTGGAGGTGCTAAACCCCACCAGTTTCATATGCACATTCACCGAACTCTCTGTATTGAAAAAAAAAATAGATTTTTCAAATTCAAGACATAGATATGTTTTAATGGAAATGCATTAACATCACTGTGTTCAAAGAACAAAACCAATACATTGCATGAACTCAATAATTACATACATCATTTTTCACAAAGAAATGACCTTTTGAAATTCTACCACACGGAAATGGTTTTAATTTTTTACCTGCTACAATAATAATGAATATTTACTGTTTTCTTTATAATGTTTTTTTATAAAGTATAATGTTTGAGCAGTGTAACTGTGCAAACACACACGAATAGATCATCAATCCAATCAGCAGTGCTGCTGGTGTGATTGACAGAGGGGAGGAGCCAACCAGCTATGAGTGAAAACAGTTTCTTGTGATGTGCACGTTAATCTTAAGCGACAAAACATGACTAACAGCAGTGTCAAAACTATTGTGTATTGGTTATACGATATCTTAGATCGTACAGACCCTAACATTTCGTATGAATACAATAATTATTGTATGTCTGGCAACATTGGTGCCAAATTCCCTACAGCATAGATTGGCCAAACAATGTAGCACGATCATCTGCAGTAAATGATTGCCAAGCGGGACAAATCATATGGGTTGGGTGCGTGTCTTGTGCCTTGACCTCCGCCGAACCCCTCAAACTAACTCACCAAAACCGTTGGGTTTGATCATGCCCAGGTTAAAAAACACTGCTCCGGTTCATTAGGGGTTCCCCCTTTGATGACATAGTCACATGCCAGCCTGTTTAAACACTGCCCAAAACAACCTGGCCCCAGTACTTGTACTAGATTTCCACCATTACAAAGAGCGTACCAGACTACAATGGAATTAAAACGGCACACCTACTGTACCCACACTGTTTTAATGAAACAGAAAGATGTGGTTGTACTCTAATATGCAAAGTCCCTCCTCTGAGAGACTGAGTTTGGCGTAAATTATCAAATTCAATCCTGGTTCACAAGGATGTTAAGACCTGACCTACCCTAAACTGAATGCATTTCCACAGAGGTGTGGAAGCAGCATAGTATCATTTTCCTGTTAGTCAAATATTTGCCGGGTACTGTTTATGCATTTTTATCAGAGCACAGAAGGTTATTGTTCCATATGACCGTGGTTCTCACAGTACCTTCCAACACATGATAGAGCTCTACAGAGACAAGAAGTCTTCAGTACTTGCAGTATCAGGATAATAGGACTAGCAAAGAGTCTCCGGAGGTGCCATTTAGTGCCAGACACATGAGCAGAAGATGGTAAGTAAAAATATAATCTACAGAGATATCATTCCCTCAGTGCTTGTATGTGCCCCAAACCAGTGAGGTGAATGGAGAAAGCTGCCCTTGGCCACTTCTCTAATCTGGATTAATCCCAGTAATAATCCACCAGACATCAAAGAACCAGGTTTCAAGAGGATGTAGGAGAGTAGGTGGAGGGTGGATAATCTCCCAGATAAAACAGAGAGGGAAAGAGAGCTTTGAATTTTAGAGTGTTGAAATATTTAAATTTAGGAGACGATCAAAGATGCAGCTCATGTCACATCAGCCTGAATATCCTGCTTCTTCTTCAACCTTAGTTGTTTTCAAAGTTGCATTAGTTACAAAGCTGCTGATTGTTCAAGTTACACCTAACAACCTAATATGGCTGTTGAACAGAAATTAAATCAAATCTTATTCGTAGTATCAACGGTTTAGATGGACCATTTTTGAGATATTAGAAAAAGCTGAACATGAAATAAATTCAAGATATATTGATTTCCTCATCCACACAATTTCTTTCGCATAGTCCTATCTCAGGTGGGGTTTACCCAGGACAGGTCACTAGTCCATCACCGGGCCACATACAGACACAGACAAACCAACCTTTCTTGCACTTGCAACTGCGGTCAATTTATACGTGCATGTCTTTGGACTGTGAGACGTAAACTGTAGGAAAACCAACACAGACGCGTGGAGAACATGCAAACTCCACACCACAAGGCGGCTGGGCAAATCATGTGCTACTACTACTACTACTACTTTTATTGTTTCAGTTTATCTGATGAAAATATGCAGCAGATTTATACATTTCACCCCCTCAACTCTGTCAATTATTTTAAATAAATGTCACACATGTGACTTTTACAACTTTTAATTACAACTTTAAATTCAACAACCTTCAAATCAGATCTCGCTGTTCTGCTGCAGATATTTCTGTTTCATTTTGATATTCTCTTTCTAGCTGCAGAATGATAACACTGCTTCCTCAGTGGCTGCTTTAGAGGCCTGATAGACAGAAAGGAGGAGGAGGAACCTCTACCCATTCAGAGACATGTGCTTACTGTGAAACATGAGCTGGAGTTATTCTTTCAGGATGTTGTTGACATGTCTATGGTGGTGTCCTGCTGACCTACATATAAAAGCTACACAGTTTTAGTTCAGGTTTATGGCATTTTTTTCTGTGTTGGAGGCATTAGAACTCTTACTGCACATCATCATTTTATATTTTCTGTTAATTTTAATATTTTAATTTTAATAACTTTACAGTTTGTAAAATGCAACATCAGAAGATTAGTTATTAATGTTTTTTATATCAAAACTGAAGAAATTATAAGTCAAACTGTATGTATTTAGTTTAATGAATAATAAATTTAAATAAAACAAAAGCAAACATGGAAAGGACTTTTTTTGGTGTTTTGGTGCATTTTAGGAGCACCTTGTTGTAAACTCCAGGTCCTGTTCATGAATCTGCTCCGTGTTTTCCCGCGAACCCCCACTGCTGCTGGCCCGTCTTTGTCGGTGTGTGGAGCGTCGTATACGGAGTGCCTGCTGCACAGAGAATAGCTTTAGAGGGGATGCCGTGTGTCGCTTTCAGGGGGTAAAACCAGTCGCACAGAGAGGAAGGCAGACCCGCTCCTCAACTTTAAATGCAGAAATATTTAAATTCCAAGTGAAAGTGGTTGAGGGTGAAAGAGGTTGGACCACCTGCGCTGCGGGGGATGTGCGCGCACAATCGGAGACGACGCATTGGCACCGTTAGGGACGCGGCTCTAGAATAATATTTCATCCTTCGCTTTTGTTTGTAATGGAGGCACAATAATCGGAGTCGACACCAGAGCTGTCAGGACACACGTGGAGGGCTCGTAGTGGTAAGGAGGTCTCCGTGGGAGCGGAAAGTGTGCCTCACCGTGCGCTGCCCGAGGAGCGGAGGACACCTCGTCGCTGCCGGTTTATCGCCTTGGTTCCCAGTTCAAATTCCACTGGGATGAACCCACAATCTATTTGCTGCGTCAAAGCTTATGCTTTTTGGACATCTGACTAATACTACAGCTCCTTCCTGCCCCGTAGAGTTTTATTCTGTTGCATTTGTACAGTTTTAATTGATTTACAAGTCCAGTGTTATTGTGTTGTTAAAATAATTACAAGATCACATTGTGATCGATTATTCCTTGTTTTTATGTTTTAGTTATACCTGTTCAGTGTATAGCTTGTAGTTAAAATTAGCCACACTTTAGGTAGATTGTAGTTGTTTTTTTTTATTAGCGATGTATCTTCTTGACAACAACTGCACTGATAGAATGGAGAGGGCAACACCTCAGAGAAAAACTGTGTATCGGATCTCCCTTACCTTAGTGAAGAGGGAGAGTTTAGAGGATGGGGAGGGCTCCGGCTCCCAGCAGGCAGAGAACGCCACAGTGGGTACCTTCTGTCGTGAGGGCTCCATAGAGATCCAGCGCAGTGGCCTTCTGGAGCAACTGAAGGAAGTGGAGGATGAGTCTGAAGACTTCTTAGCCTCACGCAGTTACAGGAACGTCAGGACATGTAGCATGGGGCAACTGGAGCTGGGAAAGCTCAAACTATCTAGAAATCATCACTTACTGACAGAGATGAGGATGAAGGCCACTAGTCCGTTAGCTGAGTATGGAAAAGGCACCCCTGAAAATGTGTCACTACAGAGTAAGGACAAGATGCATATGTGCAGAGTGCATGCATTGGAGGATCCAGAGAGACTCGCGGAGGACATTTTATCTAAAACTCCACAAACTGGTGCTGCTGTAAAGAATGGCAGTACTAGCAAGAAATTTCTCAAATCAAAGAGCATGGAGGAGAGGAGCACTGCTCCTCCTCTTAATGGAGATGGGAATATGCTACCCTCCAAAAATAACATGAAAGCATCTCCTGAGACGCCCCCTCTGAAGGGACCACCTGGTTTTTTACGGCGCAGCTTCAGTTTCAGACACTGGACTGGCAGCGAGCTGCTGCGTCTGAGAGCGCTGTCCAAAGACAAACACCACAACAGTTCTGGTTGCATCAGCCACAGCCCTGTGCAAGATGTTGGGGAGAAGGACAGAGAGGATCATGTTGTGCTTCCAGCTTCCCTTCTTGCTGACCCTACCAGAGAGAAGAGCAGGACTCTGGAGGTTGGTGCCATACTGAACAAGACAAACTCGATGTCTGAGCTGAACCGATGGGAGAGAGCCCACGGCGGGAAGAATCGGACACTGGACAACAGCGACCTGCTGCGAATGGCAGCTGAGAATGACGGTTCAGGTGGTGGCTTCTTCCTGCGAGGAGCGGGTAGTCGCTCCAGTGAGAGGCGTTTGCGTCGCTTTTTCAGTGGAATCTTCTCCAGGAGGGATGAGGCCACATCTACACCAGTAGGAAGTCCTAGCACCTGCCGATACCACCGGAGCAAGAGAATGGTGTTGTCACAGTCTAGCACAGAGAGCATGGATGGAGAAAGTACCAACGGTAAAAGCTAACTGCACTCTGCATTGCACTCTCCTTGTTTTTTGAGGTTGATACTATGCTCACATGATACAAATGAAAATATAACTTTAGCTCAAGAGCCATCACCCCCCCCCCCCCCCCCCACTCCCCCATAAAAAATCTGGTGTCTTTAACCCTCATCAGTCCTGTGACTGTCATTCAAATTGTCATGGAGAGTATTTTCGTGCTAAAGCAGTGGGGGAGGGAGGATTACAGTGTGTGTGTGTGTGTGATGAGATTCAGTTATTTGTTTTAGACAGCAGGGTGATGTTTGGTTTTTACACCGACAACTAGCTACTGCTGTTTGTCTTTCATTACAATCCGGTTTATTGTCTCCTCCAGTGACAGAAGTAAAGATGAATATGACAATTTTTGTATGTGTGTAAAAGTATAGACTCGGCAGCTGAAAATTTATGTTGGATTTATACAAAAAGCAAGACAGAAGGGAGAGAACGCCAGAACAATGTACTCTGATATACTCTTAAGCCAGGTAATGTTGGAAAATGAGTTTAAAATAGCAGCAAGGAAAATAATGAAGTCAGAGAGGAAGTAGGAGTAGAGACAGAGGCGAACTGATTTGTTCACTATACGGCTGCTCAGACAGACAGATGTGTGTCTTTTTGTTAAGCTTCTCCATAGGCATTTTTCCAGATATGGCAGTTTCCAGCTGCAGCAGTAGCAGGAAATATGATAGTTCACACTATACATTAGTAATATATTGCAAACTTTTAAGTAGGTAAAGAGTAAGAGTATTTGATCTATTATCCACTTTTTACCTCAATGCTCATTTTAAAATGTGATAATGATGCAGGTTACATGTTACTTTTTACTACTTACTGTTAAAATAAGCAAGTTATAGGTGTTTGTAAAAGTGTAAAAGAGTATGGACTGTAAATTTTCTTCTTGTTGATGTTGTGACACAAGCATATTAATCACACTTTAATTAGATAGAGACAAAGCATAAGTTTGTATCTTTAGGTCACAGGTACTGTGACCTAAAGAAACCTAAAGAAGACCTAAAGGTACTGTTTTGTATATCCTGGCTTTAATTTGTTGAGGTATTATTTTGATTGATTTGCAAGTGTGGTTTAGGGTTTTATGAGGTTGCGTATATCCTGTAGCATGAGCTTTGGATATATATTGCTGAACACTAAGCATGCAGAGTTTTAAAAATTATTATATCTGTGAAATGAGCTGTGTGGCTTTTTCTTATGAAGAGCATTCTCCAAGTCTCTCTTCAGAATCGCAGAGGTCGATAAACAGGTCTAATGGGCTGACAAAAGGAGTTGGGAGAAGCATTGGATGTAAGGCATGGATTTCACATTTTTGGGATTCTTTAGAAGTGGCTGCAGGTCACATCAGCGCTAATGGTTAATGAGCTGCCAGGTGATGTATTGTTACTGGAGATAACCTGTGTTTGTTGTGGTTCACTAGTGGCTGACACAAAGTTTGATATCTGGCACAGTCATGAATCTCTTGGTCTTCCTTTAATAATATAAACTCAAGCCTTTATTAGCTTTACTTTTTTTATTTAACTTTAGAAAAATCAAACATTGAAATTTGTATAACAAGTAACACACAGTGTATCATGAGGTCATGTTCAGTTTGTACATTTACTATTCTGTAGACAGACAAAGCAAGACAACTTATATTCAGTCACACAAACCTAAATAAAAAGAGGAAACAACAGTGATTCAGTCGGACAGAAAGACATGTCCCATGTACAGACTCTCATGTATGTCTATACATTTAAAAGTGGTCACCAGACATATGCTAGACTGATCTATATGAAGGAAAAAGAAATATTAAAGCAGAAGTAAGGACGGCTTGTCAGAAAGGAGGGAGGAGAAAACAATGGATGGAGTTGAATAAGATGGCAGTATGTTTGAAAAATAATCTAACGATAGAGAAAGAGATAATGAAGAGTGAAAGTTGAAACAGACAAATGGAAGAATAGAGGGGAGGCATAAAGATAGAAGACAAAATGAAAAGGGAAGTAGCTGAGAAAGGTGAACCAAGGAGGGAGGATGGAAAGGAGGAATGCACATGAGACAGAAGACATGCTGCTGCCTACAGCGTTTCTCCTAAAAGGATTTTCTCCCTATTAAACCCATTGTAGTCTGCATATATGTGCATGCCTTTATGTTTTGTCCATGATGAATATAAAACATATTTGAGCTTGCAAATTAGTAGTAAGGGAATTCTGTGCTAGATCAGGTCAAACAGTACTGGATGTGCAGACCCTGTTTAAAGTGAAGCAGAGAAGGGAATTAAAGCCTTAACTAAGAAAACTGGACGAACTGTGAAACTGCATATCAAAGCATTTGAAATGCATGTGTTTGTGGGAGATTGGGGGGTGGAGGAAAGACTTACCTCTTAGCGAGTTAAAAGATGGCGGTGCAAACGTGTGTGGTTGTGTGTGAATTTGACACAGATTTAGTTCACATTATTTCTGCCTGGCTGTAGATATAGGTCATGCGCACACGCAACCACCCTCCGCCCTCAACACACACCCACATCCACACCCTTTCACGTACATTCCCCTAAATCTATCCCCTTTGGCTACTCGCCAACCAGTTCTCTGTGAGGTTGTGTTTGTGTCATTGCAACTATTGCAATATTCACACCTAGTTTATGTGTCTTTTACAAACATCCCTTCATGCACGTTCATCACATTGGTCTGCTCAAACCCAAATCTATTAGTTTAATTTTATGGGGTGCTGACAAACTTTCATTGCCTGTGAAACGCGCATTGTGCCACTTTCTAGGTTATTTATTCTATACAGATGGAGTATTACAGATTCTCTATTTTTTGTTTGATTATAATCAAACAATCATACAATAATAAACTAAAACAAATGCTGTCCAACAAAATTTCACATAACTAGAATGTAACTGTAGCCTTTTATGACCTGCAGTCCCACTGTGTTGGTACTGACTTTTGACTCTCTCTGAACTTGGTCACTATATCAGGTTGATTTTGTTTTTGTTCTTAGTGTTATTGTTCTGACTGTTTTGACTCATGCACTGTTGTTTACATGTAAATATAAATCTTGCTGCTGCCCCTGCATCTGCAATTGTGTTTCCATATTTGCTTTTTGCTAACTGCTTCATTGTTTCTCCTTCTCTTCTCAGTTTCTTTGGCTTTTAACAGGCAGCTGTGTCGCTCCAGTGGCTCGAGGTTGTTCTTGGGTCAAAGTGGATGTGTGGGAGGATTGGATGTCCCCTTTTTCTTGCCACTTCCTCTTCAGATCTAAAATTGACCTTGTGGCCAGTGGGGTTGTGTTTAAAAATGCTAAACACAACAGTGTTCCAACCCTTCAAAAGTAGTTCACTCCACTATGTTCTTTATTTTTTGGAGTTGGGGTTGTACCCGTAATCACCCTATGTTTTTACAAGTGGTGTGAGAAGGCTATAATTCCTCTATAATGCCTCTGTAGGGGAGGTCCTCTTCATGTCGAAACAGTAGTGATGCAAAGATGATCGAAACCTTGAAAATAACTTGGATGTGACAAGCAGAAACACCACTTTACAACCAAAACACATACCACATGTTTCTACCTGCTCTGTGTTGTTGTTGTTGTTGAACTGTTGTTCTGAGCTGCACATTTACTTGGGATGAATGCTAACTTCTTAGTAGCCTCCAACCTCTGTTTTTATGGGGGATGCCGGTCACTGTTGTTGGTGCTGTATATTAGCTGATTGGTCTCAGTGAGGGTCATAGTATATGGTATTGATTGTAGTGCTGTATTGACATCTTCTAGCAAAAGATACTTTCAGAAGGTACTTCACTTATTCTTGCTAACCGACTTTGGGGGTTACAGGTGTCTGTCTAAGCCAAGATCTTCATTCTTACCTGTAGGTCAGCTTCTACATTAAGCTCTGTTATTGTTGGCGCTTGGAACCCAATCTTCGATTGTGGGAGGATGATGATATCTCCTTTTCTGACCTGGCGTTCTGGCTCCCCCTTTGTGTAGCATTTATGTTGTGTTGTACCTCATCGATCTCTAGTTGTGACATTCAACTAAATACCAATGTGTTTCTTGTGCATATTCGAGCACTGTGCTACTAGTTGTTTTGGCATTAGTTTAGATGTTGGGTTTCAAAGTATCCATAGTATCAATTCTCTTCATGTAACCCCACCCACCAGGGTTACTGCTGTAGTAAAATTCCAATAGTTCCCTGTTCTCATTTCTTTTCCATGAATATCTTTATTCTTGTTCTATAGCCCACTTCACATCAGATTGCCCTGGTTCCCTGATGCAGACCTTGTTGACCCGGTCTGACCAGGATTCGATTCCTGCTCCCTACTGTAGCGAAGTCAGCTGCACTGCCAATGTATTATCCTATCTGTCAGTCAGTCTGTCTGTCTGGCTGTCTGCTTTTTAACATTTTTAATAGTTTTTGATTCATAGCAGTTTAAGTGTTAGGTGGTTTTGGGTAAGTTTTCAGCTGTTTCAATAGTATGTATTGCGTGAGCTATGCACACTAATGGAATTGGCCACAATTTTTAGTCTTCAAATCTAAAACTCACACCAGTTGCTAAATAATGACTTGGCATTCATAAAGTGATGTTATTTTTGTTATGGCTATGATGGTTTTGCTAGAACAAGCCCATTTATGACAGGTGCAAATCACCCTTCACTACAGTCACTGTAGAGTGTGAAGTTTTTCCCCTTTGGAGAATGGTTTCCATGACAATGGTATGCATATTACTGATTAGTTCATTACATTGTTTGATTGTTTATTAATTAAGCACACACTTCCTCTGAATTCTTTTAACATTAAATTACCAATCCAATTTTTTAACTTATAATACTTATATACCCTACTATAGCACCTCAAATAACAATAAAAGTTATCAGAATATCCAAATAACCTTTATTTATACCTGACTGACGAAATATAAACGGTGTACAGCCGTTGTGCAATGTGTCCATATCTGTCACATATGGCCACCAGAGGGAGCAGATGCCATTGCATTCATATCTCTGACTGTGGCCAATGAGGTGTTGTTTCACTCATTAAAGCTTTGCAATTGATCTAAAAGCACCAACCCAGGATTGACAGGACTGCCAGCCAGTGAGAGTCACCTCGCGTTTTATGGCCTTGGTGCAATAAACCTGATCAAATGGAAATGAAAACACTCCAGACATGCTGTGGGAGGGGTAGGAAGTAAGAGTGATTGGGTAACTTTCCAGAATGCAGATATAACAGAATTGGATTTGTTCGCCAGTAATACGGTCTTTATGATATTTGAACGTTTGCCGTTCTTTGGCTTGACACTCACCACATGAGAGCTAGCATGCTTTGGCACATATCCTTATGTTCCTTATAATCTTAGGTTTGTTTATTTGTGTTGCATAAAGTATCGTAGTGGAACATATGCACCGCATGCTAATGTTAGCAGCGACAGGTGGATCATATTTTGGTTATTACTGGGGCTGTGTTCGATGCATGTAATGCATGACATTTATATACAGTAGCACTCTATCCTGGACACCACTGTTTAACTTCATGTTAGTTCTTTTTCTGCCTACAACCTAGCAAGATGTGCAAATGCTGTAACATGTCCCCCATTTGTGAAAAGGAAGTTGTTCTATAGATATGTCAAGAGAACATCCATGTTGTTTTTGTGCAGCTACTTGTCCTCCTTGGCAGTCTGTGTTTGACTTAGGGTAGCTCTGATGAGAAGAGGAAGCATTACTGTCACTAAGGTTTGTTATATTCTGATTGGGGCTAGGCACATCAATGCAAGACTTTGTTAATGCCGACAATGCGTGTTAACACAGTTTACTTTTGTTGTCAATATTTGGAAAGTCCGTTGCCCCAAAGGCTCTGAATACAAATACAGACAAACGAAGAGTCACAGGAGGAGCGGGTGGTTGATCAATACTGGCCGAAGATATGCTTCTCAACCAATCAGAGCCTTTGGGGGCAGGGCCACTGCAGCGCTCACTTACCTGGAACCGAATAGAATAAGTGTCTTACGATGGTAGAAGTATAAACAAACGTAAGGCAAGCTAACAAATGCCATACCTAAATGGTTAGCTACAAACTGCAGGCCGATTAGTGTTGTGGACGATGTTGGTCTGAGGAACAATAATAGAATCGCAACGAATGACGACACTTGTAGGCCTCCTTCAGGACGCACCCTCACAGGAACAATACATGAGTTGTATGAAAAGGAGAGGACTATAAAATCGATGGCACAGGCACAAAGTCTTGCTTTCACTGGAGAGTAGTAGTTTATATAAATAAAAATGCGCGATATACTACTTTTGAATTTGTTACCCAATACTTATTAATACTACTCATTAATGTGTTAATTAATCACTAATTATGATTAATATCAGAAATCAAAGTCTGCGTAAACTTTTAATATGTTCTGCTGTGTGTGTGTGTGTGTGTGTGTGTGTGTGTGTGTGTGTGTGTGTGTGTGTGTGTGTGTGTGTGTGTGTGTGTGTGTGTGTGTGTGTGTGGCAACGGTTATATCTATGTCTTGAGTAGGTAAGCTGCCGGTGCACTGTTAGCTCTTTGCAAACCTATAGTGTCTGTGTGTGTGTGTGAGAGAGAGAGAGAGAGGTGTATTCTTTGTACCTCAAACCAACATCAGATAAAAAGTGTCAGTTGGGCAGTTTCTTTTTTACATATTTCCCTCAAGCCTCACACACAGTGGCAGTTTATCAGGTCAGGGTAGACAGGGCTTTGAAAAGTCAACAGATAATCCAAACTAGTCTTATCTCTAATCTTCACTTTAACTTCATAGTACAGTACAGCTGAATAAACATTATTGGTTGCAATGAAATTGTTGCATTGGGGTAAACAGTTGTTGTTCATGTTGTAAAATTAACCACCACAAATTCCACCTTGCTCGCATGGCTTTGGCCACTGAAACATGTCACAAGGAGTTTTCCTGTGCGCTGGTTCCTGGTGCAAAACACACACTCACTCATTTAAATCAGTAATTGGGCTGTAGCCTGTGCTGTGCAGCAAAACAAACATTGGAGTGAAGTGAGACTAAAGCCACATCTATTGTTTCAGTGTTTCTCTGTGACTCATTTGCTTATGTAATTAGGGACACTGCAGGCCATGTGTTACTGCCCCTGGTGCAACTACCAGACCTTCTTCCCTGTGCGTGCGTGCGTGCGTGTTTAACTCTGTAATTGTGAGATTTAAACTTTTAAATAGAATGCAAAACTTTGTCTTGCCTTGAACAATAAAATATCTTTAAATATACAAAATCTAAATAAACAAACAAACAAAACAAGCATTGCGTTTTAGTCTGCTGGGAATCTATGCAGCAAGGAGGTTAAAACAAAATGAATATATACATACAATATATAATATATATATATATTATATATATATATATATATATATATATATATATATATATATATATATATATATATATATATATATATATCTATATATATATATATATATATATTATATATCTATCTATATATATGTATGTATGTATATATCTATATATATGTGTGTGTGTGTGTGTATATATATATCCACTTTCCAAGCTCGGGTCCTCTACCAGAGGCCAGGAAGCTTGAGGGTTCTGCGCAGTATCCTTGCTGTTCCTAGGACTGCACTTTTCTGGACTGAGATGTCGGATGTTATTCCAGGGATCTGTTGTAGCCACTCCTCCAGTTTGGGGGTCACTTCCCCCAGTGCTCCAATCACCACAGGCACCACTGTGGCCTTCACCTTCCAAGCCTTCTCCAGTTCTTCTCTGAGCCCTTGGTATTTCTCTAGTTTCTCATGTTCCTTTTTCCTGATGTTGCCATCGCTTGGTATTGCCACATCCACCACTACGGCTTTCCTCTGCTCTTTATCCACCACCACAATGTCTGGTTGGTTCGCCATTACCATTCTGTCAGTCTGGATCTGGAAGTCCCACAGGATCTTGGCTCGCTCGTTCTCTACCACCTTGGGAGGTGTTTCCCACTTTGACCTTGGGGTTTCCAGTCCATACTCCGCGCAGATGTTCCTGTATACTATGCCAGCCACTTGGTTATGGCGATCCATGTATGTTTTCCCTGCCAGCATCTTACACCCTGCAGTTATGTGCTGGACCATCTCAGGGGCCTCTTTGCACAGTAAACACCTTGGGTCTGGTGTGGTAGATCTGGGCGTCTATGGCTCTGGTGCTTAGGGCCTTCTCCTGTGCAGCCAGGATGAGTGCCTCTGTGCTGTCCTTCAGCCCAGCCCCTTCAAGCCATTGGTAGGATTTGTTGAGATCAGCCACTTCAGTTATGTTCCGGTGGTACATCCCGTGCAAGGGCTTGTCGTCCCATGATGATCCCTCATCCAGCATCTTATCCTCTGTTCTCCACTGCCTGAGACATTCACTCAGCATGTCATCTGTCGGAGCCTTATCCTTGATGTACTTATGGATCTTGGATGTTTCATCCTGGATAGTGGCTCTCACGCTCACTATTCCTCTGCCTCCTTCCTTGCGGCTAGCGTACAGTCTCAGGGTGCTGGATTTGCGGTGGAACCCTCCCTGCATGGTGAGGAGCTTTCGTGTCTTAACATCTGTGGTCTGTATCTCTTCCTTGGGCCACCTTATTATTCTCGCTGGGTATCTGATCACTGGCAGGGCGTAGCTGTTTATTGCCTGGGATTTGTTCTTGCCATTGAGCTGGCTTCTTAGGACTTGCCTTACTCGTTGGAGGTATTTGGCTGTTGCTGCATTCCTTGTTGCCTGTTCAAGGTTGCGATTCGCCTGTGGTATTTCAAGGTACTTGTAGTTGTCCTCAATGTCTGCTATTGTTTCTTCTGGGAGTGAGACCCCTTCTGTGTGGATAACCTTGCCTCTCTTTGTCACCATCCTCCCACATTTCTCGAGTCCGAATGATATCCCAATGTCCGAGCTGTAGATCCTGGTGGTGTGGATCAGTGAGTCGATGTCTCGCTCATTCTTGGCATACAGCTTGATGTCATCCATGTAGAGGAGGTGACTTATGGTGGCCCCGTTCCGGAGTCGGTATCCATAGCCAGTCTTGTTTATTATTTGGCTGAGGGGGTTCAGACCTATGCAGAACAGCAGTGGGGACAGTGCATCTCCTTGGTATATGCCACATTTGATGGATACTTGGGCAAGTGGCTTCCCATTGGCTTCAAGGGTGGTTCTCCACAACCTCATCGAGTTTGCAATGAAGGCCCTTAGAGTTCTGTTGATGTTGTACAGCTCCCAGCATTCAGTGATCCATGTGTGTGGCATTGAGTCATAGGCTTTCTTGTAGTCGATCCAGGCTGTGCACAGGTTGGTGTGTCGCATTCTGCAGTCTTGGGCGACTGTTCTGTCTACCAGGAGTTGGTGTTTGGCTCCTCTGGTATCCTTACTAATGCTCTTCTGTGCTTCGCTCATATATTGACCCATGTGCCCACTTATCTTAGCTGCGATGATGCCTGACATGAGCTTCCATGTTGTGGAGAGGCAGGTTATTGGCCGGTAGTTGGATGGGACTGCACCCTTTGAGGGATCCTTCATTATCAGGATCGTTCGCCCTTCGGTTAGCCATTCAGGGTGAGTCCCATCCCTTAGCAGCTGGTTCATTTGTGCTGCCAGGCGCTCATGGATTGCAGTGAGCTTCTTTAGCCAGTAGGCGTGGATCATGTCAGGGCCAGGTGCTGTCCAGTTTTTCATACCTGAGACTCTTTGTTGGATGTCTGCCACTGTGATACTAACTGGATTCTGTTCAGGGAGGTTGCTGTGGTCTTCCCTCAGATCCACCAGCCACTGTGCATCACTGTTGTGTGATGCCTCCCTTTCCCATATACCCTTCCAGTACTGTTCAGTTTCCAGCCTTGGTGGGTCTGCTCTGCTGTTATTACCCTGCCATTGAGAGTACACTTTCGCAGGTTGTGTTGCGAACAGCCGGTTTATTCGTCTGGCTTCGTTATCTCTGGTGTATCTCTTTAGGCGGCTGGCCAAGGCTTGTAGCCTTTGCTTGGCAGTTTCGAGTGCTTCAGGTATGGTCATCTGGCTGTACCTCTTGGGCATTGGTCTTTTCATTGCACCTCTCTGGGCCTCTGTCATTTGGCTCACTTCCCTCCGAGCTGCCTTGATTTTTGCCTCCAACCTTCGTTTCCATGGTGGGTATTGTTTCTCATGGCTCCCATGGTTGCTCTTATAGCCAAGCACCTCTAGGATCACTGATGCTGAAGCGTATATCAGCTCATTGGTTTCTGTGATTGTTGTGGTAGGGATCACTCTCAATGCTGCATTCACATCTTCCATGAGACTTTCTGATGGTACTTCACTTAGCCGTTGTAGTGGGGTTCGGGGTTGCCTGTTTAATCTCGCCATGATCTTATCTTTCAGGTCAGTCGCTGCCTCGCTCAGCGTATCTGTGCTTATTGGGGCTTCGTACCCAATTTCCGGTTGGGGAGATGGTGAAACCTCCCCTCTGACCTGGCGTCCTGGCTCCCCCTTGCCGTAGCATTTGTGTTGTATCTCTTCAATCTCAAGTTGTGATAGCAGTTGCCGTTTGTGGATGTTGGAACACTGAGCTACTAGTTGCTTCGCAGTCAGTCTTGAATGTGGGTTTCTCCGTTCCCATTCGCCACACATTCTATTCATGTAACCCCTCTGACTAGGGTTACTTGAGTAGTAGCATTCCAACAGTTTTCTGTTCTCGCATCTTAGCCATTTCTTTCTTGTTCCAGTAGCCCATTTCTCGTCAAGGTGCTCTGGTTCCCCAACACCTGACGCAGGCCTTGTTAGACCGGGCGACGTCTGAACCGGTATCTCATGTGGTTCATTGTCTCTCATGATATGAGGTAGGCGGTAGCTTGAAGGGTCTTGCCCAAGGACCCCATATATATATATATATATGTGTGTGTGTGTGTGTGTGTGTGTGTGTGTGTGTGTGTGTGTGTATGTATGTATGTATGTATGTATGTATGTATGTATGTATATATATATGTATATGTATGTATGTATGTATATATGTAGCTCTATATCTCTCTCTCTCTCTACTATCTCTCTATCTCTCTATACTCATCTATATCTCTCGGTGGATAAAATGAAAACCACAACAAGTACTCATTTACTCACTTTCTACTGCTTAGTCTTTGTAAGATTTGTGACGTTGCGTAAATTATCTTCAGATTCTACAACTTCCTCTCTACAACTGCAGACACAGGGAGGGTTAGGGGAAATGTCACTTGAACATTCTTAATGAGGCAACAGGGCTAACCACTAAAAATGTGTTATTGCTGATGTTATTTGCTGCTTTTAGATTTGTCTGATTTTGCAGCGTTATAATTTCACTATGTTGTAAGGACTTGGGACGCACTTGGACTGTGTGACTAGTCCAGTCTCAACCAGCTATTTGCAAGATTCCATTCTCTCAGTGTCATTTAAGTCTTTAGTTCACCACAAACTCTTCTGTTTTTTCCTGATCTGAAGACAGCTCTGCTGGCATCAGACTACAGCTTAAAGGCCTATTTGAGGGTCAAGATAGGATTTTAGGACTGAGGATAGAATTGCGTTTTGGCAAGTTTTTTTTTTTTTTCCAAATATAGTGTTTTATTTATTTAGAACTAAGTTGCACTAATACTTTCCTGTGATCAAACAGCACTGATCTGCCACTTCAGGGATTTAGTTAATTTTTTGGAATATGAACATATCAATCTCAATAAATAGTTCTGAGAAAAACACGTTTGAAAAATTTAAGCAAGTACTGAAATACTCAGCGGCTTCGGACGTTATCACGCCATTCAATGGTCATTATCAGTGGTTATCAGCCCATATGTATGAGCCGGTAGGTGCCCACCTACCTGCTGGCAGCGGTGAATAGGTGCTGTAGGTCGCCGTCATCGATCCGTAAGGTAGATCACGGCTCGGATGATTTAACCAGCAGAGTCAGTAGGGGCGCTGTTGAGCGGTTGTTCAGACGGGAGGATCGACGTTTTTGATTTTGATTTATTAGCGAGCATAACTTAGCAAATAGCTAGTGGTATTGTGTTAGCTAACTGTAACCTGAACCCCCCACCCGTTATCCAGCCCTAACCCTAACCACAAAATAACGTCCGAAGCCGTTGAACGTAGCAACTTAGCTAGCTGCTAGCTGTTTGCGAGGAGGCAGACCAGGCACCTACTGGCCCGTACAAATGCACTGATAAGTTCTGATCAGCCCATTCTTTATGGGTGATAACGTCCGAAGCGGGTGACATACTTGTGATTTAACATGCAAACACCAGGTGTCTTACCGCATTAAGAAACACGTGGCAACACTTGATATAAAGAAAGTATGTCAACACAACTAAACAAACTAAGTGCAAGTTTTGTTTACATGCCTGTGGGTGTGGTAAAGTCAAACACTGCAAGAATGCAATTTGTCAGTTTTCCACTGTGTTTTAGGTCAAAAAGTGATGGCTTTGAAGACTAGAAAAGCTTTTGGATTTGCTTGTTAGTTTGTCTTAGTATGAAGCCGAGAATGGGCTGGTTCAAACTGCACTTTGTATAATTAGGTTCATTTTGAGAGTATATACAATACATACTATATCACACACACACACACACACACACACACACACACACACACACACACACACACACACACACACACACACACACGTCGTCAGGGTTGGCTCGCGAGATGTTCCTGTGTTTAAAGAAATAGAATTGTTATATTTACACTGTATTGCTCCTGGGTAGCGAAGATAAACAGCACTTATTGAACGACACAAAATAACTGTGAAATTGTTTTAGTAATAGCAAAGTTAGAGAAAGCAACAACTAAGCATGGAACACAGGGAACAGATTGCATACATGCTAGAATCCGCCACTGGAATCCTTTTCTACTCCTCCATAATGACATCAAGGAGCTGGTGTATGTCAGAAACCATGTGCTTCTTCACCTTCCATTTGAGGATGCAGATGCTCAAGATACTCATTGGTGTCTAGAGATATGCTTGACCAGTCCATCACCTTTACCCTCAGTGGTCTTTACTGTAACAGAACAGAAAGTTTATCAGATGACATGAGTCCACTAACACACATACCTCATATTCAGCATTACAGGATATTGCAGAAATTAATGCAGCGAAATGAGAAAGGATCAGACACAGCTTTGAGTTACTTATGAAAATAAATATGTGGTTTGCTTTAACCAATACTCAATTGGTCCGAGTGCACACTCGGATAGAGGGATGTTAAATAGATGAGGTTTCTGACACTGATATAACACTTGACTATGGTCAAGTCAGCTGCTTTTTTGAGTGTTGTATACAGAGACATTTTAGAGCTTGTGTAGAGATGGTAACACCACTGTTCTCAATATTCATGTGGCTAAATGGTATAAGCATCAGGCAACATGGGTTCCAGTCTTGTCTTAAGGGTGATTTTTATGTAACCTATAATACAACCTCATCGCATCTGATAGTTTCTATAAGACAATATAAATGTCTGATGTTCAATAATTAATTAAAACTGTTTAATTAGTTTTACTGCAGCCCTCTGATGCAAATAACAGAGTTACCTATACACACAGTAAGGTCCATAAATATTGGGACATGGACACAATTCCAACGTTTTTGACTCTATACATCAAATGTTGGAACTGTGTCCGTGCGTGTGTATAGGTAAGTGGTCGCCACAGTGATTTGCATTATTGCTTTGGTTTTGATTTGGGAAGTTTTTACTGAGAGGCGACAGGGGCGCGACGTGCCAAATGGCTGGGGCCATGCCACAATCTGTATGCAACCAACAGTCTGAAGGCTATTATGAGCTAAGTCAGCTATGAAGCTTTGAATGATGACAGTTATATGTATTCTACAATTGTACGAAGAGTATTGGCCCTCACCTTTTATCAAAACAAAAATTGGTATACGGTATCCTTGATACCAATCACTATCAATACACTTTGGCAGGAACTTTTTCATTGCTGTGTTTGGGAATGTATATAGTCCAAATTCAATGTTCAGTGTAGGTGAAATTTAACAAGAAATTTAAGTATTGAGACTTTGGTCTAAGCATTTGCTTTTAGTGTGTTTGTAATAGGCAGAATGTGGATCTTTTGCTGTGTCCTACTTGTCAACTAATTTTGGCGTCTATAACAAGGACAGCACAAAAGAAGTCAAAAAGACAAGATGCTATCTGCAGTGTGCAGGTGAGCAGTCAGTGGCTAATGCTTAAGCTACTGTAGATGAATGAATCCCTCTTAACTCACTATACATGTAGGACAAGTTTTCACCCAGGAGTTACTCCCACTTTATCTTTATTTGTATTTGATAAATTGCAAAAATAGTACATGACCAAAATTTTTGAATCATGAAACTCAAAATAATACTAAATAGTTACACCTGCAATGCTGAAATGTTTCATTTTAAAACTAAGTTCCAAGTTTTGTCTTGACATTCAAGATGTTGATTTAAGGTGCAGTTATGCAGTTAAGAACATATACTTGAAAAAATATTAGAGCCAATAGTAAGTTAAATAAATTTCCATAACAGTGAGTCTACTGGTCTCTGCTACACCTCAGCTTTCATACTGTAAGTAGGCCAGTGGGGCAGATTCGGTTGAAGCCTTCTGTTTTTTTTTACTAATTCATCAGCAGCAATCTGTGTCAGCGTATAAACACTTTATGAGAGAGAAAGAGGAGCAGGCACTGAAGCCCCTTAAAGGGATACTTCACCGCTGGAAAGCAAACTGCGTGTGTCTTTTATTAGGCAAAATGTGCAAAAACGTTTCCTACTGATGGCCTTTGTCCAGAGAAAACATGAAAAAACGGCAGTATTATGTGTTGTGGCTGAAAATGGTCAATCCTACATCACACAGAAGGCATTGCGCTTACACAGGATGCGTTGCGAGAAGGTAGAAGGAAAAAAGGATGCTGGCAAAATTAACATCCATCATGCATCACCCCCTTACACCCCCTGTATCCTGGTGTAGCAGCTATGAGCAGTTCCACAAGACAGCTACACCCCCAGTACAGGAAGGATAAGTTGTTCCTCCCCACAGTCATCGAACTATACAACTATATACAACTATACAGTGTGAACATTATAGTGCAATAGAGAAGTGCAAGTCTCATTGAATAACCTTTATAAATATGTACATGTGCAAATACCCAATTCTTCATTCTTTAATTGTCATTGTATAGATTATTATTGTCTTTTTTAAAAATATATAGATTTATTACATTTAATAAAGTCTTATCTTGCAAAAGACCTACTTAAGGTCTTTCTATTGATCCATTATTTATTTTTTTCAGTGATTGTGTGGTCACTATCATCCCAAAATCTGTTTTGAAGTTTAAAATAGGTGTTTCTTTTACTACTAATGAAACTCACTAAGTTGATTTGTGTTTTTGTACGTTAAGGTGGTATCTGGGGGGGAATCTTGAATGAAGCATTTCTGTTGACTGGAAAGCACATAGAGAGGGGCATTGTTGAGGTTTTTACAAATGCCCGCCTGTGTCTTTTCTGACCTCTTCATCTTTGTTAGACAGGATGTTGTTCCAGCTGCTTCCTGTTTTTAGGGCCCTCTGGTTCCTCTCCGGGTTCCCAATGCAGTACAACACAAGTAGTCACAATTAGTACTGTAGCTCTGCCAGCCGACCAACTGTCAGCTGGTGGTTAACTAATAATACAGTAAGATGCTTAGAAAAATGATCTGCATCTGAGCTTTGTTTGACTATCTGACTGCAGAAAATGTCTTGAGTCAGTTACAAAGAATGTGTATTCAAACTTTGAGTTGGATATTGTTTGGTCAAATTGTAAGATCTTAGGGTTTAAATCATGAATCATTGTATAGGGGTTTGACTAAATAATTTTTGCAACAGGCTTTTAATTTAGTTATACTGTAGTTCCTCTCAGCTCTTCACATTATCTGTTTGATGGTCTTCTTTTGTGACTTTTAGCCTGCATCTGACAGTTTTCATGAGACTGTCCTTAATTTTACTTATCTTCCGCTATTCTCCACTGAGTAGAAACGGATTGGGCTCCTCATTATTGTAGCTGGTGGAATATAGCTTGTTGCACTTTCAGACAGAAAGTCGTGCAGTTGTGTTGTTGGCAATTAGACCACTACTGAGTAGTGTAGTATTCAGAAAATCAAAATATCTTTAGATGTTCACTTTTGATGTTTTATAAATTTGGCTTTCTGTTGCACCTGAACTCATCACATGTTCTTTACAGCTCACATTGATGTTTTTCTTTATCTCTTTTGTTTCTTACAGATGCATTTGTAAACAGTCAGGAGTGGACACTGAGTCGAACAGTACCAGAACTGAAAGTAGTGAGTTCAAAGGACCTTTTTCTCTAAAGTCATTTTTGCTTTACTGAAATTATTATATGTCGAGTATGTAATTAAATAATGATATAATCCAAATTCACTTCTTTAATGCCTTCCCAGGGTATTGTAGGTAACCTTGCCAGTGGTAAGTCAGCACTGGTCCACAGGTACCTAACAGGAACATATGTCCAGGAGGAGTCGCCTGAAGGTAAGAAATTTTATATTTATATAGGAGAACTGCTTGCATCGGTTTATAGTGTGTAATAAATGTGAAAGCATTGTTTATTATAATACATTTTTATTATAATAAACTGAGATTGATCTCAAAATGCTAGCTGCAATAATAAGACATAAACAGCCTACAGCTCCTGCACACATGTGCCCACAGCTCTAATTATCTCTTTCTTCACTTGCATATTTCATCATTTTGCAGAGAAACAAAAGCACAGATCAGAGGAGGTTTCTTTTACAATACTGCCCTCACAAAGAATCCACTTGAAAAACTAGGAAATATAGCAACTTACTGCGAAATTTTAATCTTTGAAAACCTTTTTCTTTTTTAATTGATTTGTTTCTTTGTCCATCATGTTTGAGACTCATAATTAGGACCTATTACTGACACCTTCAAAACTGGTACAATCTGTAATGATGCCTCAAAGCATGTAGCACAGACCCTGTGGTGATGAACATATTCCTTATCTAATATTAAAGCTTCCACTGCACACTCCCCAGCCAAAGATACTCCTATATAAAACCACATATTCTTTGAATATTTGAACACTTGACCTTTTTATCTCTCTGGAGGTTCAAGAAGCTTCTTTACAGATCCTGCACAGAAACAGGACATTGACGAGAGATTGGACTCCAGAGTAGAAACTGTGTCGTATGTCCCTCGGCAGCTCTTTTTTTGAACAAAGCAAGAGAACGGAAACAAATAATTTTATGGAATGAATAACAGAAAACGAAGGATATTTCCTTTGAATCCCAGCAACTGTCAAACAACTTTTAACCTGCAAACCCAAATTTGGGTTCGAGTTTCATTTAGTTTTCTTTCCTGTGGAGAACTCTTGTTGTTTTTTATTCAGGGACAAAAATAAAATTCGCCTTTGTGTTTTTAGGTTGAAATCTTTGCTTTTGTCATGTAGGGCAGCGGTCCCCAACCTTTTATGCACCACAGACCAGTTTAATGTCACAATTTTCACACACCGGTATTGTCTTACTGGCCGGAGCAGTTCCTTTATGAGAATATGAGATATGAGTTAGCAGATGTATGTACAGTAAGACATGTGACCAAGGTAAGCGTGTTGACATGAGTGAGTCATAGACGGATGTAGCGGAGAGAATCTGGTAATTTTTAATATAAAATATTGTTCAGAACCACACAATAAATACAACAAAAATAATGTAAGTTAAGTATTCTTTTGTGGCCCGGTACTAATTGACTCATGGACCAGTACTGGTCAGCAGCCCGGTGGTTAGAAACCACTGATGTAGGGGACTCACATAAAATTATCCCACATTCATCTGAAAAACTGTGCCATTGTTTGTTAACAAGGATAGAGAAACTGCACAACATGAAGTAATAGAACAGTGATTGTGTGTTTCATTCTGGAGGAATATCATAACTGATAAAAAGGACTCAAGGGTATTGTAGTCAGAAAAAAAGTCTGTGTGTAACTTTTTTTTTGAGGTGAGCATACAAAAAAATTACATTTTCTTCAGTAGTTACGTATTTCTTTTAAAATGTCCTCTGTGGTTCTGCAGCTCCAGTCTGTGGTCAGTCAATGGTCTATTTACACCGCCACTCAGCTTAATTATGATATACTTCTGCCAAATGTAACATGACACTGCTTCAAGCAACTCCACATACTGAATATAAGCCAGCGCAAAAACAACAATTTTTTGATCTAATTACTTGAAACAGCTGCCATCAGGAAAGCGGTGATTCTATTCCATTTATTTAAAAACAAACTTTCAAATTAGAGATTTAGAGAGAAAAGAAGCAAAACTATGGGACAGCTGATGTATTTTGAAATTCCTCACATCTAAAAATATGCTTAGTCTGGATTCCCATAGTAATTGATTGGGAGCACAGCTAGCGACCACACCACCACAGAACCTCTAACCAGAATTATTCTTATCCTGCAGACTGGAGCCTTGGAAAACTGCACTCATGTACTGTAAAACTCTGTGTAGGAGTAGTAAATAGAGGCCTCAAATGTTTTGTCAAATGTGAACTCTTAGGTTTAGGTTTAAGCTGTTTCTCCAAAACTCTTCTTTGTGCAGCATTAAGGGACATGCAGACTCTCTCACTCGTGGGGTACCTAATAATGTTCCAGCATTTAAACACTTCAGCCAAGACATTACTAGACATTTCCATATATGTTTAACCCTTAGGAAAACAATTAATTGATAAAACAGATGATTTAAATTGTGCATCCAGATGATGAGAAAGTGATAAAATCGACCTTGGACAAAAAACTCAACTTTGCAATCTTTGAACTAGGGATGTTTTGTGTGAAAATTTAAGTTAAGCAAAATGAAGCATGATAACAGACAAGAGTAATGATGTGTTATTTGAGATATAGTTGCATTTTGAGCATCAGTGCATAGTATACACATAAAAATAATGCATCCTATGTAACAAAGTTACCCATAGCTACCAAAGCTATTTTGGCAACTGCAGCTTCTGAGTTCTAAGCTGCCAGACCTCGAGCCAGAAATCACTCAGAAATCTCATTGTATCCTAAAAATAACGTAAGCAATTTGATTCCTCTCACTTAGCTTAAGGTTTTGCCATGGCCAAAGAGGTTATGAAGGACAAACTGAATATAAAAGGTTGTGGTTGTCATTTTGGTAGTCAAAGACCACTGGAGAGGAATGACCACTAATAACCTTTTGTTTAACAAGCCTTAGCGGGTAAGTTTCCACTCAAATGTGTTCCAATATGAATATAACTAACTACAAACTACAAAATTAATTAACATTTTCATTAGGTTCATTGCCTGAGAAAAACAGCCGATGGAGCAGATTCTCCAATCCATGCCATTCAACAGTAGAGACCAGAGTAGAGTAGATCATCCCAACCACAACTTCTGATTTTCTGTTTGTTGATTTTGTTATAGTATTATACACTTGGGTCTTAAAAAGCTGCTTAAAATGCTGAGTCAATACATGCTGTGTGATACCCTTGCTGAAGTTGTATTTTAACCAGTTGTACAGTATGTTATGATCTGTAAGTGTGGATGACACACAATAAGCAGGATGGAAACCAAGGCAAAGGATCTTATGATGTTACTACTTTGTGTTGGGGATGCCACAAAATTGTTTATTTGTTTAGCTCAGACTGTATATAGTAGCAGTGCTGAGCTTGCAGCCTCATCTGGTTGCACTGACATGCTAAAATTGCTGGGATCTATTCCCATGGTGCTAAAATATTATGTAATGTGTGCAAACAAATAATAAAAGTAATATGTAAACTAAAAATAATAATTCCAAAACAAAGCAGAGGCCCAGTTTTCTTAGACTCTGCAGGAGTTTTTTCAGATTGTGATGTTTCACATCTCTGATCTTAAGCTGATGCATTTATGTTGGTTGCTCTGTATGTTCCATATCTTTTCCACTTGTCTTTTTCTTCACTTGCTCCTGAAACTCCCATATTTCTGGCGACCTTTTATGCTAATAACTCTTGCTCTGTGGGAACTGGGTTTGTGCATGGATTAAATGTGACTGCATCTTTGTGTTTTCTCTCTTGATTTTCTTTGGCCTAGCTGACGTGGATGCAGGTAACTATCCTCTCTCTCTTCTTCTACCTCGCTGCTCATCCATAAGTTCCTCCACCTCCATCATTCCAACAGCAGCACATTGGGGACAGCTTAGGTTCAGCAGCATGTCTCTCAGTCATAAAATATTTCAACATGTCAGCTTCATACATCTTCAGTAATAGGTCACATGGATAAGTCCTGGACTTAGATTGATTTCTCTTTTTACACTAAAACATTTCTCTTTTGCACATCTGTTGTTGACTAATTTATAAACATTACACGTCTGCTTCCATTATATATCTGCTGTAACCAATCAAGATGTGTTCGTTGATTTCACACTTGACAAAGATCTTCTTGCTGCTAAACCTGTAGTTCGACTTGGTTTGCTGCTGTGACTCAACATAGTCCCATCCCTTTAAAACTTTTGTTTTGAAAGAAATGTTTTTTAATTATTTTTTTCTCAATTATTCCCATGAAACATGACTCAGTGTATTTGATTCAACCCCCACAATCACACACCTACAGTACTGTATGCAAATAAATATAAAAATACAGTGATAGCACAGCCCAGGGGTGTCAAGCGCAAATCAGTCCCTTGCTGGTTTTCCAACTCTCCCTTCCCCAGAGCCTGCTGATTACCTTGATCAGGTGTGTTCAGTCAATCAGAAACTGGATGAGCCAACTGACACACCTGTTAAAGGTAATCAGCAGGGGCAGTTGGAAAAGCAGCAGGGACACCAGCCCTCGAGGACCGCAGTTTGACACCCCTGGCATAGCCAGACACCCTGACTGAGCTGACTCTGCCTTACCAGAGCCATCTGCTTCACTGCAACAACAATGTACATCCTCACAGCATAGCTAGGTGTGGCAACTCAAGAGGTAGAGCTGTTGCCCACGAATCATAGGATTGACTCCTGTGTCCCCAAGGTCATGTGCCAAAGTGGCCAAGACACTGAACCCCAAGTTGCCCCCGGTGTGTCAGCTTAAGCAATGTAGAACACTCTGCCATCGGTGTGTAAATGCGCTTGTTTGTGCGAGTGGGTGAATGCAAATGCAGTTTTAAACCAGACCATTTACTATTGCGTCTGTGTAAGCAAAATGTTTGATTTTATGCTTCTGACTTTAGATTTTTTCATCTACAAGTTTAATTGTAGGAAAGATTTCATCTCAAGATTAAGTGTCAACAACAGTTTAGTGTGTATAGTCAAATCTATAGAACAAAGCTAAAGATTTGTTGTACACTGACTCAGAATTAAATACTATTCTAAAATCCAGAGTCACCTAGAAGAGAACATCTCATCAGAAAACCTTTAATGCAACCACCACTACTACTGCAGCGTAAGAGTAAATGTTTTTTACTGGTATGATAGGAAAAATCTTATTTACAATATTTGCAGAAATTTATTTTGTTTAGATAGGCACAAACATTCACTATCAGTATACACGCTCATGGTTATTAATTCCTCAGATTCAGCTGCAGCTGGCCATCACAGAAACCTCTAAAGCCTTCTTATTTTCATACATTTAAATAATTGTAAAACCTGTCTGATCACATTCCTGTCATTTTACTGCTTATTCTTTAATCAGTCAATGCTAACCTGACATAACCCATTCAGCTGTAGTTGAAGCTGTAGCCGTTTTTTTCTCTCCTCCATCCTCTGACTGTTGCTGCTGTCTTCTGCAGGTGGGCGCTTCAAAAAGGAGATTGTGGTTGATGGTCAAAGTCACTTGCTGCTCATCAGAGATGAAGGAGGCCCCCCTGAAGCACAGGTAGGTCCTGCTTCAAACATTATCACCACAATCCTAAACACTTGCAAATCATCAACAAAAATGAAAGGTTTGATGGCACAGCAACATTTAGTGTTTTCAGACAACAAATTTTTATGTACTTAGCCACAGGATGTGGTCTAAGCAAGTAATTAGTAAGTGTTTCTGGTGTTTGGTGCCTTGGTTTTGTTTTTCACACCCATTCTGTTGCACCGTACCGATAATTGTGCTTTACACACACACTGACAAGGTCCACAAGCCAAAAATCATTGACCTAGCTAGAGAGCTACGCCTTTTGTGCTTTAACCACAGATTTGATGTTTGCTAATGCAGTGGGTAAAAATATTTTTCTCACCTTGTTTAAAAATATTTTTTTCTAACTATGCAGTATGTGAATATGTACTTTACGAGATATAATTAATCTACGTATAGTAAAACATAATCCCTCAAAGAAGAAACAGGTGGAGAGTTTTTTGTATTACGTAAACTGAACAAATGTTTCTAATGGGAACAGTTAATTGTCTCTCTGCATTTCTTCTTATCGTTGCAAGCACTTCTGTATTTGTACAGTAGTACTGTAATCATTTAGGTGGAATTAGTGTTTGAAATTATTTGCTGCAGATTTAAATCTAAAAGAATGTTGTTTTCTAACTCTTTGTCTCTTTGCAGTTTGCGTTGTGGGTTGATGCAGTGATATTTGTCTTCAGTCTGGAGGATGAAATCAGCTTTCAGACAGTTTACCACTACTTCAGCCGCCTCGCCAACTTCCGGAACACCAGTGACCTGCCGCTGGTGCTCGTTGGCACACAAGGTCTGACACTAGTGCCACATAGACTGACTGTACTCAGCCAAAGTGCTGCTGACATCTAGTGGTGTGTTATGGTGATTGCACATTTCTTGAAACTGTGCCTCATATTCTCACAACAGTAAACACGAATCCGTAACATCTTATCCAATTCCCCAAGCATCATATTTCAGCTCAGAATTAAGCTTTACACTTAAAACCATTCATTTTGGCTGCAAAACAAAACTTTGCCCTTACATATCACTCACAAGCCCTGAAACACACGCCCTACAACAGTCACTTGTTACATGAACGCAAAAAACACAATGTATACGTTGGCACATTTTTATTTTTTTATGTACTACACAGCATAACTGTTTCTCAGCATCCTGTGTTTTGTGTTCTTCCATGGCTTGAAGGAGCCATACACTTTTCAGTAAATCAGTCACGATAGAAGCTGAAATTATTCCAACTAACAAGATATTGAGGCTGCGTTACAGTAGCTTTAGAGTGCCACAGTGTGTACACTCTAACATTACTGTACAGAGCAGTCCTAGAGTAAGTACACTGACCGGCCTTCCTCCCTGAAGGTTCTGATGATGGAGGCGATGGTGAAGGGTCCCTCATAGTAATATCATAGACAAGGACATGGCCAACTACAGTAAAGTTGCTCAAATACATCTTAGATTGCTTGTCTCTTTGCCCTTTCTTGTTCTTCTTCTCCTCATCTTCCTCTTCGAACTACTATTTCATTTCTCAGTGAGTCCATAACTGAAAGTACTGTTTCGGGTTCTTTTATCTATCTGCTGAAGAATCTGATTGACGTTTGAAATTTTGATGCTTAGTCTTTTAATTTGGTAATTCTTTGCTAATTGAGCTCAAGATGTGGTGACTTGATTAAAGAATTTTGAATACTAGCGCTTCCTAAATGAGCACACAGTGTAAAAGTTGAAAAATGAAGGGATTTGTGTGCAGAGTTTTGCAGAAAAAGTTCACCTGATTTGTGTCAAAGCAGGGAATAGTGTTTGTACAGTATAGTATTTCATAGTGTCATCTGTCAGTCACTGGGGTGTGTTAGGCACATGTAATAGCTTACCAAAATTGTCAGTAGTTGTCTTGGATTTTAAATTGATCATCTAATTATTCCAGTTAAAAACTGGAAAAGCTGTGTTAAAATGTCATCCTTCTCAAAACATCATAGAAATGACATATTCCAGATTTTAGTGCTCACACAATGACCAGCAGAGGGGGGTGAAGTATCACCACAGATTCCAGGTTTCTTTTACATTCTGAGTTTGAAGTGTGGTGTCCACCAGTTTAATATGAAAAAAGGATTTTCTTACAAAACCACAACGGTATTGTCTTGCAGTCTTATTTATACATGTCGCTTTAAATTGATACATCATGTTTACTGTCACTCACTCTGTTTTCTATATTAAATGAAATAAAAAGAGATAAAAAATACCTGGGATATAATGAGGTAATCAAAGGTTCACATTTTTAATAATCTTTTGTTTTATTTCAGATGCCATCAGCTCATCCAATCCCAGGGTGATTGATGACTCCCGAGCCAGAAAACTCTCAAACGACCTCAAACGATGCACATACTATGAAACCTGTGCCACTTATGGTCTCAATGTGGAGCGAGTCTTCCAAGACAGTAAGAACCAAATACTGATTTCTAACCTAATTCTAATGCAGAGTACCCAGTAAAATATTTCCCTAATCCAGTCAGCATGATCAAGAAGTCCAGTCCTCTGGGAAGGTGACATTCCCTCTGATGCCCCAGCCAGAGTCATTCAGCTACTCTTAATCACACATCAATTAAGCATTAAATGGACTTGCTCAGCTATTTAACTCAATCCAAAAAGCAATTAAGATTTATCATAGGTGGGAAAAGGAATGTAGCAAGGGGAAAAGATGTACAAAAAGAGACGAATTCCTCTGAGGGGGTTAATAGTAATATCTGACATTAGCGCAGAAGACACTAGTAGACAAGGTGAGGAGAGTGTCTGATGTAGTCAAGGTCCTGACTGATCCAAACAGATGGCAGTCCTATTATTTAGTTTTGGATGTAAAAGTCTGAAATTCTAGACTAAGCTTTTTTGTTACATAATATCAATTTAAATTTGCCAAACTACAACCCTGTGTCTAAAAAACTGGCCACCTACCACAAAGCTGGTTCTGCTAGAGGTTTCTACTGTTAGGGGTTTGTCATCTACAATTTCTAAGATTTATTCAAAATTGAAAATGTATGTTATAAAGCTTGCTCAAAGTGAGATTTGTTCTACATTTGTCCTAAACCCTAAACCTTACTTTGTAAAATGCTTTGAGATGTTTTTTTGTGAACAGTTTACAGCAAAGTACAAAACATCTACAAAATATGATTTGTTCTAATTATGGAAAATTACAAAAAAAGATTCTGTGCACATACTGTAGCGGTCCAGCACTAGCCAGCTAGCTAGCTGGCTAACAGTAAGTAACTATGGGTAAAACTTGGAAAGGGTTTTACATTTCAGGGTTATGTGTAAGTGTTAGACTAAGTGGTTTGTGTCCTTTTGGTATTGTAATTAATCTGTTGTGTGAAGTTTGTCTGTAGCTTTGTGAGGGATGATGTTGGGAGTGACCCTTGGTGCTGCGGTGTGCTCAGTGTTAAAAAATAAACAAGTTGTCTACAGCACCAAATACCAGGATCTTCTCCTTCGCTGTGCTTTACCACTGCATTTGAGGTGCCTGGGGCCATGTGCAGTGTACTGGAGCACAGGTTTTCTGTCACTATCTTGGACTGTAATTTAGCTGCCCAGTTTAGCCAAGCTAGCTCCGCATCTGGCCCTCAGGCACCGTCCCTGCCTGGGCATTGCTACAATAATTTAAAGCTCTTACCCCATAAAAAGTAAGTACTTTTATTGTATATTTTAAGATTTATTAGTAAAAATGCCTTCTTTAACTACTGAGAAACTTTGGTAGTTGTAAATTTTGATAATAAATAACAGGCCTGTTATTGGCTACACCCAGACTAGTATGTTCTCGTTCTGGATGAATTCTACTATTATATCACAGAGACTGGTGTTAAACTTCTACTTATTGTGGATTTACACTTAGGACAGATAGATTGTCATCAGTGACAGTATTTATTTGTAAGATAAGGATGGAGATGTCCTTTTGTTTGCACTACTAAACGAAAATTAATTGATAATATATATTCTTTCTTATCTCAATAAATATAATTATTGCACAATTTCTTAAAATATCATAAATTAATTGTAAGGCCATAGCACCCAGCACCCAGTACAGTGTCTGCTTTGATGCAGATAAATCGAAGGGCTTATGGATCACAACCATTTAGTGTCTCTCGTTATCAGATGATGACAGTCACAATTTCTTTGCTATTTTTTCATAGAGAGGTTGCTTCTTAAAACAATGTTAATCATCATAGGTTGGAACTAAAATCAATTCATCAAACATATCAATTGCAGTTGTCATTTTGGAAGATCAGCGCACAAAGAAATAATGTAGCTTTTTTTTAATAATCATTTTGAAACTGTTTAATAATGAGCTTTATTTAATATTAATATCAACATAAAGCCAGGATTTCAATAAAGATTTAATGTAACCTGAAAAAAAGGATTCAGGACTAGGTTTTGTTTTGCCTTTAGTTTAATTAGCGAAACATGAGCAGAAGATGTCAGAAAGGGTTACCAGAATTATTTTTTTAATTATTGCACCAAGATATTTTTGCAAATAGTAACCCTGCAGCTCATCGAGTGCACATTATTAAGAGGGAGCAGGGATTATAATGAAGCAGCGGTCAGCAGGCACTGGATTTTTTACCAGCTGTAATTGGAGAGAAATGGATGACACACACTCAGAAGTTAATTAGCAGAGTTGCACTGAATGTGTTAGCCTCTGGCTCTATCTGCATCCTCCTAGTTTACATACATCAGGTCCCATCAAGAGTCTGCTACTGTAACCTCAGACAACCTATGAAACTTATGAAAAGGTGCATTTCATAGAAAAGCTTCATGTATGGTGACTAAACAGTGAAGTATTTTTGTATGTATGTATATAGTTTCCTGTCGTTTCTTATGTTTGGTTCTGTAGTTTATGGATGCATGCTCCTCAGATCATTGACATATCTGAATGCCTCAATATTAGCTAATTTTCAAGAATAAAAACTGGTACAAATAGTTCAACTCTTGAGGAACAGGTAGATATTTGGCAAGCTTCGTCTTTCATTGCTTTGTTTGTCCTGAAGAGGGCAGTGCAAGAATGTACACTCGGTCATCTTAAGGTGGCGTCTACTTCATAGAACTCAGCGGAGCAGGTGATTATGTCTAGTAGAGTTTTTGTTAAATTTCTATATCTGCTCACAATGAACCAACCTAAAATGGTTATTGTGAAGAAAACCACAGACAGTCATAAAATTATGACACATGAAAATAGATTTATCCATTTAATTGTGATGGTTTGGGTAAGAGGGCACATTATGTCTGAGTGTCCTCACGATGATGGGAGTACAAGTATGTGTGTGTTGTGCATTTTAGTATTCCCCTGTTCTCAGTGCAGCCTGTGAGGGATCCTTCCACACTAAATGCTGCATTATTATCCACTTAATTATCCGTGTGCGGGCGTGCGTGTGTGCGTGCGTGCGTGCATGCACACAGTCAAATAGCTGATTCCCTCCAGAGGTGAATTGTTATGGATGCTGCTCTGTTGAAATTACTGTTATTTGTTTCCTTTAAAACAAACTAATTGCTGCATAGCGGATTGCTATCCGTGTGTGTGTTATTGTGTCTGACACTGTCTCCTTGTGTTTTACTCATCATTATCCCAAATTAATCATTTTTTTTAATCATCCAGCAGAACGATGAGCTTAATGTTTTCAGTTGACGTCATAAACATGACAGCAGCCTGCAGCTGTGTGTGTGTGTGTGTGTGTGTGTGTGTGTGTGTGTGTGTGTGTGTGTGTGTGTGTGTGTGTGTGTGTGTGTGTGTGTGTGTGTGTGTGTGTGTGTGTGTGTATTGAGTGGTTGGGTGTTCTTTTATATTTTAAATGTATTTATATATTATGTATTTTATATTTTTACTTGTATAAGTGTGCGTTGTGTGATTTAGAAGTATAGTATATAATTGTAAATAGTATGTATACAGCAGTGTTTTTGGAGGACAGTGTACTCATTATTCTAATCTCGTTTGTGTCTAAAATGTTAAAATCACATTTGGTAAAGAAATGGGCACGTGTACATTTAATGATCTTAGATGCATAATTTGGTGACCTTTGTTTGATCCTGGCAGGAATCACTGCAAGCCTCACAGTGGAGAAATGCAGATTCTCACTAACTTGACATGGTGTGTGTGTGTGTGTGTGTGTGTGTGTGTGTGTGTGTGTGTGTGTGTGTGTGTGTGTGTGTGTGTGTGTGTGTGTGTGAGTGTGTGAGAGAGAGAGAGAGAGAGGTACACTAATCACCATGTAATTGTATTTCCAACGCTGTGACAATCGTTGTGAATGTAATAAAGGTTTTGATAAGCAGCTGCACAATGTAAGGGCGAGCAGGACAAGTGACTACAGCATTTAGTGTGAAAAATAATTGGCCTGGTCATCATTAGGATAGTTTTTGTCTTTAGCTGACAAGGAGGAATGTGAGAAGGTGTTAGGTTAGTTTGTCCTATTTTAAATACCCACAGGATTTTTATCATTTGCGCTTTATAGTATTTGTAAGTGCAGAAGAATGTTTGTCAACATTGTTGGTGTTAGTCAGTTTTAAAACCTAAAGCAGGATAATTTTTCTATATTATTATTACAATTGTTTTGGATTAATTTTTTATTGCTTCTCAAGTTTCAATATATCTTTTTAGTTTATTTTTTGTTTTGAAAATTACCAAATTGCTCATACAGTCAATAATTGATCAGTTTCCGTTGACACTATGGGCAAAGCCCTTGGAGTGCTGCTAAAAGCATTTACCTGTCTCCAGAAATCAAAAATTGTATGCTGCACTTAAAAGTAAGTTTATATATATAACTTACACATATGAAATTCAAGAAAAAAACAAGCTGCCTTCTACAAAATTAATTTCTCACAAATAATATAAGCCTAGAAGAAATAAGCATTCAAAAGTCTGAATGTTGTTTTCCTTCATGTTTCAGCAAATATTTGTTTTAGGCGGTAGGTCGTCTGTGTTTAGCATCTAATTTGCCATAATGGAAAGTGAAGCCTAGTCCAGTTGGGGGAGTGACCTCTGTATGAGGAATGGAGGAGGGGGGGTGACAGCGCTGTGCTCCCTCGTCCATCAGCGTGCTAATTTAATTAGCCTAATTACAGCGACATGAACCCCCAGCACAATCTGTGTCAGTATGCAGACGTAGGGTGCTTCGCGTTAACGAGCTGAGGTGACCACAGAATCTCTCACACACCCACTCATTAAATCACACACAACAGTATGTAGCTACAAAACGAAAACATGTTCATACAGATGGAAAGACACGATAATAACGACTATACATTAAAAAAGTGTAGCTTTCTTCATTCACCTATCGCTGCAAGAAAGAACTGTGGTGTGGGAACACTTTTAAAACCTTGTAAGACTCTAGCACATACTGTAGGTCAGGTTGGCTGTGAATTTACTGGTGTTACAAGCCATCTAGGTTTACTAACTCAATCATAAGTTAATACTATGTGTTTAATGGATCAGAAAATTCACAGTTTGGATTGGGTCAGAGGTTTTACAACATGAATTTTATTATTTTTAGAATCGGCCCTCTCTTGTTTTTCCATCAACTGCTACCCCTAAGAATACCTGTGCCAAATCAGTGGTTGTGTGGCGCTTATACAGGCATCTGTAGCATTGCCTTATTCTGCTGTCATACAGTGAGATGTCATAGTCATGGAGCTTTCAGTTTCAACAGAAGAGGTCATGAATATTGTATTTATCATTTGTAATATTCTGTTATATGTATCTTATTGTATGTTTTTTCATAAAACATTTTTTCTTAATTTAATGTTCTCTTTATAAAGATTTGGCATGATCAATACAATCATAGCTCTGTAAAAACATTAAAGGGGCCCAATAAAAACTAAATAATCAAAATCATCAGGTATTAAAATGTATTTTGCTCCATCACACATATACTGTACTACTGTATATATGACAACCACATTTGCAGCTGTCTGTAACACTGGTGGTTGACTTTAAAGTGAAATGGATGAAATACTGCAGAGTCAGCTTCGTCCCCCTCCTCCTTTGTTTCACCTGGTGGTGCAGCCCCATCATAAATCTGATCAAAGGGGAGACGTTTCCATTAGAAGAAATGGCAGCTTCTCAGAACAAAACTGAGATTGATGGATAAAGTTAAATTGCATTAACTCTGCAGTTTAAATATTTAGCACAGCCTTATCATAACTGTTCTTAACACTTAATGTAATATACAGTACTCACAGTACAGGCCAAACAGGGTGACATGTAAGTAAGAACTTTGGTCTTAATATTAATATTATTCTACATCACACAGTTCCTTATTAACAAACATAGACAACATAAGTATTTTTTAGTAATAAATAAACAACTATTTATATATTTTTTAAATCTTAATGCCAAAAGTGGAGAGAAAAAACCTCCTGCAAAGAAAAAAACCTCGAGCTGAACCCGGCTCAAGGGGGCATGCAGCTCCGATTCGGATGATACTGGTAGTTAGGCACAGGGAGAGGGAGTAGAAAGAGGAGAAGGAGAGAGGAAAGAAAAGAGGCACAAAGCAAAAATGATTTAGCATGCAATACAATGGTGGTATGTTGGTAAAAAAAGTCTTATTGGTTGTCTTCCAGCTACTGTCCAAGTTTTACTTTTTAACCAATTCTAAAGATGCGTCTCACTAGCCTCTATACAGAATTACAGCACTGTGGCTAATTATGTTTGAGCATTGCTGTTGAAGTGGAGACAGGAGAGTGTTAAAACTTTAGTGACTTCATTAATTCTGTTCCAAACGTGTTTCATGTGCTCATAGATGAAGACATTGTTTTAATTTGTCTCATTATACCCTCTGGCTTCATTAATGAAAATCCAGTCATAAACATTTACCTCCAGGTGACACTGGGATGAGCCAATGGCAGCTAAAACTGAGGCTAAGAGAAGAAACTCAGATGTATTTTATTTTAAAAAATGATTAGTTATTTTCCTGAAGTACAAAAGTATGATTATTATATAATAAGAGCTGTATATCTTTTATTATATGATGCATATTCTTTACTCTTGATCTTGTGTTTTAAAGATCTAAGACATTAAACCGGTCTGAATCGCTATCAGTCCTAATAATGCTGAGCTTGGCCACCTCATATCCCCGTACTAGAAACCTAAGAACGCCCATTACAACACACTAAGAATCATCTGTCAGCTTTGCAGTGATTATTTCCTCATTATTAGACTGAAGGGGAGGATGTAAATGGTCGGATCAGGAGCTAAAAGGTCTGTGTTAGTCAATAAAAAGCCCTCCCTCATCACATACACAAGTGCACACACAGATACACCTTCCCCCTTCCATTATAAACAGCCAATCAAAGTTTAGAATGTTAGGATCCTTCTTAATTCTTAATTGATTATGTGTATTGATTAGTCCACCCCGGGTTGTTTGGAGTTCATTTGTAATTAAATACAATAATAACAAAATAATAACAATTTTAAAAATTATGGTGAAAGACTTCAGTACTGTCAAGTGTCAACAAAACACGACCATATCTTGTGATCATGCAGCTTCCCTTTTGTTGTCCTTGTTGTAGTTGCCCAGAAGACTGTGGCCTCCAAGAAGAAGCATCAATTGTCCATCGGGCCATGCAAATCGCTTCCCAACTCACCGAGCCACACATCAGTCTGCACTACACAAGTGTCTGCAGTCCACATCACTCAGGTCAGATGTCAAAGACGCACAGTAGCACTGTCTGGAAATCTGTATATTATATTCATATTGTGCAGAGCTATGGTTTCACTGGACAGAGATAGAGTGTCGCAATTAGACAAGGATGCATGACATGACATCGCACTGATAAGGGAATATGAATGTCTTAGTCATATAACCCAGAAAGCTTTGTACAAGAGAATGGCAACGTGGAAATAATACGTATGTGAGTAATGTAGTTGCACAGATAGAACCAAGGATAAAAGCCAAGAAGCAAAGGTTTGGCTACAGTCTTGAGTTCTGGGTTTTTGCAAATCGCTTATTTTTCTTACTAGTGTTGAAGCATTTTAGTAAAATTGAGGCTGTCAGGTGGTGTAAATGAGCATTTTCACGTTTTCACACGTGACCTTAATCAACAATAAAGTACACACACCTCTCTGTCCTGCAGACCGTTGAGCTCTTCGATCCTCATCCATCAGTCCTCCATCGATTTCTCATTAAAAAACCATTGCTCAAGGAGTGAAAGCAGTGACACCAAATCCTCTGGGAGCCATGTTTATCTTAACCGCCAACAGCCTTTGGTGCAATTTTTGCTCCCAGTGATTACTGTGGGAGTGCTCACCACTCCCTGCACTCAGGAAGCATTTAAGATAGTAATGAGACAACCAACACAGTAGAATTATGAAAACTTTTCATTTTGCAGATACAGACACCACGTTTACATTATCTGTAGGGAATCTTATAATGAAAAAATAATTAGATGTTACTAAAATGTCAAGTTTGTAATTGTATAAAATGTACTGTATGACTATGAGTAAGGTTGATGACCAAACACGCCTGAAGACGTTCTATACTGTAACTCTGTGGTGGCATCAGCAGTCTTGTACGGTGTGAGGAACAGGAAGAGACTGTTCAGGGTCATCAAAAAGTCTAGCCCTGTCCTGGGCTGTGCTCTAGATATGGTGCAGGAGGTGGATGAGAGAAGGGTCTAAACTGATATCCATCCTGGACCAGGACTTTCACCCACTGGAGCACTGTCTGCTCTGGAGAGCAGCTTCAGCAACAGACTGAAACACCTTTGTTGTGTGAAAGAGAGATTCTGCAAATCTTTCTTCCCTGCTGCTATCTGACTGTATAATCAGCACTGTTAATTGAAAATTTGAAGTTGAAAATTTCTTTTGTGCAATATCTGTAAATCTGTGCAATACGTATGTAATACAGTATGCAATAATCATTCCCATGACTCAATACACTATTCACTCCGCTCATGTATATAGTGTTGTTCTGTGCCTTACTTAATTTCTGACACAGTATCATTAACTTTGTAATTTGCTGTTGTTAGATGCAATTTCCCCACTGCGGGACAATTACGGGATTTCATATTCTTTATTCTAAGGGTAATAACAGAACATCCATATCTTATCTGACTTTTTTTTCTCTCCTCGTTTTTGTTAGACAAGTAATGGTGGTGGTAGTTTGAGTGACTATTCATCGTCCGTGCCGTCCACGCCCAGCACCAGTCAAAAGGAGCTTCGTATTGATGTTCCACAGACCACCAACACACCAACACCTGTCCGTAAGCAGTCGAAGCGTCGCTCCAATCTCTTCACTGTGAGTCCTTTTCAAAAGCAAAGAGTGACTATTCTGATCTCAGGTATTTCATTAGTGTTCTATTAGTTGCAGAAAATGGTCTGCCTGTACTGTATATTTCACCTTCAGCTGATCTACCCACCCCACAAAAGCTATACAGGCAAATCTGAGTGAAATAAAAGGCACTTTCTGCCCGAAAGACATAAACAGTATTACAGTGGAAGTCTGCCACATCATTTATAGTAATGTTTGGGTCATTTTCCTTCTGGTGACTGCAGACTGCATTTTGTAATGGTATTTTATTAGAGGAAAGACACTATAACAAGTAACATTAAGATTATAGTAGAATGCATGACCAACTGCACATTATTAACCAAGTTGATGGTAGTAAATGGAAAAACATATTTTTACAACATTAGCAGGTGATTTTTATCAAATCGCAATGTTGCTGCCAACTCAACTTGGTCATCTTTTATAACGTTTTTTATTTGATCCGCAGTCAAGAAAGGCAAGCGACACAGACAAGGACAAGAAAGGTCTAGAGACACGAGCTGACAGCATTGGCAGTGGGCGAGCCATCCCCATCAAACAGGTGAGACAGAGACTTCCTCTGTGTGGGAGGGCACGGCCTTGATTAACAGTGAAATTACACACTTGACATCAATTAGAGCAAAGGGCTCCCCTGGGTGCTCATGTACTTGCACTTTTTTCTTTTTATTGTTATTCCTTATTCCACCACGTCCTCCCGCTCTTCAGTTCATCCACTTAAACTTACTTCATGTGTCTTCTTCCCCTCATTTGCTCATTTCCTATCCTGGGCTATATGATCCTCTGTTGTTGAAGCAGAGGTGGGAAAGTCTCCGAAAAAACAAATCAGGTAGTTAGCAAATACTAATCACAGCCTGTCGTGTTGTTATTACAACTGGTTGGCAGAGCATGGCTTCGGAAGCACAAGCACAACCTAAGTTAAAGCCCATCAGGGCTCCAGGTGTGTCCCTGAGTAAGACACTTCACACTCCCCGGGAACCCACTGCTCCCCCAGGGGATGGGTTAAATGCAGAGGACCAAATTTGTTGTGACATTGTAACAGATGTGATAATGACAAATAAAGGCTTTCTTCTTCTTAATTTTGTCATGACCAACCTTGCATGAGTACAATTAATCCAGTGGTTGAGCTCAGCAGGTGGACCTAGGATGTTTGGTCTAAAGAATTTGGTTTGGGTACCAGATTTTTTTAAATGAGGAAGTTCCAATTTTAAACGAGAGGTTGCTGGAAACGAGCTGGTGATCCCAAATGTTTTTCCTAGATATAACTCACTTCTTCTCATTTTTTGGCTCATCCTCAAGCTAAGCAGTCTACTTTGGCAATACAGTATCAGAGTTTAGGACATGTGGGGCAAAAACAACTTGTATACATGTAATGAGCTGGTAATGGCAAAATAAGCCACAGTGGGGCAATTACTAAAAATAAGACTGAGACTGGCCCGGGGTTTCTAAATTATATAACTATGTGGATCAAGTTCACAATCCAGCTTCTTCCTCAGAAGCCCGTGGTTTTATTTAAAGACTTCTAAACATGTTTTGTATAATTTGACCATATCGTATGTTTATATCTAAATTAACCAAGTCTTCTAAGAGTTTGAACACCACACATCAAAAAAGTTACAGCTACATTCATACATAGATGATACTTGGGCTGAAACATATCTATAACATGGATTTTCTGGGTTTGTTGAATTCACAAGCTGCACATAATTTTTTTTAATTGCCAATCTTATATAACTAGCATTTACTTAACTCATTAACACTAGTGGTTTTTCATAGATCCATGGATAATACACATCAAAAAAGTTACAGCTACATTCATACATAGATGATACTTGGGCTGAAACATATCTATAACATGGATTTTCTGGGTTTGTTGAATTCACAAGCTGCACATAATTTTTTTTAATTGCCAATCTTATATAACTAGCATTTACTTAACTCATTAACACTAGTGGTTTTTCATAGATCCATGGATAATACCTTTAGTCATTCTGAAATTGTGTATCTCTTAAATGTGTGACTATGACCCGATTAAACACAATTAAAACTCTACTCATATTTAAAATGAGTTTAACTGCAACTACAGTTGTTGCAATACAATAAACATCAAGTGTCATTTCAGGTTATAGACAAAGCAATATCAAGACACGAAATATTGTATTCAGCAAAAGCAGACAAAACCTAGATTGCAGAATCACTGATTATTTCTTAAATCAACTGATCAAATTCACACTAATCTAATCAGACACACACTTTGCGTGGCATGGCACAACATAGCAGATGCACCAACTCCCCCCCTTGCCCCTTCAGAGCAGAATAAAGCAGAAGAGGCAGCGCTGTGAGGCAGAGTGCAGAGCTTCCTCTTGTTGTATTTTTTAGAAGTGGACATTAATTGATTTGATGGTTCCCTGTGGTTGCTCTCGCCGTGTCTCTGTGCCTGCTCCACACACCGCAGACCTGCTCTCTAATTAGATTGTGAGTGTGCTAGATTTGCGATTTCAGCTACCTTTTCCCCTTATTAGCGCTTCATTTTCACTCTATTTTATTTTGTGTGTGCATACATGTGTTGTCACATTAGCACAATGGACATACTTGTGCTTTTAATAAGATGATTAGACTCTGTCACTTCTTTGCCTTCTAACATGGACTCAACCAGAGAGAAGACACACATGAATCAATATTCAGTGTAGCACTTAGTGTCTGCACATTAAAATGCTGGTTTAAGAAAGACGTTTATGCCATTTAACAATGCTGCTGTTTTTTCTTATATTGCTCTTATTGCTACGAAAACATAATTACAATAATAATTAATTTAAATAAATATATACAATATGTACAATAACAAAACTTTGCATAACTGACAAATGGTCACTAGCACAGTTTGGTAACATAATAATAGTGGTATAAAATTTAAAAAATAGCACAGTAATAAAATAAAATTAATATTACTAAAAAAAGAAAATTGTAATTTTTGTTTCCTAAGGAACCTTCTTATCAATGTCTTTTTTTACATGGTGTATGAATCAAAGGAGGCCACATATACAGTAGACCTTTCTCCATTACACAGACAACAAGAATAGGTCAGCCTCAGTGTAGACATACATATAAAAATCTGCAGCTGTCTTCTATAATATCTTCTGTGATAAATTAGTGGTTTGTTTCAGGAGAATAGCTTTGTTACAGTGTGTCGTTCTCAAAGCAGCTAATCCACCATATCAAGGCTTCTGTTATGGTTTCTGTTTCAGTGATTTCCCATTGTGTTCTCATTAAACTACCTATCTTTCAGACACCGTAGGCAGACTTGTGATGTCTTCTTTACTGGATTTTCTGTTTGATTGAGGCTCCAGCACCAACAAAAAATTTCCGTATATTCTGTGTCTTCTGCCTGTGTGTGTGTGTATATAATAAATATACATGAGGGTTTAAGCCACTTGTTCACCTGCCCATCACAAGTGCTGATCTCATTAGAGTGACTCTCAGTGCAGCTCTTAACCACTCGAGGTGACAGCAGTTTATTTAGCCTTTTGTTAAAGGAGAACACCCTCGTTAAGAGACTCTAACGCTCATTAAAAACACACACAGAAGCCTGTATCATGGTGGACTAAGTAGCTGTAATGAGAATAAGGCAGACTTGCACTCTAACACAATTAGCCAGTAAAAAGCCATATGTGTTTTATATGCACTGTTTCACATCATATATAGAAACACATACATAGATAGACACAAACAAGTCAATATTTATATTCATAGTCCCGTAATAAAAGACCCAAATGAAAGTCTGTATTGGTCAAGGTCACATGTTATGTAGACTTGTCTTGTCAATTTTACCTTCACCATCGCTCCAGGACTGTCCAGATCTAAATGTGTACAGTGTAAATAGGGACAGTGAAAGTCCTAGTAAGATTTGGACAACCTTTTTATGCAAAAGATGATACATAACAAAGCTATTATGATGAAATCCTATAGTATTTAAACCTCAATCATGACGTACTTAAATCTAAAATGGCCTAAACCAGGGGTTTATCGACTGTAAAAACTTGGAATCTCTGTAATCTCCTAGATATTTGGGATTTGTGCATACCTGTAACTTATAGAATTGATTCTCTACAAGGGGGGGCCGTTTTTTTTTTTTCTGTTGATCCCATACAAAATGAACCAATGAAACCCTTTTGATGTAAAAATTTACCACTACTGATCTCCATGAATGCATTGTTTGACTTCTTGTCTTCTTAGTAATACAGCTTCATTTACATTATATTGCGCCAAATCACAACAAAGTTAACTCAAGGCACTTTACAAGGTAAGGTTTAAGGTACCTTAAACAACTAAACCCAGCAAATCTCACATACTGTACAGCAAGCCTTTACATTGTAATTAATTACAATTTGACAGCAACAGTGGAGAGGAAAAACTCACTCTCTAATGAGGAAGAATCCTCTAGCAGAACCAGGCTGAATGTGGGCGGCCATCTGCCTTGACCGTTTAGGGTGAGGGGAGCGAGAGAGAGAAAAGCACAGCAACAAGCAACAATAGAGCACAGGCAGAATGGTTGGGTCTGCAGCTGCCTATTACAGACACACAGCTCTGAGTCCGATGATACCTGTAGGTGAGGACAGAGTGGGGGGGGGGACTACTGAAGAGAAAGAGACGTGAGTTAAACATGGAACAATGATGCAAGGTTATTGGATAGAAGAGATAAAAGGAAATAAAGGAGCTCAGTGTATAAATTAAGTCCCCCAGCAGTCTATGTCTATTGCAGCTTAACTAAGAGATGGTTCCTGTGATTAACAATCATTGCCAGTGACGTGAACCATCTCTAACTATAAGCTTTATCAAAAAGGAAGGTTTTAAGCCTGATCTTAAAGGTGGAGAGTGTGTCCCTATTCTACATTTAAAGACTCTACAAACCACAAGTAGTCCAGTGCTATGAGAACGAAGCATTATGCTAGGAGCATAAGGAACTTTGAGGTCTTTAAGACAAGAAGGAGCTTTATTATTAAGTGCTTTGTGGGTGAGTAGGAGAATTTTCTTCTGTTTGAGATTCTGACAAATTGTCTGTCATGACTGACGGGGGGACGACTGACACACACACGCGCACACACACACACACACACACACACACACACACACACACACACAGAGGCACACACACATAACAAACAAAAGCACACAGACACTTTGTTGTTATTTGTAATCTTTTTTCGTTTTTCGTGTCTGGATTATTCAGACACTTTGCTTGACATCAGCTTGGCACTAGTCAAATAGTGATGTATCGTTCATGAACGTTTTATGTGCGAACAGAGTCTGTTCATTTTCATTCAGTACCTTGTCTCGCCACATGGCAGCAGCTGCTTAAACCTCCATCCATCTTCTATTCTGCCTAATCTTGTACGTGGGGTCGCGGGGGTGCTGGAGCCTCTCCCAGCTGGCTATGGGCGAGTGGTGGGGTACACTCTGGACAGTCGCCAGTCCATTGCAGGGCAACACATACAAGACAAACAACCATTCACACACACACTCACATCTACGGACAACCTAATGCATGTTTTTGGACCGTGGGAGGAAGCCGGAGAACCCGGAGAGAACTCGGGGAACATGGGGGGAACATGCAGATTCCACACAGAAAGGCATCTGGTCCGCCTCCGAAACCAGGACCTTCTCACTGTAAGCCGTCAGTGCTACCCACTGCACCACCGTGCTGCCCTTGCGTAAACCTAGGAAAGCAAATACACACCACAATGAAGTGACTTGTGTCCTCTCTTGTCCCTGCCATTGTTGTTTAACAGTGCGGTCAGGTGACAAATGAACGAATAAACAAATGAACAAACTCTAAGGATCCGAATGAACGAATCCCCAAAAAACTGTAGTACATGCTGCTCGCCACAAAGCCTGAGCTGTGAACGATGAACAAGGACAGTGAACTAAACCTTGCAGCCCAAGCTGCCTTTCACATGACGGCTGGTAGAGAACAAATAAAAGTAAAACTTATTTTGGCTATTGGTGAGACTTTTAAAGCAAAAGGTAAAATACGAATTCCCTAAAATGTTTACATGGTGCCTTTGTTGTATCCAAAATGTGACATTATTAATTTTATTGTTGATGTGGTGGTCGTGGTATTATTATTGTTGTATTTTATTATTTTGTGGCAGTTTAACACCAAATCAACAACTGATATAATTTTTGAAAAGTATTGATTTACAAACACACTTTACATTATATGCAAAATAATAGTAAACACATATAGACCACTGATTGATTCCATGAATAAATAATATTTGTGTATGTTAGAAGTCAGGTGACAAACAAACGAACGTCAGCTATCAGAGATCATTAATTTCCTTGTTTATCAGTCCACAAAGCCCCTAGCTGACCTACAGCTGTCGCGTGACAAAAGAATGAAAGAACGATTCATAAGGACCTGTATGAACTAACTTTCTGCTCGCCACAGAGCCCGAGCAGCCTGGCTATCACGTGAGAAAAAGAACGAGTCCCTGAGGATGGATGCTCAGTTGAGTGAGTCGTGAACGAATAATTTTTGCTTCCTGTTCTGCTGACTGAGCTGCTGCCATGTGGCGAGAGAAGGTACTGCATGAAAATGAACGAATCGTTCACTTAGAGGACTTGGTACTCCCGAGCCATATAAAAGGTTTGTTCATATTGAATGAATCGTTCATGAATGAAACATCACTATAGCTCAGTCTGCAGGACAGGAAACAGAAATGATTTGTTCACGACTTACTCAAATGAGCGTCCGTCCTCAGAGGTCACTTTTTTGTGGCGTGTATTTCCTTTTCTAAGTTTTCCCATGGTTTTAATTGCTTGTGGCATTTTGTGATTATAATTTGTCCGCTAAAGCACACCATGTTGTCTTCTGTGCTCGCCACAGAGCCTGAGCGGCCTGCCTGTAATGTGACAAAAGAACAAATCCCTGAGGACGGACGCTCACATAATGAGTTGTGAGCGAATCATTTCTGTTTCCTGTCCTGCTGACTGAGCTTAAGCAGCTGCTGCCATGTGGCGACAGAAGGTACTGCATGAAGAGGACTGATTACTCCAGAGTCATATAAAAGATTAGTATATATTGAACGAATCATTCACAAACGACACATCACTTGTCCGTTGTCTCTTGACGGTTTTACCACGGCATGTAAAAAGAATGAAGTAAGTGCTTTTAGATAAATAAACAATGTACGCATTCAAATATCATCAAACAAAGTCCATATTACTGGTGAACTGATCCCATTCTCTGTTATTTCTACCTTCATGGAGGTTACCCACTCTCTCTGTTACTCTCTAGCCCTCCCACAGACCTTGTCTTAAGTTATTTATAGGGGGTGCCAATTGGTGACATTTTTTTATTGCACCAGGGCCATAAAATGTGATCAGCTATTCTTACTGGCTACCCGTACTGTCAGTCTTGTGTTGGTGTGTTTAGGCCAATTCCATAGCTTATAACAAGTAAAAAGAAACCTCTCCTGCCACGGTCAGTACTTGCCACAACTCAGTTGTTGCTAGGCGGAGATATGGCTGCACAGACACCATCCCCGCTAGTGGCCTGTACAGCAACAGATTTGGAAAAGTGGACACAAATGAACACCTTCACACATGTTTAGATTGGAATAGGTAAGAAGAATTTGGATATACAGTATTGATTGCATTATTACTGTTTTGTGGATAGTAGTGCTATTTTTCATAAAACCCTCATAAAATAGGCTTGGGGCCTAATAGGGAATTTTTAATTCTCCACCAATTGTCAACATTACTTTGTTTTAGTTTTTTTAGATATTTTTCCCCATGAATATAATTGCAATGTGCAAAATGTTTGGAGAAATGATAGAGAATGTGCTCTTGGCTGTGTGAAGTACACACAAATCAAACCACAAAATAGAGTTTTCACCTTTTTAACATATACAAATAAGAAAAACATACGTTTAATACAGAGGCAGCCGGTAAAAGTGTCTACCCCCACCGTGTTTGGGTTTCAAATCTGCCGCGTCAGTGCCGGGTTTGTACTGCGGGAGGAGTGTGTTACGTCCTTCTGGCCTGTAGGTGGCGATTGACTCCCACTTTTGGTCCTGAAACATCGTAGTTGCTTACGTCATATAGCCTCTTGTAGAACGACCAATGATCAGGTCTTTGGTGGCCTAGTGGTTAACGTGCATGGCCACAACGCTATTTTTTTTTTTGTCCGGGGTTCGAGTCTGAGTGGAAGCAGTTTTTTTATTTTAATTATTGGAAAAACAGCGTCTCATCATCATCATGTGATCACGAGATGACAACGTTGTATTACTTAGTGCATGAATCTCCAAGACCATGAACCGCTGGTCGCGTTATAGTATGAAGTTATGAACGTAAGTAAATTATGGCAAATTATGGCAGTTTAAAACCGAAAATAGGAAGCTGAACGGTGCGCCCTCCCGCGTGCAGCGTTCGATTTATGGCAGACAAGCTACTGTAACCCTGATTTCTTGCTGTTGGTACGGGCAATTTTCTTTACGTGGAATGCTTCTTTAATGCACCACACGGCAAGACAGTACGGCACATGTACACTTTTGTCTTTACGCCGCGCTTATCCAACGCGCGTCACATTTTCTTGTCCCCCGTCAACAAGGACAGGTAGGAACTAATGTTGATGACAAATAAAATCACAGTAGCTGAAATGTCACGTTTCCCAAACATAAAATAAAAAAATAAAAAGGAATACTAACTAAGGTTACACTACTACAATTTAAAAAAGTGAATAAGGATGATCTAGACCAGAGGTCTGCCACCGGTAACACCCACGTTTTAAATGAAAAAAACAAACACTGGGAGCCGCGGAGGGCGGCAATATTATATTATTTGAGAACATTCAACATTTGTTTTTTAATTCAAAGAAGACATAAAAGTCGGGGCTCAGAGATCTAACCGATGCTAAAACATTGTCAAGGCATCGACAAGGACAGCTAACTCGCTTTTCCCTGCTTCAAACAGCTGTTTTAACTGAGAGCAACCCGTGCGGCATCACCGGTCAATCTGTAAACGTATTAATTTTTTTTTGTAAATAAAAATAATGTTTGCCCTGTTCAAACCTGCATGGGGAATTCTGAAAGCGGCTGAGCAACTTCGTAGGAACACATTTCATATGGTACAGGTGAAAGGGAGACTAACAACCCAACGCAGCCGAGGCTGTAGCAGCAGAGAAACGCAGATCTTTGTCCTGCGTGTTGATGAGCGTTTCCCATCCCCCAGTGTCACCGCTCTGGGACGTGGATGGCCACGCCCACTTTTATTCAACAGACGGACATGAAAGAGGGAATAACGAAATAAACAGCTGGTTAACTTTGTGGGAACATGGCTGTAGCTCTGCAATGACTTTATGTGGTACAGGTGAAAGGAGTAATAACGAAATAAACAGCTGGTTAACTTCGTAGGAACACCTTGTAGTAGGAACTGGTATATTTAGAAAACCCAGTAGTCCTAGTGTTAAGGTGTGTGAACTGGGGAGGAGACGGCAGCAGCGACTGAAGAGCGACTGAATAGAGTTGATGTCTTCCCCGCTGACAGGCGCATTCATTTGATAATGCACGTACCTTGGCTGACAGTTCAGTCAAAAACCATACTGAATCTTTATTAAACCGTCCCTGAATAACAAATATGAACTGCAGTTTCTTCCTTGATTATCCATGATTATTATGAAAGAAGCGCAAATCTTCGCCAGTCCAAATTGTGCAATTAATACTGTGTTTACAATAAAGGTAATAAATAATAATATTAGTATTTTCATTTTAAAAAGCACTGCATATTTTGAACGAATGTCGAAGTGCTACAAATAACTTAGATCAGAAAGCTACGATAAATACATACGTTTATTTTTGCAGAGTAAACGTATGTAGAACAAACTACTTGCTGCATTAATGAGTCTTAGACCTGCAGCTGATCACGCCGCCCGATGCTGCCCTGTCTCCCACGGAGCTTTGTCTGGAGCTGAGGTATTTCTCACCTGCTGATCGAGTAGTAGCAACACATTAGCATGTCTATGCGCCTCTACGGGGAGGGGGGAGGGGTGTGTAGATTTCCTTTGCGACTGTGAGCAAACATGAGACAAGCAAAAGCTTGGTCGAACTCAGATCCAAGTCATCTGAGTATGAAACACATCACATTTCATTCGATCTCGTGTTTCATTCGAGCGGCAGTCGGGAGCTCTCTGCTACGACTCATCCACGGATGAGCTTCCATTAAAAATTAAAAGCAGAGGTTTTTTGTTTTTCGTTTTTCTCTAAACGAAAAAAACAGCTTAAAATTCAAGTCTGTGTGTTTTTGTTAAAAAATATTATTGTTCGGTTTATTGGTTTGTAATGCGGTGCTTTTATTCAGATAGATGGACGGATGTGAAATCAAAGTTTTGAAACGTACACGGGCCGAATAAGTCACATCAGCCACTCATTCAGTTACAATGACACGCACAGTCAAAACAAATTCTCGCTACATCTCGTGCACCACTGCCCCTTTCCTCTCGTAGCCTGCATTTGCACATCCATACATTTGTGTATTGGTCACTCTCTGTCTGGACACATGACTCCGAAACACGTCACGTGTTTGTGTAAGAGATTGATGTCTCCACCAAATTATAAGCAGAGGTAACGAGAGAACGACTTTTTGTTTTCCGTTTGTCTCTAAACAACAAAACATATTAACTCCAATTCCGTGTCTTTTTGTAAAAAACAAATATTTTTGCCTGTTTTATTGGTTTGTAAGGCGGTGCTTTGATTAAAATCCGTTTGCCGCTCATCGAAAGAGAAACGAAAACGCCGGTGAAAGTGGCTGGATGGACGGATGGGAAATGAAAATGTTGAAACGTACACGGGTCGAATAAGTCTCTCAGCCACTCAGTTACAATGACACGCACAGTCAAAACAAGTCAAACTGCAGTTCTGCAGACACAGAGTAAACGCGTAGGAACAAACATGTTGCTGTAATGCGTCGCTGTAGATCTGCTGATTTCTGGCGTCCTGTCAAAATTACGACCGACAACTGCTGTAAAACAAATTCCTATGATTATTACGGTTATTTACGTAAAATCTACGACTATTGGAAAACATTCATTAACAAGTTGTGGAAGTTTAAAACCTAAATAAGCGGCTGTAGTCGCAGATGGACTGCGCTCTACGTCTTTACTTGCGCATTCAAATTATATTAATTAAACCGCGACGCATAATCATGGTATTATGTGAAGCCAATATGTTGTATCAGATGTTAGAGCGGTGGGTGTGTACATATTTTTAAGAGACGCCTTCTATTTAAAGACACGAAAAAGCTGAGGAGAATGAAAACAAGAATGTGTTGCTGCTGTGGCGCTGCCTGTTTTAAACCACACAGAACAATTATAACTTTGCAGTGAACAGAAAACAGCTAAGCCATCAACAAGTTGTTGCCCTTCACACTCCCCATGTTTTAGCACACAACAGATACTTAATAGTAAAAACTTAATAGTAAAATAGGTCTGGTGTAATATATGTGTGTTACAGGTAGAAATGAACAGTCGGACCTCAGTTACGCTGTAGTGCTTTGGAGGCTTCTAATCAACCCTGCGCCACCTGGTGGTTAAAACGAGACTAGCGTCCTGATTTTTTCCAGCCGGCTGCAGGATTAAAAATCTTTAGTCAGCGACGCACTCGCTGCGCCGTGGCGACGCGGCAGTACTTTAGTCACTCTGAACCGCTGCCACTGTAGGTTTGATCTAAAAAAATTATATTTGTCAGAGTCTTAAAACCATAAACTCCACAGTTTATTGTAATGCATTTAGATTAGATGTAAAATTACATTCTATGCAGTTTTCCACAGCATACAGCTTCTTCAATTGTAGCAACAACTGCAGCAGTTTCACTTAGGCAAACCAAGATTGAACATTTTATACTAATTAACTCTCTAAGGGATAACATTTATCTGTCCCACCTGCACAAGGAGCTGAACCAGGAAATGCATGCAGAGTCAAAGCTAAAACCTGCTTTTGAAGATACTTTGGTAATATCATCTCATTTCTTGAAGTGAGCGGATGTGTCCGGCTTTGTTTACAGAGACTTGCGCAGCTCCTCCGACATCTGCTCTGTGCTGTTAATTAGCTGATAATTACCGGAGAGAGGGGGAGATGCTTGCTCATGTCTCTGTCAAGCAGCTGACCAAGGCACTTGTAAAGCCTACAATCTAACAATATAATTTCTTCTGTCACAGCAACCAAGCTGCTGGGACATCAGGCACATCAGATTTTTTTTTGGTTGCTTAAAACTACTGTTTGCATAAACATGGTTGACTGACCATGATGGTATTTCACCTGGGACCTGCCCGATATAACCTGCTTCTAGCTGGAGGCCCAGAAACAGCTAAAGTAAAGCAATTAGGGCTTTCGGCATCTAGCTCAAGGCTATCTCAGTGAAATATAATGACAGAAGTAAACTGATCTTATTAGGAATTAGTTGAACTTTATTGATAGCTGAATTTTCCAAGCCATCAGGAAATCTAAACCAGAAACAACATAATTTTATTTTTATTTTAATGCCTTATCATTTACTTGAATTTGACACCCACTTTTTAAAATGTATTTTTGAAAATAATTTTTCAAATAGTCTTTATGATTAGGGTATTGCACATACCAATAATTTATTTTACAACAACACACACTCAAACATTTAACATGCTTGTGTTGCTAACTCTGGAGTCACACTGCAGTTCAATATAACTTTGATTCTGTTCTGGATCACTAAAAAAATATAATCTGTAGCCTTACAACCAATAACATTCCTGCAGCCCTTATGAAGACTAAACAGTAAAAGCTAAGGACAATTCTTAGTTTTGAATGAGCCTTTACTTTTTAACATAGAACTTTTTCATAAAACATACATGTTCAGTGGAGCTGCAACGCTGACACTGTGCAGTTAATAGCTTTCCTGACCTCTTATCTACTGTAAATGAACATTTAGTTTCAGTATATCATTGAGTTTGAGTACTTGCAGAAGTCACAAGGCTTCGGCAGACAAACACGAAGCTAGATGGTTTTGACAAGTCTACAGCTCCCCCCCCCCCCCACCCCCGGCGTTGGATGCTTTGTAAGGAGTTAAATTGGATGGTTAATTCGGGTGTTATTTACCCTGTAATTCATTAGTTTCACCCCACCATTGGCAGCGGGCAGGCTGTAATTTCACGCTTCGCAATAAAAGATGTCTCATAATCTGCTTCATTTAGCAGCCAAAGAATTTAATGAAATTAACTGCAGCCCTAATTAAGACGGTGAATATTAAAGACCTGCTATCAGGGCTTTAATGAGGGTGACATGATCCGCCTTCTGCCGGATTGGAAAAAATATAATTTTCCAGGGAAAGGTTGTCACCGCTCAGAGCCATTTTGGCCATGATGACATTTTTGTCATGCACACTAACCCCTGGAAATTAGATTTTTTTTGTGGGTGGGGAAAGCATTGAAGGCTTCTCGCTCCTTCTTTACTTTGAGAAATAATTAAACAACATACACAGGTGTCAATCAAAGAGCATTTTTAGATTGTGCTCATTAGGCCTCAACGCAGCAGTCTCCATGGAGCACTCTGCAGTTTTTGTTTGTCACAAGGGTGTTACTCCCAGCACGCTAAAAGGGTCCCTGTGGTTTCTTTGTTGTTTCATGCCTTGTTTCACGCGTTTATGTGCATACTTGCGTGTACATGTTTATAAGTATGTGTGTCTGTGTGTGCTTTGAGTATCGTGTACACTTGTGTGATGATAAACTGGACAACAGCAACCAGCAGTGACCTGAGGGTCTATTGCAGATGAAGAGGAGTTTTGTTTTCCTCACATCACGTCTCTTTTTCATGTCAGAGCCGACCAAGGGGTGAGGGTTTTAACCACTAATGAATTGAGACTGCTGAAGTAAGGCTTGCATAATTGAGTTTCTAATTAATTACCCAGAACACTTATTAGATAAATCAGCTCCTCTTCAACCCTCTTCTTCTTCTGTGGTGTTTTATTTGATCTGGCCTGCATCCTGCTCCCCTGGGCCTGCCCTTCACTGTCCTTGCCTCATCAACACTGACCTTGTCATGGAATGATGCTGCTGTGAGTTTTGATTTTAATAGTGGGTCCACATATTTTTCTACCAAGGCCACATAATCCTCCAAATGTATTACTTTAATAATGGACAATTTAGAAAAATTTAGTCTGGATCTAGAACCTTTGCATGATAGTGATGACACATAGGATTCCTGCTGCCGCAGCTACTTTTACATGATGGGAGCTATAACCTCACGCTAGTTGTTGTCTGTCTTTTGAGAACTTACAATTAAATTATGGAGCAATGGTATTAGTGGAACAGCTAAATCATATATTGCAAAATGACTGTGCCAAAATGTTCAGCACCATTTAAAACAGCTCGGATTTGTATTTTGGTGCTTATACATATACACAGGTGTGTGTGTGTGTGTATATATATATATATATATATATATATATATATATATATATATATATATATATATATATATATATATATATATATATATATATATATATATATATATATATATATATACAGACAAACACACACACACATCTGTTTCTGTTGGAATCTGTTTCCATGTAGACCTACCTTTTATACTTTTTATCATCTTGGTGTAGCCTTGATTAGAAAAATATTTTACTGAACTGTCTGTGATCTCACTCAATACAAATGAGAGGAAGATGGATGACCTGCTCAGGCCAGATCAGATGTGCGACTCAATAGAACAGAGAGGATTCAGCTTCCTATCCATCCACCATCAACCTCCTCCCCCATCCACTATGCCTTTAGCAGTGGGTGACAACTCTAATTTAGCCTCCTGCTCTCTGGAGACGTTAATAAACAAAAGGGTCCCTGACACCTTTGAGATCGCACTCTTTTCAGGAGGATTTTTTCCACACGCACAGCTTCCCCTGTATCTTCTTCAAGATCTGTTGTCAGACCTTTCAGCAAGCCTTGGGAGAGTCTATTGTCCAAAGAAAATATGGGGAAATTGAGTGATTAGAGAGTAGATTAGTCTGTATCCTTGAGATTGAAGATGTTTTTTTTTTTTTTATCACGATTATTTTCTACCTGAGTGACCCAATCGCACGAAATTGTTGTTTTCAAGTACAAGTTGTATATCAATTTAGTTTTTTTATTTTTAAAGACTGAGTGTACAACATTTCTACAAATTTTTTTTCTGTTTTCATCTTTTTACATGTGCTACATTTGACTGTGGTGGTCTTTCATCAGCGACCCTCAGGTATGAGGCTATGAACATAGTCGGATGCGTCATCTAACAAATGACTTCCATTTCTTGCCTACCCCCAAGCTAGCGACCTTTTCTTAAGCACTCCACCACAATACTTCACTGAGGCCCTGAAGTGCCTTAATATAAATGAAGTGATTGTGTGTCTGTGAAGTTTTGTGTTTCATTTATATCCAGTTTACAAATTTGCTTTCCTCCTTGTATTTTTAGTTGTATGTATTTAACACAACTCAGACTCTTTGGCTTTTTTGTTTTGTGCTGCAAAGAAGAATCCACAAACCTAAGTAATGCTCTTTGACGTTTTTGGATGCCTAACTAATTTTTTTTCTTCTACTAGCTCCCCCAAGCAAGTGACCTTTTCCTAAGCACTACCCCACAATACTTCACTAGGGCGGAGAACTGCCTTGCTATAAGGAAGAGAAAGTATATCTGTGGATGTATTTATCTCCCCACATATATTTTTGCATGTTGAGGCCTTGTGAGCTGTCATGTCTGCCATACTCCCACCTTACTAAAGGTAAAATAAGAGGCTCCCCGAGTGTGTGGAGGTGAGTGTGTGTGTGTGCCATCAAGCCGGAGGAGGTGAATAATGAAAAATATTACCCATCAGGGGGCTTCGATGTGGCATTCAATTAGCCTTCCCCTCTCGCAAACTGATCACTTGTCATCTTCAGAATGAATGGACAAAATTAATTTAATCTTCCTTCTTAAATACCAGATTTAGATGGAAAACTGTAAGAAAAATTTGTTCACCCTCCAGTTTAGTTCATTCCAGGCCTTCAAGTAGTAAAGTACAACCTTCAACATCATTTTATCTAGTCACTCTTCTTTGTTAAACCAAGCTTACCAAAGTGTTTTGTTCACTTTAGATCTGGGTTGTCTTGTAACCTGTTAACATATTTTTTAACATATTTCTATAATTCTGCTCTAAGTAAATAATCTACGCGTTAAGTGAGATTGTCACCTTACTGAAACAGACAGGAAAATGTCCTATTACAGTACATTTGCATTATTAACTACAATATATTAGATCTTTAATTTAGTTGACCGTGGGTTAATTTCCTACACTTATTATAGGGCTACTTATTATAGGAAGGTTATTACATGTTTATATGATGATAAATCTTTAGTCCTTTCTTTAGTAAACTGAAGTTGGCTTGGGATCAAGTCTGCATCATATATACAGTAGATTGTTCAGAGGGTGGAGGTATGTTAGTGCACTGGCTACTACTGTAGGTTTCTTTTTACCACTAGCTTGACTCTATTTAAAGCAATTGCACAGTGTAGCTGTATGTACACTTACTCCAAGTAGCTATTAGTGTGAAAATAAGTCTCCTAGAGGAATCCAATAATAATTCACTCTCCTTACGTCACTTTTTTTATAATGAGTGACTTTCTTTGGACTGTGTCACTTGTGACACAGTTCAGGATAAAGACATTTGTCTCAACATGTTGTCCTTTACACCAACAATGCCTGCTTTCAACTTCCCTCGCTGTCACTCCGAAGCGCTCTATCTTGACGTTTTGTCACCGCCAATTACACCAAATGTGCCATCACTGGCGGTGAGGGTCATCCAGGGCCTGCAGCCCTGTCCCACCACCAAAACTGCTTTAATGAAAGTTGAGCAGAGAGCAGGCCTGTCTATCAGCCAACCTATCCATTTCACCCCCCCCCTTCTTTGTGTGGCGCCTGTAGCCCCCACCATTCCTCCCTTCACGGTTGGGCTCTACTAGTATCCTCTGTTGGAGTGTTAATGTTGTAGAGGTCCACTGAAGTGACACGCGCGGTAGTAGGGTTGTAATTGCTAATCAGTGGACAGTTTTATCCCTTTCCGTCACCTCCCACTACCCCCCCACACCGCTTTCTCTTTCTTTTCTCTTTTTGATCTCATTCTTTCTCCCATTTCAGACCCTCTTTTGCTCGCCTTCTGTTTGACCTTCTTGCTCTCACTCTCTCACCTAATGAATCCGGCAAAAATGAAGTGTGGGTGGGTGAGCAGGCGGTTGCTCGGCCTAAACGTCAGTCAGCCATGGCTGATGTGCGTAGGAGAGAAAGGGCTGTTAACAAGCCTAAAGAGAGAGAGGAAAAAGTCACATAATTAAATAACTGATGATTTGCTTCCAACTTCTCTTCTCTTTGCTGCTTCTTTGCAATGAGTGGTTTTGTCCGGTGTAAAGTCCTGATATAGTTGTAAGGACGAATGAGCTTGTTATTGTTACTTTAGGCTTGTTACCAATACTCCAAATACACGATTTATATAAAAGTCATAATGAAGGAATTTGTGAAAATGCGCAAATAGACACAAACTCATTGGTTTCCACATCACTATGTGACACTATAATGTGTTGCGTGATGAAAAAAAATAGTCTGCATATCTTACTGCAGATCTACAAAAATAGCAGCTTTGTCATTCACCATCAGCAGTGGTTTTGAGTTCACTTTGCACAGATTAAACATATAATGGAAACACTGAAACTAGACGTGTTAGATACTGTAAGATGATATATCACTATTATCACACCTGTGACTGAGCATTTTTCAATTGTAGCATTTATGTGTGATTGATGTGCAAGAAGATTAGTTTTTTTTGTAAAAAAATAGTATGTTGTCGTTTCTTCTTTGCAGGGCATGTTGCTGAAGCGAAGCGGTAAATCCCTTAATAAGGAGTGGAAGAAGAAGTATGTGACACTGTGTGACAACGGACTGCTCACCTACCACCCCAGCCTTCATGTAAGACACAGACACATCTATAGCATATCTTAATCATGCAACAACATGCAATCACACTCTCTGTATGCTTATTAAACTTCACTCTGGCAGCCTGCATTGACCTCCATTGATCTGCTGTTCTTCATCATTCTGCTGTTATTGCCAGACAGTTTCTAGAATTCGTGTTGATGGCTTGTGTATTAATTAGGACTCGTCATCTGTTTGCCCACATCGCTGTTGATTATAGAAATATCAGCTGTAATGTCTCTGCTAATTGCCCCAGCTCTCTGCACTGTTGGTACAATATTATGCCCTGAAGCTGTTTTATTGTCACTCTCTCTCGCACGCACGCACGCACACACGCCCTTGTACTTACATGGAAGTGAGGACCACCGTTCACATAATGCCTTCCCTAGCCCCTCACCCTAATCCTAACCATCACAGCTAAATGCTGATGTCTAACCCTTGCTCTACTCCTAGCCAATTCGAATACTATCACAATCACATCTTAACCCTCAAACAGGCCTTCAAAGTTGTGAGGACTGGCAAAATGGCCTCACTTTGTCAAAATGTCCACACTTAGATAGTTAAATATGCTTTTACATTCTCACTCCGTTGGAAGTACAATTACACACAAACAAACACACACTTTGCAGCATGCAGTTTCTTTCTCTCTGATCTCCGTTTTGTATTGTATACTATTTTCTTTCGATTTTTATTCTGCCATGAGAAAAAAATAGTAAATTTATTCAATGTACATATTCCATCACCAAGAATTTAACTGGGAACTTATGATAATTGCACTTAATATGAGCTTCTGATACATTTTTGTTTTTGTCTTTACTTACAGATTTGACGTAGGTTGTTAGTGTAGATTTAAAGTACAGGGTGATAAAATATGTATTGTAAAGTATTGCACTCATTCATAATTAGAATCTCTAAGCTTAAATTGTTAATCATTAGCTACTTAGTCTTTTTTTCAGAAGCTTAGTATATAGCATGTAAAGCAAGTTAAGCATGCATTTTTGACAATTAAGGGTGTAATGTAGTATACTCATCTCAATATTTTATTTTTTATTTTTAATGTGGTAGGTGACAGAGTTAAAAGAAGAGAAGTAGAAAGAGCTAGACAAACTACAACCAACAACACAAAATAACACCCCTGTAATACTAATAATAAAAAATAAAAACTGACAACAGTAATAATGTAGTATTGGTAATAACAAGCAAAGAACAGGGCAAATCTACAACACATATCAACAAGTCCAAGGCTTATCAGATCCAGCACACCCCACTGTCACTCAAACGTGACCGCAAAACAACCCCACCAACCAATAATAGTAATCAAATATGCCACTGAATTGTGTGAGTGATGCCAGTTTGACAATTCAGCAGGGACTAAATACTTGCTCTATGAACGAGAGGAAGAACCTCAAGCTCAAGTCCTGCAGGGACAAAGCAGACCCCACCCTGTTGGTCTAACCTGTGCTCCCATGATGTAGTGATTGTATAGCTGCCTAGTTAACAAAGCACTCTTATATTGAGCTGCCAGGTGGAAAATTGTTTATTGTCACAGCATTCTGGCTAATGTACCAGAGAGAGGAATTATCACTGTTCTGTTTTTTCAGAGTGGTTTCTTTTAATCTCTGTTTCCTCTGCTTCCAGTTTATATGGTGAAGAACGTTGTGAAATGCTGTGGGAGAGATGCAGACATGCACATTGCTTCTTCTTACAGCCCAATCTGTTTGGATTAAATAAATATGTCGTTATTTAGACTAGACAGCATTTTAGTGATTTTTCTAGAACAGAAGCTGCTGAAGGATCAAAATAAAACCATACACAGCTAGACAACAAATGTATTACAATCTTTTTTTTTTATAAATATCATTATATTAGAAAAATATTTCCAATAACAATATTCTTATGTTAGAAGCGTTATTGAGTAGAAATAAAAAAATAATCAGTTTGTCTAAAAATCCATGTGCTTGCATGCAGATTTACCAAACACTACAAAACGAATAAATCTAGCACTATCATAACAACAATTAGTTAAAAAATATATTACTGATAACAGCAACAAGGATAATGGTTACAGCAATAAAAGGAAAGCACAAGTCAAGCAGAACATACCAACAAGTTCAAGCCTGACCTGAGCCTATTCTATTTATACGACTCTGTGGTTCATGGTAAAACATTGGGTGAGTTAGAAATGCACTCACAACTTATTTAACATTTTGCTATCTTAGCCAATCCCGTCTAAGCACAATTTCTGTTGTAGTTCCACAATTTACTACGTCTATATTAGGCAACCACTCACAGAACGTCCCGTCCTGCCCAGGCAAATGCACAAAATTGGACAGAGTGGAGCTGCAGCACAGCCGTCTATCATAGACAGCAATGTGCTCCAGCGACACAGAGAGCGAAGCAGCTACTGCCCTGTTGCAAGGTGCTGTGGGGGATAAGGTCCTCTACAGCGTCAAATTCTCCAGCTAGAATTTTGAGCTCCATTCACCGCTGCCCACTGGGTGTTGTTTTGGCCGTTAACCAGCTGTTAGCGCACCATTAGTTTGCAGTCAATTTAGGGTCACATTAAATTTTTGCGTGCATAAATTGATCTGTGCATGCGTAAACTGATCTGTGCGTGCATAGCCAGATTTGTACCTGTAGACTTAAGTGGGGCTATACCATACTGGCTAATGAATAAGAAAGTGGTCGCAGTAGTACAACAAATCTTGAAAGCTCTACAAGCAGTGCACAGCAACAAGCTAGTCTGCTTTCTTGACCTGGCTTTAATTATATTTAATGGTCAGACAGACATCCTCCTCATACGCGTGTATGAATGTTAGGCTTAGCCATGCCATGCTATGTTATGGGGCAGTGTGGAGTTGAGGTGTATACGTTCCAGTAACTCTGCCATTGTGACAATGTGTAAGCATTTATCAGACCACAATCAGCACGTTTGCTTTTGGTGAGCTTGTTTAGTTTAGTTTAGTTTAGTTTAACAATGCAATTAAACATCCTTATATGTAATGCAGTTGTTATACAGGGCTTGCGGGATTGCGAGTACTGCATGTAATTTGGTGCTTCTCGCTGATGTTTAAAGCAGTTTTAAATAATTTCAACAACTGTCTACAAGGCTACAAAAGTCCAGTGTTGCTGCAAAATCTTTCACGACGTCACTGTTGTCACCAATGTCTCTTGGTCTAAGAAATTGTGATTGTTTATTTAGTACGCAGCATAACGCAGACCTGTACATTCACTTTGAGCTGCCAGCTCAGATCTGCACCACTGGTGACTGTGCTTCGCTTCACCTACTTTATAGGTTTCTTTAACCTATAAATATCTGGGTTTGCATTGCAAAAAAGGGTTCCCCTTTTCCCCTGCTTCTCATCTGATTGTGTACCGAATTCATGAACACCCCTTATCTGAGAGAAAATCTTTGATCTTAACAGCCTCACATTCTTCGCTTGTAGCAGAAAACGTTCAACACGGTCAACACTGTAACCTCGGGCCCCTTTGTTGAAGTTTACCATAGTTTAATATTCCGCATGTCCAAGGGATTGTTCAACACAAACATCGCTGTGTTTAAGATGAGTCTGTCTGTGAAAGACAATCCATTTTTTTTCTTGCTGCCAAACTGCCTTCCAGATGTTTGTCAGTTACTAATCCTTCAGTATCAGCTTTTTCAAACTATATCAGGATTAAGGTTGTGTATTAAGTTGAATTAGACTTTCACAGGTCCACACAAGTGTACCTAATAAAGTGAGAGTACTTAGAGAGCATACTGTATCATCAGGTTTTCTAATGTATTATCAACTGTTTGACCTTATGTATTTTAATGTAGTGTGTGTGTGTGTGTCAGAGCAATTTGTTTGCTGGGAGTTTTTTTCCTCTAAAATCAAATTTTATCTATTTAGTTTATTTATATTCTTTAATAAAAATATTAAACACTATTTTTATTTAATAACATTTTATTTAACAGTATCTAGAAAGGAAATCTGGATCTATTAATATTATGTTATTATTATTTTTAACCTTAGGGCAAGGTTTTTATTAAATATTTGTATTGTTAGATAGTAAGTCATTTACTACTTCAGATTTTAGACACTGTAAAAGCAGATAAAAAGTTCGGTTAAAACCCAAATTATCTTTGTGGTCCCGACACTAAGCCGTCACTGCAGAGATTGTGGTGAAATTATGGCTTTGTTTTTAATGCATTGTAGGCAGGCATTTAGAGCTTGTGAATAGGATGTTGACACCACCAGTCTCAGAGGTTCTGTGGGGAATGGGTAATAACACATGGCTTCACAGCCGGGGAGCACGGCTTGAATCTTGTCTTTGATGTGAACCGTAATACCGCCACTTCAAAACTGAACCATTATTTTACACTGTACAATGTTTGACAGGTAATGGGTTTTATTTGAAAATTGACACCCAAATAATTGAGCCATAATAGAAGTTTTAAACGGGAGACTGTTAAATTTTAAAAGAATTAGATTTGCTAAGGCTTACGGGCTTACAATTTTTTAGCACACTTTGTGCAGAAGTGCTGTACAGAACACTTCACCAAACTGCACACGTCCATCACTGATTAGAGCTGCTGATGCAGTAAATTAGTGCTAAATCTCATCACTTAACACATCAACACACATAAACCCCCTCCAGCATCAAATGCAAGGTTTTCCTGAGCGTGTTGCATCTGCAGCTTGGGCATCAATTAGCGTGTTTGCAGAGGCTAATGTAATGAAACTCAATCAGTTCTGCTAATTGCCTGACTATGTGCAAAGAAATCACATTAATGATGTTAATTAAGTGCATGGCAAGTTTTGACAAACCTTCTCATTCAGGAATCTTAAAGGAGTTCCAAGAGTTGCTGAGTACTCGTTAGATGCTTTTCCAACACTCTGTTGTCCAACTCATTCTGTCCATCTAGTCGTCATCTTAACCTTTGACAGTATCCTCAGTAGGATTGACAGGTGCTGGATCTCATCCTAGCTGACATATGGGCGAGAGGCAGGGTACACCCCGTACTGTCAGTTGGACTCAACTTTTTTCATAAGGCAGGGGTGTCAAATTGTGGTCCTTGAGGGATGCTGTCCTCCTGTTTTCTTTAACTCTTCCTGCTAAAAACATTTGATTAGGTGGGTCAGTTGGCTTTTCCAGCTGTTGATTGACTAAACACACCTGATCAATGTTATTAGTTGTAGCTGGGGCAGGGAGAGTTGAAATACCAGCTATACCAGAGAATACCAGAGTGGCCCAAATGTGACAGCCCTGTCGGCTGTCTTTTATTTTGAAGGACTACTTCACAGCTAAAAGGCAAGTTGTGTTATAAAAATTGGACTTTTTAATCAGCTAAAATGTGTAGAACTCACTTGGACAGACCTGGAGTGCAACAGTTTGATGAATTTTAAGGCAAGAGAAGAGCATTTGTTATTAACCTCTAAGTGAAGATAGGATAGAATAGAATGAATTTTATTGACCATACAAAAGGGAAATTCGGTTGGCAGCTACTCTGACCGACAGTGGAAGCTGAAGTTGCAATACAATATAATATAATACAGAAAACACACACACAGTAGCATAATGCATTATAGATGCATGATTGAGGCCGACCAAGATGTTTACAGATCAGTACAACAGTTGTCCTTGGAGGGAAACACAATAAGGGAAAGTAGATAGATAGATAGATTGGAGAAGGACCGAATAATACACAGTCAATGTAGTTACATTTTTAACGATCCATGACTAATTTGTCAAGATCAATAGTCTAATTGATCATGACTCAGGGCTTCAGTCAGACAAGGCTGTCACCATTTTCACCAGTGTTCAGTCTGTCTACAAATGATATCCGTCTGTCTACTTTCTTCCACCAACTGGGCTGAGATGTTACTCATCAGTCCTTCAACCTGGGTCATCCTCTGATTATCAGCCGAGTGTCCATAGACCCCAGGGGCATTTTTTCCTTCTGTCAGTGGAGCTGTCCACAGATTTTCCAAGTACGACACCACCAAAGCTAATCATGAGTAGTGAGTAGTCCTGTTATCAAAGTCCAACATATTAATACATCCTCTGCATCCTCAAAGGACAGTGGCTCCAGGCACACAGGACACCAGGACTCCCATGCGTCCTGCACATAACCAGAAGCAAAAGTCCCCTTGGGCAGTGTGGTTCTCTTGGTAAAACTTTGTCCAATTCTGACACCAGAAGGCCACTTTTTAGGGTCTGTCGGTACTGATTCTGATGAAGCAGGAAGTGCCTACATGAGGATATTTTTTGCTTCCACCAAAGGGCGGCACTGTTGCTTGAAACTACCCACCCTGGTCTTCCTGGAACAGTTTGTGTGAGGGTTGTGTGTGAGAAATGACTGGCATCCACAATACTAGAAGTTTTGTGGATGCAGCGTGTGGTATAGATGACTTTAATGGACAGGGGGTCTTCGGTTATCTTTTCAGCTGTTCTCTCAATGCGCTATATGACTTTGTGGGTCAAAACAGTGCGCTTCCCAAGCCAGGCAGTGATGCAGCTGGTTAGGGTGCTCTCTATGGAGCCCCCGTCGAATGTGGTGAAGATGGGCGTGGTAGATGAACTCTGCTCAACCTCCTTAGAAAATACAGATACTTCAGGGACCAGCTCAGTGGCGGTGGTCCTGTGCTCTCCTGAAGTCAACAACCATTTCCTTGGTTTAGTCAATATTGAGGCATAGGCTGTTCTTGTTAGCCCATTTCAATATGTTTCACCTCACCTGTGTACTGTCTCGTTGTTTTCGTTAATCAATCCCAACATAGTTGTGTCATTCTCGAACTTGATGATATGGTTCAGTCAGAGCAGCTCATCAGCAACTCCAACCAAGTGTGCCTGATCTGAGCCACTTTGCTGGTGAGGACTGGGTCCTACCAACAAGAGTAGTGTTCATGCTTTGTTTTCATGATGGCCTGGGACAGTTTGGCCAGATGACAGTTTGGAAGATAATGACATCATCAATGCACTTGTTAATGTAGCCCGTCACTGATGTTGCATACTTCATAGGTAGGTGTGGTCACTGTTTGTTGCAGCTTCCCTAAAGATGTCACAGTCAGTGTGGCTAAAGCAATCCTGGAGAGCAGGAATAGCTCCTGAAGACCAGGTTTTTATCTGCCTCACAACTAGTCTGTGGAGTTGTGGTATGAATAGCAGAGATGGTGGCAGGACTCTGCCTAATATGTGCTAGGGATGTTTGTGTAAAACAGATCTAGTGCATCTGTTCCTCGCGTAGCAATATCCACATTCTGATAAAATTTCAGGAAATTTAACCTGAGATTTGTGTGGCTAAAATCTTTAGTGACAATAAGCAGTATATTGGGGTGTGTATTTTGTAGTTCATTTATATCTCCAAGCAGTTCATGGAGCACACACTTAGCCTTTAGCTTAGCTAAATGCTAGCTTGCTCGCCGTGGGTCTTCGTTTTCTCGCAGTATTTTTCAAGGTAGAGTCCCCTGTTTATTGTGATGTGGCAACACCAAGAGCTGGGTGCCTGGGCTCTGTAGTAGCCTAAGTATTTTGCAGTTCTTGAAGCAGGTTACAAACTGATCACTGTTGGTTTTAATGCCCATGGTTATGGTAACACAAATTCCTTTTAAAATTACCCATATACAGTAGTTGTAATAAGTCTACATTATAGCATCTGTAGAAATAAACGCAGAAAATCTGCCCCAAGTTCCACATTTGATAATATAAGATAACAAACTAGCCACAGTAGCGCTTGACACTAATGTGCTGCCACTGTATGTGTCTGCCCATTTCTTTGTTCTTTGTGTTTATAATTGTCCAATTTTCAATGGGGGTTTCGACCGAAAGGACAAGATTACGGATACAAGCGAACGAAATGAGTTTTCTCCACAGGGTGGCTTGGTACAGCCTTAGACATAGGGTGAGAAGCTCTGTCACCCGTGAGGAGCTTGGAGTAGAGTCGCTGCTCCTCCACATCGAGAGGAGCCAGTTGAGGGGGCTCGGGCATCTGTTTTAGATACCTCCTACACGCCTCCCTGGGGAGGTGTTCTAGGCATGTCCCATGGTAGGCGACCCCAGACAAGACCCAGTACATGCTGGAGGAACTATGTCTCTCGGCTGGCCTAGGAACGCCTTGGGGTCCCACCATAAGAGGCTGCAGGAAGTATCTGGGGAGAGAGAAGTCTGGAGATCCCAGTTTAGACTGCTGCTCCCACGACCCGATCCCAGATAAGTGATCGAAGATGGAAGGATGGATTAATCTAAATAACAAATCAAACATTGCTTTCACATTAATACTGATATTGAGTTAGTGTATTATACATTTACATGTTTTGGATACATGTGAACTTCAGTTGGTCATAAAATTCTTGCTCATTCTGGGCACAATGTAACATTTCCAGCAAAGTGTTTTTTTCCTCTTTTATCTGCTGCCGTCTCTTTAGCATCGATTCTTTTTTTGGCAAACTTGCTCTTTATGGATTAATGTATGCCAGCATTGTCAGCAACATTGAACACTCTGTTCATATTGCATTTTTCTCACTGACTATGCATCAACACAACACACACACACACACACACACACACACACACACACGCACACGCACACGCACACGCACACACACACACAAAGGGCTGTAAGCACACCTTCTTTACTCGACACTCAAACTGATAAATGCAGATATATATTTTTTTCTCCGAGACACACTCACCACCTGTCATCAGCGTGTTTGGTCGATACACACATCCGTTCTGGAAGCCGCTGCATGGTGTAGACGATCAGGCCAATGATGAAAGCTCTTCAATGCAAATAGAGAATCAATTACCACGGTCAATCTGTTGGAGGTTTGTGTGTGTGTGCGTATGTGTGTCGAGAGTTTAATCAGCAGGCCCCTGGCTCGAGGGCTCTCCGGTGGCTTGTTAAGACACCATCGAGAGCACTTGGCTTTGAATTGGCCTTTTGTCAGCCGAGCTGCCAGAGGGAGGCGAAATGACTAAGATCCTTTGTGTGCGTGTGTGCGTGCATGTGTGTGTACAAGTGTGCTTTTGTATTTCTAATTTGGTGAGGACCAACTACAGTTTTCGACCCGGTTCCTTTAAATGGCTATCTAAGGGGGATCGTTGGATCATAGTTAAAATTACAAACAAGTACAGAATAAATAGACGTCTTAGTAATTGTACAGTATATCAAATAGCACTGACAGTTATTTTCATTCATCATTCATTGCTGCATTAGATTGCGCATTTTTAGATTACATTTTTGGGTTTATTTCTGGATCACTGACGCACTTGTAACATAACACCAGTCTTAACTTAAATCAACTTTATTCATAAAATATATTATCAACAACATTATACCTAAATAGTCCCTAATTTATCTTAAACTTCTTTACAGTATGAAAATACTATGAATTTATGAAAAATGCTTTTAAAAAACTTTTCCAAGGAGATAAAAACCTTTTAAAATATAAATTATGAATTTAGTCTTTTTTTTTACCAAATTTATTGAGTCAGTTTCCCAGCAAAAATCTCACTTTCATAAAAACTCTGTTTCATGATTTTATGTTTAGTTTTTTTTTTATTTGGGGGTTAGTTTGGGTTCTTCGCCTTTTTTATGTATGCTTTTCGCTGTCTAAGTCTAATAAATGCTGGTATTCACAAAGATATTCCCTCTTTCTACTATGTCATGCTGTTGTTTATTTCCAGTCCAATGAACTGCTTAAGCTTCGTTTCCTTCATGCTGAAGAGGAGACCAACCTCCCACAGAGGTGTAGGGGGTGGATATAACAAGCTCCTCTTACTGGTTATTAACAGTTTCTTTTGTCCATACATTCACATGAGTAGCCAGAGGATTCAGGGATTCAGTTTATTCAGGGATATTAGTGAAAAGCAAAACTAGTCCAAGTGGTGGAGTACTTTTAGTGTTACATTGAGGGATTTCTTATTTCTATAGAATATATGTACAGTACCTGCAGGCAGTGCGTGTCGGTGCATTCAAAATATAAGTATAAACATGTGTGTATTCATATTTTTTATATACTTTGTGTTTACCTGTGTTGTACTGTGTTTGTATGTTGCATCCCTCCTCTGTCAGGACTATATGCAAAATGTACATGGCAAAGAAATCGATCTGCTGAGGACTACAGTAAAGGTGCCAGGGAAAAGGCCACCTCGTGCGGTGTCCACTTGTGCCGCCATGCCAAGCCCTAACATCAACGGACTGACTAAAGACATGAGCAGCCTACAACTTGGACAGTCTACAGGTAAGATATGAGGACGAATGAAAGAGCGACTGTGTTTTGGTGAGAATCCGTCCCTCGAGCCATTGGAGGTGCTTTTGTCCTTGTGTTTGGTGTTTGTGCACATTGATTTTCATAGGTTCTGTCTCTCCCTGCCTGTCTCACCTCCACCTATGTGCTGTGTATTTAAAGTTTCCTCCCTCATGCCTTGTTGTTGGGCTGTTTCTTTTATACGGTTGGTGTTTGTGACGTCTATAATTGTATGTTCGGATTAGATGTCGTTGTGTTTAAGTTCTATTCATGTGTTTAAAATTCAAGTCCAGTTTAGTGTTTAAAGTCGAGTTAAGTCTTGCGTTTAAGTTCTGTGTAATATACATACTGTATTATTGCTGGGCACATTAACGCATTAAACGCCCATTGATCTGTGTTAATGCAGTTTGTTTGTATTATTAATATTGGGAAAGTCCTTTGCTCATTGGCTCTGAATATTCGTACAGACAAACAAAGTGTCACAGGAGGAGTGGGCTGTTAATCAGTAGTGGCCTGAGATTCACTTCTCAACTAATCAAAGCTTTTGGGGGCGGGGCCTAAGACCGCTGCAGCGCCAACTGAACTGGAACCGAATAGAATAAAAGTGTCTTACGTGGACATTATCAATTTAAATCTCTTCCACATGGCGGAGTTCGTGGAAACGATTTATCAACGGCAAAGCTGAATGTGAATTAGCTGAATCACCGTAGTAATTTGAGTCTCAAGTATGAAATGCAATACACACATACACAGCAAATCACCCACCCAAACAAACAGCAGAGGGAGACTTTGGCAGATTACATTGGATGTAGCGTGTGGGAGACGTATAAACAAAAGCAAGGCAAGCTAACAAATGCCATAATTAAACGGTTAGCTACAAACTGCAGGCCGATAAGTGTTGTGGAAGATGTCGGTCTGAGGAACGTTAATAGAATCGCAACAAATGATGGTACTTGTGAGCCTCCTAAATACACAAAATGTGTATAATGTATAGTGTTTATATATATATATATATATATATATATATATATATATATATATATATATATATATATATATATATATATATATATATAAAGCCCCTGTGTTTAGAACCTTAGAAGATTTTACTTAATTAGATTTCTTTTGTTTGTATTTGTAAGTCTGCCTTTGCACCTTGTGTGAATGTTGTTTAACTATTAAAATATTGAATATATAAGTTCAAGTGGGTTTTTGCATTTGGGTTCTCCTTCTGTGCAGTTTAGCAGGGCCACCTTAAGGTTGAGTGGCTGGTAAACACTGTTAAGTGTGTTAATCCTTCCCAGTGAGGGATTAACTGTGGTCTGGGTCATTGGCTCTACGTTGAGCTGGGCCCCCTGAGTCCAGTTAATTAAGGTTTCCCCAGTGAGGGGTTTTAGTTTAGTCTGGCCCGTTCTTTAGTAGAGCGGGCCTGGTGCATTCACACTAATCACAAGCAGTGCAGGTGAGTTTGGTGGCATCTGGTGGGTGAACACTACCGCTGCCACCCAGCTCAGTGTTAGTGGGTCCCGGGGCAGACCATGTTTGTGAGAGTACATTTGTGACATTTGTATTTCCAGATGCTGATTTGATTATAGTGTTACACATCAATATCATATTGTGGTATTGTTTTGTTTTGCTGCTTTTTTAGCAACTGCAGTAGCATGTTGCATAAACTACTGTAAGACTGTGATATAACAGCAATTAGACGGTCATGGGTACATTTATTTTTAATTGTTTCATTAATTGCTGCTCCTGCTTCTTCTCCATAAAAGCAAGAATCTTTTATTTTGTCTGAGTCAATAAATATTAAGAAAGATTAAATAAAAAGCAGCATCAGACTAAAAGCCTTGAAAAACACAAAATACTTCTTATCACCTGAAGGAAGAGGTTGTAAAACAAAAGGTGGCCACACGAGTGCTCCTCTATTTGATGCACACCCACACATACATACAAACACAAAAGCAGCTTTTAAGAGGCAGCGTGTTAGATCACTCACACATGAAGCACACAGGGAAAAGGGAGCTAATAGCATGAATATTCAGTAAGCTGTACTATGTACTAATTATTGTCATGAATATTAATGCAATCAGAGTCCTGGCTCTGCACAGCAAGCACCAAGAAATGAGCTAAAATAAGGAAGGGAGGGGGGAGGCAGGGAGAGATGATTCACCCGGCTGTTACACTACGCAGCCACTCACTTAAGGGTTTGATTTAAGCAGCAAGCTTTTAAGAGGCTACCTTTTATTGCCCTCCTGTCTTTGTGTGTATGGTGTATGTGTTTGGATGCCTAGTATAGAAAAATAAAACGCTCCCTAAAAGTATCTTAAAAATTTCCAATTTGAGTCAGTTTTAAAGATTTTACAAAAACAATACTTAAGGGAAATCAGTGGGCTGAGATAACAGCTTTCCCATGCCTTTTGGGTTTTTAGTAAATCAAAGACAGCAGTACCTCTTCTTTAATTATTTAAATTATGCTTGATCATTTAAAATAAAGCTGCACAAATCCGTATTTTTATTTTGGCAGTGGAGGGCAGATACTCGCAATTAAATATCAGAATAGTTTTTGAATTATGGATTTCAGTAGGTATTAGTCAGACCTCAGTCAACCAATTTTCGATTGTTTCAGTTTCAGAAATTAGCCTGTGTGATCTCCATTGTTTCTTTGCTCTCACACTGAACTTTCACTGAACCTGGACTTCCTTCCTCAGGTTCAGTTACTAGCAGCTTATCTGCGTCTCAAGTGGCAAGTGGTGTCAGCTTGGTATCATTCAACAATCGTGGCATGGAAGGCATGCACCAGCGCTCCTACTCTGTATCCAGCGCTGACCAGTGGACTGACGCCACTGTCATCACCAACTCCGGAGTCTGCACAGGTAACTAAAAGCTTATTCAGTCCTTTAGCCACTTATTCAGTCCAAGACACCATCAACCTAATTACCTACCAGACTTTGATTCAACTAGATAAAATAAGGTGATTTTGAAAATACCCTGAATTGCCTGAGCTGCCAAATAAATGTTAAGCCTAAACATACAATTCCATAATAGCATCCCTCTGAATTTTACAATACCTCACTGTCTCATATTAAGCCACCTCCAGGGCCGCTAATGTTGCAAATTTACTGGTTATTATGCAATACAGTAATTACAGTAATTTAATTGTGAGTGTTAATGTGTGTACTGCCCAATATTACCCTATCTATAGAAACACATGCACAAAGTGACTGACAGATGTTGTCAAGGCGACTATGTGTTTATCTGCAACAGTAAGCTTTACTGACAGCTTTGTTGCGATTGTCGTGCCCTCCAGTCTTCATCAAATAGCGTTTAAAGCTGTGAAATGCTTTTGGTCGACTCCCAGCCCCCCACTGCGCACACGCACACACACACACACACACACACACACACACACACACACACACACACACACACACACACACACACACACACACACACACAAACACTTATTTACAGTATATGCATAGAAGACACTTAGCAGTTAACAAACAAAAAACAATTGTCCCACTCATACAAGATCACAGTTATGTTGGATGGCTCACCACTGCCACTGGGGTTCCCTCTTGCGTTTACACAACAGGCAGAATCCCAGCAGAAGAAATGTTCCACCGTTGAAATCAGGGACACAAACCAAGGAAAGAAAATGACCTGGCCTATATAGGCCAAAGAGGATTATAGTACTAATCTCACGCCTAAATACGTATTAACATATACATGTGTGCATTCTTACTGTTCTTTGAATAAACTGAACATATATTTTTTTTAAATATTAGCAGCAAACCATTGTTATAAACATCCTTTCAGCACCACTCTCAAATAAAACAGAAAGAAAGGGATTGTATTTAAGCACATTAATGTGAATGTTTTTATTTTCTTTAGACGTAACACATGAACTTTACACCTCATTAAATGCTATCATTAGCATATACACGCCACTAAGTAGCATAAGTAACTCACTCACCAGAGGTTCAAGAATCACACACAGACACTGCAGAATAAATGCAGGTCACACGGATCTTGTCGGTTCAAGTTTTGCGTTTGCGGAAACAGGGACACAGGAGTTCAGTGATGCGTAAAATCAAGCTAGAAACTAAGCAAGGCTCATGCAGCTACTAGGCCAAGCTAGCGTCGTATCAGCTAACAAGCATAACTCACTTTTCTCTCCGTATTTCTCGCAGACTATGCGATCTTCTCACCAATCCATGTTCAAAAACTTTGCTAAGCACAGCAGCAACAAGGAAAAGTGGATTGTCTGTCTCTCTTTCACAAAAGACTTTAACAATGTTCGGTGTGAAACTTTAGAACCCAGCCACCTCAGTATTGACTTTGCAATGACCTTGATGTCAGTGGCTTCTATCTCCTCTTTTGGTCAGCTTATTATGCCAGTGGGGTGCCTGATTGACCGGGAGGGTGTAGGTCTTGATCGCCCAGACCTTGTTCTTCCCCCTCAGCTGACTTCTTAGGATTTGCCTTACCCTTTGGAGGTATTTAGTGGTTGCTGTTGTCCTTGTGGCCTCTTCGTGATTACTGTTTGCCTGTGGGATTCCAAGGTATTTGTAGCGTTCCTCCACATCTGCTATCTTGCCATCTGGTAGATCTATCCCCTCAGTCCTGACTACCTTTCCTCTCCTTTCTGCCATCCGACCACACTTACCCAGTCTGAATGAAATTCCGATGTCTTGGCTGTACAGTATATCCCAGTGGTACAGTATGTATCAGCAAGTCGATATCTTGTTCACTCTTGGCATACAGCTTGATGTCATCCATGTAGAGGAGTTGGCTGATGGTTGCGTTATTCCGTAGTTGGTACTTGTAACCAGTCTTTGTAATGATCTGGCTCAGGGGGTTCAGGCCTATGCAGAAGAGCAGTGGGGACAGAGCATCTTTTTGGTATATGCTTCACTTGATGTTGACTTGGGCGATCAGTTTGAAGTTGGCCTCTAGGGTTATTTTCACTTTCCTATTGAGTTAGGATGAAGGTTTTGGAGTCCTGTTGATCTATAATAGTTCCAAACATTCCATGATCCATGTGTGAGGCATTAAGTCATAGGCTTTCTTGTAGTCAATCCACACAGTGCAGAGGTTGGTATATCTGGTCTTACAGTCTCGGGTGATCGCTTTGTCTACCAGTAGCTCGTGTTTTGCCCCCCTGGTGTTACTACCAATTTCTTTCTGGGCACTGCTCATGTATTGATCCATATGCCTGCTCATATTGGCTTCTATGATGTCTGACAGGAGCCTCCATGTTGTGCAGGTTATTGGGAGGTAGTTGAATGGGACTGCTCCCTTCTGGGGGTCCTTCAGGTTCAGGACTGTTCGGCCTTCCATTAACCATTCAGGGTGAGTTCTGTCCATTAATAGCATCTTCATTTGTGCCGCCAGGCGCTCATGGAGTGAGGTTGGCTTCTTCAACCAGTAAGCATGGATCATGTCAGGGCCTGGTGTTGTCCAGTTCTTCATACCTGAGACTTTCTCTCGGATGTCTGTCATTGTGATGGTTACTGAATCTTCTTCAGAAAGGTTGCTGTGGTCTTCTCTTAAGTCCAGCAGCCACTTGGCATTGCTGTTATGTGATGCCTTCTTCAGCCATCCGCCTTTCAAGTACGGTCCATAGGGAGCCCACCAGGAGAAGCCCCCACGCCCAGAGAGGAACCCACCCCTAGTTCACCACCCCCATAAGAGGTGAGTGGGGCCTACCCCATCGGCCCGAACATATCCCCTGGCACCACATCGGGCCAGCAACATGAGGCCAGCAATTGGTGGGGTCGGCAAAGGAGACCATCCAGATCCATGTACCCATTGTGGAAAACGGACCCCCCACATCCCAACCACACCACATACATAGACACACATATACACACACACACAGAACTCACACTACCGACTACCACAAACACACCCACAAACATCTACTCAGTAAAACGTGAACTCATGCTCTCTCCGATACATGCTCACACCCACACCATTCGCTTATCTCATTTATGCGGAGGGTAGGTCTCTGGCCCGCTGCCCATGTGGCCCAGGCAGGGTCTGCAGTGCCTCCCCAAGAACTAAAAACTGCAGAACATCCTACTTTTCAGTAGCCCCAGTCCCTCCATCAGTAGGACACCTCTCACAGACTTAAGTGAATGAGTGTGGAGTGATGTAGTTGGGAAGCAAGGCACCGGGGTCCACAGAGCCAGGTTCCAGACTAGCTCTGCTCCCCATCCCACAGCCCCCTGCAGTCCCCCAGCTAGGAAGAGATGAGCCAGACCCAGGACCGCAGTACTACTGCCCAAGCACCACAAGCAGCACAGCCTCACCCCTCTATTACACTTGCACAACCCCCCAACGCGGTCCAACATGGGTAGCACAGGCAGTTCCCCATCTGAGCAGGGGCAGCGTCCCAGGGGGGAGACACCCCTCCGGACACATGCCGGACACAGGGTGGATGGAGACCGGAGAGACTCCAAAGTCTCTCCGTTCTGGAGACTGGAGATCGGCCCAGATCTGGGGTATATTTAAACAATATACAATAGCCCTTCCTTTAACACCATAGTAACTCTGCCCACCTGTGTAGCTTTGTATCTATTGTGCTGTTGTTGAAGTATTAAAGGTTTTCTTATTTTATCTTATATCTGTCTGGTTTTTGAACCGCACAGTCTCGGATCGCAAGACTCTACCACCAATAATGAGAATCACTGAGAATCAGGGTAGCTCTCCCAAGGCTAGCAGCACTGTGGCTGACCACACACTTTCCTCATTCTTAAAAAATAGAAATAAGTAGCTGTTGTCTTAGACAACACAATAGTGTATGCTCCCATATACAGTACAGCAATCAATTTTTGACAGTGCTGTTTTACAGAGAAATATTTAACAATGCATTCCCCCTTGATGATATTAGAAATACATGTAAGCATATGAATATGTGAATGTGGGGGGCAAGTCTCCAAACATTAATCTATAAATGCTCTGTATGATTTTGATTTAGTAATACTATTGAAGTCTTTTGAAAAGTGACAGTTTAAGTTTCTTCTGCTTTTCCATTAGTGTGTATTCTACAACTTAGTGGGTGACGTTGTCACTTAAAGCATAAGTCAGCAAAATTAAAAAATGTTTTCCTTGTCACTACAGCCATCATTGCTTAGGTAAGTTTCTTGGAGCTGGATAATGCACACAAAAATCTATAGTCTACAGAGCAGTCTATAGAGCAACACGTACAGTATAAAAAACGAGTAAGGGTGCATACTTCACGCAAGTCAGACCGTATTCGTACCGTATCGTAATGAAATTAACCTTCCACTTCTATAGAATTTTCAAAAGGTCATGAAGGTATTTATGTTTGTTTATGTTACAAGAAACGGGCCTGGGAGACCCAGTCTGCTCCAGTCCCAGTATCTCCAGCACCACCAGTCCTAAAATGGAGCCTCCACCGTCGCCACATGCAAACCGCAAAAAGCACAGACGGAAGAAGAGCACCAGCAACTTCAAAGCGGATGGCCTCTCTAATACTGCGGAAGGTAACTCTATCTCCTCACACTTCATTTTTCCCACTCAGCAACTCCAACGTCCTTAAACAAAATACAATCTTGTGTAAATCTTGCGAAGCAGGGATGTGATATGTTCTAAAGTGCAAACTAAACTAATCAGGCCTTCTCCATGATTACTGTGAAACCATCAACAAATGTTTTTTTTTGTCAGACTTAGTTACTATAGATGTTCTAAAACATCATTTAGTTCTACTAATAATAATAGTCCTTTCTGACATTGTGTGTGACATACTGTATGATGAATAATGAAATTTGTCCTCTGCATTTAACCCATCTTCTGGGGGAGCAGTGGGCTGCCACACAGGGGGTTCGGGGTGTGAAGTGTCTTACAGTACTCAAGGACACACCTATGACTATTCTATTCCATCCCTCCATCTATTTTCGACCGCTTATCTTGAGCCAGGTCGTGGGGGCAGCATTCTAAGCAAAGAGCCCCAGACTTCCCTCTTCCCGGACACTTCCTCTAGCTCTTCTTGAAGTAGAAAAGTGTTCCCAGGCCAGCCGAGAGACATAGTCTCTCCATCATGTTCTGGGTGTTCCCCAGGGCCTCCTGCCTGTGGGAAATGCCCGGAACACCTCCCCACTTCCTGGGGCCTGGACTCGACAACAAAGTCTATCATGGACCTCCGGCCTAGGGTGTCTTGGTGCCATTTGCACACACCCTTATGTTCAAAAATGGTCTTAGTAATGGCAAGACTGTCTAACACAGAAGTCCAATAACTAGTGCTGGGCAGCGATTAAAACACTTAATCGCTTTGTCTGCAATAGTTTTCTGTGATTAACGCATTAATATGAGAAGCATTCAGTAACAAATTCAAAAGTAGTATATTGCACAATTTTATTTTAAAACTACTCTCTGGTGAGAGCAGCAGTTAGTTCACGTTGTAATGCCATCGATTATATAGTCGTCTCCTTTTCATACGACTCGTGTATTCTTGATTGAGTGCTGCCATTAGTTGCAATTCTTTTAACGTTCCTCAGACCGACATCTAACACTAACTGGCCTGCAGCTTGTTTGCTAACCACTTGGTTGGAAATTTCGGGTTCTTTTAACTGACTTGGACTTTCAATCGGACTTAACTTTCAATCAGTAAAGTGAACAAATTATTTCAAGTCATTCATTCATTTTGTTCATTTACAGCAGGTAGCGCTGTGGGCGTTGTAATAATGGTCGCGGTTCTCAAACACTATATACCATAGACAACATGGTTTGCTTCAGCGGACAAATTATAATCACAAAATGCCACAAGCGATTCAAAACATGTGAAAACCTAGCAAATACACACCACATTAACGTGACTTATGTCCTGCATCTTCCCTGTCATTGTTGTTTAACAGCCCAACAGTCGCTGTGTAGCGGTCACATGGTCAAAGAACGAATGAATGAATGATCCTTAAAGATCCATATGAACGAATCAGGAACGAACTGGAGCACTTACTGCTCGGTACAGAGCCTGATCAGCTGTCACATGACAAGTAAACGAACGAACGATCCATATGAACGAATTCCAATAGAACTGTAGTACTCAGTGCTCGCCACAGCGCCTGAGCTGTGAACGATGAATGTGAATGATGACACAGCCCGAGCTGCCTTTTACATGAAGGCTGTTAGTGAACAAGTGAAAGTAAAACTTATTTTAACAATTAGTGAAATTTTTAAAGCAAACTTTAAAGCTAAATTTGAAAATATACTAAAATATTTACCTGGTGCATTGGTGCATATATCTGTCCAAAACGTGACATCATCATTATTATTATTATTATTATATTTTATGATTGTGGCAGAGTATACAGGACCTCAAAATCAACCTGTTAATGTAATGTTCAAAAGTATTGATTTACTATACAAAAACACTTTACATTATATACACAATAAAACTACACACATCTACAAGAATCAAAGAACACTAATTATGATTCCAGGAATAAATAATGCATGTTGACAAATAAATAAATAAATGCCAGAAATCAGACATCATTAATTTCCTTGTTTATCAGTCCACATAGCACCATAGATGAGCCACAGCTGACAAAAGAACGCATGTTCCGTAAGGATTCGTAGGAACAAATGAGAAACGAACTGGAGCGCCTGCTGCTTGCCACAGAGCCTGCACGGCTCTGCTGTCATGTGACAAAAGAACGACTAATTGAGTAAGGACGCTCAGTTGAGTAAGTCCTGAACGAATCATTTATATTTCCTGTCCTACTGACTGAACTTAAGCAGCAGCTGCCATGTGGCAAGAGAAGGTACTGCATGGAACTAATCGAGTCGTACAATGAGAGGACTCGTTTATCCCAAGTCATAGAAAAGATTAGTTCATATTGAACGAATCGTTCACGAACTACACATCACTTTTAGTTAACCACTTACTGCCTACTGTACTTCGAAAGTCAAGTTTTTGTGATGGAAGCCCTATCTTCTGGTTGTACCCTGAAATTGTGTTATTGGTGCTTAAAATGGGGGTGTCTGCATTGGAATATTCCCACTCCAACAAAAGCGGAAGGAAGGAAGGGGTGTCGCTGAATAACGTCTGACAAGCACCTCGTGTGATGGGAAAGGTGCGACTCAGTCGACTAATACATGTAGATGTCTTTCTGTTTGTGTACTTTTACCAACCTTCAGTTGAATTCAGTTCATTTATATAAAACTAATTCACAACAAATATATAAAAAAAAACAACCTGAGCAAGTGTTTCAATTTATAAATTAATGAATAAATTCCAAATATCATTTAATGTGTACATATACAATACATCTAAAGTATATACATTCATTCAAGTTTTCAAAAAAGTAATTTATTATTTCAATTTTTTTTTCATTAATCGATTAATCTTTCGATTAATCTTAAAATATTATGTGATTGTTGTGATATAAAAAAATTCAAAAGCCGCATATTGAGATTAACTGTGTATAGTCCATCCATCCATCCATTTTCCAAGCCACTTATTCCCATATGTGGGGTCATGGGGGTGCTGGAGCCTAACCCAGCTGGCTATGGGCGAGAGGCAGGGTACACCCTGGACGGGTCGCTAGTCCATCGCAGGGCAACACAGAGATAGACAACCATTCACACACACACACTCACACACTATGGGCAATGGAGAGAGGCCAATTAACCCAATGCACGTCTTTGGGCTGTGGGAGGAAGCTGGAGAATAAAAAATAAAAGAGAACCCACGCAAACACAGGGAGAACGTGCAAACTCCACACAGAAAGGCACCAGGGCCGCCTCCAGGAATCGAACCAGAACCTTCTAGCTGTGAGGCGACGGTGCCACCCACCACACCACCGTGCCACCCACCACACCACCACCGTGCCACCCTCTGTGTATAGTCCATTGTTTAAATAATAAAGCATGTATAATACCCAAAATATAAATAAACAAAGCGAGCAAGAATAGAGTTTTGCTCAGTTATAAAGATATGCAGCAAGCTCCTGACAACCTCACTGAATGTCTTTGGCTATGGGAAGAATCCAGAGAATATACACAAAGACACATATGTAAACTCCACACATTAAGACACCTGGGCCCCTTCTGGCTGTGAGGCAACAGTGCTCACCATTGAAAACTGTATCAATTTAATGCTGCTTTCAGATTTAGATTTAGATATGTCTCACTTTGCACAGTTGTAGTTTGAGCTGTTCTATGGTTGCGGCATTCATCCCTTTGTGGCGAACAAGATGGCTGCGCAGCCACTTGACGCTCACTAGTAAAGGCAGAGCAAATCTAGTGTCCTCAAGTCAGCAAACTAACTTTTTACACAATACCACTTCATGAAACGTTCCTGACTTCACATGAATACAAATCATTTACTATTGCTGCTACATCTGTGACACCAGTGTGTATTTCTCTCATTTGATTGTTTATAACTGTAGTATTTCCAAGTTACAAGCTGAGCTTTGCATAACTTGCAGGTTACCGTCTCCTTTGCTGTATAAAACACTCCCATGGAGGAATTGGAATGCAAACTTTCTCCTGCTGCTGGTTGATCTGTTCTGTTTTCGACGGGATGTAAAACAAAAGTGGCTGCGTTATGTTGCTTGCACTGTAAACTGAGCAGCCCTATCAATAATATGGATTTGTTGTTGTAGACCTATTTGTGACTTTACACACACCACTTTCCCGTTTACCATCACATGTCTCTTCATCAGAGATATCGAGCAGCTGACAATTGGCTGTCTGAGTGACAAATACTGTAGGTGCTACAACTCCTTTTTATCTTTTTCATTTTATTTGTAATTATTTAATTTTGTTTTGTCCTATTTTCTCTCAATTTGCCTCTCCAAGTTATGTTTTTCTTGAAGTTTCCTTTTTATTTATTTTTTCTCTCGTGTCCATTCCCTTCTCTTCCCTTCACGTTTTTACTTTTACCTTTCTTATTTTTATTCTCATCTCATGTCCATTCCCTTGTCCTCTCTTTGTTTAATTTACTTTTACTTCTTTACCTTAACTTTTCTTGTTTATCTCCTATTCCTTTGACTTAATATTCTTTAACCTTTTTAATCCTTTATATCATTTTAGCTTTCCCACCTTTTTTCATAAATTTCTGCTTCTGCCTTTTCTTCTGAATTCTATTTTTTTTTTCTAATTCCATTTTCCGTGACTACTCAGGCTCTGTCAGTGTTATCTACAGTTACTTCTTTTTTAATTTTAACCTTTTTATTAAACACTTTCCCTGATTTCAGATGCTCCCTGAGTCCCTTGACTTGCCTCCTAATTATTCAGCCCAAGAAACTTAAGTGAAGTATTATAAATAATCCACCATATTGAAATCTTTTATCAGCTGTGTCACTTTCATTATTCAAAAAGCGATTAGTAACAGTCTTCCCAATTTAGCCATTAAGAACTCAGCGTGCTCAGCCTGCTCACTGCCTGTCACACTGGGTGGGCAGGTGAAGTATCTTCATGTCGGAGCGAGGTCTAGAGTTATTCATGAGGGGGAACCGCCCTCTGCAGCTGAGCTGTAAAGGTAGGGCCAGGCCAATGGCATGCTCGAACACACACACACACACACACACACACACACACACACACACACACACACACACACACACACACACACACACACACACACACACACCCTTGCGGTGATATAAAAGTGAGGCCCCACCATTGACCTAATGCCTTTCCTAGTCCCTTACCCTAACCATCAATTAAAGGCAGACATCTAGCTCTTGCTCTAATCCTAACCAAACCTCAATTCTAACCTTAGCCCTAAAATCACATCTTGACCCTCAAAAAGGCCTTTAAAGTTGTGGGCCCAGCCCAAAGCCCCGCAAGTGGCCATAGAGTCCCACTTTGGTAAAAAAGAAAAAAGAAAAGGCTATAGGGCCATACTTTGATGTAACTGCAAAGACAGACACGCGCGCGAGCTGAATTCAACTTCTTCAAGCGTAAATGGACTCAGTTGTTTGATTCCTCTGTCTTTGATTATTGTAGTGTATGCTCTAATAGCTGTATTTTTATGTCAATTGAAGATACAAGTTATTTCTATAGGCTTACAGTATGCTGCCTTGTCACTGTTTTTTCTGACATCTTCCTCATGTTGGAAACAGCTGCTTCCAACAGCAGTTATTTTATCAGTATAAAGCATCTAAAGCCTTAGGACCTTGTAATCATGAATACAAAGTCATATTTTTACATTTAGTTCTATGATAGCTTCTTTAAAAAATCCAACAAACACACTTGAGTCAGGTTCATTCTTGGTTAAAACAGCCTCACTTTTAAAGAGCTGGTGGAAAGGTAAGAGACACAGGAAGGACGGTTGGATCCACAACTATTCATTGTAGACACAAAGGTCTGAGTCTGATCATATCTGTACAGTAGATAAGAAGAGTTAGAAAGAAAGAAAGGGAGAAGCACCACTACTAGAGAAGCAAGACAACGTTAGTTAAACGTAGGACAATTATGGGACGTTATTGGATAGAATGAATAAATGGAAATAAGAGAGCTCGGTCTATGAAGCAAGTCCCCCTGCAGTCTGTCAGTCAAGAGGGTTTCTATGATTACCAATCATTGCCAGTTACCTGAACCCTCTCTAACTATAATTTTTATCAAAAAGGAAGGTTTTAAGGTTGGTCATTAAAGTGGAGAATGCGTCTGCATTACCATGCGGGTTTTCCTGGCAGTGCAGAGAAGCTAATGTAGGAAAAATGTGATTTCTTTTTCCCATCAGATCTCTGGCTGCAGCATTATGTATTACTGTAGCTGTTGGCTTTGTAAAGAGCTGTTAGGACATTCTACAGTATGAATATAGAGTTACAGTAGCCCAGCCTAGAGGTATCAAATGCATGAAACACTTCTGACAGAGAATGCTCCTAATTTATACAGTCAAAAAAAAGTCATGCCTAAAACTCGGACTTTATGTAATTTAATTACATGTAAATTGTCATTTCATCACATAAATACTAAGTAAGAGGTGACAATGTAAAGTCAGTCAGGTTAGGGTTATGCCGTTAAATAAAGTATTACATGAAGTTAATGCAATTTTACCTGTAAACCTTGTTTATGTGAAATAATTACATAAAATAAGAGAAGTCATACCTCAATGATTGACCTGTTCCCTCACTGCAGGTGAGCAGCCACATACTGTATGGGGCTCGCTTCAGGAACTAGTGTAAAGTTTCTTACTTAAGGGGTTTAAACCTGAAACCTCCTATAGGCTGTTTCAGAAGGTTCTTTAACTTCCTAGACCCCATCATTTTGGGTAGGTCAAATGAGCCATTAAAGCCTTTTCAATTCTTTTCAGGAATTGAAGTGGAATTAGAGAAATAAATCAAATAAAATCAAGTCAGGATCTGGTTTCAAATCAAATAAATCAAAACAATTTTGATGATATTCTAATTATATGACCAGAACCTGTACAAACAAGACCATTGTCTGAAGGTATGAGACTCATACAGGTACAGTATAAAGATTACCTGGTGGTTACATACTGTAGGGGCGATTGCATATTGTGACTAGCTTTTTTTTCAATAACGCAACCTTAAAAGCCTGTGGACACCTTATTCATTAAATGGTCTGTGTATAAATATAGTGCAATCAGAATTATAAAATAACAGGTTCTACGTTGCTCACTTCAGTATCATGGAATTGTCTTTCTCTGGAAGTTAACTGACATTACGGAGGCACGTCAGTTAACTCCCATACTTCAAATCCCACATTAATATCTATTTAGGCCTTCCTACAGTCTGAGTTGTAGAAAGGTCGATACAGTTTACAGGAAAGTTATGATGTTATGACCATTGCCCATTTACTTAGTTGCTTCCTCTTCTAATACTTTAATTAATATTTTTTTATGTATTTAAAAAATTGTTAAAATTATTCATATACTAAACTGTATTTAACAGTTCTTTACGATTTAGTGCTGGATGCCAGACCACAAGAGATGTTGACAGGTTTAGTTTGTTGCTCTTGTTGCATTTTTTAAGTCTCACTGTATCGTGACACCGATGGTATGAGCACACTGAAGATTCACAATGCAACCACAGACTGTAACAGTGACTAAAAGCGCATGCACAGTGTAAACATCTCGGCCATATTCAGCAGCAGTAAGCCGATTAAAAATTCACAAATTAGCTTCACAGTTGCTTAAGCTGCAGGTTTCAAAGTCCTTAAAAAAATTAGCATCTTATATTCCAGAAATTACGGTAAATGTTATTTATTTTAGTCATTATCAGAATTTTCTTAAACTGTCTTGTTTTTTTATAAACGTTTGTGTTTATGAAAGCATCACATTCAATAACACTTGAATCTTTTTTCTGACTATCTACAGATATTTTTTTACAGAGACTCCAGAAAAATTTGCTACAGCATTTTTCAGGTTATTAATGTTGGAAAAGGCTGCAAATAATATGGAGAGTAATGACCTGTGTCGGAAAGCAATACTGTGTGTGGTGACATTTGAGGCTTTTAATTTGTGTTTTCCGAAGCCCACTTTTGTCTCCCTCATGCCTCCCTTCTCATTGCACCCACCGTCCAGCTTATCATGCGCGCACACACACACACACACACACACACACACACACACACACACACACACACACACACACACACACACACACACACACACACACACACACACACACACACACACACACCCTACTTCAACACCTAGGACCTCAGATGATAGACTTGTATGCATGTCTCGGCACCGCCCTCCAACTCACCCCCGCTTGCGTCTTGTAAATGCTGTATATTTGGTTTGTTCTTTTTCTGCTGCTAAAGGTTGCTAGTGTCAGAGTTCACAAATTGCCTCGGTGCCACCTCTCTGTATGAATGTCACCAACAGTAGCCGAAAGCAGTAGCAGTAATTACCAATACAGTGCAGGTGACTCGCTGTGTGTTTGTACTCTCATGCAAAGGTTTAGTTCTATGCACTTATTTTACACTGAAAGCTGAGCATCTTAAAATTAGCATTTTTATATAATTCACAGACTCACCTTTTTACGTGTAGGCAAAAGCTACTGATTGCAAAACATATTGAGGTAGAGGGGTTTCAGAGTAATACTGGGTAGAGGGAGTGGTTGCTTAGTTGCACAGCCTAATGCCCCCCTCATTTTGTTCATTAGCCACAACAATGCACTTGGTCAGTATGCAGCATTTAAATCCAGGAACAGCATTTAATTCAGGCTCTTTCTGGATTGTTAGTTTCCATAATTGTCAACCCCCTCCACTCCCTTGAAAACAGAGAATCATGGGAATTTAATTATGATGGGATTCTTGCTCTTGACCCTGAGGCAGTCAACCAGAGCTTGATGGGTGGGCTGTGGTGTAGACCCAGAAGCTACTAAAACAGTCTGTGACTATCACTCTCATTCTGTATTATGAAAAATTTTAATATACAGTATGTTTTAGTGCCTGAACTTACCCTTTTATTTACAAATAAAAACATGCTTCAGAGACTTCCTACATACATTTATTAAAGGCCCCTTCTGTCATTTATATTGTGACATACTGACTTTGATCATGAGGCTTTTTAAACTGATCTTGTCATTCTCAATGGAGTTGCATATAGTTTACGAGTCTACGTGCATCTGGAATACGAATACAAGCCCAGTGGTAGGTGTTGCAACTATTGGTGATTGGTGAAAGTGTATGTATAAGTGTAAGTGTATGATTAGTACGTGCACTTTTGAGACTCCATTGCAACTTTAACAAACTTTTCGAGACTTTAAATGCAAGTGTACCTGAAGCTGCTTAACGTATTAATTTTAACAACTGTGATGACAGTTGTCCATCACAGTTGCCATTAGTCACACAAGAGAGGACATTGATGCTGACATGTATGATGCCCTGGGGTTCCAGTTTGACGGAAATTTCTAATAAAGAAGCTGAAGGGGGAGAGTTGTCTTTTGTGGAAATTATTGTAATAGCAGAGAAAAATAAAAGATAATGTGAACAGCAATTCAAAACCCAGCTACGGAGATCAGAACATACACCACGGCCTTGGGTTCAGGGAGCCAGATAGTCAGTCAATCAGTAGCTAACTGATCTGGTCAAAATAATCTGCAGGGAGAGTTGGAAAACTAGCAGGAAAGCAGCCCTTGAGGACTGCTCCGGAACACCCCTACCCTATTCCATACTGTTCTGCCTCAGCATTGTGAGTCTTGTATTATAAGGTGTTCTGTAATTTATTTGTATTCATCTTTAGTGGAGAAACAATGCCTCACATCTACTGTAGTGTTGTGCGATGGAATCCGGTATATTTACATGGCTCTCTGGTTCATGTTAATACACTCCTATTGTGTTAGAAATGGACTCTACTTATTTCACATTTTGCTACTTTATCCAATCCGGTCTAAGAACGATCTGTTTCGAATTTCCATTATTGTCTACAAAGACAGTAATAGACCCCTAACAGAACCACTTGTGGTCCCGCCCAGACAAAAAGTGGAGCAAGACAGTAGAACTTTATGGTTTACTTTTATTGTAAATGGACTGGTGCCGGCACCGCTACCTAAATGTTTGTTTGTGTGTGGACACCATTTCATGTCTCACTGCCTTGAAAACAAGAGTGTATTTTCTGGGTTTGAGGTGGAAGAAGGGCTCTGTTCCTACAATACGTGATCCACTTGCTGTTTCGCCAACCGTAAGTGCATGCTTAATACTTATTTGATTTATGTACTCCAGAAGTTTCTTTGTTTAAAATGTAGCTACCCTCCTGTGTAAGGAATGCTAATGGCTAGTACAGTTAATGCTAACAGCAACAGTGACAGAGAGAGCCAGTGTTGCAAGGTGCTGCCGCGCAATTTGGATGAATGCAAGCCTCTCCAGGGTTTGTCCAGTTTGAATCGTGTGATAAATGATTCCGAGATCATTCATCTCACCTTACATTTTAGCTGCTAGTGCCATGTTAGCCGCTGGCATTGGCAGCTAGCCCTAGCCCTTCACATAACGTTCAGTACAGCTTGGATTGGGCTACAACAGTAACTTGTGAGGGTTACAAGTTGTGTTTCTAATTACTACTTCTAATTACTACCGAGTCAGTTAGCTGTAAATGTGATATTGTTTGTTTATACAGGCATATCCTAGCTACCTAAACGCAAGGAGGTTGCTTCTCAAACTGAGATACCACTGCCTGCTATGGGCACACGGCTACCTAGTAGAACAGTTGTTGCTCATCTCAGGAGCAAAGGTATGTACATTTAACAACATTATCATAATTTGTTGGCCATTAGGGAGTTTTGCTGGACCAGGTCATTAAATGGAGGACCTTGTAAACATCCCTGTCCCACTCACTGGCCTTCTGAGCAGAATTTGCAGCCTGCCAGAAAGGAGGTCATTAATGCCGTGCCAAGATTTAACAAACCAGCACTGTAAAAGCTAAATTGAAAACTTGTTTACTCCCAACACTATTACAACTGATCCAACTACTAACTATAATAGTGATGGTGCATTGGTTGACAATAAAGTTGGCTTTGACAATTGCTGTTTTCCTGAACTCTTTTTTTAATGAGGGGAAAAAGGAAATGTTTTATAATTATTCAGGTATTGCAAAGGAAAAAACATATTTCTACTCAAAACCAGTAATTTAGGTTTTTAACAGGTGGTCTAAATCCAACACACAGCTGCCTTGTCCCTCAGGAAACACTGCCGATGATGACAATTTGGATTCTTTGCCATAGGAAATCCCCAGCACCACCTGACAAAAGATCTGTAGATCTCTAGATACCTACAACGACTTGAAACATATTACTGTGAAATGTATGAAAAATGTGAAATGCAAAAAGAACCACTACATTTTTATTAGTTATTTATTAGCATTTAATATATCATATACATTACTAAAAGCAATGAAAAATATGTTAGGTCAATATGTATTCAGAACCAACGCTATGTTTGTGAATCAGAGTTCCCTGGTAGGTTATGCTGTAGTTAATCTGTAAATAGTAGAATATTCTATAATTGCTTATAAAACCCTAATATACTGATTTATTTCATGCATATGTAATGTCCATAATCTGCCTGATATACTGTATATTAAATGTTTTCTGTAATAATACGCATTTAAACACACTGGCTCCACTCCTGGATCATCAGCCATACAAGACAGTAGGTTTGGCAACTGGTTCAAGCATCTTCAAACCTTATTTTGAAAGTTAACCAGATACACGTTATATTAATAAAATTATTAAACATGTGCAATATCTTTTACAGCAACAGTTGGTTTCAGTCCATGCATCAGTAGGCATTTACTGTTTCCGCACTGGCACCTAATTACAGACAAATACGACGAAATATACAGTAAGCTGCAGCTGAAGATCCCATTATGTAGAAATTATGTTGTCACAGCAGCAGCAAGTAAAAAACACAAAGAAGCTAATATTAGTCAGTCGAGCTATGCTTCCAAACATTTATGTATCGTCATGTTATGAATATTTTGTTGTATTAATTCAGGCTGCATAGGCTATTGGCAACTGTTATTATTAGTGTTAGCATCCGCTAATAAAGTTGCATATTATAAAAATCAATAAATTCAATGAAATTTGAAATTGCAATTGAGACGTACCTTGTGTCAATCCAAGTGTAACCACTTTAACAGCCTCCCCTTCGACCTCAGAGTCAGATTCTGGATCAAACATATGGTTAACCTCCACAACCGGATCAGCTACCCATTTTGGCTGCTAAAATGGATTCAGTGACAGTGACTAATCCGTTAATCCCTGCAGCAGGTCACAGCTACGCACTTCCTCAAAGAGGTGTGGCGATCAACTTGATTGTGACATACCCCTAAGACAGATCGTTCTGGACCAGAGCTTAAAACACACATTTTCAGATGGGCTGTGTGGGCAATCTACAGGGCTTTTTGGCATGAACAGTTACAGATGTGTAACTTACACATCATGTAACACAAAAGTTACAATGTGCCAGTTTACCTGGTCACACCTGCCAGGAATTCTACAAAGCATCCTCTGAGGCTTGTCATCTCTGATTGACTGATCAACACATCACTGAGTTAGAGTATCCAGTCCAAGTATCTTCGTCAGTCTGAGAAAAGTTGGCTATAGGCAACACATTTATCATCCAAGAAAGTTTTACTTTATTTATCTAAATGATAGGCTTTGTTATGTGAAGGATTGGGGAATGAGAATAGTGTATTTTCATCTTCTGAGATTTTTATCTATCCTTCTCAACTATTACAGGGTCATCAAGTTTGTCCTTCATGAAGTACTTATGAGGTGGTCATGATCTTCCTGGGTATAGATAAAATGGTAGCATGATAAATGGGAGACAGATAGTTTCAGATCTCCACCTCTTTTGAGGGTGGCAGGTGTGTCAATTTGTACGTGAGGTTTCCCTCATACCTCTTTCAAACCACTTCTTCACTGTTGAGGATGTGAACCTTGTTAGCTTCAAACGAGTGGCCTTTGTCTTTTATATGAAGATAAACTAATGATCCTGGGCCTGGTGTGTTGTTTCTTCTACGCTGGGCCATCCTCTTGTGTAATGGCTGTTTAGTTTCACCAATGTGTAGCTCTGAGCACTCCCCAAAAAAATATATAAAATAAACTACTTAAACTATGTTGCTCCTCTGTTTTATTGTCTGGTCCTTTAGGTTTCTGTCTTAGTGTATTAGTGGGTTTGAAGTATATAATTCAAACCAGCCGTGGCCAGCTCTTTCTATGGCTCTATCTGTCTAAACCACCAGATTTCCCCCTTTCCATGCCACCAGGTTTCGAACATGTGGATGATGAGCAAGTGGCCTGCAGACCCCTCACCACTGTCAACCACACCAAATCCAGATTGCCACAGTTTGACTAGGACATCCTGTTCAGTCTGTCAGTGGCTCTATTATCTATGTTCTCCCACTCCTTGATCAAGTCCAGGCTAGCACGCGGTAGAGGTCTCTGATAGCCTTTGCCAATGCCCTAGAAGTTTGAGTTTGAGTTCGAGTTCCAGGTCATTCTTCATCTCAGGCACCTCAACTAAAGTTGAGGTCCCATAAATGCAAGATGCTGACCATACCCTGGGTCTGCTAGGTCATGCTGGCAAAGGGCTAGTTTCCCACAATTAACCAAAATCTTCATTCAGATCCCAGCCATTCACGTTTCCTCTTGTTCACCATTGATGGCTGGGTCCTGTCATTCAACAACGCCATCGTGCCTTGGTGCCGTCTTAAGTGGCAAGTAACATTCATTATCTATGGGACTGCCTGTTAAACCACCAGAAGGCATAAGAGCAGCTACAGTAAATAAAAGTACCTTTCCAAAATTGTGGCCAATGTAGGCTATCAAAGAAACTAGTGAGAAGTTTCTTCATTATTTTATCAACAAAATTAACAATGTCAGGCTACAGTATATTCTACTGCCAGTATCCCTGGTCCAGCAGTTATTTCTGTGTGTCTGTCGGATAATTTCAATTCAAACAGCACAGAGTGCACATTACCTTAAATAATAATAATATTTTGTTGGCAAGAGATACTGGGGACTCATTTCTGACGGTGCTTTTAGACCTTCATGCTGCCTTTGATAGGGTGGACCACACTTGTCTCGTCTGGAGCTCTGTGTGTGAATCCAGGTTACTGTCCTCAGCTGGTTCAGGTCATATCTTGGTAATAAAAGCTTTGCTGTTACTGTGACAGTCCAGGCCTTTAGAGGTGCTGTTGTCCTCGTTCTGTCTGGTGTTTGTGGTATGATGTCATGTCTGTTCTGCGTCCTGTCTGTGCCCGGTCTGATTGTGCTAATCACCTACATCTGTTGCCATACCCTCTATTTAAAGCCTCCTCAGTCTTTTCACCTTTGTTGGTCTGTCTTCAATGTTACCCATGGTTTATGTTGCCTATTCCCCGTTTCTCTGAGAGTCTGTATCCTGGTGGTGTCAAAAATTTGTCTGTCCTTTGTTTATGAATGTGGTATTGTCATTGCCTTTGTCATCTGTGTGTTCCCAGCAGTTCCTTGTGTTAAATTTATCCTGCACATTATCCATATCCTGCATTTGCTTCTTGCTTCTTTTGGGGTGTGTCTTAAAGAACCATGTTTTTTTCTACCATTACTACGCTGATAACATACAGATATACTTACCTCTAAAGGCAATGAAAGGCATGTCACTTAAATTTTTGTTTGACTGTCTGAGGGACTTAAAAGCTGGCGCTAACTTTTTTTGCACCTTAACAAAGGCAAATCCGAGTATATTCTGTTTGGGCACCCTGCTACCATAGTGGACTTTGACCAGGGTCTTGGGCCTAGGGCTTCACACCTGAAGACGACAGTAATGGGGTGATGTTTTACAATGACCTGAGATTTGATAAACAGATTAATGCAATCGTGAAGTCAAGCTTTCTCCAGCTAAGGCTTTTAAGCAAGGTCAACTTATTCCTTTTTTTAATGATTTTGAAATCGAAATTCAAGCTTTTATCAGTTCCAGACTTGACGATCGTACAGTATAATGCCCTGTACGCTGGAGTTAATCAGTTAATCACTTGGTTATCTTCAGATGTTTCAAGATGCTGCTACCTGTCTCTTATTTGTTAAAAGTCCTACAGATTGCCCAAACTGCCTGTGTCAAAGTGTGTTTCTTTAGCCCTGTGCTGAAACAAGTGGTTTATGGGTTTGTCACAAATGCCACACCTCATTACTGAAGCGTATATGATGTGATAGGTTTCACACGTCATGGCATCTGTCTTGTTGTCTGGCTAAAGCTAATGTCTAATGGTGAGCTAACAGCTAAAGCCACATACAGGTGACAGCGATGATTGGAGCTCTGTGCCTTAAACCAGTGATCCCCAAGCCCCGAGCCGTAGACCGGTACCGGTCCATAGGGTGAAATGGTACGGGGCGCAAAAGAAATCTTAAGTCACATGATTTCCGTTTTATTTGTTGTGTGATTCGGAATGTTGTTTTGTTTTGGAAGATTATCGGAATCTCTAACATCAGCCTCTAACTCACTCTTGATGCACGTCAAGACGCTTGTCTCTGTCGCGTGTCTTACCTACAACCACTAACTTCTTAAATGGGCTGCTCTTTATTTTGTTGTATATTTCCACCACTGCCAAACGGCTGGTCCGTGAAAATATTGTGTGACATGAAACCAGTCTGTGGCGCAAAACAGGTTAGGGACCTGCCTTATATCATACGATTCGAGCTGAAAAGACCAATACTGTGGTCTTTGAGTCCGGGGTAGCACATTCAAATATGGCAGTAGTTCACTTAGCTCTCTGTGTTGCTATAGCAGTAACTGCACTAGTATATTTAGCTATATTTTAATAGCTTTAAAGTACATATCAACAATCAGTACATGGTTGAAACACCCAATACCAGGCACATACTTACTGTTGGGAAAAGCATCTAGCTGGAACAGCAAACAGCTATGTCTTTGAACACAGTAGCTGCATAATGTCTGTGTGTCACAGACACACTGTGGGGGGTGGTGCTTCAGGTTTTGATTATGACCTTATATAATGTACTGTAATATGGTAACGGAACGCAGACGCAGATGCTCTTCCCCACGATTCGATAAGATAGCAAAAAGTGAAAATTAGGAATTGCACTTCTACCTTATTCACTGGTAAACATGAACCCTATAATCATATTAATCTTCCAGAATGCATAAAAAGTGGATTTCGCACAGGCTGTCTCCCTTAAAACCAGATAGAGAATACTGTATGAAAGATTTTATTTAAGCATTACTAATTTAGCTTTTTTCATTTTCAGCTTTTGTTTTGTCTCTTTATAAATGTGATATTTGAAGAAATATTATAGGTTGCTGCATTAGCGACAATTACCAGTTTAGTGCAGTTAAACTCTTGTGAGAATATACTTGGGTGTAATGTAGTGGGGGTTGAAGTGACTGACCAAATTTTTACCATATAATTTAAAAGACCTTGATTAACTAATTTAAATTCTGGCCAAAAACATTATTTACTGTAAATGGCCAAGGTAAAATGTAACTATGTCTTTGAAACTTTGTAACTTTGTCTTTGAATTGAATAGAGTAAAATTAATTAAAGTTCCTGTAGTAAATCAGTGTTTTGTTTCCAACAGAGCAAGAGGAGAACCTCGAGTTCACGATTGTGTCATTGACGGGACAAACATGGCATTTTGAAGCCACCTCATACGAGGAGCGTGATGCCTGGGTGCAGGTCATCGAGAGCCAGATTCTGGCAAGCCTACAGTCCTGCGAGAGCAGCAAAAACAAGGTAAATATCACAATATAGCCTAAAAGTCTGCTTTGTACTACTTTCAAGCAAGAAATGAAAAACAACAATATTAATAGTATCTTACAAATACACCATTGGCCTCTTTCTATATACACTGTTGATGACAAACATGCGCACTTTCACTCACGTAATTAGAAAATACCAATTACTGTACCTAACATTCAGCCTCAATGTTGCCATTTTCCACCTGCACAGGCGGCTTTGCTCTCAGTCAAGGACCGCTGTGTTTACGCCTCAGGCTCTCAACATTTTATTGTCCCACACTTAAAACACCATCCATCCCTCCCTTCCTCCATTATTAATTTTTTTTCTGCACGTCTGGCTGTGTGTAATTTTTACAATCTGCTACCCCAGATGTAAATGTTTACAGGAATACGCAGAAAATGTTTTCGAGAAAAAATAAATACAAAATGCCACGTCAAGTGTAATTCATTGTATGAATCTCAAAGAGAAAATTATAGATTATTTAGAATGTGAGGGAATGTACTGCACTTTGTATTTGTACAATCAACGAAAGATCCCTTAAAATGTATTAGACAACATGCTAATTACACATGATAGTTAATAGGGACAGTTCATTGAATTGGGTATTAATTTAAAAGTAAAGGTACATTTAAGGAAGCAATGTTTGTCGTAACTCAAGACATATGTAAAAACAATAGTAGATTTTTTTTATATTAATTATTAGGTTTTATTATATAAAATGGACGTTACCAACTGTGTAATAAGACATGATATAAGGAATCCTGTTGGTTGCTGTTATTTTAGGTTCATAACATCAGAAATAGTATTTTCAAATTTGTGATATAAAAACCTTTACTCATTATTGAGCTAACATTAGCTTAAAGGCCTGCTTTAAGCTACATTTTGTTTTGTTTCAGTCTCGTCTGACGAGCCAGACGGAGGCAATGGCTTTGCAGTCAATAAGAAGTGTTCGAGGAAACAGTCAATGTGCTGACTGTGAAACTCAGAGTGAGTATCAACTACCATGGGTATAAAAACAAGAAACGAGATAACAAAACACATTATCTCAGTTGTTGGCCATTGTTTCATCTCTACACATCATCACATCATGTGCTGGTTCAGGTATAATGTGTTTTAGAAAACACATACAGTATACCACACACAATAAAACTATAAAATTGTTGTCTTTTAGTTTTAGTTAAAATAGTGATCTGGCAACAAACATGTTGACAAATTCTAATTATTCAGCTGAAGTGACCTGATGAAGACTAAATAGGGATCACTGTACATAAAAATAATCATATTTACTTGAAAGAATACTGAGTTTGTCTATTACCATGTGTCCTTCAGACCCCAACTGGGCTAGTCTGAACCTTGGAGCCCTGATCTGCATCGAGTGCTCAGGCATTCACAGAAACCTGGGCACTCACCTGTCCAGGGTTCGTTCTCTAGACTTGGATGAGTGGCCACTGGAACTCATCAAAGTCATGTTAGCAATTGGCAATGAGCTTGCCAACAGCGTGTGGGAGGCAAACCCTCAAGGACACCTCAAACCTGGACCAGATGCCACCAGGTAGGAAACAAATACAAGACATGCCTTGGTAGTCAGGAGAAAAAATGAGTTCACTACATACATTTTACTGTATAATAACAATAATAATTAATACTTTTCAAAGTGTTTTACATTAATAGAAAAGAAAAAGCATTATAAGCATTAAGATTATAAGAGTAGCATAATTGCTGTTGTAGTTGCAGTTAGGAAATGAGTACATAGGTCTTTGACTAAATTAAATATGGCTATATCTCTTGGTTAATATATTTACAAATACTCAAATAGTTTCTGAGAGGCATTGAATGAATTGTATAATCATTTTGGCTCATCTAATGAACTGCCAATTGTGTTTGTACCAGTAATGCATACAGGTACTGTTCACAGTCTCCCTGCAGAATCTATAACAAATGCATTGAAATTGCAAAACATTTTGCCACAGTGACACTGAAAACACACACGCACACCCACACACACTCAAACTCTGTCAGAGCACTAATGCTTTTATTCTTGCTCATGTTCCTATTTATTTATTAATCTGAAGCACGTTTCCCCTGAAGAGATTAGAATAGGTCAATATTATCTCAATTACCTTGTGACGCTCCACTGCAGCTCCATCTTGCTCACCCCTCTCTGTCCTGTCAATAGTATTTATCAGTGCATTCCTTAAGTGGCACTGTTTGCCGTTTCCTCTCTCATGAAACCCTCTCTTTCTCTCTGTATCCCCATCATTAGTTTGTCTGACCTGTGTATTCTGTGTTTTACTGTATGTAATATAACTTTTATATTTTGAGCTACAGTATAGATATGGATACACTGGACACCCCAGATTGTTCTCTGTTTTTCTTTTAGTTGAAACCACTTCTCTCAGTCCATCTTTCCATATGCATATCTATTTAATAAGCAGCCATTGACAGGAAATCGTATGCAATATGTCACTTAACACTTAATGTTACTGGTCAATTGTGAGATACTAACAAACATTACAAATAGCAAAATTGTTGCGTTAGAATAATTTCTAGTTTCCTTCAATTAAAATAGTTTAGCTCATTTAGCTCCAGATTTTAATGTTATTCACATTATAAGGAAAGCATGTAAAGTGTGATTCTTTTAATATACAAAACAAACCTTTGTTGACAGAATTAGGAACATCAAAACTTATTGCGCGATACACCTGCAGCACAGATTGCACATATACTGTGTAGTTGCCTTTATAAAAGAGGAGCACACACAGAATATCTAAACACACTGTGAGGTGAGAGAAAAAGCAAAGGGTGGCTTTGTCTAGGTAGCAGGAGGGATGGGAGGGGGAGGGAGGGAGAGAGAGAGTGATGGAGAGAGCGAGTGGGGGCTGATGGATGGAAATGCCCTCCTCTTGTGGTCTCTCAAGTGAGTAATGGAGGCCGAAATTTCATTTTGCAAGTGGCTGATTTAATGATCCAAAAGGTAATTAATGGCCTGATTATCTTAATGTTAAATATGGCCAGCAGCAATTACGCTGACCTCCTGTCTGTCAAGGTCTGGCTTCCCACTTTTGCTTCCCAATTAGGTCCTGTTTAGAGGTTTGGGAGTGGGGGTAGTAGGAGGATGGATTGAATAACAGAAGGAGAAGAAGTGTTAGGAAAAAGAGAAATGGGTTACATCAAAGAAAGGAAGTCAAAAAGATGGGCATGAAGAAAAGAGGAGGACATAGAAAAAGGCAGATGGAAGAAAAACAGTCTAAGGAGGAGAAAGGATGGCTGCCTGGTGCCTCAGCAGGTACAACATCAGCCTGGGATGTGGAACATTCTTAATTCAATCCCCATCTCCTTGAGCAAGACAGTCCACGTTATCCATGTGGCTGCCCAATGCTCCCCTATGGGAATGGGTCAAATGCAGAATGCAATTTCTCTACTGTGGGACTATTTAAATTTTTAAAAATCGTGAGCAATTAAAGAAGACAGACAAAAAGAAAGATAGTTGTAAGAAGGGGGATTACTAAACTCGTTTGTTTCACTCTCGATTTTGATTTGGACAGAATAGTATACTATAAAGCATTATATAATAGCATTACGGTATGTTAAGCAGTATTTTTCGTTCCCCCCATGATGCTGCCCTCCTTCAGTGAGATATGTTGTTGTCTTGTTTATACCCCCTATTCATGCTGCTTTCTGCACATCTGCCTGTGCCGAAGGCTGGTCTAGGCCTTATTAATGTCAGTAAGTTTCACTAAGAAGAGGGAGGGGGTTTTGTCTGCAGTAATTGTTTTAGGGCTGGAACCCATCACTGCAAATACAACTTCTTACCATGCCTGTTCAGCACCACAATGTTTCATCATGAAGAGAAAATACTTGTTGACATGCTCCCTTGCAGTCTAAACGTTTCCATTAACCTCTGGCTACCCGCGGTCAGCCATCATCACCTCATCTGGCATAGTTGCTCGTTGCCACACTGCAGCTGATGCCACCGCTGAAGGGGCTGCTAAGTTCGGGAATGTTGCCCATTGTGTAACACCCATAGGGGCTCACTGGCTCAGCCAGAGCTGCCACTGCATCCTTGTTTTTTGGCACCACAGCTCATTGTTTTAATTATCTGTCGAGGGGTGCATCAACACCAGCACCCAAAGCATGCTCGGACTCTTTTTGACACAACACGTTAGCACGCCCGAGAGGACACCAAGTGACAGTACTGCTAATCTAGCCTCCTGGTCAACGGACTGGGAAGGTGGTTGATGGACATGCATCTCCATAACCTGGATCTTGTGTCTTTCCTCATACTAACTACCCACCTTTTGTTGTAGACTGTCAGCATTGAAAGTAAATTTAGTTTAGGTCTACTCAACAATGTTTTTGAATGTTTGTGTTTGTAAATACCCAAATCTCTTTTCGGTATGAATGTTGCTTAGTTTGATACCATTCCTTTAAACAACATTTGCATAAACAATGAACTTCAACAGAGAGATAATGAATTTTAGCGGTATGTGAATGTAAAAATTATTTTTGTCACCAAATGTCACAAATTTGTAAAAACCTCGTAAATATAGAATAGAGCCTGCTTGAGGCAATGACATTAGCACGAGTCATGTTGGGTGAACAATAGGGGTAGGTAGTGATATGTAGAAAGGTCTGTGCTTCATTTTAATAGGACAGCAGAAAAATGGGCAAGAATAAGAGAGACTAAAGAACGAGTAGTAGGGCTACCTTGGCATCATGCACTTAACAGCAGGCCCCACCTGACGAATGCAGAGCCAGTAATAATTCAGCAGCAGGTCTGTTGGCACTGGGAGTCAGGACAGGGAAAAGAATAAGGGCCTTTTATGGGAACAGATTAGTCTTTTCCCCCCTGTAAGAGAAAGCCAGCACTAACAGATTTAAAATTAGACCACAGGCTTTTAATCTGGACTGGGGTGCAGGTGTGGTAGGCGCCCCAACACCACTGCAGGATTGGGCTCAGGGGACCAGATGGGACAACCGAGAGAAGGATACAGGCAAGGGGCCCCAAATCACAAGATAATTGCCCCCCAGGGTCAAAGACAGCGGATGAGAAGGAGGTGGCAGATCTGCCTGGGATACCATAAAACCCAAACTTGTATCCATCGTGCACACATACACCCCTATCCTCCTGTCCCGATTCTATGATCAACACAAAATTGGACGGGTGTGATTTGAGACAGACATGTGCCACATTAGTGTTGACTGCTGTAGACATGGGAGGAAAAATCTGGTGTTCTTAGTTCATACAGGTAGTAGCTTATGTGTTCATGTGGTTGTATTGTATGTTTGCTGCAGCTATTACCGCACAGTACATTACCAAAACCTCATAATTAAATTGCATTGTTAATTATCACAGTCAGATCTATTGTTATCTATTGTTTTGTTTACCTTTCTGACACACCTACTTGTTCTAGTTTTAGCCGTATTCTTAGAGTTCAAGCAGTTACTGTGGTTCATGCTAGTCTTAATTTACATAAATTATTAATTGTGTGTTTTAGTATGTTTTAGGTGTGGTAATTATTTTTATCGAGTAAGAAAAACATCAAGGCATTTCACAAATAATTTTAGGGATGAAGAGCCCCAACTGTGTAACAGGGCATTGATTTGGATTTTAGGAACTGAGTTTGAATTATATTCATTACAAGGAAATGGGCCATTCTGCCACCACTTTATATTTCTTTTTACAGTTTTTCATCATTTCTATAACTATTTCATATTGCTGGCATTAGCTCAGGCCTGTTTCCAGTCAGGCCAGAGGTGGTGTGGTTCAGGGGCCTGGATTAGGGGAATTGTTAGTCTGCTTTTGTTGTTGATATGCTGATATTGTCTTCCTGGCGTCATTCCTCTAGCATCTTCAGTATCCACTGGAGTAGCTAGCATCTGAGGTAAGACTAGGGAGTGAGATCTACAGAAAGAATGCTGCATCTGCAGCAGTAATACAGTCACTGTAATCGATACTCCGATACTAAACAAAGTGGCCAAAATGAGGCTGCTTGTTTCATCCTGAGTGTCAGGATAATATCCTCTGTCATTTCTGAGTTCTGCGTAATGCTGATGTGAAGTTTTTGACTTCTTTTTCCAGCATCTGACATGATTCTTCTGACTCCAAACTTTTTTTTTTTTATTTATCTTGGCAGAGTATGCAGCAGTGTGTCTAAAGACTATTACTATTGTAAATAACAAAATCGTTACTGTTAAAAAAAAAGAAGAACTATGAGTCAGCCCATGACTATTTGTGTTGGATTAGTGTGTGTGTGTATGCGCGCGTGTTGTTGCCTGTGATCCTGTGTGCAGATTGAGTCAAGCTCCATTTAATCTGCGGCGGTTAACTAGCTGATCCCGCCTGCCATCATCTCTCTACTATTATCTGCAGTCCCTGCTGATTTGACTTGAGGCCACGGCCTGCATTTTAAACAGCACACACATATAAAAGAGGAAAGCCTCCTGACAGGCAGGGCCAGCGCAAACGCTGAAAAATAATTGGCTACTACATTCTAATTCATCTGTAAAAGGGAGACCTTGATTAAATTAGTCCTAATAGACAATATTTTGTACATGACTGCCTTGCCGCTGTCCATAACGGTGTCTCCCAACTCGCCTAACAAGCCCTCCAATTCACTATTGACATTAAGCTGCCTGACATGAGCCAATCACTAGGCCATTCATTGTTTGTCATCGTGAGGTTATGCTAATGCGAGCTAAAAGCAAACTAACTAAATGCACATTCTTTATGCCTGAATCATCAGATTAACCTTGCCATCCTTCCCCCTTCTTTCCTTTATGTTAATGATGAATAAATAAATAATTGGACATGCGTGACACTGTCCAGCCTCTCCCAGTCGCCAGCCTCGATCTGCTCATCCCTGCCATGAGCAAATCTAATCTGTACGCCAACAGTAAAAGTTTGACCCCTACTTCCCACCCTTTGGCTAATTGGCTCAGTTGTCCAATTGCTCATACAATAAAAAAATAGATAAAAAGAGTAAAGAAATTCAGTCGTCCTCCTGTTTGGTTGTAATGTGTTTAGATTAATTGGATTCACAGCAAGTATTAGCCAGCTAGTAAACAGTGGAAACCTTTGTCCAACGATAGACATTTTAGAACCATTGACCTCAGTTTATTCCTGATAATTAACCCTAAACACAGTATAGAGCATTAAAATGAGCTTAGGAAGGATTAATTTGTATATGTCTAGGCAATGTTTACTACAGCTGCTAAGGAAAAAATGTGTACATACAAAAATGTAGGTACTCCTTTAAACTGTAATTTGTAACACATCATAGTGCAAGTTTATTAATATACAGTAGGTGTCTCTGTCTGTCATGGCTTTAAAAAATCATTTTGCCAACATGTTATCAGGTGAGTTTATTGTTTGTTGTTTGTATTGTAGTTTATTTATTGTTTATTGAGTTGAAGGTAAATATAAATTGCTGAAATTTTTGGCTGTATTCTTGAAGTGAATGAAAGTGCACAGTAAATGCTTCTTCAAAAAGATATTTCTTTAGCTTCAAAGTATGCAAATTAAAATGATCCTGTTTACTTCTTAACTGAACATTCTTTTTTAGGTCCAGAAAACCCCTTACATTTCATTAATTCTACTTGTACACTCATCTGCATCCTAACTTACCAAGAAATGTAAATGGCCTCGCCAGCCACAGGGTCTTGGTCTCTAGGATCATCACTGTCTTGGTTGTAACAGGAATCCCTAAGAACCCCCAGGAAGTTTTTTTTATTGATTCATTTCCAAGATTTTTGTTGGAGGAAAGGACATTTATTTATTGTCTATCTATCATACTTCTATGATTATGAATTCTGTAAAATGCTTTAGACCAGAGACAACAAGATGTAAACTTATGTACCTTATATTTATATTTATATGTTAAATATTATTTGTATTTGCTGAGAGTAATTTAAATGACCATCTTTGTTGCTGAATTAGTTTGCCTAATCAACAAATAATTGCTATGAGCATGGAGTATTTAAAAGGACATTTTAGTTCATGTGTCTCTTGATGTGCTTGATGGCCATGAGGTAAAGCATACTGTACCTACTTCTGGCTTTGCGCAAATCAACCATGTTTAATTAACTTAAAAAAATTGTTCTTCATTTTCTAAAACAAGCCACTTTGTTCCTATATTCCTTATGATACCTGACTCAAAATGTAGATGGTTAATTATTAATTTATCTGAATGTGACTTCAGAGCTGTAGTTTCTCTAATTTATCTTTAAATTGCTTAAAGATTTTAGAATACTGAAGATGGGGCCGACTGCTCAACTTCCCAACTGCCCATTTCTCCTTCTTTCCCAGTCCTTATCCACACATTGGCATTGTGTCTTTCTTTTTCTATATCTGTCTAAATTCTTTCCTCCATCTTTATCGTATCTGCTCTATTCTCATTGCTGATGTCAGTTCAACCTACCTCCCCTGCTTATTTTCACCAAGATCTTTCTCACCCCAGCACTATTTAATTGTATGTGTCTATCCAAAGGCAGCTAATGGCCTGCTAAGTAAGGCTAATTTCAAAAGCTAGGGCTGATTTCAGCTTTTTCTCTGCTTATTTTTATTTCTTTTTTCTTTTCTGCTGTAAGGTTACAGAAAAACAAGTCCTGAATGTTTTCTAGATTCACTTTCCAACAGAAAAAGCAGTACATTTTGCCTCTCACCTTGTTAGAAAGGCCACATGTGATGATTTATCTTAAATGCACATTAGGTTGGGCACTTAGCTGATGCTCTTTATCTATTAATCTATTAATCAGGGGACTAATTAGAGGAGAAGAGAAGCCACTGACACCATGTCACCACCTTTTCCCACTGCTTGTTACCTTAGAAACACACATGCACAGACATGCACACCATCATGCAGGTTATAGCCTTTTACAACAGCATGTTGGATAATACACCTCCACTTGTGGTAGTAGGATGAGGGAAACTGAAACTTCTTCTGAACTGTGTTTTTTTAGCCTGCTGCCAAATGTATACGTCACTTTTCATGATTTTAGTATTGGTAGACTACTAAAATACCTTATTATAGAACAAAAACTGGGGGGTCTTCTGAAAAATGGCATAGCTACTGTGATCTGTTTCCATTTGTCTCGCGTTTTTACTGCCTTTGTGGTTTTTTTTTTTGGTCTTTTTGTCTTTTTGGTCTGTAGGTGGTGATTGGCTCCCGCTCTTACTGTAGCCCTAAAATGCTGTAGTTAAAGGAAAACTTTACTGATTTTAAATGGGGGTTGACCAAAACAATTTCAGGTAGTATTTACGAATGAAGGGACAGTCAGATTTCTTCATCATCTATGCAGACAAGCTATCATTTTTTCCTCCAGTAAGCTTCCATGGCAGATGGTGTGCCATGGGCTCAGAAACTACAACTGGTGCTTTCTGGTTGTACCTGCTCAAGCAATGGTCAGGTTAAGAGAGGGGCGGAGCGGACAGAGAGGGGGGCAACTGCTCTGTCCGCCATTGTTTTTCCTTGCATATGCGTACAGTACTAATATTCAATGGACGAATGTCCTGCTGTAGATTATTTAGAAGACAGCGAGTTCTACAGCACAGTCTGTTATTCGTGGTTGTATGAGTTGTATGAGCCAGAGTACAGCGCTGATGAGTTACGCTGTATGGAGGAGTACGAAGCTGCCCGCAGCAGAGAGCAGGCATCTGGCAGAGCCAAAGGCCGGCATCCTGCAACAGTCTGCCAGATGCATTGTGTCTCTGTTTCGATAGAAGCACAACTGAATAAACTGAATAGCCCAGCTGCAATCAGTGTACCGATGCCAGCTGAAGTTGCAGATTCTAACAGACAAACGTTCAGACATTACTTTACATTATTAACAAAAGGTGTGCTTGAATAAAGACATAATTTCTAAGTCGTTTAGCAACCTTTTATTTTGAATCAAAGCAGACAGTTGTTAGAAAGCCACAGATTCTTCATTTAGCCAAACCCTTTTCTTTTCTTCATCTGCCGTTAGTGGCTGGAAAAACAAGACTGTTGTCCCTTCCCGGACGATATTGCCTACAAAAGGATGAAATTAATTATTATTATTATTATTCATTTTTATATCTTAATTATAATAGTTTATTTTCTTCTGTACATTTTCTGCACTGAACTAGTCCTGCAAACTTTCAGCTACAGAAACCATTCAACTATCAAAATGTCCAGCAAGTGTGCTCCCAGTTATCTTATTCATATCTTTCATATTTTTCAAGTTATTAAGCTTTTTTTCAACTTTTTTTCTCATTGAAATGAATGGAAAACCATTTTCAAATACTACTCAGCTTTGTCTTCTTTCGACTTAACTACTTAAGCATAGTTTAAGCTACAGACAGAATTTAAACTACATAACTGTCTTCAACTAATAACCTTTAACTCTTATTTCCAGCTTTTTAATATAGTTTCTGGTTTATAGCAGTTTAAGCATAGGGTGGTTTTTGAGGAATTCTGAGCTTTTCCATTAGTGTGTATTGCTTGAGCTGAAGTGCGTGATGTCACAGCTAAAGTGTGAGGACACACTTTTGTGAGCCAGAACCTTTCTCTTTAACTTGTCGCTACAGCCACAGTTTTCACTCTATGAACATCATTTTTCCACTTGTTCATAGCGCCGAATGTAAAAGGAGCACCTATACTTAGTTTTCTCACATTTAACTAAATGACACATGTTTTCTCACATTTCGTTAAATGTGCAAAAGTCTAAATGTAAATATTAAATAATAATAATTAATAATTTTCAACAAAAAAAAAATTCCCACTCCCATATCCTGTGTTCATCTTCATATTTTCATTTTGCTGTGCATTTGATCCCTGCCATTTTGAGAGCGAACTTGACACAAATGTTTTACTTAAATGATGTTTCCCCTACTGGGAAACGTTCCAGTGTTTTCATCTCCTGCACATTTGCATAGACAAACAACACACGAACAACACAAAACAAAACATGCACACACAAAAACACAAACTTTGATATCAATGTAAGAGCTGCATGAAACCAATCAAAAAGCCACATGTGGCTCAAAAGCCGCAGGTTGGCCACCCCTGATTTAGTGCATGGATCCCTAAGATCTACTGTTCATCTGTGGCAGACACTTATAGTATTTAGTATATTGGCATTTACAAGGTATGGCAGTTTGAAAGGCATAAGACACTCCCCCATGCTGCTGTAAAACAATGAATGAGTTGATGGTCTATGTAAGTCTTTGATAGTGTAGCGCTTAACATGCACGGTCTAAAACTTTTAGTCCCGAATTCGAGTCACATTTTTTTCAATTTATGAAAAAAAGCAATGTTGGTATCTTACTATCATTTTGCCAACAAGACAATATCACATGACTAATAGATCTTTCGTGCTGTGTTAGGAAATATGTTAGTATCTAAAGTAAAGGGAAAGACAGAGTTTCTGTTGGAGCTGGCTTTTCTGTGGGCCATAAATCTAACATTTCTTGGTCATCTTCAGCTGGTTCAAAATGCCCGTGCGCATCTCTTAACGAATACATGAAAGTTTGACTACATAGAATTGATTTTAAGTTATCGACCTTTGTTTTTAAGGCTTTTAACAGACTCACTCCACACTTCCTAGCTTATAATACTGTACTTAGTAGAGTCTGATACTCTCTTTTTTTATCATGGCTTTGATGCCTTTGGTGTTTTTAATTCATGTGATTCTCCTTTTATCTATTTTACTATATCTCATTTATGTAAAGTACTTTGGTCAACAAGATAGTGTTTTTAAAGTTCTATGTAAATAAACTTCTACCAACTGAGCTACCAGGCCAGTAATAATGATAAACTGAATTTTAAACAGACCTAGAGAAAATATTTATTAAATATATATTTTATAATATTTATAATGCATAGGAGCTGCACAAAGATAATTATATATGAAGAAATGGTCAATGCCACTTTAGTTGTCTCATTTAATTATTTTGACAATTCACTTGCTGTAAGCCTGAAGGTGTTTGTGCCTTTATTCCTTTGCTTATGGATTGTGGATAGATGACCTAGTAACACACTGAACAGAGTAGGGTAGGTGTCAGCTGGTGGGACGTCCAATAAGGGTCAGTCAGTTGGGAAAACCACCCCCTGGCTTTGGATAGACAGGAAACTCTGTGTATGTAAACACAGCTGGAGAAAAATAGAGAAAACAGATACTACGTACACACAGCAAACACACAGAAATACAATACAACCAGTCCTGAGTACAAACAACAGACAGGAAATCACAGGGGCCCAGTGGGCCCAGTTAGGCTCCCCGAGTAACTAAAAAAAATCCCATTATGCTCCACTGTTTCCAGCAGCAACCAAGAGTTGACAGTGAAACACAACCTCTGATGAAGCTGTCAGTCAACCATTAATTATCGCTCCTATGCAGGTCATTTGTCCCCAGCATTTGTCATGAAATAACAGTAAAAAAAGAAGCTTCAATATGTATGAAGCAGAAATAAACTTATGATGAATAAATAATTTTTTTAAAATATTATTTTAGGTTTTTTTGATCCACTTTTTATCTAGTGTCATGTTGATTAAATAATTAAAAATATATATGAAGCTAAAGCCTGAAACATGTTTTTCAAGTTATTTTATTTGAAGTGCAAGAATGAGTTGATGTATAAAATAGAGTTTATACATTTCATACATCCCTTACTCCACTGAACTCCTGTTGACATCTGATGCTTGTGTATTTTGCTTCTGCACTGGGCCTCATGTTTAATTATCTATCCTGGTACTGGAGCACAACGCTTTATCTAACGGGAGCTCTAAGGGGACATGCAACCAAAATATTGGAACTCATTAGCTTGTGATTATGGAGAGTCACTGCTTTTGAACATAAACAACAACACATGGACACATGAAAACAGCATAAAGCATCACCAAAAAATAACCCATTTGGCTTTTAGTATTTAGCTGTTAAAGTGTAGCCCTTAACATCTCTTAAACGCAACCATTTTGCCAGGCCCTTAGCAACTCCAGCAGAAGACGAAGGCATGCGTTTCCTGGGTCCAATGGCCTCACATTTCCTCTCCGTCCTCTGGACAGAAGGCCAGAGCCCCGCTGAGCATGCACACACACAAACAGACACACACTGGGCAACACCTCCAAGCTTTGTCTGGGGGCTGTCGGCCGTAGTTTTGTGCCCAGCCTCCCCACTCTTACTGTGCTAAGGCAGGAAGGAAAAAGCCCCCAGTACATTCCGTGATGCTAGCTGCTGCTGCCCTACCCACCCCCTGAAACACATACACTGATCTCCAGGAAGAGAGTTAATGAGATTCTGCCAGGTTCCCACACTAACCAAAATCTTTTTTACTGCTTTAATGTCTTTTATTTTTCCTCTGTCTCATCCTCCTTTACCACAGTTCAGTCTCTTATCACACTTTTTCGGAAACACCATCATTTACTGTAAACCTAGAAGGGAATTTTGTCCTGATATCAGCTTGATTTTGACACATTTCTCGTTTAGCTGTAACTGAAACATTACTGAATTTAAAAATGTCTTTAAATCTTTAAAATCTGTCTTTAATCTTTAAAACCGGACAAGGGCCTCCAGTAATAAAGGTAATTACCCAATTAAAGTGCAAATAGCTAAAAAGTTCTGAATGAGTGCTGCAAATGTACTTTTCAACCCGGGTACAGTATAGGCTTCTACACAGTTGTGTTTCACACATATCTAGATAAACACAGAAATATTTTATAGTGCAAACATCAACCAGTCAAAATCTACTGTTGTTACTCCTCCATTTCCTCCCTACTCTCACCTCTTAAGGAGGTGTTTTTATTTCATTAAAGAGAGGGGAAAGGCGGCGCACAGCTCACTATCTTTTTCCTCTCCACATCCTCCTCCTTCTCCTAAACCTGAGCTAATCCCAGTATGCTGAATGAGCTGCTGTTGACATTAATGGTTTTGTGCAGAGATTAGAGCAATCGGAGCTGTGGATTGGACAGATTAGCAGTTAATGACACTCGAATGGTGAACAATGTGTCCATGTCCTTTTATTCTTTCACTTTGTCCTTCTGTCCCTAACTATGTCTTATTTTACTGCAGACCTTTTTTTAATTTCAGTATTACAGTAAGGTTTTTGTTGCTTTTAGTAGTACTAGTAGTCAAAATATATTCTGCATGATAGTAAGTTTCACCCTTACATTACAAACCAAAACATCAATAATGTGATTATTTTTTGTTTGGTTAAGTTAAAATGATTAATTTCTTTAAACTCTGTCTTCTGTGCTTTATCTGTCAGGGAGGAAAGGGAGCGTTGGATTCGGGCAAAATACGAGCAGCGCTTGTTTCTGGCATCACTGCCCTGCACTGAACTCTCTCTGGGTCAGCAGCTGCTGAGAGCGACGGCTGAGGAGGACCTTCGTGCCGTCATCCTGTTCCTTGCACATGGAGCCCGACAACAGGTCAATGAGACCTGTGGACAAGGAGATGGACGCAACGCACTGCACCTGGCTAGCTGCAAAGGCAATGTGGTCGTCACACAACTTCTTATCTGGGTAAAAATAAAAAAAGAATTAGATTAAGATTTAACCAAGTTGTAACTTGCATTTTGTTGTTTCAGAATTTTAGGTGGTAGGTTTTAGGACAGCGTTTTTGACACATTTGCCTGCGTTACAACATTAACGTTAGCCGAATTAGGCATCTAAGAACCCAATGAGAAAAAAAATTAATCTGTATTTTGCTCTAACCTAATGACATTTTTTGTTTCTCTCTTTCTTTCTCTGTTAGTACGGTGTGGATCTGATGGTAAGAGATGTCCATGGCAACAGTGCAATGGCATATGCTCGGCAGGCCAACAGTCAGGAATGTGTGGACATGTTGGCTCAGTATGGGTTGTCAGACGAGCGCTTCCCACTCATGGCCACGCCAAACCTGTCGCGCCGCAACACCAACCGTAACAACAGCTGCAGCAGCACTGGGAGCACGCCATTCATATGACTCTAATCAAAAACACTCTAATAGGCCCCAATTTGGGAGAATCCTCATCACCTATTTTAGGACCCACTACCTGCCCACCACTGCTGCTGATAGATCTTTAAGGCTGAATAAAAAACTGATCATATAGGTTAGTGGTGACACTGGGTCTGTTTGGGAGAACATGAAACCTAAAGAATGTATGGTCCACAACCCTTGAGCTAAGTGGTGTCGAGCTCAAAAGATGTTGCCTGTCATTTTTGAGCTTCATGTTTTTGTCATCATCAAATCATCACAGACATCATGACATATTTACTGATTTTACTCTACTTGGCTAGTCTACACTCAAACTTTAGACTGAAACAGACTTATAAAACCTCACCAGCATTACTTTGTTTTTACATGACAAACCTTTTACACCCTCTTTCCCAGCAAAAGCTATCTTCCCTTTTTAATGTTTTAATTTAAAGCATTTTTACTGTATTATGTATGTTGTGTATCTGTGTGTGCATTGCTGGACCAGTGGTTGGAACTGTCAACATGGAAAAGGCTACTTTTCAGGCTCAGGGACCGGAAACTGTCAATCATAATAGCCCATTGTCTTTTCCAGCAATTGGGTCTTTAAACTGGGATTTCTGCACTTTTTTTTTGAACTATTGTTTATTCCCAAAAATTTAAAACTTTAAAAGGGAAAATATGTGTCTTGTCCCAGATTTTATTTACTGTCCAGTCTTCACATGAAAGTTTAACATTAATGACAAAAAAGCTGTTTTGTGAACCTCTTCTCTGTATATTGGTTTGAGCATTGCCACAAACTTTACCATGTCTTTTTAAAACATACCTTTCTAAATTTACTGAATTAAGCGCATATCTAAAAAATTTGATGTAAATCTAGACTGTACAGTGCTTAATTTAAACTGTGCCTGAAGGTAAATTTATTGATTTTATTGAGTTATTGACATATTAAAATGGAATTGTGTAAGTTGAGTCATGGCATCTAGATCTTTTTCTGGCATTCCAGCCCACCCCCCCAAAAAAACCTTTCACATTTCATTCACAATGTAATCGGTAGAAAAGGTTACAGTGCATCTCTACAGTATCTACTCTCAGGTGATGAACTGATAAAGTTACATGGATAGGTAGAAAATGTTTTTACCTGGAAGAACGAAGCCCAGATGTCATGACTCAACTTCAGTAAACCTGAACTGGATTACTGAGAGTCTTCGCTGACATATTAAAGTGGAATCACAAATCAACTAAGATGCAATAGTCGTATGGAGTGAAAAGGGAATCCTGTGAATATAAAGGGAATCCATCTGCTTTTTTTCCAGGTATTTTTATTTGTCCACACAGTCTAGAGGACCTGAACAAAGAAAGTCTTCATAGAAAATCATAAAAATGTAGTCTGAAAAAATTTTAATATGATGGAAGTCTAACACAAGTCCATACTTGGTTGGAAAAATAATGATTCTCTGTATAAATGGTAATATTTAATGTTTTTTGAATGAGCAAGTTCTATCTGGTCACCCTCTTATGCAGTCTGACAGTCTCCTGAGCTGTTTAGCAAATCACTATAAAGGGCTGCTTTTTCTTCTGTGGTCTGGAGACCTTTTTATTGTAAATAATTTCCTTCCTCTCTTTGACTTTTTTCTGTGAAAGATTCCTCCAATCTGAATGTTGTGTGATTTGGGTCAGTGCAGCACTAATCTGGCCAAGGCAGGAAGTTTTTAATCAGGATTTCTAACCAATAGTCCACAGTCTGAAATGATCAAACCTACCAAAAGACTGCCACATAAAACTGAAATAACATAATGGAGGTAATGTGGTATGTTCACATTGACATAGCTATAAGTCCAGCTTACTCAGAAGTGGAAAGTTTTTGTGGATAGAAAAAAAAAATCAATGGCGGATGACGACTTGACACAAACCTCTCAGCTAAATTTTATGCATTCTTCGGGTTTCATAAGGCAGCAAAAAGTTTGGGAGCCAGTGATCTAGAGATTTACTTGAATAGAATAATAAATGCAGCAAGTTCATTTTAAATGTAGGCTAATTTTTAAAGTATAGACCTCTGTCTGGTGACCTCATTGTAGAATTCGTAGTCTGTATGCTTGTTGAAGTTTAACATATTTAACACAAATGTCGAGTAGATCTTAACCTGTGTATTCAAGCAATACTCATACACATTAAGCTCATGACATTAACTAACATTTCTACAACATTTCCGTAAACCTACAAACATGTTTGTAGAAAAATGAGCTAAACACTTTAAGTCATAAACCAATATTTCTTCTTCTTTGTATTTTTCCACGTTTGTCTTCGCAGACACCGAACCTTCTAGTTTTGTCCAATCCTTTGTGTATAGGCCACAGTACTGTCCCTCAGGTCATTTAAAGGTGTCTATCTAAATACTTTACTGCAACTTGTGTTTTTAAATATTTCATTATATGTTCTACAGTATATCTGAGTCGTCATGTATTTGTTCTGCACTGGAGCAGCAGGATGAGGAAAGGACATCCTTTAATTTAAGATGAAAGGGCACAAAGTTTAGTTTGTCTTGTCTTGGTTTTCTACACTACAGTTTTATTAAAACTGAAATTGCTTGTTTATTTTGATGGCCTTCAACAGTACCAATATAGGAGAAAATACAAAAATATTTGTGCTATTTTACTGCGCCTACATTTTGAACTCCTTTGGAAACCAAAGTCCATTTATTTGGTTCCTAGGTTTAGAGAAAGCACTAAAACATCAGTGACAGCACTGACCAAATTGCAGCTTTCTTAGTAAAATTTAAGTTGAGTTAAGTTTAACTTTTTTTTTATTCTGAGACTAAACTGAATGTAAATTTTTGAGTTGTTTTTAAAAGGTTTATAGTTTATTTAGTTTATATCATTTATTTAAGTTGATTAAATTAAACTAAAACTGTTCCAACATCAAATTGTAAATGTTTATAGACATAGACCCTTAAAGCAGCAATGACATCATTACAGCTTGCCAGCAAAGTTTCAACACTAATAAATACATTTCTGTTTTTTTTTTTTTCTTAAGATATCAACATGAAAAGCTAGTAAGGAAATTTATAATAGAAACATTCTTTCAAATTCCACACCTAGAAGTCATGGCTAAACTCAGCTAGCATTACCTTTTAACTTCCTTTCTTCATTCAGTCAGTGAAGTTCTCAGTTTTAACAGGTTCAACATCTCTATTATAAGTACATAAACGTAGAGAAATCTGCCTTTAACTGTAGATGCCCTTCATTTATCACTGAAGCTAACTGTGGCTAGCATTCAACCTTAAAAAACTCATTTCACTAAGCTAATGTACATTGTCATATATTAAAGACCTTCAATATGTTTTGTTTTCACAGTTTTAATTTTCTCATCTATTTACTAGCAGCTACAAACCATTTTCTGTTTGCAGATTTGTGCGATTGTGTATTAATAGTGTTGGACCATATCGGGACACCAGAGTTTGTGATTTTTAAGCTGCTTAAAGCAGCAGAGTAAAGCTTGGCAAGATTTGGGTGATGCAAAACATGTTGCCAGAATCCTGTGAACCTCCAGTTTCCACTTGGTATCAACTAGTTGAAGGGCAACAGTTTGTAGCAGTGCAGTGTATTTTATAGTGCTGTGAGCTAAAATCAAATCAAAATCTGAATGATGCTTTAGTACCTACATTGTAACTTAATATCTGCCACCCTCTGCATTAATTTACTTGTACATAAACTTCAAACAACAACATATACGTAAATACAAACTTGGTAAGGTCAATATGGTTGCTACCTCATGCAACCTTGAGCCAAACGAGGGCTGACTGAACATTATTTATAAATGCACCTAGGAAGACTTTCACTTCAAAATATTTTCACCAAGGTATTGAGACTGTCTCTCAAGAGAGATAGTCTTTCACTCAGAGTATCCTGGTTAATAGCGCTAACTGGGGCGTTTCTTCTTGCCAATCCATCCATGTCTTATTATTACTATTATGTTTAATCTGTCAGACACGTAATTCTTATTGTCATTGTTATTCTAATTATTACCATTGCTATTGTTATTGTTAATGAGTATTTGTTGCCTGTACAGTACCATTGTTGAAAAACCTAATACAGAGTCTTCTACTGTAACCTATCTCTTTTCAATAAAGACAAGAATGATGGCAACATTCAGATTTGTAGTGAAACATTATATCAGCTGACAATTCTGAAAAATAACTAAATAATTATTTTGTGTGGTTAATGTTTGCCATTCATCCAGGTCCTGTTTATGACAAAGGTAATGCTCAGTCGCAACTGGACCCAGAATGCTTCTTCAGTTCTGACTGACTGGCTGCTGTTGCAGTACATTGTTGATACTAATAATCATCCCTGCTTGTATGTTTATATATATGCTGTATAGGGGGAAAAGGAGAAATTACTTAAGATTTACATCATAAAATCATGAAATTTTGATTTTGAATATGCAAAAGAGTGACATTTAAGAATATATATAATTGAGTAGGAATTTGCAATGAAATAATTGCCTCCTACAGACTCCTACTGCAATCGCTTATATTTTGAATCTTTTAGAGGATACATTGCAGAAGCAAAAAAGAAAGGTGGTGATTCGTATTTTGGCATCAACAGGATCACTGTGGATTAATCAGTAGGACTCCATCTGAAGCTTTGGCAGGCTCCTGTTAATTTAGAGAGAGAGGAGTAGGATGGGGACGGGCGAAGCTATAATCTGCAGAGACGAGCCCCAACCTCAGATGATCCCCCTGGTATCATTTATCAGCCCACCATGACGGCCTACGTTGATTACAATTTGCAAGAAAATTCATTAGAGGCACACTCTCTTCACTTCAGGCAGGTTAGACTCACCAAATTTAGATCTTCTTCACCTTCATATGTGCCTTAAACAATAAAATCATGTTAAATCAAGAGCCTAAAAAGTTGCCCTCGAGCCGCCTAACAGAAAGTCAAATTCATGGGCAATAATCCTCTACAAATCATAGTGTTTAAAGAGGAGCCTCCTTAATCTGTTTTGTGGTTCAAACTCTCAAAATACACATTCATACATTACCAATCATAAGATTTAATTACTTTTAAATCGCAGACAATTTGCTATACACCAAATCCAACAAAACTAGGGTTTTTGATAAATGTGCAAACATATGCTGATATAATGACTAAACCATTTATGGGAATGGAAACTGTAAACACTGTTTTATGGATGGTTCTTTTTGTGATTAGCTGATTTGTCTGTCTATTTGATTATTAGTGAAAAGTGCAGGTGAACTTGCTTTAAACGTATATAATCAACAAAGAAAAGGCAAAATTTTCGCATTGGTGGCAAAATGTCAACTTTTTTGCCATTTCATGTTCAGGTAATATATTCACCCGAATAAAACTTTGAGTTTGCAATATAATTATTTCAGAAATGAAGTTCAATTTAAACTCCGTTGCCATGACAACACGACGTTTGCGCGTGCTTTGTTTATCAGTCCATGTTTGTCCAAGTGACCGCTGAGGCTTTGATGGCTTTTTGCGTTAAGGTAAAGTTTTGCTCTTACTGTATACTTATCTTTGAATTTAAAAATTCAACTCCCCGTGAATCAACTTTTGCACAAACGGGACCATAATTAGCACTGGTTCTTGTTTAAGATAGATGGAGCAGGTCATCAACCAAACACTGAAAATACAAAATTGAAAAGTTAAGAAATAAAAAAAACGATATATGGCGAGTTGATTGACAGCAGATTTGGTCATCAAAGATATATGCCATATTTTTCAGCCCGAATCTGAACAGAAATTAAGACAGAATTAAAGTGACTGTGACATTGAAACTGAAATATTATCCAATTTGTGATGTAAAACCCCGTAGAATCGCAATTTCGTCTTTTGTTAGTATTCAAATGGTATATTACCCAATAGTTCAAAGCGTGATTTATAAGATATACTAAATTCACTTGGAATAATGGTTATCAGCAGACTGAATAAACTGACAGGTCGTAAATCCAGAACATGAATGGAGACAGTGTAGCTGTAAACATCTGTTCACAGTTCATCTTTTAATTCACATTTGTATATATTTTTTACTTCATAAGTCAGGAAATGATAGTTACTTATGCACACTTTAATATAAATTAATTAGCAGCTTCATTTTGTCACGGAAATGAAAAACAAAAAAACAACAAAGCAAAATAAGCAGTTTTTAAAGAGGTTTTAAAAATGTTCAGTAGCATATTACAGGTGGATGATAAATCCTGAAATGCTTGGAAATAAAGTTCGTTATTTGAAAACTTGCTTCAGTTTGTTGTGAAATATACATTTGGTATTCACAGTTTGGCCCCGTGTTTGTATTTACATGTAGAGCGGGAGTTGGTCAACAAGTCAGTTTATCTTCTTCCTCTTCCTCAGCACGCGTCACCGTTCGGCGTCCTAAGTTTTTGGCGTCTCTAGAGTTTCATTCTGCAGATAATTGTCCACTTTAAAAGGAGTCTCTAAGTCTCGTGTTGGGGCTTTAAAATATGTAGTCTTATCGGCCTGCAAGTATCAACATTGATACATACATTTTGGATCAAACCCAAAGAAATTTTCGCTCTACACCAAACACCAATTCAATTAAAAACACTCAAACTCCATTAGAAAATTATGTAAAAGTGACACCGTGGACAATATTGCAAAGAAATTCTGGAAACTATTACCGCCTAAACCTTTTATGCGGTGCAGTAACAAAACCATGGAATACTGAAGGTCACTTTTGAACAGTTTACATTTGATATTTCCAGTGTAGTTTGATTTAGAGCTCGATGAAAAACATCTGAGCTTTATGTCTGACTTTACATGATTATAGTAACAAAACAAAGTTGTTGCATAAAATGCACTGTGAGAAATGTTCCGTCCTTATGGCCGCATTGATATCACAAATGAAAATGAATGATAAAAGTAACTTCTAAAAACCCAGAGCGTAGGTGCACTAAGGGAGTTCAAGCTGGTTTATTTCATGTGAGAACAGATTAAAACGGAAAAGCTATCCCAGAATAAAACAATCAACACGGGACTCAGTATCTCTTTTTGGACTTTTTCCCTACTTCTACGGTCTGGCCTGCTCCATCTGCTGGTGCTGACTCCTTATTGCGAAGCGGCTCACGTGCACCGGGATAGGGACGACAATTTTTGGATTTCGGGACGGCTCTCCAGATTTGTTGTTCACGTTCCCGGCTTTGACCCGTTTCCATTTGGCGCGTCGGTTCTGGAACCAAATTTTTACCTGCACCTCGCTCAGCTTGAGCGCGTGCGCTATCTGAGAACGCTCGGTTAACGACAGGTATTTCTTACAGTGAAACTCTTTCTCCAGCTCCAGGAGCTGCTCGCTGGTGAACGCCGTGCGCCGCCGTCGGTTCTTTCCGCCACCGCTGCCCGAGCCGCTGCCCGTGCCGGAGCTGCCGCCGGTGGAACCGTGCCGGTGCGTGCCGTCATCCAACCCCCCCCCTCCGCCGTCTGCGTCCTCTTTGTGGCACATAGAGGTGAGGTTGTCGTCGGAGCTGTAGTCCAAGTCACTGTCCATAGAGAAACTTTCGTCTTTTCGGGCGCACTCGTCATCCTTGGAGTCTTCTTTACTGTGGACTCGGACTGGGAGGAAACAGTGATTAGGAAAAGTTATAGACACAAAACCAGCAATGTTATTTTTTTTAAACATAAAACTTTATATTCACAAAAACTAATTAAGTGTTTCAAAACGCGATGGAGTAACTTTCGACACCCAGTATTAAAAATATAATTAGCTGTCATTTAGTTTTACTTTATTTGATAGTCGATAAGTAACTTCCCCCAAAATTACTTCTGTAAAAAACGATGTCTGTTGACTTTACTTCCAAACACTCAAAGTGTAGCAATTCATTCATTTTCATGATAAAATTATTACAAACGTTTGGTCACAAAATGTATTGGTAAACTGGGACGAATTCTAATTGTGCCATCTGTGGTAATAATAATAATAACAACAACAATAATAATGATGATGATAATAATAATAATAATAATAATAATAATTTGGGAGCCAGCTCTCGACCAATTTCGTGTCAATATCCACAATTAAATCATTGAATTAGAGCATCACAGCGGAAGACATGCGCTCTGTAGGGATTTTCTCCCCTCACGCATAATTGCGCCTTTCAGTTTGTTTGTTCGTCCAGGTGTGAAACGAAGATCCTGTGAACTGAATAAGGCCAAATCATAGACTAAATAAATAAATGTGTTTTATATCATAAATTAATTACAGGAACAATAGAACATCATTTAACGGTTGCGGCCTAATTGCCCACTGTATTTCTGCACTTAACAGGTTATTGATACATAAATTCACAAAGAAACAAGTGTTCACTTTCAGTTTAACTCTTAAACTAAACATCTCACACGACATGCAGATGCTTTACATTAATTTACAGAATATTAAAATGAATCCACGGGCTTCCGGCAATTTGAATAAAATGTTTATGCAACATCCGGAGGTTTTTGGTGTATGATAAGAAAATATCTACCAGTCTCAGCAGTGCGAACATTCAAAACGAAGAAAAAACGGGACAAATTAAGTAAAATTGTTGCGTTGAGTGAGTACAACACTGCTCTGTTCAGTCAGTTTTAATTTCTCCCCTCAGTCCAACGTCGTTTGAACGACGCGTCTCATCAGTTATACACGTGTTTTAGTAACTGGCGATATTGACTGATCATCGCTAGGTGAAAAGTATTGACTGGGAGATGCTTTATCATAAAGACAATGAACCCAGGTTTACTTGTAAGTGTAGCTCGAACAAAAAATTGGCTGAACTGTGCTGACCAAAAATCGTGTTATTAGTAACAAACGTCAACATGTTTATCTTTGCGCCCAACTCGTATTAAAAGTGAACCGGGTCCTGTTTCTGTGTCCGTAACTTGAGCGATCCACCTACCTGTGGATGATTGCTCCGTGTCGGTGAAACCCTGCAGCGCCGCGGACTCTTTCCCCTGCAGGAAACTCTTTCCATCCTCCGCGTCCAGCCGCAGTTCCTGCGTGTTGTCGAAGACCGCGTGCAAAGACTGTGCGCCAAACTTCCGGGCCGCCTCCTGGTGCTGTTGGGAGGGCGAGAATCCGCCGGGCAGCGACGCCACGAGCGTGGAGGTGAGCGCCATGCCCTGTGTGAGGCCCTGGGCCAAGCTGGAGCAGAAGCCGCTTTGGAGGCTGGAGATCTGCGGGTGTTGGTGGTGTCCAGTGGTGAGAGCCTGCTGCAGAGCTGGAGGAGGTGGAGGCGGCGGCTGGAGCACCACAGAGCGGTACGGCATGAACATCGGGTAGCCCGTGTAGACGAAGTGTCCCGGACTGGGCTGCGGGGTCCCACCGATGAGAGAGTCAATGCTGAAGGCGGTGGTGCTTCCGAGTGGCCGCTGCATCACCATAAAGGACGGGCTGAACACTGCGCTCATATGAACCACCGCTGCAACTTGGAGGGGAGCGGAGCACAGACGCCGTGGGCGGCTACTGGAGAGGGGCAGACCTCCCGCGGAGCGGCGCGTCTCACCGTTTTCCGCGAGAAACGAGGGTTTACGCCAGCGATAATCCGCTCAGTCTAAAAAACCATCCCATTGGTGCAGGAAAAAGTCGAGAGGAAAATATGTTTTTTTTTTTTTCCGTAATTAGATTTTCCAAACAAACAAAAATGTGAACGCGGCTCCAGTTCGCCTCTCTCGGCAGCTCCGCGAACGCACCGTGGACCGTGAGCGTCCGGCGCAGCTCCAATTCAACTTGACTGGTCACTGATACCACGCCAACGGACGCTGCCGCTTAATCTCCCGCTGACACGGAGCGTCAGTGTCTATTTGAAGTGTGTGTTTCCTGCCCACTCAGCGCTCATCCAGGGATGTTTTGGATTTAAATTGCGCTCCCCTCTGTTTAATTGAGCTGCCCTGACACTGAGAGCTCCACCCCCCTTGGATCGCTGTGACCCACGATTGGTTGACAGAAATAACGTAGTAGTTCGCCCATGAGTCGCCTATAGGGACCAATTACATAAATGGGCACCATAGGCCATTGAAAAATAAGAAAATAAGCCACTGTAAAAATTAAATAATATCTAATAGGAAAATAATATGAAAATGAACCCCTCAGCTCCTGTGTGTGTTTGTGCACACACTTGTGTGCTTTTCAGTTGTATACACAACCAGAAGTTGTAAATAACAGACACAAACCCTTCTCCCACTGTCTGATGGGTTGCCAGAGTTTTCTGTTTTGTCATTGCCGCAATAATGAAGGAGACATGACATGAGTCAACTTTCAGACAATGAGAGAATGAGAGATTTTTCAGAGAACTTTAACTAAATATATTTCTTTAGTATTTGGTACCGTTGCCTTGTGTAGCTGTTTGACTTGGGTAAAGCATTTTAGGTATCCTTTCACAACAGTTTGCTGGAATTCTGGGCCATTCTTCCTGACAGAACTGCCACCTTGCTCGCACACGCCTTTTCAATTCTGCCCACAATTATTTTATAGGATAAAGATCAAGGCTTTGTGATGGCCACTTCAAAACACTGACTGTGTTGTTCTTCTTGACTTATCTGGCTTAGCGGCTTTTGAGCACACGATGATTCAAAACTCGTTGGACTATTAATAATGACACTTTCACCAGCATCAGTCACCATCATCACAAGATCTTTAGCTTGGTACTGGAATTGATTTGCACTTTTGTGACTAAAATAAATTATTTCTGGGACACAGAACCAGTCTCCTTCTTGAGCGGTATAGCGGCCGGACCTGCTGCTAATTGTTTGAACAGATAAACGTGGCCTTCAAGCTAGTAAATGCATGCAACACAGATTGTGCATACAGTATGGGCATTGGTCATGTGGTAAGTAGGTAGAAAACGCAGCACCGTCTCACTAACTGGTGCCCTCAAGGTACTCTAATAGGCATTAGTGAAAAATCAATGCACAACCAACCAACAATTTGCACAAGATACGTGAATTAAACCTTTGATTTACGTGTCATTTAACATACACAGCTGCACATCTCAATGGACATATACAACAAAACATAAATACCTGTAATGAAACATTTCTTATTGATGCATAATAGTCCACCTGTCACAGGTGGACAGGCCTGAGGTTTGCCACTGAACATCTAAATGACTCAGAGAAGGATTAGGAGAAAGCTCTGCTGTCAGATCACTCTATCTATCAATCTTACTTCTCCTCCCGTCAGAACGCTTCACTGTTAGAGCCCTAATCTACTAGTGGTTCCTAGAGTTCCTAAATGTATACTTTAAAACCAGTATCAAAGCCTTCCTTTTTGATAAAGCATATAGTTCAATCTTTTAGTTAAGATGCTATAAATTTAGATGATGGGAGACTTCTTTCAGACACTGAGCTCCTTGATTTTTTTCTTATTTTACCCCTTCTATGTATGTGTGAATGAGGTTGTGTCTCTTTTCTCCCTTTCTGTGTCTCTGTATCTGAACTCAGAGCTGTGTGCAGTGACTGACCCAACCATGCTTACTGCGTTCTGTTGCCGCCTTTTATTGTTGCTCTTTTGTGTCCTGTTCCTCACTCTTCTCTCGATGCAGATGGACGCTCTCCTTAAGCCTGGTTCTGGTATTCTGGACGATTCTGCTGTTAGAGGGAGTTTTTCTCCCTTTACAAAATATATGTATTTTTAATTTTAAAAGTTTGCTCAAATGAAATATGTTGTTTTTTCGTATAGCTGTTACATGTAGTTCCATACCAGATTCAATAGCTAAACTAATCTGATTTTCCTAAAGAGTTCACTTGTGTCACTCCTGATGAGGTTTGAAGTGGTGGACATTTGTAGGTAATTATCCTGAGATTCATTTTCTTCACATCTAGTAGTAGAGCTCTAATTCACAATATTTGCTCCTGCACTGGCATCGAACTCTATTTTAATGAATCCTGTAATGGCTTCCTCATCAATTATTCCAAACCTTGTCGATACCGCTGGCAATGTAACACATCATATGTAAGCAGATCACAGGTGACCTCCTGCCACTGGGTAGATCTCCCAGTGGATCTACCCCTTCTTATTCCATCCACTCCTGGGTTGAGTCAAGGGCATGCATGCACCCTCCTCCTCTGCTTCAGGGTCACTGGGACACAAGCTCATTAAAGGTGTCCTGATCTGCAACTGCAATGCAGACATTAAATAGCAGTATTTTTCAATTAGGACTGACAAATTCAATAAAAATTCCATAGATTAGGATGAAATGAGGCATGGGTCATTTACAAGGGAATTTAATTGCACAGCCATTAGACAAATAGTACAGCAGTCTCTGTCTCATTATCAATCATGTGGGGGCATCAATAGTAAAAGATTGTAAGGCAGAGGAGGGGGCACTAGGTAGTACAAGTGTATATCTGTGCACGGGAAGTGTGCATGTTACAGCCACACCACCGCAGAGCAGCTAATAAATACCCTCTTTTGTACTTATAAATTATCCAGTTTAATTAACAACATGGATTATGATTGGACTATGATTTAATTAAACCTTTCCTGCTTGCATGCCGGGTGCTGCAATCATCCATTACAGGCTGGGGGAAAGGGGGAGAAGGTAGGTTTGATGATGAAGGGTGGGGTGGGGCACTTGGAGTGTAACACTGCTCCAAATGAATCTAGGAGATGCTTAGCTGGTACGATCATTGGTTGCTGCCGTGCACAGTGATAAATAGGCCTCTGAATGGATTAGACATGTTTATGAGGGGAAAGAAATGGATGCAGCTTCCTCCTTCCCCTCACATGTAAATCTAAAAACAAATGTTACAATCTCTGACACTGTGATGATTTTACCATTACATGTTGTGAAGTAGAAGGGATGGGGTGGGAAGAAAAGCAATTATGAAATGTTGTAGCTGAGAAGCAGGGGAACAGATGCATGGATGGATGAAGGTGGGGGGACATTGCCCTATGTGTTGTAACTGCTGTTTGGGCAGAGTGGTGTGACAGTATTAACCTTTTCATCAGCCTCCAAGTGCCAGGCTAAATTTACTCACATTCATGGAATGATACAATGCTGTCAGACTGAACACCCAGGCCTGAACCAGCTGTGAAAATTGGAAAAGCATTTATTAATTTATGTCAAGCCCTGTAGTTAAATGTCTTATGAGACAAAGTGGTGGATGTAGAAGTTTAACAGCTAGCATTTTTTGTTTTTTTATTTATCTCACCTAAGACATCTGTGTTGGTCTCAGATGATACAAGATCAAAATCATCACAATTACATTTTAATCATATTGGTAACAAGTATGTAATGCTGCATTCAGTTCATATTACATATATTTTTTACACCCAAGCTATTAGAAGGGAGAAATTATGAGAAAACCTAAAAGGCACAACAATTTCTACAAGCAATAGACATAGTTCAGTGTGACCATGCTGGGTATTTGTAACCCTCATATGTTCAACTTTGCAGTAAAACATTTCTGTTTAAATAGACTATGCTTTCTGTGCCTAAACTAAATTACAACAGATGTTGTAAAGCACAGATTGTATTAATTAGTATTGCACAATCTGAAATGGAGGTACCAATTATGTTACTATCTAAAATTTACAAATTTAAAACTAGAGGTATAGTTGTCCTGTTACCAGGATTTGAACACAAAAAAGAAGAGCCTATAATAAAAGTGCAATGTATATACATGAAGAATTTTCTCCACATTAAATTGATATGCTTTTTACATTTCACTTTTAGATCTGATTAGATTAAGATCAAGATTAACCTCTTTGTTTTCCTGCTTTACCAATTTTAGGCTAGGCTGGGCTAAAGATGCCCTGGTCCTATCGGTGTATTATATTCAACAGATTTAAATCAAACTACCATACTGCTCTTGAATCCAGGCATTATACAACAATTCTCTCTTTAAACCTCTTCATCTGTCTCTGCTTCTCTCTCTGCCTTCTGTCTTTAATGTCTTCACCGCTGGTTTCATTAGAGCCTCTTACCTGGCATAATGAAGCAGAACTACTGTAAATGCTGCGTGATGTTCAGCCAGTTACCCATCATAGTTTTTTCAACTCAACTTCAAAACAAAATAAATCTGACAAAATTCAACACAAAATTATTCTCCACTTTAATATTGACTTTTCTGCAACAAACAAATCCTTTCTGCAGCAAAACTGAACATGGTTCAGTGGCTTCGGATGTTATCACGCCATTCAATGGTCATTATCAGTGGTTATCAGCCCCGGTAGGTGCCCACTTACCTGCTGGCAGCGGTGAATACTGTAGGTGCAGTAGATCGCTGTCATTGATCCGTAAGGTTGATCACGGCTCAGATGATTTAACCAGCAGAGTCAGTGGGGGCACTGTTGAGCGGTTGTTGTTCAGACAGGAGGATCAAAGTTTTTGATTTTGATTTATTAGCAAGCATAACTTAGCAAATAGCTAGCTGTATTGTGTTAGCTAACTGTAACCTGAACCCCCCACCCGTTATCCAGCCCTAACCCTAACCACAATGACCTCTAAAGCTGCTGAACGTAGCAACTTAGCTAGCTGTTAGCTGTTAGCAAGTAGGGAGAGCAGGCACCTACTGGCCCGTACGAATGCGCTGATAAGTTCTGATCAGCCCATTCGTTATGGCTGATAACACCCGAGGCGGGTGCATGGTTTATCATACGAGCTACTGATTCAGAACTATAACAAACATATTATAATAATTACTGTTATTTGAAGTTTGAGATGAAAGACCAATATTTTTTATAAAAATGTTTGTCATGGAACTGGTAGGGTTTCATTACTAATCTCTGGAGGTAAGTGCAGGGGCTGCAGTAAAACAATCCGGAACAGGAAGTTACAGAGTAGTGTTTCAGCGGTATGAGTTAACAGGAAAGTTGTCAGCATGATAGTCTTCGCAATCCCTCCTTTAACATCTATCAAACGGCTTCATCACAATGTTTTTGCATGTATATTAACACGTTGGTACGTTGCGGGAAATGTAGGCAGTGTTGCTTTAATGTTTCATGTGATTTAAAAATTGCAGTACATTTAGTTTTTTTTTTTATTTGTGTAGAGTACACACTTTCATTTGAATGTATTTTGTGTTGTTACAGTTTTACAAAAAATATATATATTTTTTAGCAATAAACCAAGCCAACTACAACAATCTGTCTGTGTCATGTTCTTATATTTACATCCTGTTTTATTGCATAGCAATTCCGGTTTCCAGTTGCATCTCATTAGCTCCAGCCTTACTTCCGGTTCTCATTACTCACACCTGCCCAGAATCAGTAATCACTCATCTGCATACTTAAGCACCACCAGTTCCATAGCCCGTTGCCAGATCGTCGTATGCTAGTCATCACCTTCCAGCACCTTATCGTCCTGCCAGTTTGTTTCTCGAACCTGTTCCGTATTCTTGACTCCCGATTCTCGCCTGCTCCTGAGTAGTACTGTTGCCTGGAAATATCTTGTGATACCGACCTGACCGCCTGACCTCGAGATAGCCTGCTCCTTACCGGTACTGTAAACCTTGTCATCCTGTTGCCGAAACTCTGCCTGTTCCTGGACCTGATTCAGCCTGCTCCCTCTGTACCGAAACCTGAGATTCCTTGTGTATGACCCGGACCGTCTGTTATAACGAATACTGTATTAAGCCTTTAAATTCTACCGCGCTGCAGAAACTGGCGGACTGCGCTCTGCGGCAAGAGGCAGCAATGACCAACCTGGCGGAGGCGGTGAGTCGGCTAGCTCAGAGCACAGCTGGTGAGGAGACGCAAATTCGGGTTCCCGTGGCCGCCGCCGCGGCAAGTGCGATCGCTGCGGTTCCCGTGATCGCCACTCCAGCACCCGATGCTCGTCTGGGAGCACCTACACGCTTCTCGGGCGAAACTGGAGATTGTCGAGCGTTCATCACCCAGTGCGAGATCCACTTCGAGTTGCACTCACCCGCTTTCCCCACGGAGAGATCGCGCGTAGCCTATGCCATTTCTCACCTGACAGGAGAGGCTGAGGCGTGGGCGACAGAATAATTCTCCCTGTGTGGCCACGTTCTCCTCCTTTTCGGGGGCCTTAAAGCAGATCTTTCTAGAAATCATTCCGGGCCGCGAGGCGGAACAGAGACTGGTGAACATCCGACAGGGGAAGAGAGCCAAGTACGCCATTGAGTTCCGGACCCTGGCGGTGGAGGCCGGCTGGGACGCCACAGCCCTGGGGGATGTTTTCATCCGCGGATTATCTCGCCGGGTTAAAGACTGTCTGGCAAGCCGTGATTTACCCAGCGGTTTGGATAAGCTGATCGCGCTGGCCATACGCATCGATCGCTGGCTGGCGAACAGCGAACGTGAGCATCACAGTGAGGAGAGGGCGAGGGGACCACCTCATTACCAGGCCCAGAGTCCAAGGAGACCGCCGAGGGAGACGGTTGACCAGCCGGTCCCGAGGAGCATGGGAGCACCTCCAAGCACGGAGGAGCCGATGCAGATCGGCCGTACGCGGCTCACCGAGGAGACCAGGTTGGTCGCATGGGCATCCACACGGCACCGTTAGCGTCACCAGTGGAGACGGCGGCGCTGGATGGTCGCAGATTGTGGAGAGTCACGCATCACACTGCCCCTGTCTCCATGACATTTACTGATGGACACTGAGAGAGAATCACGTTTCTAGTTGTAGAGTCTTGTTATCATCCTATTGTTTTAGGCCACACCTGCTTGAGGAGACACAACCCCACGCTGGATTGGAGGAGTGGAGAGGTGCGCGAATGGGACCTGGAATGCCGGCACACCTGCTTCCAGCCCATCACTGAGCCAGAGGACCCTTAGAGCGGGTTGTGCACGGAAGGAGGAGAGGAGGCTGACCTTAATGGCGTTCCTGAGTGCTACCATGACCTCCGCATGGTCTTTAGTAAGGTCAGAGCCACATCTCTCCCACCGCACAGGAAGCATGACTGTGCGATTAACCGGTACGGCGCCACCCAAGGGCAGGCTTTTCCACCTGTCACCAAAGGAACAGATGGCCACGAAAGAATACTTGGATTCAGCACTCGCATCCGGAATCGTACGGCCGTCCTCGTCACCTGCAGGAGCGGGGTTCTTCTTTGTGAGTATAAATGATGGATCACTAAGACCCTGCATAGACTATCGGGGATTGAATGATATAACCATTAGGCATTCTTATCTACTACCCCTGTTGTCATCCGCATTTGAGTTGCTTTCAGGAGCCACCTGTTTCACCAAGTTAGACCTCCGCAACGCATACCACTTGGTGCGTATTCGTGAAGGCGATGAGTGGAAGAACCCCTTTCCAGTGTGCGTATGGTTTTCAGCCTCCCCTATTCCCCTTTAGAGGAAGAAATCCACGTCCCTTCAGCCCACGCCTTGGTCCGCAGATGTCGGCAGACGTGGTTGCGAGCCAGGAGGACCATGATGCAGGCTCAGGCCTGTTACAAGGCATCGGCGGACCGTAAGAGGGCTCCGGGACCAAGGTACGAGGTCGGGGACCAGGTCTGGCTCTCAACCAGGGACCTTAGGTTGCAGGGCCAACCACGTAAGTTGGCACAGAGAGTCATTGGTCCTTCCAAGATACTTAACCCCGTATCGGTGAGGTTATAATTACCCAGGACCCTGAAGATCCATCCGACGTTCCACATCAGTCGCCTCAAGCCGTTCTGTTCCTGCCCCATGGTGCCTCCCCATCAACCACCTCCACCACCCCGGGTGGTGGACGGCGCTCCAGCATACACCGTCCGGGAGCTCTTGGACTGCAGACGACGAGGCAGGGGGTTCCAGTACCTCGTGGACTGGGAAGGGTAGGGTCCTGAGGAACGTTCCTGGGTCCCTGCCATGGGTCCCTCATCCGGGATTTTCATGCAGCACACAGCGGCACCGCCGCTGGGGGGTCTGGATCCGGTCCCTCCTACTGAGGCCTCCCTCCGCCCGCCCTGGCTGGAGGGGGGGGTTTCCGTGGGTGCCATGGACGACGCCCTAGGAGGGGGGGTACTGTCATGTTCTTATAGTTACATCCTGTTTTATTGCATAGCAGTTCCGGTTTCCAGTCTTACATGGTACTGTAACCTTGCCAATCCTGTTGTCGAACCCTTGCTTGCCCTTGGACCTGATTTAGCCTGCTCCCTCTGTACTGAAATCTGAGAACCATTAGTGTATGACCTGGACTGACTGTTGTAAAGAGAACTGTATTAAAGCCTTAAAATTCTACCATCTGCCTGACGTCTCGTGCTGTGCATGTGGGTCCGATCTCTGCCAAAACCTGACAACTCTGGTTCAGAGTCCAGGGACTCTACTCCCACCTCAGCTGACAGGGGTGTTGTAACAGTAGGAACGCTACTTCTTACTTTCCAGGGGGCTGGAACAGGGCTGACACAAGGTTTAAAGTGCCCTGAACCTTGAGTACTTTGTACAAAATAGGACTCCAAGCGTCCTGAATTTTATTCCTGCCCTGTGGCCAGGTAAACTAGCATACCTACTTCTACAGGGGGACAGTGAATCTTGCCCTGTTCGATCTCCAGTCTCTCCGACGCTTTCTGCTCAGCATATTGCCTTGCTATGAGCCTCTCTCAAATGTTCCTGATGGAGCACTAGCCAGTCCTGTTTCCTTCCCAACCCTGGTTCCTGCCCTGGCAAAGCATCGACCGGAAGGTGGGGGTGTACCCCACACATGTGGGGTACACCTGTCATGGCATTGGTAGTTACATTATAGGCTTAAACAAGCTCCGGCAAATATTCAGACCAACAACATTTCTTTTCTGGTTGCAGTGTCCGCAAAAGATTATGAAGCGTCTTATTGAAACGCTCACACGTTCCTGATGGACCACTAGCCAGTCCTGTTTCCTTCCCAACCCTGGTTCCTTCCCTAAAAAAGCATCCACCGGAATTACCCCAATCATTAGCTAGTATGGTGAATACCCTGTCATGGCATTGGGGGTTACATTATAGGCATAAACAAGCTCCGGCAAATATTCAGACCAACATTGAATGAATGCAACCTCCCTGGCACACCATACTTCATGAACCACTCCCGGAGTAGAACTTTGGCAGTAGTATCTGCTTTGTGAAGACATCAGTTACAACTAAGACATTTTCCAACACAGTAAAGAGGCCTTGTAGCTAGGAAGGGTTTCATAGGGGCACATATCTTGGCTGTGGCATTTTGGTAAGAACACACCTCTGACATTGCTTAACCCACTGCTCCACCTCTTCATACTGTACATCCCAACCCAGAAACATCTCTGTCTCAATAGGTTCTGCGTATGTTCTATACCCTGATGTCCCATGAGGTCATGCACACTCTTGAATATAGTTTCCTTTAGACATGCTGGTAACAGAAGCTGTTGACATTCACCTACAGTCGTAGCACTTCAAAGCGACCACCTTTTTTACCGCAGTACGTGCGCGTCGCCAGCGCGCCACGGGTGCGTCCCCGACTAAGGATTTTTAATCCTGCATCAAGCTGAAAAAAATCAGGGTGCTTGTCTCGTTTTAACCACCAGGTGGCGCAAAGATGTGAGGTCCGACTGTTCATTTCTATCTGTGTCTGCACATTAAGCACAAAAAACAATGTCATGGTATTGTATCATTAAATGTAGAGTAGTTCATTTTATATTATATTTAATTTTATAGGCCAAATAGACGCAACACAGCTCCAACGCGCTAAAAACCCGGTGATACCGCGCTGAAAATGCAAACAGATTGCCGTAAAGGGTGACACATTGAAGTGCTACGACTGTACATGCACATCATCACAGACATGATACACTAACCCATCGATCTCCCTTACTCTTTGCCACTGTCTGAGGAGAGAGATAACTGGTTTGGTCAACCTTTCTCTCTGGCGGTGTGTGGGCTTTTTCTTCTGGTCCCAGAGGTGTCTAAAAGACTTGAATGTGGCATCAGTACTCTGAAACTGTCTTAATTCATCTTTAGAGTAACCGGGCAGTGTTGGAGTGTTACCTTCAGAGTCAGTCACTTCTTTACTCTGCCTATCTGCATCAGCACAAACCTGTCTGACCTGTCAGCACTTCACACCTGTGCTGACCAGCTCCGGCCCTAAAACTGTCCCCTTTCTGATCAGATGGCAAATGGATATACATCCATCAAAATCCTCATCGTCATCTTGAAGAGGCTTCCCTGCAAATGGCTGCGGAGACAGTGTATTGGCTGCAGTGTTACACCGACCAGGATGATACCGCACCTCAAAGTGAAATGGAGCTAGCTGGGCAACATAGCGTTGTTCTACTGCCCCTAGTTTTGCTGAATTCAGATGACACAAGGGGTTATTGTCTGTGATCAGTGAACTTTGACCCCAAAAAGTACCCCCTGATTTTTTCTGACACAGCCCACTTGAGAGCAAGGAGCTCCAGCTTCATGCTACTATAATTTCTGTCATTTCTTTCAGCATTTCTCAGCCTCCTACTGGCATGTGAAATGACACGTTTCTTACCTCCCTGATACTGATAAAGGACTGCACCTAGCCCCCAACTGCTAGCATTGGTTTCAACAACAAATAGAAGACTGAAATCTGCATAACCAAGTAAAGGAGCACTGGTAAGCCTCTCCTTCAGCTGGTTAAATGAATCTTGCAAGGAGGGTGTCCACAGACTAGCAAACTGACTCCTAGACCGTAAAGGACTGTTTCCTTTAGCGCACACGTTGACCACCTCATGTCAAGGTCCCGCTAGCTGTGAAAACCCCTGCATAAACCTTCTATAGTAGCTGCAAAAGAGGTGTTGCAAACTAGCTTCAGAACGTTGCTAATGTTAGCTTGTGCATTAGCTCTGAGTGGCTGGCAGCAGCTAATTAAACATAAACATAAACATAAACATAAACATAAACATAATACATTACAAACAGGATTTTTGAAATAAACAAAACGCAAAAATATTCAAACATAAACTATATGGAAAAGAAATCAAATACTTTTTACTAAAACCTATGAAACAGGTTGGTCAGTAAGTTTATGCCATTAAATTACATATTAACTTATAACTTAAGAATAAAGGATTATATTAAGTTAATGCAATTTTACATATAAAGCTTATGTTTTGTTCATGTTCGTTTTGTCTGTTTAAAATGTAGCAACCCAAGCTCCTTCATGTACGTACATGAAGGAATAAAATTGTGCCAAATCTTTAAAGGGCGAGACTAACAGACAGATTTGGGAAAAAAATGCTTTAAATTTTGAGCTCCAGTGTGCAAGACTATGTTGTAGTGTTTGCATCTTTGAGGGCTTGTGGGTATTGTCTCGGGGCAAAGTTTGATTTTGGCGCCAAAGTGATTGGTTTTGCAGTAAACATCAATAGTGCAAAGCTTCATTGTGATCTGAAAATAGGATGTTATGCTAAGCAGTAGGGAGACACTACAAATGAAAGTCAAAGAGATAATAAACCTCAGAGGGTTGTTTAGGAGAAAATTGGAAAAAAATTGTTTATTTTATTCCATCCATCCATTTTCTGAACCGCTTACTCCCTAATGCGGGGTCACAGGGGTGCTGGAGCCTATCCCAGCTGGCTACGGGCGAGAGGCAGGGTACACCCTGGACGGGTCGCCAGTCCATCACAGGGCAACACATAGACAGACAACCATTCACACACACACCAACGGGCAATGGAGAGAAGCCAATCAACCTAATGCACGTCTTTGGACTGTGGGAGGAAGCCGGAGAACCCGGAGAGAACCCACGCAAACACGGGGAGAACGTGCAAACTCCACACAGAAAGGCACCAGGGCCGCCTCCGGGAATCGAACCCAGAACCTTCTTGCTGTGAGGCGGCAGTGCTACCCACCGCACCACCGTGCTGCCCTTTATTTTATTCCTTTTATTTTAATTTTTTTTGTATTTCAACACAAAACATTCTTTTATACTTGTAAAACCTCTAAGACAGCCACCACTTACTCTTACTCTTGCTGTACTGCAGACAAGAAGATTTACATGGTATTTTCATGTTGCTAATGGAAGCAGACAGAGTTAACCCTTGAGGAAACAAGCAGGATGAGGCACCTCAAACCCAGTTTTAGCTGCCATCTCTGTGCATCCAATTTTAGTGATTCTACCAGCAGTAAATAATGCTATAATAATTAAATAAATCTTTCAACCTGTGTGAGAAGTAAACCTCTCTCTAGATTTAATTAGCTCATCTCATTCGTCCTTTTTGTGTGTTTCTCTTTCCTTGGTGTCTAGCATTTTGAACCCCAAAGCTGTTTTCTTAGGGTTTTCTAGAAAATGGCATAGCTACATTCAAATTAATTTATCTCTGCAACCACAAAGTCTATTTGACTGCAAATAGTGTCATAATGTAGCGGACACTTGTGAGATGTGATATAAGATGTGTTACTGATGCAATTTTTATGAATAAAAAAACAACTGAAAAAAAAAAAAAACATTTTTCAGTTCTGTAGTGTCCGCTTAAGTATCTATCCCTAAACTTGTGTCATTAACAGAGAAAAAAACATCTGCATGTTTTTAATATTTAAACTGAACTAACTGTAGGGATACAGAAGTTGAACTGGTGTTCTTGACACTGCGCACAGCAGCTCAGCTCTGTCTCTTGCTGTGAAGAGCTCCTTGATCAACCCAGTTCTCCATAACTGTTGGGGCATCTTACCAACCTCCAGTGAGCATCAGATGTCCCTCCTTTAAGGAAGTAGATGGTACAGTGGTAACAAATGAAACCGCTTTCACTGCAGTATAGTTGCGTGGCGTAAGGATTTTCCATCCTGCAGCGATCTGAAAAAAATCATAATGCTAGTCTCGTTTTAACCACAAGGTGACGCAAAGTTGTTTAGAACACTCCAATACACTACAGCGTAAGTGAGGTCTGACTTTTCATTTCTACCTGTAACATACATATATATCACCAAACCTATTTTATTATGAAATGTCTGTTGTGTAGTTAAATGTGGTGAGTAAGCGCAACATTTTTTTAATGAGTAAATATTGTTGCATTGAAATTGACATTAATTTCTGTTCATTGTTATAAGATAAGATAAGATAAACTTTATTGATCCCACAGTAGGGATATTCAACTGCTGGAACAGCCCTAAGACAGCAAAGAAATTGTGCAGGATTGCAGAAAAAAAGGAGCATACAAAAAATAGTAATAATAAACAATAATGATTACTAATATAATAATAAATAAAACTTTCACATTGTACAGTCTAACAGCAGTGGGGATGAAGGACCTGCGGTACCGCTCCTTCCTACACTGTGGGTGGATCAGTCTGCCACTGAAGGAGATGCTTAGAGTTCCCACAGTCTGGTGCAGTGGATGAGAGGAATTGTCCATGATGGATATCAGCTTGGCCAACATCCTCCTCAGACCACAGCATAGTGGATGAGAGAGGCTACCACAGAGTAATAGAATGTCCTTAATATGGGCCTGCACACTCCAAGGGACCTCAGTCTACTCAGAAGGTGAAGGCGACTTTGGCCCTTCTTGTACAGGGCATCAGTGTTTTTAGTCCAGTCCAGTTTATGGTTAAGGTGAACACCCAGGTACTTAAAACTGTCCACAGTCTCTACTGTAGCATCCTGAAGCTGATTTGGACTGCTGCTTTGTTTACAAACACCACAAAACAAATGATCCATAACACACATTCCCCCATCAGCAGTAGAATCCACAAATCGCTGTCTAATTTTTCTACAGTGGGACATTCGGCCATTGAATATTAGAAAAAGAAAAAACAAAGGCAGACAGAGCAGTTTAGCATCAGCAGGCTGGCTCCGCCCCCCCCTCACACCGACTGTTGCCGGGGCAGGTACAGAGGAAACCAGTAAGCGCTAGTTGTAGTTTTAGAGTCCACAGGAAACCATCTGCCAAGGTGTCTTATCGGAGGAATAAATGATAACTTATCTGCATAGAAAATATAGAGCAATCTAAGTGTTTCTTCATTCTTAAATATTACCCGAGGTCGTTTTTGTCACGGATCGGCAGATAAAGGACCCACATGCACAGCACCGAGGCAGGATAATGATCAAACACAGGTTTATTGCTATAAGCGGAGTCAGACGGTCCAGGTCATACACAAAAGGCTCAGCAAAAGGTACAAAGGGGAGCAGGCGATCTCGAGTCCAGTACGTAGGCGAGGTTCGATACACGGAAGGTTCGATACACAGAAGGTCACGGCAAAAGTACAGGCAGGGATAAAGCAAAACTCACGGTCAGATAGTAGTCCAGGGTCAGGCAGGAAACGACGGTGAAAGCAAACGGGAACAAAACACGAGGAACACGGAACACGAAACACGGGAAACTTCAAGAAGACTCAAGGAACTCGGGAAACTAAAGACACTCAGGAAACTCACGAAACTCAACAATCTGGCAGGGAACTAAGGACACAGGTGGTGGTTAAATACACAGTGACTTGATGACTAACAGAGTGCAGGTGTGGGTAATGACCAGGTGAAGCAGGGACAGCTGTGACAGGAGATGAACCGGAAGTGAAGCTTGAGCAGACACAGAAACCAGGAGACTACCAAAATAAAACAGGAAACAACTAGAAACACAAAGCCAGATCATGACAGTTTTGGTCAACCCCCATTGAAAATCAGAAGTTTTCTTTGTTGCAAAAATGTTTTGTTTAAAGTCGTTCTGTCTATGGTAAATATCTCACGTTACAATGTGGACTCATGCAGATTCTAAACCGGTGTGGCCAATATATGAACTTTTTTTTAAAATCTAGATGGTGCAGCTTAAAACCGGGTGCGCCCTATATCCCGGAAAATGCGTCATTTTTCAGCTTCCAACAGTTTCTCTGCAGTAAGCTCTCATTTTATCCTCTCTGCTGCATGGGTGTTGTAGATGAAACATCCAGGCAGTGATTCTGAACACAGTTTTTAATTTGCTGTAGTTCTCCAACTTCAGCATTGGATCTGGTGGTTCTACTGTAAGATACTCAACTGCACTCCAACCTGGCTTGACCTAAATTCAGCTGTCATTTCTTGTAAGCAAAGCTCTTAATCTAGTGATTCTAGTTGCAAGAATCCAGCCATTCTGTCTCTTTCACCATACCATGCCTCTGCTCTAGACCACGCCCACTCCCCCTCTCTCCCTCAATAAACTCTCAATCAATTTCACACACCTGGACCTTCCCCTCTGCCTCCCTTCAATTACACTCCCAGCCCTTCAGTCAGTGCTAGGTCATTCATTATCATATCATTACCTTCATCACTGACATCGACACCGATGGACACTCATGCTCATGTTAGTCAGGGCAGTTACTCAAGAGCAGGGCTTGTTTTGGCTTTGGTTCATCCATGTTCAGCCGCCTAATTCAACGATGCTAGTCACACTTTATTGTAAAATATAAGTTGTGCATTGTGCTTTTGTGTTTTATGCTTTTTGTTTTTTGTTCTAGTATTTTGTCCTCCTGGTTCATTTTTGTTTGTGTTTTTGGTTCTTGTAATTTTCTGGTTTTAGTCATTAAAAAGCTCTGGACAATGAATGCTGCTCACTGTGCCTCTGATTTGGGTCCCAAGGATTGCCACAGACTTGATCCACCATGTTACATGGTGTCAGACCACATAGGAATTTAGGATAGCTCCATGTTCATCGTCTTTAACAGGTTGTTTTCCATTCTTGCTGCTATTAGGGCTTCCATTATCTCAAGTCGAGGCAGCGTAAGCTTCTTAATAGGTTCTACCCTTGACCTGGACATGACCAATCTGGTTACAGTTTTTCCTTGTGGTGTTTGCCCATGATGGTTCTCCAGTGCTTTCAATACCATCCAGCAATCACTGCTGAGGAGGAAGCTGGAGGTGGCAGGTGTGGACCAACATCTGGCTGCTTGGAAGGGCCCTGCAGGCCACATAAACATCAACATGCCTCTGACATTTCATATCTGTAGGAAAGCCTTAGTGATGTCTGTCATGAATGCTACAGGATGTTTTCTGAACCTGAAATCTGGATTTATTCTGGAGCATTCATATGACATTATGGTTCACGTTTAAAAACACTGTGCATGGTAGAAGAGCATTTCCTCGGGTCAAAGAAAGTCCGGTTTGTGGACTTGCCCCTGGTATTACCAATAAGGGGTCACGCCTCACAGCAAAAGTTCAATCCCCACATAAAACAGAGATTACAGGTGGGCAATCGCTACAACACTCAAATTGCAGATAAATGTGGTTATGTTTGTTATTACGACAGAGCCTGTCATGTGTCTCAGCCTAAATCGAGTTGCGATTTTGGGTTATGTCATTTTTCTATCAAATTATCAATTAATAACATGTATGCTAACTGTTTTGTGTTCCAAGCTTAGTTATTAATCAGTCAGGCATCTACAAGTGACCTGAAGTGCTGCTGATCTGGTCAGCTACTTATAGCTTGTGTAACAACCATTATATTTCAAGGAGCAATACAATTATACAATTTACAATCAATGTAACATTTTACACTAGGAGCAGCTCAGAATTGCTGACTAATTTCTGCGGGGTTTCAGCAACACTGCGGTGTGGTCTCACTCATCCCTGTGTGTGGCTCAGGATCCCCCACTAACACTGGTTGGCTCTGACTCTTGAAAAGAACGGGACCGCTACATTTTTTGATTTGTTTGGATTTTCACCAACTTTTAGTTATTACCCACAATCCATTTTACATCTTCTGCAGAGAGGATCTCAAATTATATATTATAATAATAAAGAGCTGCAACATCCTTTTGTCAGTAGTATGTGGACAGCTTTGCATATATTGTTTGGTTAACAGGGCTAGGATATAATGAATGTGATTTTTTAGGTGTAAATTTTACATTTCCATGCTTACGAGGTTTCATGTTAGTTTCATGTTGCATTGTCACAATTCTCTATAAAATAAGCTTAGTATCTGGAAAAAATCTGCTGGGCTAACACAGAAGTTTGATGTTTATCACAAGAATAAGATGCATTGAATTCAGGTTAAGAGTTTGGCTATATTTGCTTTTATAATAAATCTTCCAACGCGTCATAAATTACATTGTCCAGAATGATTAAAAGATGATGTACAGCAAATCTCTAGGAAACAACTCTTAATTACTGAATGAACAGGAGAGACCTTCCACAAACTTATATTATTTTTATTCATCTTCTGCAAGTCATACATTGGTTGATGGAACATGTAAATTCACACAGTATTTTCAGCAGGCATAATGTTGTTTATATATTTGCAATTAAAAAAAAACAAACTTCAGTATGGTGTGTCTTGTTGGACGTGTTCTCATCTAGAAAGCAAAAGTATAATTGTTGTCATTTATTCCTGAAAACATCAGGTTAAAAATGTTTCTCCACTGCTTACGAGTTCTGTTTGATAAGATAAGGAGACATTAATTAGGACAACAGCGGTATGGAAGCACAGTAAACTGACGACAGCAGTATTAATTAAACATGAAAAAATTAAACTGTAATCAAGTAAATCAAGTAAAATCAAGTAAAATGTTTAGTAAAAAATCAAGTAAAACTTTCATAATGCAATTAAAAACAATAGATAATAAAAAAACAAACAATAGAAAACAAAATAATAGAAACAAGAGCAACAATGAATGAAATACACCGTGTGGGTACATAATGTGTGTCACTGCAGTGAAATGTTGTACAGTCTGATGGCTGTGGGGAGGAATGACCTGCGGTAGAGCGCCTTCTTCCACTGTGGGTGTGACAGTCTAGTGCTGAAGGAGCTGCTCAAAGCCTCTACAGTGGTGCAGAGGGTGGAGGGGTTCTCCATGATGGATGTTAGTTTACCAGCATCCTTCTGTCCACCACCTCCTCCATGGACTCCAGTGTGCAGCCCAGGACAGAGCTGGCTTTCTGAACCAGCTTGTTGAGTGTCTTCCTGTCTCTGCCTGTACTGCCCCCCGCCCAGCACACAACTCCTCCTCAAGGACCTCCTCAGCGGGTGGCGGCAACTCTGGCCCTTCTTATACAGGGTGCCAGTGTTGCTAGACCAGTCCAATTTATTGTAGAGGTGAACTCCCAGGTATTTAAACATTACATCCACACTCTCAATGTTTGAGCCCTGGATGTTCAACGGTGTGTGTGGTGGAGGGGACCTCCTGAAGTCCAGAACGAGCTCTTTTGTTTTGCCAGTGTTTAGGATCAGGTGGTTATTCTCACACCAGCTCACAAAGTCAGAGATGACCCTTCTGTACTCCTGCTCGCCCCCCAATACACAGCCAATACACACTGTTCAAAACCAGCTTAGAAACCTGTCTTTTTGCAGGATTAGATTCAATTTTGTAAGGCTCCAACAAGATGCCCTAATTCTGGTGATAATCCTGAATGTATTTCTGCCTATTGGCCTTGTCTGTGACGTCTGAAGGATAACCGCTGGCCTCCTGCTTTCCCTTCAGAAATGTCTGAATGTACTCTTTGAAAAACTCTCTGAAATGCAACACCTCACTGATTCAACAAGTCTGTACCCTTTCTCGAGAGTGTCAGAAAACGCAGGGAACACGGGACCCTAATGCACAGCGCAGACAATGACTGTGGTTTTGAAAGATGTAATGCTTACTCTGTGGTCGGACAGGAACAGTTCAGTACATGCTCCCTGACTGCATGACAAATGTAAATCATCTGAAATCCGCCCTGGACTAGGGGGTTCTGTCATGAATCGGGACTCTTAAGTTGATGATGCTGCAATTTCCTGTTTTATTTTTTCACCATTTTCGGTTTAGTTCCGTATGTGTCTGTTTCCGCCTTATTATTCGGTTATGTGATCTTGCCAGCTGTAGCCACTTAGTCATTTCACCCTGTATATTAATTATATTCGATTTAATTTTATTTATATAGCGCCAAATCACAACAAGGTTATATCAAGGCACTTTAAAAGGTAAGGTTTAAGACCTCACACAACTAAACCCAACAGATCCCACATACAGCAAGGTTTTAATTATAATTTACAGCAACATTGGAGAGAAAAAAAAAACTCCCTCTCTAATGAGGAAGAAACCTCCAGCAGAACCAGGCTGGATGTGGGCGGCCATTCGCCTTGACCAGTTGGGGTGAGGGGAGAGAGAGAGAGAAAAGCAGAGCAACAACAACAAGTAACAACAGAGCACAGGCAGGATGATTGGATCCACAGCTGCCCATCAGATAAACCACCTTAAAAGCTTGTCGTACATAGCCTATATGTAAAGATTGGTTGATTTAATTTAATATGGATGAGCTGATTAAAGGTAGAACTTCTTTGAGTAATCTGGTTGGGATTTGATCTAAAAGACAAGTGACTTGGAAGAGTTAATTATTGAAGTTAACTCCATATGAGTTATGGGGGAAAAGCTCTCTAAGTAAGACAGAGGACTTGGTAAATTTATTAAAGTTGTTGGATCTAGACAGTGATTTCTGTCATTTGGAGGAAGTCGCTGCTGAATGACTTTTCTAATAGTGATAATTTTATTAGTAAAGTAGTTCATAAAGTCATTACTGCTAAGATTTGAGGGGGTAGTAGGCTCAACACAGCTATGACTCTGACTGAGTCAGCCTGGCTACAGTGCTGAAAAGAAACCTGGGATTGTGTGGAGGAATTTCCCATGAAGAGGCAGATGGGAGAGTTGTCTTTTGTGAGATTTATTATAAAAATAAAGGAAAATAAAAATAATGGGGAAAGCAACTCAAAAACATGGATGTTGATCGTGCACCTCAACAAACCAAAAACCAGCTGAGGAAATCAGTGCACACACCATGAAGGTGTGATACAAAGAGCCCACGATCCTCAAGTTGCTTCTGCCTTTTAACCCCTCTGTCCGACTATGGTGGAACGTCTGTGTGGCCCAATCAGACTGCATGCACCATCTCATCCCTGTCACCGTGTGTGGAGATGTTGACATTCTCACACCTGCATCACTGGCGTCTGACTATCAGAGAGGACGGAGCACTAAGTCTCAACAGACAGAAACACAACTCCCGGCCTTGGGTTTGGGAGCTATCAGAGAGTCTATCAGGCAGAGACAACCATTGAACAATGTAGGTGAAATGTCAAATGCATAAAACAGAAGTAACACAAAACATAATATATTAATTGCACAACATAAGTCATAGATCATATAATAACTGCATAAAATAAGGAAGAAACAATTTTTCCCATAACAGGTTGTTTTTGTTTTCCTCAATTAAGGACGACTAATATGTTTTTCTAGCAGCACAAAGTGTTTTTATATATATATTATTAGACTGTCCTTCCATGCAATGCAGTTTACATTTATTTTGTTGGAACACCACTGCCCTTCTAGTTGTCTGGTCATGTGCTTTAGGCTGTGGATCTCTGAGTTATACCATGGAGCTAACCTCCTCTAATTCACTGCCTTCTTCAGAGAAGCCACTGTGTCTAACATTGAATGCAGAGAAGCTGCAGCACCACCTACAAGACAGTCAACCTGTTCATAAGGATTAAGGTGACTGTTCTCCTCTGTGCAGCTACATGACAATGAGGCAATAGATGATGGAATCATCTGCTTGAATCTGGCAACAGCGTCGTCAGATCAAAATCTGCTATAGTAAAATTTCACCATTAACACCAGTACTCATCTTAACTCCTTGCCAGATTGTTGCCTGTAATCACCACTTTCTAGTATCGTGGATCTCATTCCAAGTATGATCCATCTCTTGCTCTTGTTTTTTGAGCATTGTAGCCAAGACTCTACTGTTTAATCTGATGTTTAACATGTCTTTATTCATTCATACGTGGCTTTGTTTGTTTACAATTTACAAGAGCTAAAGGGTGTTGTTACAAGGATCAAATTAGGCCTGGCTGGGCCTTGAAAGATTAGAAAGCTGAATATTTTGATATTTGAATAGTTTCAGTATTCACTGTACTGTTGTATTGCAAGCTTTAAAGAAAGAAAAAAAGAGGATTTCAATAGCTGTTGCCAGCTCTCCCACTAATTAGGCCTGCAAGAAGATGTTACCCCCGCTGCCTAGCTAGGGCCAACATAGCCTGTGATGTGGACAAGAGTCTCTGGCCTGACCTAGACCAAAGACAGGATGCTGGGGTGGAACAATTAATTTTTTTCTTTAAAAAAAAAAAACAGTTGTGTTGTGCAGTGCATGCACGAGTAAACGCATACATTGTTTTTTACACTGTGAATCCATGACATTAATTTTTCAAACTGGGCTAAAAACTGAGATATTGTAAATACATATGAACCAAAATAAAGTCAAACCTATTGCAGGATGAGACACAGCCACTATTGATTCTCAGTCTCTGCCTTAGACCTCCTCCATCTGTGTTGCAAAAGACCAACACAGACCTAGCAACTTTTTATGGTCTGAAGACTGATTGCGAACCGAAGATTTTTGTGATTGAGTCTGTTAAACAGGTGCAAGTTTCTAATAGTTAGGAAGAGATGGTTTCTGTTTGGGCACCAAAGCTAAAACAATGGAGCTTGGACTGCTTGAATGACATCAGTGTTAATGGTTTTGCAGAAGGGACTGTGTCAATCTAATGAGAACGGGTTTACAAATTTGCAAGATTTGTGCTCTGATTTTGCTTCAACCTTACTTCCCTTCATCCTGTTGTCAGTTTATTGCTACACCGTGTTCGGACCTGAGCTTGTTCTTGACCGCCACCTGCCTCACCCCAGTCTGTACCTTCACTAGAGACTGACCGTGTACCGACCTGGTTTAAGGCCTTACATAACTAAACCCAACAAATACAACACACAGCAAGCCTTTACTTGTAATTAATTACAATTTGACAGCAACAGTGGAGAGTAAAAAAATAGAGAAGCTCAGTGCATAAATTAGGTCCCCCAGAAGTCTGTCTATTGCAGCTTAACTAAGAGATGGTTCCTGTGTCTAGCAATCATTGCCAGTGACCTGAACCATCGCTAACTATAAGTTTGATCAAAAGGGAAGGTTTTACAGTAAGGCTGATCTTAAAGGTGGAGAGTGTGTCAGCTTCTTGAACCTGAACAGGGAGTTGGTTCCACAGGAGAGGAGCTTGGTAGCTAAAAGCTCGGCCTCCCATTCTACATTTTACAAGACTCTAGGGAACCACAAGTAGCCCAGTGTTCTGAGAATGTGTGTGCTGGGAGCATAAGGAACTATGAGGTCTTTAAGATGAGAAGGAGCTTTATCATTAAGTGCTTTGTAGGTGAGTAGGAGAATTTTAAATTCTATCCTACATTTTACAGGCATTTTTAAAGAGAGATCCTGGTCAAAGATGACACCAAGGTTCCTCACAGTAGAATCTGAAGCAAATGTTATCTCATCCAATGTAGCTATCTGATTCAATAGTGTCTCTCTGTAATTTGTAGGCCCAATGATAAGATGATAAGTCTGGCTTTATTGATCCCCTTGGGGAAAATGTTTTTTCTGCATTTAACCCATACACACACAAAAGGAGTAGCAGTGAGCAGCCACACGTGGGACGCTCGGGGAGCTAGTATGATGTGACTTATTCCAGCCAATCCTTGTGCATATGGAGGATTTGTCGTTAACACAAACAAACTGGAATCTGTTCAACAAATAGGATTTAAACCATCCCAGTGCTGTTCCTTTATTTCCGATGCTATGCTCTAAACTCTGTAATACAATGTTATGATCAGTTGTATCAAATGCAGCACTAACATCTAACAGGACAAGAACAGAAACTAGACCACTGTCTGAAGCGAGAGAAGATCATTAGTGAATCTAACCAGAGCTGTTTCTGTGCTTTGATGTTTTCTAAATCCTGACTTTCCTGAAATCCTGAAATTTTCGTACAGGTTATTCCTACTCAGATGGTCAGATAATTGTCCAGCTATCATGTTTTTTAGGAATGTTAGAGATGAAGGGTAAATTTGAAATTGGCCTTGAACTGAACTCAGTTTAAGCGCTGTGCGTTTGAGTCTAACTCCAAGTGCCCTCCGTGACAAATTTACCTTTTATGCAAATAATTTGATCCAGATGAAGAAATGCTTTGATTTAATGAATCCATGACATTCATGTTTTTGAAACTGTGGCTGAAAAGTGAAATACTGTAAATATTACAGAAACTGTTATGTACATAAACTAATGGACAATCAAACCTGTTGGAGAATAAGACAAAGCCACTATTGATGCTCAGTCTCCTTAGTCCTCCACCATCCATGTTGGCAATGACCAACACAGACCTGAACTTTTTTAAAAGGCCTAAAGACTGAATGCAAATTGAAGATTTGTGTGGAGGAGTGTCAAACAGGTGCTATGGTGATTTCATGCTGGTCTTGCTAGTTTCTAATAGTTAGGAACAGACGGTTTCTGTTTGGTCACCAAAGCTAAAACAATGAAGGTTAGACTCAATGAATAACATCAATGTTTTTTAACTGTTTTTTAAAAGGGTGGGGAACATGTCGTCCAAAGAGAACAGGTTTACACATTTGCCAGACTTGTCTTATGCTCTGCTGCAATAGTGATAATAAAAACTGAGTGTATCCTAGTTTCTCCAAGTTAAAGCAATCAAGAACTGCACAAAAAACTCAAAAGGTAGTTTAGCAGACTTATTTTTCAAATGCAGTCCATATAACATAACTGTTTATGGCAACAATACTTTTTCTTTCTCATTGTGTGTCTCTGCATAGACCTAATACATGTAACTATAACAAACCTTGTATCTGCATTCAGTTGTATAACAGAAAATGGTTCCAGGTGTTGTTTCTTTCTTTGGGGGTTCAATGCATTTCCTACAGATTCAATCTAGTTTATTCACATCTTGTTGTAAAGTAAGGCTTTATTGAATTGTGTGGAAATTATATGAAGTTAAATAGAGACATAGTATATAATCAATAAACCTAACAGGCAACAGAAATGGGAATAATTCTAACTCAAAGGGTAGGCTAAACTGCAGACCTCATTTCTCTCATTTTCAAGAGATCAGATTTAAGTTTTGGTTAAAGTTTGTGATGCAATTTTGAAAGAGAAGTATGCGGTAAATTGTACATTCAGAACTATGAATAATTGTATCTATATATACTAGCTCTTCATTTTAATTAGGCCAAAGTGGTTTTGATTCAGAGAGAAAATGTTACAAAGACAATGAAGTCAACAGCCATGTTAACCCCTGGGCATTCAAACATTTGATAAAGCGGTGAACACCTGCCTCTCCTTACCGTGGATCCAACATCATTATCTGGAAGAGAGGCAGTAGGTTTTGGCCCACACCGCTGGTAATGAGCCCTGTGCGATCATTCCTCATGCTGTAATTAGTGGCAGACTCAGCACTTGGGCCCCCTGCTCGCTGCTAATGGAGTGAACAAGGCAGAAAACGAGCACTATTAAGGCTGAACATGAATTCCAGCTCACCACGTGAAACCCTTGAAACATAATCATCTTCATCATTCAACCCTCCAGTTCCAGCCTCCTCTGGCTTGCTAGCTTGTCTTCCATCTCCAATCAAAGCAGGATGGATTGGGAGATCCATGGATTTTTGTCTTCATCTCCAGGTGGAACACTTTTAATCCCAGTATGAGTCACTTCAATTGACATATAAGGCTTAGCTTGTTCTTAGGACTGAATCTGTAAATAAACACATCACTCATCATTATATCCTCCACAATTCAAGTTTCAATACATTGTTGGATACCCTTGGCAGCAATGACTGTTTAAAGTTGCCAAGTAATAGGCATCACCAGTCGCTGAGTGTGGTCTTCTTTGATGCTCTGCCAAGCCTGGATCAGAACATAATTTGATCAGTCAATACTAACTGACTGAAATATGATCCTCCAAATCAGCAGGGGATTTCTCTAATGACTAGCATTTAGTTTAGGCATCACAAACCCTTTGGTACCCTTCCAACTGGGGAATCCTCAAAACCTCAGCTGCTGCATGTTTGTGTGTCTTTTTACCATTAGTCTAGTCTTAAGTGGGGAAAATCTTCTATGTTTAGATTAGATAGTTATTATCTTTGTGTCATATTAAGTGATGTATGTTTGGCAGCATTTGGCTGAATCCAATCTGAGACAATAGACCACACATTTTTCATTCTAAACTTATCTCCAGTGACAAAATCATATAGGCCATTGCGTCTTTACTATACTGTATGTGGCACATATTGTGGTTGCGTTGGATCATGAGTTTTTACTTTTTTTCTCTTTCCATCATCTTTCCATCAGTACAAAGAATCAAAATTAGGCTTTCTGTCAAACTTGAAGTGCTACAAGCATTTTGTAACTTATTCTTAAGCCTCTGTACTGATTCATAAAGCTGTCTCTGCTGTAGACTTTAACAAGTTATCTTGACTTGTTACAAATGTGTTTCTTCATGCAAAGTTGTTGTTTTTGTTTACATTTTAAATGAATGGGCCAATAGGTGTTGATGAGCATTGTGTTTAAAAATGAACCAAATTAACCCAATCCTTTAGCACGATACAAAACTACCAGCATATATATAGATAGTCCAATTACATTTGTAACCTCTAAACATATGGGGAAGTGCATATCAAAATAGATGTCATTACAATGTAGGTCCATTGTTTTTATGAATCTAAAAATGTCTAAAAACATGCAGTATGCGCTTGGTAGATAGAATTTGTTATTGTTTGTTTATTGTGTGTTTTAGATACAAATGCAAAGGCACTGCTATTTTACATCCATGCAGATATTGCAGAAAGAAATGCAATATATGAAATTCCCCCTTACCAATTCAATCTTTGGCAGATGCTCTGCTCTAGATGAGAACATTAGAGAAAAGAGTACAGAGGTCAAAGCCACAATGCCTCATAGTGTGTGCTAGAAATGACAGAGGAAAGCCAAGTAAAGCAATAAGAGGAGCTCTGTGTGTTTTTGATTAAATCATGGGTGTCACCTGTATGTCATGAGTGACAGGGGGTGGGGAAATGTAATGGCCATGGTTTGCAAGGTCAGGGAGGTGATTAGTCACATGTTCAGAGTGAGGTGAAGGTTGAAGCTTTTGATTACATGGTCTCAGAGGTGTTTTAATAATGTATAAAGAATAACAAACATACAGTTAGTTATTATTCAGTTAGTCCCTGAAATGTTAATTTCTTAATTGTTTTAGTCATTTATAGAAACAGTGTGGATGCTGACCTTGTTCATAAAACCAACAGTTAAATGTAGATTTCCCCATTCTGACAACTCCACCTTAATGCCTTTTATCTGCCTTATTGTATTTTGAGGGAACAGTTCTTCCCTTGTCAGCCGTACAAATTTAGTGTGTATCAAAACACTTCTGTCAAACTCCTTAAATTCAATCTGAAATTCTTAATTCATATTTAGTTGGGAGTTAATAGGGCACGTTCCAAAAGAAGGATTTTTTTGTGTATAAGACCAATTATTTTCATTCAAAGATTTATTTATTCTTTCAAACATGTAAAAGTAGTTGATATAACAACACATATAATCTCACACATATACAAGAAAATGCATTTCAGCTTTCAGTTTAATTTATTTCAATCTAGTACATGCTTGAACGGAGGAACTACTCCTACCTACCCAATGACTAGATTAGAGAATACAGTGTTAATAATATTATACAATATAATATCTTGTAAACTAAATAAATATAACTAAACACACTAATTGCACTAATATACTATACTAACTATACAAACACAGACTCTGTTCGATTTGTATCACTATTGGCAAGTTCAGAGTACAATTAGCCAGCTGGCTTTTATGAAACAAAGCAATTAATGTTATGCTAATAAGTCAGATTTTGAGCAATTCTACATAATTTGCTAATCATTCGCTAATTACTTTGATGACTCTTTAGTGCATCAAATTAAAAGGTTATTAATTGTACAGATCTGGATGTTTAACAAGCTCCTCTAAGTGACTGCTGCAACGTCACCATCTGGACTACAAGTCATGCAAATTTGATCATATCAGGCCTTTATTGGGAGTTAGTGTGACAAAAAAGAGGAAAACACATCATAATTTGTCGTATGACATCTTTTTCATAATGTTCAAGTGAAATAGTTAATTTGTGGGTTTGTTTATTAGACATGTTCCTGCAGTGATTTTGAGTTCTTTAGTACTTTCCAAAAATGTATTTTGTCTTCTGCTTAGAAGTGATATTTAGTTTAGAGAACCTTCATTACCATTCAGTTAATCATTTGCATGTGTAAATACAATGCTGTAATTAAAACTTACATTATGTAAGAGAATTTCAACAAACTTGATTTTAGTAAGAAAAATAGTTTATCAAATCAAACATTTTAAAATTAGACCTTAAATGTAAAACAATAATCCAGTTCTACTGCTGTTTTCTACAGCCTGTTTTCAATCTCAGATTGGCCATTGGCCAGAGGGTCATGTAATGTTGTGTGTCACAGTAAAAGGAGAGAGTCTTTTGAGCATTAGGGGACTGATGTCTTTCTGACTCTAGCAGACCAGAAGGATGCTTGCTCTGTAAGTAAGACTGTTAGAGATAAAGCTAAAGGCAGTGAAGTCACTGCTCTCCTCTCATGTTTTACACAGATAATGAGTTTATGAGTTCAGAAGTAGAGGTAGAAACTAAAATACCACAGGGTGCTTATCTGTATCTGTATCTGAGTCCTACCTTAAAAATGCACAGAACATTTATTTATAATTCAAAATTGTTTTTGCATAATTGCCCTCAAAAATTTGTCTATACACATTATTTTAAATTAGATTTAAAATACCATAAGTTACAACACTTCATTGTGTACTGTGTTTTTACTAAGATTTTTTTTTAATAAAAATTAGCTCGGAGGCCTGGAAGACATTAATAAATTTTATGTTTCTCTGCATCGACTAATTATCACATTTTCAGATTTCTGAGTGTGTGGGGGCTGGTGTGAGGATTCGTTTTCTTGGCCCCTTAGGGACCACAACTGGAGCAAATGTACTGCGGCATTTTCATGCTTGGGGGGTTTCTTTCACGAGCAAGAAAGGCGGCGGTCCGGACACTTGGTGAATAATTAAATTAGCAGTAAGGAACAGAATAAGGTGATTGTTTATTCCGCTCTGTGATCCCAGCTGAACTAAAACAAAATTCACAAGAAACAAATGAAGCTATGATGCTTTTATATACAGTACAGTATGTGCAACTCTCATCCCAATATAGTGTGGTTCACACTGTGGTACAGATAGTAAGGAACAAACTGATTAGTGTCTTATAATGTAATAAAAGTTGAGTTGGACTACACAAACAGCAACTTATGCATATAGTGTTTAATTTCATAAAAAGAATAAAAGAAATTAAAATTCACATCAGGTCACATTCAAACCGAGGTTGAGTACATGTGACCATGTGACATCATGGAACACTTGTTCCTCAGTGTGTGTGTGTTGGGGGAGATGAAGTCCTTGGGGACCTTCTTTGGGAAGTGGGTCAACCGCTTGGCATGCCAGGCCAGCTCGTTAGCACTGAGTGTAAACACACAATCACACTTCGGTGCCTCTGGCTGTGTTTGCCAAAAAATAAAATTACACAGGCTAATTAGCAGCAGTTTCTTGGTATAGGCAGGAAACTGGATGTGTTCATGTGTTTGCCTGTCTGTTTTTTTTATTATTAATGTTTCTTGATTAAATCTCGTGGCTCTAGATGATGTTTGATTGATGCCACTTAAACTTGATCTGACAGACTAAATCAGAAACAGTCTCTAGTACCTTGTTGTTACAAAAAGGCAAAAATTTTGTTTTGGAATCTGTGAAATTCTTTGTAAGCTTCTTTAATCTCTCTGTGACTAGTGACTAGATCATTCTTGATATTATAGCTTTTTTCTAAACATATTTTACAGTGATGGATGCTGCAAGCTGAAATATACCCACGGTGACATGGCGAGCCTCTCAGTATGACAGCTCACAGTCCTACAGGCAGTCCACTATATTTAACCTACCTATATGATATGAAACAGGCTTTTAAAATTAAAAATGGTTTGAGGAGTAAAACAGTTACCGCACGCAGACTGTAAGAATTGATCCAGTCTTTTTCTGATTTATTTTCTAATATTTTCTGAATCTGAGTATGTCATAAACAATGTGTTTCTCAGTCTGACCATCTGTTGGCTAGTTGTTGTAAAACTGGAAGTTGTAAAATTTATATTGGCACTGTAGTGTATGAAGAGTGTATGAGGCACTAGTACCTGTGTTGGAAGTAGCACCTTCACTACTGCAGATAAGACACAAGACACTTTTAGGACGCCTTGACCCCAATAGTTGTTTAAGTAAGTACCCTAAACACAACGGAGTTTAATTATAGAAAACTCCAGCCCTTCTTACTGAAATTGCCATTCATTCAAATTCTAAATTATGTACACGTAATCACAATACTGTGCATGCAGCTAATGTCTCACTCAGCTGACGCTGGCTGACGCACACTTTGGCTACTTTTTCAGCCTTTAATATGGTCACTTTCCTATGAAAGAAAAAAACATTTACAACAGTATGAACCTTTAATACAGTGTAATGACGCCTCCTTGTGGCTGCTAGTATTTTGTGCTAATGTTAATTTTTTTACCCTAAAAACCAATGCAGAAAACAGAAAATTTAAAGGCATGTTAATTTCAATTTTTCTATTTAATGTTAGCTGGTGTTTAAAATATGCTGCATGGAACAAAATCCACTGAAGGACTGAGGACACAAGACCTGTATTTATACCCTGTTACAAACCCCACATGAGCTGTTCACTGGTCTTTGATATACATGAGTGCAGTAAACCCCCCTTTACTTCCTTAACAATGGTCCTGTGGTCACCACAGTGAAACCCTTGATGACCCCCCAGGAACAACCCTCAGCCAGAGGCACAGCATGTAATGACAAACACAAAATGTCATACATTCCTCTCTTATTGACACTGAGTGTCAAACATACAAACAAGAGAAATTATTGTCAACATTTTAAGTTATTGTCCATTTAGTGTCAGTCTCTCCGTTCCTTTGAGTCCTTGATGTTTTGTTGGTGCTCGTCCACATTCATAAAAGGAAACCTGGTTCCCCTACTCACAGAAGATTCCTTAAACCGGTTTTGTTTAAAGGAGTTTCCGATGTTGCTCTTCTGTTGATTCCATGTCTGTTGTCCTTTTCTGTTGTTTGATGTTGATTTATTTCCCAATCTGAAGACGTGGAGGAAGTTAGAAGTTGATGTTCCACTGAATCTTCCACAGTCAGCAATTCTGCCCTAGTAGAAGCAATATTGATGACTTTTTCATCAACTTACAGTCACCTGTGGTCTAAACAGTAGGTTAGGCCAGCTCCTGCTTTGAGGGGGAGAATCGTCAAGGGAAGCTTAAAAGTATAAAACTGTGTCTAGTCTTGTACTAAAATACAAGACTAATTACTAAGAGGCTACAGCTGGTGAAGCACATGACTGAACATAAAGCTAGACCACCGCAGGCAGGAACTAAACAGGAAGTAGAACAAAGTAAAGCAGGAGCTAGATTTAACACAGCTAAGAACCAGAGTGAATAGCAGAAAGCAGAAACTAAACAAAACAAAACCGGAAGTACATGAACATAAAACAGGAAATGGCAACTAAACAGTTCAGGTTATGACACAAACATTTATATAAAGCACCTCATTTTACTGCAGATAATCTAAGGTTAAAACAATCAAAAGCATATAAAACAATAAAAAAAATTCTAAAAACAAGCAAAGAACAACCTACAGTCAGGACCATAAATATTTGGACAGAGACACATTTCTTCTAATTTTGTTTCTGTACATTACCACAGTGAATTTCTAATGAAACAACTCAGATGCCATTGAAGTGCAGACTTTCAGCTTTAATTCCATGGGTTGAACAAAAAGATTGCATAAAAATGTGAAAAACTAAAGCATTTATTAAACACAATGCCTTCATTTCATGGGCTCGTAAGTAATTGGACAAATGAAATAACTGAAAATAAAATGGTCATTACTAATATTTGGTTGAAAACCCTTTGTTGGCAATGACAGCCTGAAGTCTTGAACTCATGGACATCACGAGATGCTGGGTTTTCTCCTTCTGAATGCTCTGCCAGGCCTTTACTGCAGCGGCTTTCAGTTGCTGTTTGTTTGTGGGCCTTTCTGTCTGCAGTTTAGTCTTCAACAAGTGAAATGCATGCTCAATTGGGTTAAGATCAGGTGACTGACTTGGCCATTCAAGCATATTCCACTTCTTTGCTTTAATAAACTCCTGAGTTGCTTTGGCTGTATGTTTTGGGTCGTTGTCCATCTGTATTATGAAACACCGCCCAATCAGTTTGACTGCATTCACCTGGATCTGCGCAGACAGTATGTCTCTGAACACCTCAGAATTCATTCGGCTGCTTCTGTCCTGTGTCACGTCATCAATAAACACTAGTGTCCCAGTGCCACTAGCAGCCATGCACGCCCAGGCCATCACACTGCCTCCACAGTGTTTTACTGATTATGTAGTGTGCTTTGGATCAAATCTTCAAAATGTAAACACGAGTCCTCTAATCAACTCCAGGCCTTTTATCTGCTTCACTCATAATGACATAACAAGGGAATTGTCCACACCTGCCCATGCAATAGCATGGAAGTCAATTGTCCAATTACTTACGAGCCCATGAAATGAAGGGATTGTGTTTAATAAATGCTTTAGTTTTTCACATTTTTATGCAATCTTTTTGTTCAACCCATGGAATTAAAGCTGAGAGTCTGCACTTCAATGGCATCTGAGTTGTTTCATTTAAAATTCACTGTGGTAATGTACAGAAACAAAATTTGAAAAAATGTGTCTCTGTCCAAATATTTATAGTCCTGACTGTATATACTGTACTTTATGGACACTGAATTCAGCAGCACCTTCTCTAACTCTTAGGAAGAAACTTCTGTTTGTTTGTTTGGTAAATGAGACTTCCACAGAGCATGATTAGGTTAAATAAAATGGAGAAAAATAAAAATCAAGTCTGTGTGGCAAGTCAGAAGTCTAAGTCAAAACGTCATCTACATCAGTGAGAGGTTAGAGAGTGTCCTTTCTCCTCCTTCAGTCTTCTGCAGCTGGTCAACTGTCAGCTTTTGTTGGTCCCAGATTCCTGTAGAAATGACGTCTCCTTGATGGATCAAAGCTCCTCACACAGAGATGGGTACAGATCCCTTATTCCTCCCCTACTTGCTAATTTCGTCCCCATTGTTCAGCTACACAAGACTTTCTTTCTCAAAAAAAATATTACTACAGATTTTCATCTGCTCTTAACTTCCCCTACCTTCTTCTTCCTTCTTCCCAACTTCTTCTTCTCCTGCTTTAACCTTTTGCCAAATAAGTGACATGGACCACATAAATAAAATGTTATTTGTTCTATAGTTTACCTGGTGCCAAAGTTAAAGTCACATCACAAGCTTATAGCATTATGTTATTAGATCAATCATATGCCTTTTAGGTGGGACAGGTGGGATATCCATAGTTCTATATCTCCATAGTTAAGTATAATTAAAATTTATGTTATAACAATTAGAATTAATCTGAACTAAAAAACCAACAAAGACAAAAAACAAACAAGCTATATCTGACACAAAGTGACATATAACACACAAGCTGAGCTTAAAGTGGTTCACAATCTAATTTTTACTTATAAGCCCACATGGCTTCACAAATCATTCGTAATCCTACTCCTCCAGTGATTAATTCAATTACTTTACACTTCACACAGCTCTTCACAGACTAATGAGCTCCTACTCACCATCAAGGCATCACAGGTCATCAGTGTGATATAACATCTCAAAGTTTACTCTCGTGTTGACACAGAGTGGATCACAATTACAGTACATCTACAGTAAGACGTAAGGCACATCTTACTACGTACAAAGTATCCACCGAAGGACTGAGGACACAAGTCTTGTATTTATACCCTGTTACAAATCCCACATGAGCTGTTGACTGGTCTTTGATATACAGTACATGAGTGCAGTAAACCCCCCCTTTACTTCCTTAACAATGTTCCCGTGGTCACTACAGTGAACCCTCGACCATTTGATAACCAAATGCTTGATGACCTCCCAGGAACAACCCTCAGTAAGAAGCACAGCATGTAATGACAAACACAATTTCCTACAGTACCATATTAGTGTTCATACACGGTGGTCCACAGAGGACGCTGTCAGTTCCCGTACGTGGTGGTCCATGGAAGGATTTAGGGCTCATTTGGGCCATGCCGCCAGACTGGTGGTCTTGCCTCTATAACCTCCAGCTGCTACGCTGGCTCTGCCTCTACTGGCGACACCCTCCCAGGGAACTTGGCCTGTGTTCATGGGCACATTAGGTGCCATCTGACTCCCAGCGGCTGCTGGATCAAACCCTGCCTCGTTGGCACCCACCATGAAAGTGAGGGTCTTGTTATTGAGGGACTTTGAAAGACTCAATTCATTGACTTCCTCAGTTTGTTTGCTCCTGTCTGCATCTTGGTTGTTTTTTTTTTTTCACTATTGGGTTACGTAAGTCTGTTTGTGGTTTTGATTATGTTATGTGGTTTTGCCTGTATTGTTTTGTTCTGTGTTTTTTGGTTTGTAGTCTGTAGCAACCAGTTTGCTTGCTCATGGTGAGTTTGTGTAGTTCTAGCGTGTCATGTTTTTACCTGTTGTCACAGTTTTGTTATCATTTCCGGTTTTATTGTGTAGTACTTCTGTTTCTGTTCAGTCCACACTCAGTGCTTACCTTACTTTCGGTCTCAATTACACCAGCTGTTGGTAATCAGTAATGAAGATAGGTATTTAACATCCAGTACTCCTCCGCCAGATTGTCGTAGATTCATTTCCGCTTTCCAGCAATTCTTGGCCAGTCCTTTCTGTTCTTGACCTCACTTGTAGCCTAGGCCTTCTTGCACCTCAGCCGAGCTTGTTTTGTTCCCGACTTTGCCTGAACTTTGACCCCGATCCAGCCTAGTCCTTTTGTACTGGTACCGAGCCATCCTGTTGCCAACCTCGCCTGTCTGACCACCGCTGTTGTCTGCTCCTGTACATGAGTCTCAAGCCTGTACAGTACCTGCGACTGGAGGCTGGTAAACATTAAAATCTTTTTGTACAAACCTGCTGGTCTCAATTGCCGTACATGTGGGTCCGCTTTGTCAAACCATCTGCCAACCCTGACAGAACAATCTGGCCAACTCTGGTACACACGAGCAGCCACACGCCCGCACTGGAGTTTTGCCTGGGAGCACCTCAGCGTTTCTCCGGGGAATCAGGTGACTACAGAACCTTTTTGACCAAGTGCGAGATTAATTATGATTTACATGCGCCAGAGTTCCCAACGGAAGATGGCGTTTGCACTCTGAGGTATGGGCTACAGCCGAATGGCAGAATCAGTCGGCGTGCATGAGCACATACCCCAGTTTTGCAAAAGCACTGAAACAAATTTTTCAGTCACGCCCGGACAAGAAGCGACCCAAAGGCTGGTAAACATTAGGCAGGGGCACGCAGTACAGCAAAATATGCCATCGAGTTCTGCATGTTAGTGGCGGACACCGTGCTGGAAGACTTATTAATTCGGGGCTCTAACCTCCGCCGAGAGACGACGACGACATCAAAGCCTGGGGCTGTGCCTCTATTGCGGTCAGTCAGGTCATCTTGCATTAGCTTGCCCGCTAAAAGAGCAGGCTAATGGTGAGCTGTCCGGTGTTACCCTATACCTCCGCCCGTGCGTTGCCAATAGTTACCCTTCAGCACGGGGCCCAGGCTGTTCAGCAGGCCGTCTTAATCGATTCAGCCAGTCTAATGGATGCCGTGCTGGCCGAGAGGCTGGGGCTTCCTGCACATCGGTGGTGGTGCCCCGGGAGACCGCAGCATTGGATGGGTGGCCCCTGGGGAGGATTACTCCCCAACCCGATAAGGATGAGATTGTCTGACTCTCACACTGAAGAAATTACCTTTTTAATCGTTCCAGACTGTCACCTCCCGGTGGTTTTGGGGCACACCTGACTGCTGGGAGATTGAGCAGTGAGGAGCGGAGTGCACCGCAGACTGCTTTGGGGAATCGGCAGCCGTGGATCTGGTGGCCTCTGCTGGCGAGAGCGGAGATGACCTGGTGGATGTGGCAGGTGTTCCTGAATTTTACCTGTACCTACGAGAGGTGTTCAGAAAACGCGGAGCCACGGCCTTACCGCCGCATCGGGCCCACGATTGCGCCATTAACCTAAAGCCCGACGCAGTTCCACCGTAGGGACAGTTTTTCCAACTATCTCCAAAGGAGAGAGGTACCAAGAAGGAATATCTGGATGGGGCCCTGGCGGCGGGGCTAATTCGTCCTTCATCCTCTCCGTCGAGAGCGGGCTTCTTCCTCATGGGAAAGAAGGATGGGACCCTCAGGCCATGCATCGACTACCGGGGGTTGAACAAGGTCACAGTTCGAGACTCCTACCCGCTTCCCTTATTAGCCTTGGCATTTGAGGTGCTACCGGAGGCTCGCATCTTCACCAAACTGTATCTTCGCAAACGCCTACCGTCTGGTGCACATTAAGGAGAGGGGAAAAATTGAAGATCGCTTTCAACACCCCTAATGGCCATGTCGAGTATTTGGTCATGCCATTTGGTCTTACCAATGCGCCAGGGACTGGTGAATGAGGTACAGGGGAATATGATTAACGAGGAGCATCACAGGCAGTTGGGCTTCGCAAACTTCTATAGAAAGTTCATTCGCAGGTTTAGCACCATTACGGCCCCATTACATGCCCTTACCTCTGTCAAAATCAGGTTCCAATGGACGCCGGAAGATGACATCGCTTTCCACCGGTTGAGGAAGAGTTTCTTGTCGGCACCCATCCTGCGGATGCCGGACCCATTGCGACAGTTTGTGGTGGAGGTGGACGCCTTGCAGTCAGGGGTCGGTGCCGTGATCTTGCAGCAGGATCCATTGGACGGCAATTGCATCCGTGTGCTTTTATGTCCCGCAAATTGTCGCAGGCCGAGAGGAACTATGATATTGGAGACGGGGAGCTGCTGGCATTGAAGGCGGCACTGGAGGAGTGGAGGCGCTGGCTGGAGGGGGCAGAACAGCCATTCGTGGTCTACACCAACCACAAAAACCTGGAATATTTTAGGACACCCAAACGTTTGAACTCTCGCCAGGCGCGGTGGTCGCTGTTCTTCACGCGTTTCAACTTCCACCTGTCCTATCATCCAGGTACCAAGAATACCAAGCCGGACGCCTTGTCTCGGCTGCATGAGACGGGGTTGGAGGTGTCGGAGCCAGCACCCACTCTGCCTCCTGGGTGCGTGGTCGAGGCAGTGACCTGGTCGAATGAGGCCCGGGTGAAGGCAGCCAACCGTGACAGGCCACTGTTACAAGCATGTCCTCCTAACCAGTTATTTGTGCCTCCAGAGTTATGAGGAGAGGTCATCCACTGGGCACACACCTCTCGCTTCAGTGGACACCTGGGAGTAGGTCGTACGGCGTTTGGAGACGGTTTTGGTGGCCTTCAAACCATCCGCCAACCCTGACATAGTGTAGCTTGCCCCATGAATGTAACACTGCTTTGTGGAACAAAAATAAAATTAAAAAAGATTAAAAAAAAGATTCACAGATCAACCTGTAAACCTGATAGTTTTGTGTTCATCTGTAAAATAGATTATTATTGATTAACTAGTGGGTTACCTGTTATATAAATGTTGATGTGTGATGATACAATCCAGACTTGGTTAGGAACTGATACGTTGTTGGCTCTGCTGAATTGCCCTTGATCTCTTAATGCTTTTCTTAGTGGATCTAAACTTCTTAAACAGTTGCCAGCACTGACTTTTGATCCCTCTACTCCTGATAGCTGTGGCTTTTGGGACATGGAGTGTTACGTAACTGGGAGGGGCTGAGCTTGTGCAGGAGGTCGAGCAGTACCGGCTAGAAATAGTCGGGCTCACCTCCACACACAGCCTGGGCTCTGGAACCCAACTCCTTGAGACGGGCTGGACCCTCTTTTACCCTGGAGTTGCCTGTGGTGATAGGCGGCTGGCTGGTGTGGGCTTGCTCATAGTTCATAGCTAGTTGCCATGTGTTGGAGTTTTACCCGGTGGACGGGAGGGTCAATCACTGTCATTTGTGCTTACGGGCCAAACGGTAGTGTGGAGTACCCGGCCATCTTGGGATCTCTGGAGGGAGTGTTGGAAAGCGCTCCAACTGGGGACCACATCGTTCCTCTGGGAGATTTCAATGCCCACGTGGGTAACGACAGTGAGACCTGGAGAGGCGTGATTGAAACGAATGGCCTCCCTGATCTGAACCCGAATGGTGTTATGTTATTGGACATCTTTGCTAGGCACAGCTTGGCCATAACAAACACCATGTTCGATCATAAGGGTGTCCATCGGTGCACATGGCACCAGGACACCCTAGGCCGGAGGTCGATGATAAACTTTGTAGTTGTTTCAACTAACCTTCAACCATATGAAACGTATTGTGAGGGTCTGTTGGGAACGTCTGGCTGAACCCTCTGTCAGACGGACCTTTAACTCACACCTCCGGGAGAGCTTTGGCCAGATTCCGAGGGAGGTTGGAGACATAGAGTCCGAGTGGACCATGTTCTCCGTCCCCATCGTCAATGCGGCCGTTCGGAGCTGCGGACACAGGGTCTCCACTGCCTGTCGTGGTGGTAATCCCCAAACCCGGTGGTGGATGCCCGAGGTAAGGGACGCCATCAAGCTGAAGAAGGAGTCCTACCAGGTCTGGTTAACTTGTGGGACTCCTGAGGCAGCTGATGGGTACCGGCAGGCCAAGTGTGCTGCAGCCGGTTCCATTGCGGAGGCAAAAACTCGGGCCTGGGAGGAGTTCGGGGAGGCCATGGAGGAGGACTATCGCTCGGCCTCAAAGAGATTCTGGCAAACTGCTCGGCGCCTCAACAGGTGGAAGCAGTCCTTTACCAACTCTGTTTTAAGTGGAGGTGGGGAGCTGTTGACCTCAACTGGGGATGTTATTGAAACATAGGGGGATCACACTTCTCAGCCTCCCTGGGAAAGTGTATGCCAGGGTACTGGAGAGGAGAATTCGGACGATAGTCGAACCTCGGTCGTGGAACGCTGGACCAGCTTTATACCCTCAGCAGGGTGCTTGAGGGTTTGTGGGAGTTTGCTCAACCAGTCTACATGTGTTTTGTGGATCTGGAGAAGGCATTTGACCGCGTCCCTTGTGACATCCTGTGGGGGGTGCTCCGGGAGTATGGAGTCCAAGGCTCTTTGCTAAGGGCTGTTCGGTCTCTGTACAACCGGAGCAGGAGCTTGGTTCGCATTTCCGGCAGTAAGTCAGACCTGTTCCGGTGCATGTTGGACTTCGGCAGGGCTGCCCTTTGTCACCTGTTTGGTGTCCACGGGATAGCATCTCTGCTTTTTGCAGATGATGTTGTCCTGTTGGCTTCATCAGGCCAGGACCTTCAGCGTGCGCTGGTGCGGTTTGCAGCTGAGTATGAAGTGGCTGGGATGAGAATCAGTTCCTCCAAATCTATCAATGAATTAAAAATACTCAATGCACACACGATTATTAAACACACACACATTGAAAATTGGTGAAGTTTTTAAAAAAAAAAACGTGTGTTAAAATCTAAGTAAACAGATCAACATGAAAAGAAGCACAGTCTGTGTCTTGTGACTGATGGACCACTGTCACAGGTCTGCTTATTATACAGGTGCAGCTAAAAGGCATCACACTGAGTGGGGATGATTGTAGAATGGCCACAGGAGACAGGGACAGTCATAGTGACGTCATGTAATGATATGTGACAGATGCGTTCATGTTACATTGTGTGTGTTGCTCGCATTAGAAGAATTTGTTAACATGAAATTAAACATTTATACCTATGCATTGAAGGTTTGTTGAATTTACACTATGTGCCTCACTTCAGACATGTGACAGTAATAGTACTTAATGAAAAAAAAGATCTGATCTGATCTGAAAGCACTAGTCACAATGGTAAGGCATTGCTGGGATTTAAACCCAGGCTCTCCTGTTTATCAGACAAACACCAACTAAGACACAGCAACATGGGAGCTAATGTTTTATTCATGTTTTACTTTACCTTAAACAACATGTGACAGTGTAAATGCTTACAAATAGAAGTAAAGGAAGGGTCCCACACATGTTATACACAGTCACATATGAACTCACTTTCATAGTTTAGCTGGTTTAGTGGAGGACTATAGGCCTCCACAAGTTTAAACTAAACTGCCTTCAATGTCATGTTCTTTCTCAGCAGCAGCATGAATATGATGGCTGGATTCATGTCTGTGGGGTAATTGAGGTCCAGTCTCTGGTCCTGTAGTGTCACTGCTGCCTGCTGTCAGCAGAGGGCGCCACATGCTTATTATGTGACGTTACACAAAATGTTGCAAAGTTTCTCTTCTGGAAGCGTTTCAACATTTATTAGACACACTGAGTGAACAAATATGAAGCTACAACACCTGCATGGTTTAGTGTGATTCTTGTGATCAGTCTGTGGCACATCAATAACTACGTACATGAATAACATTTTGCAAATTATCTTTCCTTCACCTGAGCCTGGTTCTGGTGGAGGTTTCTTCCATCTCAAATAGGCTATTTAATAGGCTCAAATAGAATTTAATAGACTTGGTAGAATAAAAGAACCATAGCTTTGATCATTTTGTTTTTGTGTTTTTTGTGTTCTCATACATACAAAAAGGACAAACAAAGTGAAACAAAATGTTTCCAGATCCACTCCAAACATCTAATCCACCCTTGCTGTTGGGAGAATGTACTATTTTCACAAGCCAAAGGGCGACTGCTCTGTCCAGAAGTAGACTTGGCCAAAGACACAATCCTAAGTTTGAAGGACTTCTGTTTCTTCTGGGGTTAGCAATGACCCTAACCCCAACACACACACACACACACACACACACACACACACACACACACACACACACACACACACACACACACACACACACACACACACACACACACACACACACACACACACAATGTGTTGAACAAGTTGAAAAATGTTGGGTTGTTTAATTAAGTATTCCTTATATTTTCAAATGGTATCGCAGTTCTGCAAAAACTAACAATTAAATGTGAAAATGAGGTTTGGGCTCGTTGAACTTTGGACTCTTGGATTTAATAAGTGATCAAAACACTGGCAGCAATAAACTCAAAGACTTGCACAATGTTTAAAAAAATGTTCATTAGTATTATTGGAGAACCACTTCAGTCCAGCTACTTTTATGTGTGATCTACTCTTTCGAAGCCATATATTATCTGATCCAAATCACATACCTATGATAGAACAATACAAATTTGTTGTTAAAATATGACTGAGGTAAAAGGAAGGAAGCATTTGAATGTGTGGGTAATTAATACTTAACATAAGCATGGTGGTGGTTGAGTGGTGTCATAAAACTAATTTGTTTCCTTCAACCTTCAACACACATAGGACTATAAACCACTTATTTTACTGTATAAAAAATGTTAATTCCCACCTTCAGATCTAGGTCAGACTTCCTCTGGTTAACTTGAGCATCTCTCCTCCTTGTTACAGTTTTGTCTGACTTTCCTGAGAGGAAAAGTGAAGAATTGTGCTGAAACAAAAGCTGCCAATAAAAGCAGTCTATATCTCTACCATTCCTGTTACTGCTACTACTGATGATGGTGTATAATATAGCAATAAACCAATACCCGTAATATCCTTGGACTGTATCAGCTTTGAGACCTCAAGATCATCAGGTTGTGCTTCATCACACTTCTTATAATAATATTGTTGATCGGGTGGACCAAACCTCTAAATACAGTACAAACACATTCAAGTATGAAAAAAAACTTTTTTAAATTTTAGTGGTCTGTTTGTCTAAAGCAGAGGTACACAAAAGATGGACATATCATACAATGATAAACACAGATATACATTCAGTAAACACAATCACTGCACCTTATCAGGCCACATGAAGCTGATAAAGAGAATGACAGGAAGGCCGACGGTAAACACATAGACACTCCAGAGCCAAGGACGCTGCTGAGTAGCCAGTATGAGGCTTTCTATGATTCCTACCTATAGCAGACATAGACAGAGTTTAGGTGTCAGTGTAAATTAACATTCAAGTCTTAGAATGAGCACAATCAATCAAAAAGCCTAAGCACAAAGCATGGTACTTAGTACAGAATAACTAGTGGAAACAGTGAGTTAAAGTGTCTAAATAACACAATGCTTCCGGTCTCACCTCTGCTGCAGCAGACACTGTTGCTACAGTGGCTACAAGTGTCAGACACAGTAACACAAAGCTAATCTCCATATCTGAAACACACTGTCATATGGAAAGAATAATTATTTATTCAGAAGGTAAGAAGATAAACAAAAATGGTAAATACAAGGTGATGATTATTGATTGATTAAACAACGGTACGACGGTAAGATAAAAGGAAAAAAGAAAGTGTAGGATAACCATATGGTTCTGATCACATACAGTGTGCATGACAAGACAGGGTTAACAAAAGACAAATAACATCAAAAACAAACAAAGACAGAAGCTAAAGTAAGAGGATGACAGAGGAACGAGTGTGTTTCTACCTTTTGTCACAGTTTCCACAAGGCCTTTAAAAAGTCTTCCTGGAGTCTTCAAGTCATGTGATGTTGGACTTTGGTCCCAAGAAACTTGCTGACATGCTGTAGAGCTATGAATCAGTGTCAAAGGAAGTCCTCCATTAGAGGAGTTAATCAAACACATGATACACAGTCACCATCTGTCACACACAACCAGCTTTTGAACTGTATTGGTGTTATAGACTTTGTTAGAATGGGAGTTAGGAACCTTTGGTCAAGCAGGTGTCAGGTAGGAACACTTTCTAGGACACACACCTGCCCCTTGCATGTCGTTCCTCGGAAGAATGTCTACTCTTTCTGTTTGGCCGTGCAGTTGCTCATTAAACGCGTTAAAGCAACCAGCGTGCTTGTTTTTATGCACCACCAAGCTATCACAATTAACATCGCAGTGCAGCACATAAACCCCTGGGATATCATCATTTGACACAAGTTGAGGTTAAATTGATGAAAACCTTCAACTGAACCTGTTTGTTTTTAAGTAATGACAGCAGCTGACAGTGTTTAATCTTTGTGGTTCCTTCATTGTGAACAGTTGTCAGGCTGCTCTTTGTTACAAGCGATAAGTCTTGTTGTTGGGTTTGTTTAGCTCCCAAGGTTCCAGGCACAGCCTGAAAGCACCTGTTCTTTTCTCAGTTATCACCAAGCTGTTGACCCATTCAAAAACTCAGTGGCACAAAAAGAAAGAATAACAGGGAAACAAAACACAGGTCTTCAAATGCTCGCTCTGCTCTCGCTCCAACACTATCTCCGTCAACTTGCTTGCTCATACTCCAACCTACTTTTTCCCCAAATGGTGCTTGGCCACCGTCTTTAAAGGCCAGGCCCCGCTCCCTTCTACCGGGCAGATCTGTTGTAGCCCCTCCTCCAGTTTGGGGGTCACAGCCCCTAGTGCTCCGATCACCACAGGCACCACTGTGGCCTTCACCTTCCAAGCCTTCTCCAGTTCTTCTCTGAGCCCTTGGTGTTTCTCTAGTTTCTCATGCTCCTTTCTTCTGATGTTGCCATCGCTTGGTATCGTCACATCCACCACCACAGCTTTCCTCTGCTCTTTATCCACCACCACAATACAGCAGCACATTTATATATATTTATATTGTGTGGGTGTGAGGCTGTGTGTGTGAGAAGTCCGGGAAAGTATGGTGTAAGTTGAACGGGAAGGTGGGTTATTGTCTGGTGCCAGCACGACGGCGTGTGCACCCGCAGTCGGCGGCAAGTCAGCTGCTGCGGTGTAGTCTGATTAGGACGTGGGTGCGTGTGTGTGTGCGTGGTCAGACGGGGTCGCTGCTAGGTCGAATGTCCTATCTAGGAGGTAGTATCGTAAGCTTTCCAAAGCCCACTTAATAGCTAGGCACTTCTTTTCTACAGCCGAGTATCGGGTCTCCCTTGGTAACAGCTTGCGGCTGAGCCACCGGTTTCTGTGCGTTGAGCCTGGGAAAATTCACACAGACCCGGAGGGTCCCATCCTTCTTTGGGATGATCACAACTGGACAGCACCACTCGCTTGTCGATGGCTCTATCACTCCCAGCTCCTTCATAGTCGCTATCCCTGTCTTTAGTGGTCCCACCAGATGCTCCGGTTTAGCACTGACTGCTCCCTCTCCGCAGTTTCCACACCAACTTTCTCTTTGTCACCGGTCACTTCCCGTACCAGCATCATCGATGCAGACCCCATTTCTGGCAGCTCCTTCCACTCATGGTAGGTCAACTTGTAAATATGATCCGCTACACGTTTTCTAGGCGTTGTAGTAATGCCACTTCTTTTAGATTTTGTGTAAAATAAAACGGAAATAATCATTGTAATTCTCTTTACAGCGATCGTTGATCGTGACTGTTTAACTCTATGACAGGACTAGGACTTAGATCTACGACTCAATATTGCTGCAACATTTTTACCACTTTTAATATCTTTTAGTACTGTTACTATATGTATGATTATATATAATTATATGTAGAAAATATGTGGGCCCCAGCCGTGGTGCATAGCGTTCATGCTCAGGTTGTGGGTTCAATCCCCCCAGATAGGGGTTGCATCAGAACCTATCCAACTTAACCTATATGCAGAAAATATGTAAAAAGAAACTATAGGTCATATATTTTGTTGTCATTAATGCCAATATAAATGTAAATCTGACTTGTCCCGGAAACTGTTTAATGCCTAAAAGCTAGTCTCAGTATTAACTTTTTTGCCTAATTTTGCCTTTTTTGCCTTTTTTGTCACTGACGAGCGAAAATGTGACTGAACATTTACAACACAATAAATCTCAATAATAAATAGAGTAGGATAAAATCAGTCAAACATAATTTTAACAAAGACATGTGGGAAATCACAGCTAAATCCCTTTCTAGGTTTTGTGCTGTGGTTCCTCAAACAGTGGTTTGTGTCATGTTTCACGCCATGTCCTGTTGTTTGTCATGTTTCACGCCATGTCCTGTTGTCACACTACTTCCTGTTTTATTTTGTAGACTTCCCGTTGTCAGTTCATTGCTCACTCCCTAGTTCATTCACCTCACCTGTCTGTAATCGGTAATCAAGTCTCCGTGTATTTAACCACCACCTGTGTCCTTAGTTCTCCGCCAGATTGTCGTGTTTCCTGAGAGTTCTGAGTTTCGTTCGTGTTTCTTCAGTGTTCCTTGTGAGTCCCCGAGTTTCATGAGTGTTCCGAGTTTCCCGTGTTTCGTGTTCCTGTTTTGCCTTGTGTATCCTGCCTGACCCTGGACTAACTACTGACCGTGAGTTTGCCTGATCCCTGCCTGTATTTTTGCCGTGACCCTTGTGTGTATGACCTGGACCGTCTGACCCTGCCGTGAAGAATAAACCTCTGTTTGATCATAATCCCGCCTCCGTGCTGTGCATGTGGGTCCGCCGCCTGCCCGAGTCCTGACAGTTTGGTCCAGAATCCATAAATCTGCTACTGGTCCAGAGTCCTTTCCTGATGGCTGCATGTCAAATATCATGTCAAATGAACCAGGCACAACCACTAAGTGGGAACTTTATAAATATGTGTGCACTGTCATGGACCAAACAGTAAGGCTCAGGAAATTCAGGTACAAAAGCAAGAAATTATAAAACTACAACTAACTGTAAAACCTAACTGAAATTAACAATACTACAAAATTCAGTAGGATCACACAAAGATTGAACAAAATGGTGTGAGGTCTTTATAACAATAACTCTAGCCTTGACCAAACATAACTGACATAACAATTTACACAGGAGGGTCTATAAAGACTAGGACTGGCCTACGTTAGTAGACAGAGGTGATACCAAAAAACTACAAACACTAACTTCATAGAAATAAAAAAAATGAATAAAGATAATATTTAATATTTACACAGAAAAAAATACATGTGATGTATGAAAACATTCTGATTTCTGTACCCTACTATCTATTGCTATGTAAAAGAAGCAGACGACTGGACGGCAGCCTCATCTACCCAGTGGATAGCTCACGAGCACATTACCCTCCTCTCTGATGGTTGTCTGTCCCCTGGTGGCCTGGAAAAGCATAACAACACAGATGTGAATTCCTGCACGGCTCCTCTGCTCACTCCAGTAAACACAGGTGTTTCCAGTACCTTACAGTAGAAGTAAAGTTAAGCGTTGAGCAGCAGCACAGGCAGGACAAGTTTTTCAGACTCAAAATTCAATTTGCAATGCATTTGTCAATTGGCAATTCAATATGCAATATTGTCGTTCAATTTGAAAATGCATTTTGCACTGACAATTCAGCTAAGCAGGCTGAGCAAAAAGGTAAAGAAGCATTAGAACTGCTTGACAAATCGTTCTGCATATGACATGCACATTATTTCACAGAGATCACATTTCAAATTCAATTAAATAAAAAAATGTGGGAGCTTCTTGAGGCAGATGAAGGCATTCGCTGAGTATCTGTGACTGAGAGAACAACTGAGAAAGCTGGAGGAAAGCCAATGCAGAGGTGCAATGATCTATGCTGAAGTAAAACATGGCACAAGCTGGAGGGGGAGTGCGGTACTGCCTCCTTCCTGGAGTCAGAAAAGGGCAAACACATATGTGCATATTTACAGGAGCTACCGGATGCATCAGGAAAAACACTAAACTTGTGATTAGTACAATTGTGGGGCTGAACCGGACACACAGTGTCGCTGGGAGATATAGTTATCAACATCCTATTTACACACTCTTGCCCTGGCGATGTGGCGCAGTGGGGGTCCAATCTGTGGCTGTTGAACGTTTCAGGTGGATCTAGTGCTTATGTAGATTTAAGCAGGTTGGATGAAGAAAGTCTAAGAGCAGCTTCTTCAGAAAATTCTCTGAATGACGTCTGGACAAGAATCTACCCGAGCTATGAAATCAGAGCTTTCACTACAGTACATGCAGTCTCCCTTTCCACTAAAGATTAGGATACGATGGTTTAGTGTAGCGAACACATAGAGCAGAAGTTCCTGCAACAACACAAGACAAACATTATCTTTATATCTCTGTATTACTGTATATTAAATATTGAGTAAAAAAGACAGCAAACCTTGGATTATTAACATATATGTTAAACTTAGGTCCACTTCCATTATGTGCTGTTTAGGCTGCATTTGCCATCATAGTCTTTATGTCTTATACAGTAGTGTTCAAAATAACAGTAGTAGATGTATGTAACTTACTAGAATAATCCAGGTTTTTAGTATATTTCTTATTGCTGCATGGCAAACAAGTTACCGGTAGGTGCAGTAGATTCTCAGGAAACAAACAAGACCCAGCGTTCATGATATGCACACTCTTAAAGATGTGCAACTGGGCAATTAGTTGAAAGTCGTGTGTTCAAAAAAATAGCAGCACCTGCCGTTGACTGTACAATCGCAATTATTTGTACAAACATTTTTGGTTCTAGGATTTAGCAATCATGTGAATCACTAATCTAATCTGTGTGGCATGGAGTCAACCAATCTGTGGCACCTTGCATCTGTTATTCCACTCCACATTCCACAATTCATTTGCGTTTCTTGGTTTTGCTTTACAACCAGTTTTTTTATATTACCCCACAAATTCTCGATTGTATTAAGGTCCGGGTATTGGGCTGGCCACTTCATAACATTAATTTTGTTGGTTTGGAACCAAGGTTTAGCTTTTTTACTTGTGTGTTAATGTAACCTCTGAAATTTTCAGCAACTGTGATGAAGATGTGAAACATGTTGGGTCGTTTGAGCAGGTTCTTTAATTATTAAATTAAGGGTGTAGAGAAAATGTAACAGAGAAATGGAGACAATGGTGAGAGACATGTGGAAGGTGTTAGCTCAAGATATGTGTTGGTGACGAGGACACAGGGAGAAGCTGTAACATACTGCTGCATTATTTACATGACTGGGTCACTCAGCAGACAAGGGGTTGTTGGTGGTAGGTGGCGGTAATGAACCTTAAGGAGGCCGGTGACGCAAAACACCAGCGAAGAAGAAAGAGTGCGCCCGAGACCTGGTGTGTTTGTTCCGCCATCTTGGACGCCACAGACAGAGCATAGAGCTGCTGAAATTTTGCGACGGGTCAAAATGGATCAGTGCAAACTCGAGATGAAAGAAGCCGTGGACGTTTATCAAGACCAAAACAAGAGCGATACGAAGCAGCAGGACCTGAGTTTAACCGAGCAGCACCGGTCCACTAGCGGAGGTGAGGAGGAGCAGCAGGACCTCGATCCCTCTGGTCCCACTGACCAACAGGTCGGTACTGATTAGCAACTAAAACCGAATAACAGCAGCATTAATGCAACGATGTAAATTTTCTTTGACAGAAAAGAGGAAACCAGGCTGTAGATGTGTGGACAAAAATAAACGCTACTCTCCAGAATAAAGAAGCTTTTGTTCTCTGCTGAAGGAAACTGATCACGTGTTTGTTAGACTGAGACATATTGTAGCAGGCTAAATGGCAGCAAATTAAACGGCTAACTGTGTGTTAGGGGCTACAGCGACCTAACTGATCATTCTTCAGAAATATGCTCAAAGTTGCTGAAAACATTTAGATGCGTGTGTCTGAGTCCGATGATACCTGTAGGCTAGGGAAGAGATAGATAGAAAGTAGATAGAGAGAAAAAGAAGCACAACTACTGAAGGGAAGGAGACAATGTTAGTTAAACATGGATGATGATGGCAGGTCACTGGATAGAAGAGATAGAAGGAAAAAGGGGAGCTCAGCGTATACATTAACAGTTGGACCGAGCGCAATTTGCAGCATTGGCACCTGCCACTAGATGCTGTGTCACATGCCACAAAATCTACAGCATCTGCGGCACATGCCACGGTAAAAACATCATAGATGCCATGGCATGTACACTATATGACATGTGGCATGTACGGTATAAACGATATTGCAGCAGCTCAGAGGTCTGGTTTGCTGAGCATTGTGGGGGATACTGTTTTGGAGTGAGTTATGAGCAGCATGAGGGAAAATGCTAATAGTTTAGGTGCTGCGATATGTTAGTGGTTCCAAATGAAAACTGGCCATCTGAGCAGAAACAAGACAATTTGTTGTTTCGAAACTGCTGTTACGAGGTACCTGGGGTCGTTTGGTGTATGGGACACAAACCAAATTCACTATTTTAGAAAATTAGAATATTACTTAATACCAGTACAAATAAAAGGATTTTTAGAAATCTTGGCCACCTGCAAAGTATGAGCATGTACAGCACTCAATTCGTACTGTAGTTGTGGCTTCTTTTGCTTGAATCACTGCATCAGTGTGGTGTAGCATGAGTGGATCAGTCTGTGGCACTGCTCAGGTCTTATGAGAGCAAGTCCCGTTCAAACATTAAATCTGCACCTTCATGAAGTTGGTAGTGGAAAAATGCAGTGCTTTAAAACGTCCTGGTGTACAGCTGTGTTGACTTTTGACCTCAGAAAACAGTGGACCAAATCAAGCAATGTGGATTCTGTGCTTCTACTCTTTTCCTCCAGACTTTGGGACCCTGATTTACAAAGTAAATTTGCTTTCATCAGAGAACATAACATTGGAGCAGTCAACAGCAGTCCAGTACTTTTTGTCTTTAGACCAGGTGAGACACTTCTGACTCTGTCTGAAGAGGCTAAATGAACTAAAGTAGCATTAATCAGTCACCCTGTCTTTTTTCATAAAAAAATACATATCTTTGTACATGTAAGCAGGCCCTTTCAGAATCACTGACTCTACTTCATATTGGCATATCCAGAAAGACATTTGCAACCACTATCTTAAAACCTATAACTACATTCATTAACCTTGACACAGATGACTACAAATTTAAATAATGCTTTATATTGACAGTGTATTGTATTTTCTTCTAATGGAAGGCCATGTAGAAAAATACCTACTTTTGTGATTTTTCTCAGTGATGAAAGCAAGCAGTCCAGTGCCACAGTGGATACAGAAAGTATGTTAAATAAAACATTTGGAAAACTTTACTGTACAAAACCTGACCAAAAAAACAAACCAACCATCTCCATACATTGATCAACACTTCTATACTTGAAGATATTCAAGTTCAAGTAGATGCAGCTGCAGGTCAGTTAGGTTGAACTGGAGAGATATAAACATCTGTAAGGAAGCTACTGGTGTCTGTTTTTGCCTGGAAGGAATTAGAGTGAAACCTTGTTGGCTGCATGCCGGTGGAGGTTGTTCTGTTCTGTTGTTCTGCCATTATGAGACTAATTGTTGAACACACACAGGGTAAACCATACTCAGTCAGCCACCTTTATTGCACACCTGGCTACATACTTAGCCTAACACAGTGCTTTTCTCTATCGGAAGGTCAACAGTTCTTCACAAAAAATGTCTTTGTGGCTTTGTATTGTTACAAAGGGAATGGTCTTCGGGATCTTTGCTCAAAGCTATTATCTTATACACTTATATAACATACTTATATAAATATAAGCCTAAAGCATAATCCGTATGCCTAACGCTAACGCACAGCAATGACTAAGGGTGCATACAACACGCAGCACGCCTCAACCGCTTTCAGTCGGATCTGCATGGTGAAAACATCTTGACCACACTCAGCAGCATGTAGCTTGTGAGCCAGTAAAAATTACCTGCAACATATTTTAAACCGCAGAGTTCAGAGTGCTGAAAAAAAGTTGCAGCCTATAGTCTGGGATGTACGGTAATAAGTGTGGTATGCCCTGTTTGTATCTGATGGATTTGTTTTTTTATTGGGCAGTGATAGGAGGGTGTCTATTAAAATACTGAGACTCTGGTGCTTTAAATATCTTTGCAATCAGTCCCCCCCCAGTAGCCCGAGTCACTCCATCAGTAGGACATTTCATTATATTACTACTACAGGATATGTGAATAAAATGATCTGAATATATGCAGACAAAAACATTGGATGAGTAAACAGTAAACATGAAATAACCAGCAATAGATAAACAGACAAAGAAATGTCAATGAATGTGTGCCAATAAAGAGTGAAATTACCAGCTTTAACTGAACAGACACTTGCAAATGGGGTCTTCCCATACTCTCTCTCTGGTACTTTATTTGAACATCTAAGTTAAGATTTAAAAGTAGTGTCACCCTAAGTGTATCCATGGTCTTCTTTGGCAAACCTGGAGTTCTGGAAACGTGTGTTTCATAAGACAAAAGGGCCTTTGGCCTCCTTATCTTGAGCATGGAGGATGTCTCGCGAGAAAACCATGTTTTAATAACAGTTAACATTCCGTATGTCCAGATGTAGAGGGTGGATTTGTGGATGCTATAGCCACTGTAGTATATTTGCAGCTGCCAGACTGAAATAGACTAACTTAAACCACTACTACGTTAACGCTTAAACAGATACAGTTTGACTTTATTACAAGTGGTGACATAATATTAAACATTAAACGTTAAATATTTAACAAGACTGGCGTGGCGAGAGGTTGCCTGGTCTCCTGCAGGAGTGTCAGGCTGAGAACTCCAACGTCCCAGGCAACAAGTCATCCATCGGCCCGTGGGGCTCTGCCCCTCTTAGGCTGAGGCACAAACTTATAGACGCTGAACCTACGTCAGCTAGACATCTGGTTTCGTTCCAACTTCTGGCCTGATACCAGTGGCCAACAATAAGTGTTTACTCAAAAGTAAATGTCTGTTAACTGGAGTCTATCCTAGACATTCCTTAGACAACGACTCTGCCAAAATACAAGGGTTATAGAACAGTCATTGCAAACTGTAAACATGACCAGAACAGATCGTTGATTATTCAGAAGTGCTGCAGACACAGTATACATATAATAATATATAACATGGTACATGTTTGCCCTGCGATGGACTGGCGACCTGTCCAGGGTGTACCCCGCCTTTAGTGTCACGTCCATGTTACATATAGTGTAAAGACCACATATTTGCCCTGCGGTTCAAACACACAACAACAAAAAATATTGAAAAACAAATGGCAACATTTTGTGTTGCATAAATTGTGATTGAAAAATAAAAGTTCTAAATGTATGTGATTATTGCACTATTAAACAATCCTAAATAGATAAATTGAGAGAGAAATACATGTCAGCTATGCTCAAACCCTGTCTGTGTGATTGAAAAAGCCCTCCTGAGTTGAGGTCCATGTTTCATCCCTCTGCTGTTTGGAATGACAGAATGTGTGGTATTGTAGTTTTGAGATTTTATTTTCTCCTCTTTTTTCACTTTAGAAACACCAAGGAAGAAACGCTTCAAGGCTGTATACCTGTCAACAATGTAACCAAGCCTTCACCAGACTATCTGAGCCAAAGAATCGTCGGAGGATTCACTCTGGAGATAAACCATACAACTGTGATCAGTGTGGAAAAGGATTCTCCCATGCTAGTTACTTACTGGTACGCCAACAGGTTAAAACTGGAGTAAAACCTCACAAATGTGAAAAGTGTGGAAAAGAGTTTAATTACCCCAGTCAGTTACGTGCACACCAAAGTGTTCACACTGGAGAGAAACCTCACAAATGTGAAAAGTGTGGAAAAGAGTTTAATTACCCCAGTAAGTTAAGTGCACACCAAACTGTTCACACAGGAGAGAAACCTTACTCATGTGGACAGTGTGGAAAAGCATTCTCTCTGCTCAGTAAGTTACATTCACACCAACGTGTTCACACTGGAGAGAAACCTCACAAATGTGAACAGTGCGGAAAAGCGTTTATTCACCCCAGTCAGTTACGTACACACCGAAGTGTTCACACTGGAGAAAAACCTTACTCATGTGGAGAGTGTGGAAAAGCGTTCTCTCGGCTCAGTTGCTTACATTCACACAAACGTGTTCACACTGGGGAGAAACCTCATGAATGTGAACAGTGCGGAAAAATGTTTGCTACGCTCAGTAACTTACGCACACACCAGCGTGTTCACACAGGAGAGAAACCTTACAAATGTGAACTGTGCAAAAAAACGTTCAGTCGACTCGCTCACTTACTTGGACACAGACGTGTTCACACAGGAGAAAAACCTGATAAATGTAAACAGTGCGGAAAAATGTTCACTACGCCCAGTATCTTACGCACACACCAGCGTATTCACACAGGAGAGAAACCTTACAAATGTGAACAGTGTAGAAAAACGTTCACTCAGCTCATTAACTTACTGAAACACAGACGCGTTCACACTGGAGAGAAACCTTTCACATGTGGACAGTGTAGGAAAGCATTTTCAAGCTTCAGTCACCTAATGACGCACCAACATGTTCACACTGGAGAGAAACCATACTCATGTGAACAGTGTGGAAAAGTTTTCTCTCACCCTAGTAGCTTACGTTCGCACAAACGCGTTCACACAGGCATGAAATTTCACTCATGTGAACAGTGCGGAAAAAGATTCCGTCAGGCCAGTTACTTACTGTTACATAAAGGTGTTCACACTGGAAAGGATCCTCTCACATGTCAACAGTGTGGAAAAAAGTTTGCTAACTTCAGTAATTTACATCAACACCAACGTGTTCACACTGGAGAAAAACCTTACTCATGTGAGCAGTGCGGAAAAGCATTCTCTCAGCTCAGTAACTTACGTACACACCAACATCTTCACAACGGTGAGAAACCTCACACATGTGAGCAGTGCGGAAAAGCATTCTCTTCGCTTGGTCACTTGCGTACACACAAAAAACGTGTTCACATTGTAGAGAAACCCCACACATGCGAGCAGTGCGGAAAAGCATTCTCTACGCCTAGTCACTTGCGTACACACCAACGTGTTCACACTGGAGAGAAACCTCACACATGCGAGCAGTGCGGAAAAGCATTCTCTACGCTTAGGCACTTGCAAACACACCAACGTGTTCACACTGGAGAAAAACCTTACTCATGTGAACAATGCAGAAAAGTATTCTCTCAGCGCAGTAGCTTACGTACACACCAACGTGGTCACACTGGTGAGAAACCTTATTCATGTGAAGAGTGTGGTAAAGCATTTGCTTGGCTTCACTACTTACTGCGACACAAACGTGTTCACACTGGAGAGAAACCTTACTCATGTATACAGTGCGGTAAAGCATTCACTCAGCGCAGTATTTTACTGAGACACCAATATATTCACATTGTAAAGAATTCTCACGTGAACATTGCAGAAAAGTGTTCCCTTGGCTCACAAGTTTAAAATTACACCAGTGGAGAGACACATTACAGGTGTGAAATGTGTGGAAAAGCTCTGGGGTCGGTCACTAAAAGGAGACTGCTTTTCAAGCCAAAGATTGACTTTGATGTCTCAATAAGTTTTCATGTCAAAAAGCTCTGTAGATTGTCCACACTGCTCATTTCAAATTATGTTGTTTAAATTGCACTTGTACCATGCTTATTTTGTGTATAAATATAAACCATGTCTATGTATATACTCTTGAATAATGGTTTGTGGTTTTTATTGTAGTCCTTTATGAACATTTCTGATGTCAACCTCAGAGTTGGAGGACAAGGTGAGTGTATGTGTGTTTGGGCATGTGGGTATATTGGGTTAGGAGGTGGGGGGAGGATGTATAAAATAACTAAGTACATTTCATGGAAATAATTAAAGTAATCCACTACAATATTATTAATAATTGTGTTACATAAATACATACATATTCACCTATTCATATGTAACGACACAATCAGATAATGCTTACACAGAATATTACACCAAAACAATAATAACCAAACATAAATGAAAGTGGTAATAGAAAGGGACAACAGTACAACTGAGATTAAAATGATGTGTTTTGGTGTGTGGTTCACTGCAAAGTTAGTAAAACTGTAAAATAACATGTTCACCAAAAGGGTGAGACAGGCATTGGTGCATGAGCCGTGCCACTTCTGAAGAGCTACAGAGCCCAGCAGTCAGTGCGCCCACATACCACCTGTTTTAGGAGTATAGGCTTTGTGACTTAGGCTGCCCAGTCTGAGGCCCTGTTCGAGAAGACAAGACCCCTTTTTCCAGCTGTGCAGGAATCTGGCTGAACCTTGGAGAAAATTCCACATTATTACAATGTTTTTGGTAACTGTAAGCTGACAGGAATAAGTTTGCAGCTTGTTTTTCTGAAGTAGTGTTTGTATGTGGAACTTTACCTTTTTTTAACTTTGAGAATACAAAGAAACAATCAGCGAACGTATGCTGCAGCTGCATTTGTCATCTTTCCCTTCATTTAAAAGAATATTTCTTCATGAATATTACTCTAGTAAAAGTACTAGAGACCAACCAAAGGTGGAGAGAAGATACTGTTTCCAAGGCAGACCTTTCACCAAAAGGTCTGCAAATAATTTGTTTATGTATAAATAGTTTTTGTTCTGTCCAAACAATATGCAATTCGTTGGCTAAACTTGTTTATGCTCACATATTGTGCTTTTGATGGACTAAAATCTTTGTCACTGATGTCTTAAAACCGCCTCTTATTTTCCTACTTTTGTTTGTGTGTGTGTCTCCTGCCTAGCAGTTTGACAAGAAGCATGTATTAAGCTGAATGTCGATTGTGATGGACAGCTTTTTCAGTTTTATATATACTTCTCTTAACGACTGCTCTAATGTTGTTAACTGTTAAATTAATAAGTGCCTATATTAATATTAAGGGGTGTGCAATCATATGCAAATACACCTATGCATATATATTATTACAGATGATCACATAATACTTAATAGCTGTGACATACAAAAGTTATTAATAGTGATAGTGAACAGTTAAAGACAGTAGTACTAAGTTTAGGGAGCCTCTTGTCTCACTATAAGATTAGTAAAGCTGTAACCCAAGATTATTCAGCAAAAGGGCAAGGCAGACGTTGGTGCATGAACAATGCCACTTGAAACCATGGTGATGAGAGGAACCCGGCCGCTACACCCAGCCATCAAATGGAGGGAATAAACCTAGCAGCCAGGGAGCCAACATACCTTCAGTTTCAGGAGGGCATCGCGACCCAAGTCACCCACAGAGAACCCCTCAGGTAGAGCAACAGCAGCCACAGACAACACTCAACAACACCTAAGATCAGAAAGGACCACTGTTCTGGTCAACGTTGTCAATCCAGGATAGAGGCAAACACTCCACCAGTGGGAGGGAGGGGTATCAGGAATAGAGAATGGAAATATAACCTAGGTACTAATTTAGCAGAGGCAAGACCAGATAACTATAAAGATTATCAGGATGTTTTAAGAAATGTAACAGTAACAAATGTCAGTAACAGGAAGTGACATGATACACTGACCACCAGTCAGCTATTCACTGTCAGTCCCAAAGCAGTTCTTCCAGTTCAGCGCCTACAGTTCTTCCCGTAGGGACCCTCAGGCTCAAAATTCAATTTACAATGCATTTGTCAATTGTCAATGCAATATCGTTTAATTTGAAAATGCAATTTACATTTTGCAATTCAATATTAAAAGAGACAATTCAATACCCAGTTTCATTGATTTAAGGTTAAATAAAAGCTTAATCAATTGCATTTTGTATTGTCATGTTTTTTTGTAGTCTTTATTCAACTGGCAATACATTTTGCCATTGACAATTCAATATGCTATTTGGTCATTTAATTTGAAAATGCATTCTGCAAATGGAAATGCATTCTTAAAAAGTGTTGACTCAATACCCTGTTTCATTAGTTAAAAGTCTAAATGAAGACTTAACCAATTGCATTTAATGTTCAGAGGTGTCTATATTCAAAAGTAAACAGTCGGATTGCATTGCATAATCTGTGAACACGCACCAAGATTGTAAAAATTAAAAAGCATTGTTCAAAATTATTTGCAGGGTTATACAGTCCTAACCAATGAGAGCCCACTATTGCAACAGACTGGCGGAGCCATCGATGCACCTGCCAAGCGCCGCTGAGGCTTTTCCAACGGACAGAATAGAGATAGCATTATTCTTCCACCGTCAGACAGCCTGTGTGCTGCTGGGTCACCGGTGGTGTCTGTCCGCCGTATGCGGGAGCACACACTTTAAGACTGCGGTCTATTGAAGAGTCGCTCGCGAACGAGCTGGCTCTAAGAGCCGATGCGTTGCAGCGAACGAGAAGAGAGCCGAATCTTCAGCTCTGCTGAAAACCCATACATCCTATCCTAAGATAGCAAGTGTAGTGGTACAGGTACACAGACAGGGAGACACATTTAAAAGCAAGCGCTTTGGGAAAAAAAATAAAAAATCAACTAAAACCGAAAAAGAAACAGCATCTGGATGCATTTCAATAATATTGGAGACAGCAAACCTGAGTGCAGACTTTGTAAAATGAAAATATCTGTCAACCTCCACTAAACACAGTGTTATAATGTTAAGACCTATAGTTTGATTAAAATGCCATCAGTAGTGACTATTTTTCTTAATATAAAAGACTTTTATGAAAACATAGAATAAAAATTCTTAAAAAAACACAAGCTATTTATAATTGTTAAGTTCGGTAAAAATATTAGCGCAGAATGATAATAAATCAGGAGCCTATTGGGATCCACAAGACTCTTTTAAGAGAGCCGAGCCAAAAGAGCAGAATCTGTGAAAAGAGTTGGACTTCACATCACTACACTGCGGGATCTTAGGCTCCGTCCCCAAAGGCTCTGATTAGTTGAGAAGCGTATCTCTGGCCAGTATTGATCAACAGCTCGCTCCTCCTGTGATCCTTCATAAATTTGATTCATATTTTCACTGTTTTTGTCCTCTACTGTCTCAGCCTGTAATTTTATTGAAATAGATCAAACTGGACAGACTGATATTAATTATTTTTTAATTGCTGGTTATGTTGGCACAAATTGAGAGAAGGTTAATAAAGGTGATGATACAAGCAAAGAGAGAAAAAAAGAGATAGAAATAGTACAACCAGAAAAACGAGATCCGAGTCCCTAAAAGGATACACAGGATTATTTAAATGCACCTGTGTTTCTGTGTTGTGTTTCTCTGTCTGCAAAAAACCATAGGGGGGCAGGCTACTCAAAGTACTTAATAGTAAAACTGGACATGTCTATTGTCTTAGTGCATAACTAACGAACAAAGTTTTTAAGTAAATTTTACACAATACAACAAGTCAGCCATTGAATGTACTGATTTACAACTTTATTTATGAGATGACCTTGTTATGGTATGTTTTTAGTGGTATTATACCAATCAAAGAAACTAAATTAAAAGCTAAGTGTAAGTATTGAACCATTGTGCACAATATGTATGTTTAATTCTAACACTAATAATGAAAGCATGCATATAACTGCATGTGGGCAATGAAAGATCAAGAACCAACCCAGCTGGGATGTACAGTGGAAAAGTTTATTCTGAAATGAACAGAGTGAAAATAAATAAAACTTTTCAGGGGACTGGGAAACTTTTGGCGGTCAATCCTCAACCATTCTCCAGCACCTTTGGCATTGCTGGGCCAGTGATTGTGTGACTGAATGAGGTGGCGGTGGGATGGGAGGGATCTACCCTCACTTGATGAGTGGTCACCCCTTTTCCCCCTGTTCCTCACCTCATGCGGTGAGTGGAGACACTGAGGGCCAAGTGATAGGGGTCTACAGTTGAGAGGTCGTAGAGATGTCCCGAGGGAGGAGGGTTTGAAATGAAACGTGAAGGAAAACAAAATAAACAACAAGATGGGTTTGCTTCAACATCCCTTGTACATAGTCCTTGTCTTTCCTTGGTTGGTCTTTGAAACAGTGTAGATGTCCTGAACACCGTAGGCTGTCTGTAGGCGAGCTACAGGTCCTTCAGCACTTCAACTGCTGGCCTCTTACACAGACATGATGTGCTTGACGAAAGCTGCAGGAACAAGAACAAATATGTTGGTGTAAGGCCAGAAAAAGAAGAGAAGAAGAAGGCATGCTGGGAAAATGGAAGCTTACCCTCATAGTGCACACTGCCGTTCTCGTCCTCCTGGCCGGCCATAAGGGCATCAATCTCAGGCTCAGTCATCTTCTCTCCTGCAGTCACATAAAGATTCATGTCGGTGTCAGTTTCAGCCACTCACACTGTAAGTGCATAGCAAGCTATATTTGTGTGTCTTCTATATTTGGGGAGGGTGACTTGACACTCACCCAGGGTGGACAGCACGATGCGCAGCTCAGCACCCATGACTGTGCCGTTGCCCTCCTTGTCGAACACACGCAGACCCTCAACATAGTCGTCATAGGTACCTTTGGGGAGGGCATCGACCTGCTTCAGCATGGGCAGGAAAGCATCAAAGTTGATCCTCTTGTTGGCCATGTCTGTTGGGTTACATTTGTCACACAAAGGGTACCGTTACCACACTTTTTAATCCGTTTAAGCTGCTTTCTTTTGTGGTTTGTCACAGAAAGGACAGTTTGACTGGTGATACTAGTCATTAGGGTCTTACCGTCAGCAGAAGGGTTGCCCAGAATCTTCTGAACATCCTTGTTGGTGGGGTTCTGTCCAAGAGCGCGCATGATGTCAGCAACCTGGTTGTAGGCCACCTGGCTGTCACCAATTCTGTCAAAGAGACCAAAAGCCTCCTTGAAGTCTGGTCAGGATGGAGGAAAGAGTCAAAGGGACAATGTTAAAATACAAATTATTTACAAAGAACCAAGTAAAATGATTGAATGATTTGCGTGGTTAGTCACTCTCACCCAGCTAAACACTGGATATATACACCGAGGGACATTTCGTTTTTAAATGTCCACCGGCTCCAATCTTAGCTATAGCAGATATGTGCTGTAACACTGCAGAAGCTGCATTCTTCCATCATTGTTCTCAGCTAATTGGAAACAACAGCTGTGCCCAAGCAGAGCTGAGGAAGGTACCAACTGGGGCCTCCAGCAAAGGTCATCTATTTGTATGAATCTTACCAGGAAGTTGGATCAAAGTGAGGTCTTTCATAGATTAGGGCTCTTATGTGATTTCTGAAAAGCAGCAGCGGGAGCAGCTGAACCTGTCATTCTCCACCCCCCCCCCCCATGTCGGAGGCATTTTGGGTGACCACGAGCAAACTGATACACCCTGACAGTGACCCAGGCCATAAAGAGGCATGGCCCCAATGGCCCTGCTCAAATTAAACCTGAGAATGCTGACTGCAGAGTAATGAACACCTTGTGTGGCATGAATTCCGCCGGCAGCAAACTTAAGGAGATGTGTAGAGTAGAATTAAAGTACTACAATACTGCAGTAGAAGCACTTTTCTTTTATACGAACAAAGTAAAAGGACCCTTTGACTCACTCAAGTAGCACATTTAGTCAAAATAGTAGAAACAAGCCCACACAAGGAGCCAGAAAAAAAACACGTGACATTTTATAGAGTCCATTGCTGAACAAAAGGGTCGGGATGGTGCCAGACAATCCCAGCTGAGATTTCTGCTCTGAAGAGATGCCAAAGAGCTTGTGTCTTAAAATCTTCCCCATGGGTTAACGCCTCTGACTCCGTTTGCAAAACAAAGCTAGGTTAGCTTAGAATAGACATTTGTGAAAGCCTCCCTCGACAACTGGACAAGGCTGTGGAATGGCATGCCCCACGGTGCATATCCTTACTTCCACCTCTTAGCACTGGCTTTGGACCTAAGGTCTGCAGCTACATTGGTAGTTTGTTTAGTGTGTTAATTGCTGAAAATGTCCAACTAGTTGCCAGTAAATCTTACCCTGCGTGAGCAGGATTCTTACATTCACTCCTCACACATGAAGTTATTAATAAGGGATGGTGAATCATGTTTGTTCACTTACCCTCAATCTGATCCGCTGAGAACTCGGTCTGTCACATAACAAATGCACAAACACAAAGATGAATTTTTAAGGATATATATAAGATATACATGAACATGAAGAAATTAGGAAAAATTAATTAACTGAGTGTACAGGGTGCACAGACAAGATGTAGCTTATGTAACGTCCCTAACAATAGAGAGAATTTATTGGCCTAAACTCACTAAAACACATTTCTACATGTTATAGATGGTGCAATTAATGATAAGTGTCTTGCAATTCTATACCAGCCTAATGGATGTACTTTGAGGCAGTTGTCCTGGGTGAAAAGTTATAATCTCAGACTTGGAATCATTCAAAATTCAAAAGCTTTTTAAAAATTTATGAAGACAAAAAATTTTAGTCCCTAGCGAAATATCAGTGATGCAAGTAATGTCCCAAATCTGGGCTTATTTTGAAGATGTATCCAAACAGATTGCCCTCTTGTCTGAAGAAAAGGTAACTCCATCGATAGAGCCTCACCCAAAATGTCCAACACATAATATCGTACACACCATTTTGGAGGGTAGGAGCTGCAGGAGCGGAAAGAAAAGGAGATGAGAAGCTGGAGTCCCAAGACAGAGTGGTCCTGAGCCATGGTCAAAGCCCCCTCTTATTTAACCCGGGCACGTGACGTCATGTATGCTAATAGGATGGATCAGATGACACATTGGAACATCTTTAACTTTCTTAGGGCAAATGGAAAGGAGAGCTGGGTGTCCTCAGAGCAGTGGGAGTAGGCCTTTAGAAGGGGACAGGGCTATTTTTAGAAGGTAAAACAACTGCGTCTCGAGATTCTTTAATGATTCTGTTCAAAATAAAAAAATGCTTTTGTTGTATTACAGAGGGTATCTGTTTGCAGGGAATGTGAAGAGAGCTCATTAAAAAACAGAAAACTCATATCCTTTGTGGCGAAGGTCAGGACAGCTCGAAGACCAGAGAGCTAGTTTACAAGGTGGTATTTTTAAAACGGTGAGCGTGCTCCTCCTCTTATGGTTAAATAACGGCAGCCGGGAAAAATATCTTAAAAGTTGATTTCATTTAGGCAGGTTTAAGGTCAGTTGGAACATGGTGGTTGAAATTGATATCCTGTAATTTAAACTTGGAGATCATCAGAGAAAGGGCTTTTCTGAAAATTAGACAATATGCAACAAACCATGAGCAACATATGGTTTTAGCATGTGAATGAGACAATCATGTGGTTCTAAAAGAACCAGTGGGGTCAATGGTTCCACTGCACATACTGGGGCTTATACAGAGATGTGTGCAAGGCTGCTTTACCAACATTTCCACCTTTGCAGCGCTCTCCATGGTGCTGATCGCAAAATCACCAATTAATGCAGTAAAAAATGTATAAAAAAATGAATACATTTGATCAAATAATGAAATGCATTTACCCTGAAACTGAATCATATTGAAAAAAAGGAAAGTAAAAAGTAACATTTACAATAAAAAGAACAAAAATAGTAATCTTTTATCTTATATATTTGTTTTACATTGTTATACTAATGATAAATTATATTATGGTTTGGTGTGCTGGACTTTTTTATATATTTTATATTTATATTTATAAACACAATTTAATGCAATAAGCGAATTACGTTTCTAAAATACTTATATTAAGAAATAAAAACAAATACTTACTTGCTGAAAGTTGGTGCATGTTATTGTATTGTCCATCTAGGTCAATTAAAACCATTTGGTCAAGATGAACTTATCCAGTGGGACAATTTAGATTTGCACTGGTCATCAGCTCAAAGATACACGCAGTTGGGACCTATGAAATTCAAATTTTAAAATGCAGATGTGACTACATAAGTAAGATTAGATAATTTATCTGCTTTGTTCACACTGCAGACTGCAATCAGTCCAACTTGTCATCGGCTTCAGGAGCCAGGGTAACGTTCATAACATAAGGACATTTGTAGGAGCAAGTGAACAGAAATGAAAGACGTGTCTGCGCCACCACACCCATGGACAGTTGAGCACTATTTTTACTCTTACTGCTGCTGGAGGTGTTCTGTTTCTCCTACACTGGGCTGGCTCTGTCGAGGTGAACGGCTTTTACACACACACACACACACACACACACACACACACACACACACACACACACACACACACACACACACACACACACACACACACACACACACACACACACACACACACACACACACACACACACACACACACACCCTCTGTAGGTTCAGGAGCTCTAGCGCTTGGGTCATTAGCACGGCAGTGGGCTTGAGTGGCCACTTGGTTTTAGGGGGGGGGGTTACAGGAGCCTTATTTGGAAAGTTGAGTAAGGAGCGCGATTTTACACATTCATAAGTGTTATTTGTGGCTAAATGCCTTAAAGTGATCTTCGGTTGGTTTATTACATAAACTGCTCACACTGTGGAACTCGGAATGCACGTCCTTTGCATGGTGGAGCTCAGGCGCACACGTCTATGGTGCCTTCTCGTGGCTTTTCTTTGCTGCCGCACAAAAACGTCAAACCAACAAAAGATGCTGCTGAAGTTCACAACAGAGCAACAGCTGTAAAAAAGTGGTTTATTGCTCAGACAGCGTGAAGGACAGACAGACAACAGTTGACGCTCTGGGTTTTTGTCCTTGACACATTACACAGCTTGCTTTTTATTACTGTAGGTTAAAATTCAATGAAACAAACAAAAAACAAAAAAAGAAACATCTCTTTCTTATAGCTTAAGCAACACGGCGTTTACAAATATACACCTGTTATCTGATAACAAAATATTATTTAGCTGTCCCATTATTTTACAGTATAATCACTGTATGTTTATGTTAATTTCTTTTTTTGTTTTTGTCACCTTGAAGACATCAAAAATTAGCAGAACTAAGATATGCAAACTGCAGAGGCCTCACCTTTCATATTTAGTCACAACAATTATAGGTTTTGCTGTAGAACATAGCAAGAAAGCATGGCATGATGTCCAAAGCGGGAGAACGGGCCTTTTCGTGCTAACATCCTTTGCAGTGAGCGTGGTTGAGGGGAAATCGTGAGCATTACCTGTGGGGAAACGTTTATACCTCAAAGGCAGGAAACCTTGTTTTTAATGGCTGCAGGAGGTCGGCCAGGAAGTAGATGGTGCCGGCCATCCCTGCGAACACAAAGGACACGCGGTGAGACAGCTTTCACATTCTGATGCTGTAGCCATTCCCTTTGAGTTTAAAGATACAAATAGATCTCTAACAATGCTGATGCCACTGATTACCAGGAATGCAAACTTGTTTATCCACTACATTTGCGATGATGACAACAAATAACATAATAACCATTATTGCTACACAGACCCAGAGGTGCTGCAGTGGCACTCAAAGTGGAAACAGAAAAGCAAACAAACTAAATAAATATTGTTTCATTAATGGCTTGGAGGCTTTTTGGAGGTTTTCTATTTCCCATGACAACAACTTGCAATATTCATGAGTGTCTTTCATCAAATACTGGGCTTGCTGTTATGATGCTGTACAGGTTGTGTGGCTGTACCAACCACTTTAAGTAAAAGAGATTAAAACAAAATTATGTATTTATAACTATAATCTAGAACTTTACAATATCACATTATATGCAAGGCATGATGAGACACACAAAAAAATGCTGCTTGAGTCAGAAAAACAATGTCTGCAAAATACAGAATAACCGTATATAACTATAGCTTATAGTTACAACTCCCCTTACTGTTGGATTATCATCTAAAATCAAACCAAGCATTGTAATAAACAGGCATGTTTGTCAAGTGGGACACGCTGTGTTACCTTCAAAAAGTGAGAAGGGAGTGTCTGGTGTTCGGCATCCATGTTTGCCATAGTTCATACACCAGTCTGCAAACTGTAGAGACAAGCAGGAACAGAGAGAGGCAATGTCATGGTCACACTCTATCTGCACTGTCTCAGGAGAACAGCGAGCAATGTCAACAACGGCTACGAACTGTGCTCCTCACAGTGAAATTATAGCATCTGTCGAGGTGTCAGATTATGGCCACGGTGTCGCTCTGCTGCGCTGGGAGCATGTGACATCTGAGGAGTCTATTTCCATCCTCTATGAATAGACCTGTATTATTGGAGGTACACGTGGGACTCGTGCCACCTGGAGCGCATCCAGGGAGCGCTTGCTACCAGCAGGCTCCGGCCACTTTGACGCTGACTCGCACCGACAGCTAACCGACCCACTGTCAATGAGCATGAATGGCCGTGCCTCTCACCCGACGCTGCTTCTGGAATCATTTTGGATTTTGAAGCTGGCGACCGGCAGTGCTACGATTAGCTCTGTGGCACTCACATTTTACATTAAAGTCAGAGAATGGTCAAGGACAGACATGTAACGCAACACTAGAGGTGTTTGTGTGTGTGTGATGTCTGCATGATTAGTAGAACCTATCAACAATATCTGAACAGCAGAGAACCAGGCAGTGGAATTATTTTAGAGGTCAGTGTGAAATTCTGCTTTTTGCTTTATAACTCCCCAGTCTAACTGCTGAAGCTTTAATCAAATATTCACTAATTAAGATGGATTCCAGTTGTTTGATCAGTCATGTGGCAACTGTGCCGTGTGGACGATGTAGACTGATTACATTATTAAGTCTTTTTTGATTGCTCTCACCATGCATGCTCTGTAAAGGTGCTTGGGGTCCATGGTTTGCCTGTAGAGAGCCAGGAAAGCGTACGCGTTACCCGCTGCGCCGTGACACAGCCCATAGCCCTTTTTCAGCAGCCCAAACCTCCAGACCACCTCTCCACACTGCAGGGCATCTGCCAGGTAATGGGAGGCACCGAAGACCTGGAATAAGTTAGTATCACACAGGAATTCAAAGAACACCGCAAAGCAGCACTAAACACTGCTGTCTTTGCAAATAAAAACAGAAATTGATCAGAAATGCACCACAAGATGGCGCTATGTCTCTGAAGAGGAACAGAAAATCGATTCCATGTTCTGTTAACTTTACTTTATTAATATAGATCTGCCATGTTACAAGCATCAATACCTTGTGAGCTTGCAAGAGCATATAGATCACCCCTGGTGACCCGTGGCACCAGTGCACCAGTAGGTCTCGATCGTCCCCAATGCATGGTGGGTAGTTTCCCGAGGGGAACTTAAGGCGACAGACGTGGTCAACGCTGGGCCTCACCAGCCTGTGCACATGCTCCTCCATGGAGACGAAGCCAGGCTGTGGAAAAAATATGTGTAACAGAGACGTAAAATAATTCTTGCCATTAATATCTGCAGCATCACAGTGAAAGTAATAAAACTTATAGGGCACAAATTAAACTAAATGGGCAGTTTGAAAAAATCCACTTGGTTCTGGCAAGTCATAATGGACATTTTTAAATAATTTCTGCAATATACATTATGTACTCTCCAAACTAAAACCCTGGTCATGTTGATAAGCTCATTTCTAAGTAAAACACAACACACAGAGCCAGAGGCTTATTTTACCTGCATGAGGAAATAATAAATACCAGCCAAGCCATGGGCAGCACCAACATACTGCTCTTGATACCACTCGTACATCAGAGGGCTTTGATTCTGGATCCTGAACTTCCTGCTGAGGTGTTCGCCTGATGCCAGTACAGCCTCACTGATCTGATGAGGGAGACAACAAATACCAGTCTACATTTCGTACATAAAAAAAAATCATTGGACGTCAATGAGTAAATAATAATAAATAAAGATCCCTGGAGGGTGACCTGCAAAGAGTAGAAAATCTAAACCTGATATTTTTTTGATATAATTTGATTTTTTTTTATTTTTTTTTTGTCATTTACTAACTCTGTATTTCTAGGTAGTCAACCTTCTCCTAAATCTGCACACTCAGGAGAAGAAACTACCTCCACATCTTCCCCCACCTGTTGAATGTACTGCAGAGGGATCCTGTCCTGCCCAAGCTGTTGATTAATGAAGATGAGTGAGTAGAGATAACCCATCCGCCCATAAAGCATCTCATCTGGCAGCCCACCTGAACCTGTCACCACAGTCTGGTGATACTGCAGCAGTCTGGGTTACAAAACAGTAAATAGTTGAACAACAAATCAAAATAAGATATTCTTGTTCGTTTCATGACCATGCACATATGTAGTAAAAACTACATATAGTAAAGTGACCTGTTGATGCACTCGTCGGTCTCGTGCCCCCTCTGCAGGCGATAGTACACTACAGCAGCCACGGCCAAGGGCCCTGCATCCCCACACAGAAAGGTGACGTCATGACGTCGGGTCAGACACTTCAGACTGCAGCTGACATAATCTAGAGCTCTCTGAAGGAAGGTGGGGTCCCTGAATACATCATGCAAGTGCAAGTAGAGCAGAGCAATGCCTGTAGGCAGAGACAAACACATAACTTACTGCAGTAAACAAATGACTAATTTTGGATATTATTATACATTATTAACAATTCAATGCTTAGTCCTTGTACTGCCTTAGATCCTCCCATTCACACCTACACTGTCACATCAGTGCACATTCTTCAGTTTGATTTGACTTATATGAGATGGATATGGCATCATCACCTGCCCAGCCAGTGTACATGGTGCAGTCTCGTGGATCCGCAGACTTCAGCCCATCTTCCATGACAGCTAGAAGCTCGCTGACCTTGCAACTCAGTCGCTGTGCAAACTCTGGTGTGAGCTGAGCACAAAGGAAGGTAAAGTAGTGAAGATGACAATAAATACTATGGTATACACCTAGCTACACATGTATCATGCATTACCTTGCCCTGACTGTCAAACAGCGCATGTGTGGAGGCAGGGCTCCCATCATAGTCTCGATATGGATTCTTCAAGGCTCTTGTGTCCATTTTCACAGCGTGGTTACTGCACTGCTTTATATGTACCACGCTGTGTGGGTCAGATGAATCTGCAGAGAGATGATGCAATATGAGGAGGGGGAAATCTAGAAAAAACTGTGAGGTGCCGCACAGTACGGTACTTATCTCTTAACAAAGCATGAAGCCTGTGCTGCTGGGCTCCACGCCCACTACAATCTGTTTAGCTTGCACGAGCTTCTAGTTAGCTTAGCTACACCGCAAAGCTAACGTCCAATACCCGGTCGTGCAAACTGAGTTATAAAGATGTAGTAACACGCACTACAACCACGAAATGAGTCACATCTTTGTAACAAAGAAAATTGTGGTCAAAAGAGGACAACTCAAACACGATCAGGTACCTCTGCAAGTGCAGCACTGTTGTTGGTTAATCTTCTTCGTCGGTATATTTTGAAGCAGGGGCGGAATTTGAGCTTTATATAACTCCCTACTGCCACTCGCTGTTACGGAAGTGTTACTACAGCTCACAACACAGGACAACTTCGGTAAGTTTTAGATTAGAATTCATTAGATTGAAATTTATTGTCATTACACAAGTACAAATACAAAGCAACGAAAAGCAGGTTGGGTCTAACAAGAAGTGCAATGGGGAACAAATAGATTAGATCTATCCTACCTGCTTCCTATCAGACTGTATAATAATCAACACTGTTAACAATCTCCCACACCACAACTGATAACCATGAGTGGTCATGTAGAAATCTACTCTACTCTGCAATATTTGTACAATATTCAATATATAACCCTACCCATTACTCCCCTCTGCCCACCTGTACAGTGTCGTATTGTGCCAACTTGATTCAAGTTGTTGCTGGATGTTTTATCTGTTGCTTTACTTTCTTTACTGTGCTGTGCTATGCTGTTGTGAGATGGAATTTCCCCACTGTGGGACTATTAAAGGCTTTCTTATTCATATTCTTATTATGAACAGATACTGTATAATACGATTTTCTATTGACATGTGCGCAGATAGTGTACAGTATGTATAGTAAATATGTACGTGGATATATACAAGTTAAATGTGCTAACTGTACAGTAAAGGGGTGCAATAAGTAGAGAGTGTAAACATTCAGGTAATCAGTACAGTCTGTTGGTTCTTGTCTGGTGCCTGCAGAGAGAAAGAGCAATGTGTGATCGATGCAGTCAACGTTTGCTCTGAATGTCTGGAAGTGGAGACCCTACGATGTGTCAGGCATTCGATATTCTGTAATTGATTAATTATATATATAAACACACTAAAACACTAGATCTGGGAAGCAAAATATATTTTTTCCAATACAATTAAACTATTACATTACAAGTCAATATCAAATTAAACTGATATAAACAATCTCAGAAATACAAAAAAAGGATCTGCCAAGGATTAAATGGTTTTTATTATATTCTCTATATTACTGTAGGTAGTGCTATACTGAATGCCGTTTACTGTAATAATATAACAAACACACAGTGGATGATTATGCCATTATAACCAAGAAATGGGTGGATGTGAATAATTTAAAAAATTTGTATGTTGACACTGATTTGGGATTGATTGGATTTAATGTCTATGTTAGGCATTATCTTGCAATAACAGAAGACATCAGTACATAACATTCCCCCCGGAGCTGGATGTCAGACATCACTCAGGCAACACAGGTGTAATTCAACAATCAGTGCCGCAGATTCCCAGATGACGCCGCTGCACCAACGTTGCTAATGACTTATGAAAAGAAACACACATTTGAGACACACACTGCTTCCATGGAAACATTATAGTATATGTCACCAAAGTGCTCTTGACCTTCTGCAAAGCCCAAATAACATGTCATTCCTGTGCACGGTGGTGATAATTACTGTAGTCACAGTCAGGGGCTGCTATTGATTGGCACTCAGCTGGGTCTCACTGCTGATCTTCTGCATTCTCACTTCTCGCTGAGATGGAGGCTGTGCCAGGCCTGTAATCTACCCTCTGAATGCTCTGCCGTAGGTTTAAAGGCGTGTTGTTGTGACAGGAAGACAAAAATCCCTCATGTATGCAGGAATGAGGTGAGAATCTCTTGTGAAACGGGAAGATGACAAGTCTGATGTATATAAAAAAACTTTTTCTTATTAATACTGTGGAGCTTTTTAAACACGATAAAAATTTAAAGTCGTTTGTCTGCATGATTGTTCATGTCCCACCTGGGCCCCATTGTGATGACTTGCGTAACCTTGTCTTTGAAAATTGCAAATGAACCTGTCACTTTTTATTAGCATAAGCTTCCGATGTGCTACAGTCATCACTGTCAGGCTTTTGTTTTTGTGATTATCTCCCAGCCCTTGTTTGCGTGTGTACTGTATGTGTGTGTGCTCCATTATTTGCCTGCAGTTAGAACTTAGCTGCCCATTATTTCCATATGAACAGACCAGGCTGCAGGTGAAGGCTGCGCGCTGCAACTTTGTGCGTACACCTGGAGACTGTTTTACCTTGCCTTGAGGGACGGGGAATGGAAATGAGGCTCAGAATGTGACAAGATTCAGAAGGAGACCTTCGGGCTTGATTAGAGCTCCTCTTTGAAAGACACATTATTGAGCGGCGTCTCCTTACCACTGTGCCTGTGGGAAAACCGGCTTCGGGGAGGAAAAATATTAATTAGAGGGAATATCGATCATCGATTCGTTTTTAGCACACTGAACAATAACCATGCTGAGGACTGTAAGTTCATACACTTCCATCCAATATGATCCAGGTCATTTCACACAATCTGACAACCTTGAGTACTGTACTTTGCATTATCCCTACTCATGATCTCTTTTTCCCTTCACTCCTCCTCCTCTGTCAGCGTCCTCTTTGGCCATTTCTTGCCTTTCTTTTGTACTTATATGGACAACGGGGCAACTTCCATGGAGCCTCAGCAGACTCCAAACTATCATACACAAAGCTGACCACTTGACCTGCCTAGTTATCACCTGCAGCAAATTCTCCTTTTCCCTGTGCAATTAGAAAAACTCAAAATCTGAGAGGCCGCTTGTGCAGCACTAGATTTTTAGAAGCTGTGAGCAGAATTGTTGCTGTGCACATACTTCACTGGGGGATGTCTGCAGTATAGAGGTGGGCTTGCTTCCTTCTGGCCTCAGCTGAAGCCTGGTTGCATAGTCGCTGGCCTGCTGGTCACGCTGTAGGAAAAATCTACTCTTTAATTCTACCACTTACTGCTACTACACTGAGTTTTTATTACTAGCCTCGTGATATGTATTGATATCTGCTATGTTTTGTCTGCTTTTGTGATGAATCTAATGTTCTTACACCTGTATTTTCTGGTACATCACCTGCACACAGTCACAGATTCGGGCATAGCTCACACGATGGAGCTGACATGGCTGCAAGTTTTTCCCTTTTCAAGTAGTGTATATTTCATTCCATCAACAGCCAAAGATGCAATTAAAATTTCAATTTGAAGACTGGAGAAAAGGAGGTGGGTGTTGTTGGGGGGAGAGAAAGCCCCCCCCCCCTTTCTACATTCCCCTCGAGTGGACAGGATCCATTTTGGTCTCGGGGAACGGCCTGACAACCGAGATAAAGAACATTCTGGTCTGTGACATGCTGCCATGGCCCCATCTGTGGCAGCGCTAAAAATACACACACGTCTGGTGTCACCATACCAGTCAACTGTCTGGGGGGAGGGAGGAAAGAAGGGGGGGGGGGGGGGGGGGGTGACAGACACATAGACAGATACAAGTTGAAGCATTTGAAACAGAGCAGAGGAAAAATAGGAGAGACTGAAACAAGCAAGCGAACGGTGGAGGATGAGTGAAGGTAATAGAGGAGACACAGATAGATAAGGGAGGCACGTAACAGAGACACGGGGGGTCTCACTGTAATATCACTGTTGCAGAGCACACAAGTGATGTACAAAAGTTACACCAGTGATATTAAACCTCCTCCGCTCATTCGCTGCATGACGAGCAGCCAGAGAAGCTCACAGACGAGTACAGCGCATGTGGACATGTGGTTTGTCGGGGGTTTGCACACGATGCAATGTAAAAATCAAAGTGATCAGTTGATACTAATAAGCTAAAACCAATGACTTGCTTATGCTGAAGCTTTAGTTGGCACGTTTTCCCACAGATGCTCTAATCGTTTCACAAAATAACCTTTGACAGTAAGTCAAGTCATCGATCTTCAGAGTTTAATGCAAATATCCAAATGGTTGCCTTTAGGCCACAAGCCCAAATTTATGTGAAGTTTTCTCCAATGCAAAATGGTCACTTATCATGTCAAGCTTATCACCTTTAAACCATACTGGAGTAGAGGGAGCAACAATCACTCAATAAAGATTTTATGATAAGAACAGAGGCCACGCCACAAGTTCAGCCCCTTGTCCAGACGGGGGCTAATCAGGGAGGCATTTCCTGTGCGGATCTGAGGACGCTGTTGTTGTCCCTGTCAGCGCGTTCATCAGGAACACGTCCTCCACCTACACATGCTTACGGAAAAAAGGTGAAACGACTATCGCTTGATCGCTGTGACCCCGCAGTGTTGGAAATGGCATCTGATGAAGATAATGAGGCTGTGGCTATTTCAGCTGCAATTTAGACAAATACAGCAGGAAAATGAAGTGAGACCTGGCTGCAGTATTATTAAATACCACCAGGTGGACTCTTTGTCTCAGTTTTACATGCAACATACTTCCTGGGAAGCTGAGATCCATTTTTTATACACCATTGCTATGGCTGTGGAAATTAATTATCATCTTCTAAAAATATTGAGCCATTTGTTTGCAGTGACAATAGATCCAGTTTATTCTCCAGCAACCTGCACCACAGGCACAGCCATGCTGACTGCTCCTACTGTAGCACCCCTAACGCTTGATCCTCAGCAGTGGGGACTGTTTAGCTTTCCTAATTAGAGAGCAAATGCTCAGCACTCACGCAGTCTCCCTGAGTGGACTTAATAAACAGGCTCCTCATTAAAAACAGGCAACGGGTCTGATTGTGCAGAGCCACGAGGGCCCCCTTCCCTCTATCGCCTATAACGCCACCTGTCTGCATTCTTCTCCTCGCTCACTTAGCACCCAGGAAGGTCGATGGCGTGGAGGAGGCAGGGATGAAAAGGTTTCAAAAAGAAGCTCAAGGAGGGCTTAGGATTAGGATTCGGCTGTTTGGAGACCTCCCACTGCGTCCAACAACGCCCCCAAAACACACAAACACACGGACAAGGCCACTCTGTAATCCTGCTGGAGGTGGGAGGAGAAGGAATCCAAATCAAGAAATCAAGAAAGGATGTGGAGGCTACCTTGTACCTTGTAAAACACCAGAGAGGTTGAATTCAAGCTGGAGCTCGGACATAAAAGTAACAGTAGACAATGATGAGTAGCAATAAATAGTATTTGTGTGTCAATATTTGTGCAGGTTTTAAATCTCAATTATTTTGTGGTGTACAGTACATACATACAATACATTCATGAGTTCTAGGCGTGTTGGTGGTTGGCCCAGTTGGCTGGACTTGTATACACCAACAAACCGTCCTCATCCCCGACGGCTGATGATGCGATTGGCAGGCGCCACACGATCGTAATTGCCTCCGCCTCCCTCCTCGCCGGGCCCCTCGCTGAGCCGGAGCTCTCGCCTCGCCGCGGGGGAGCCCGCTCAGACACTTAGGCTAACCAACGGTTAACAGGTGGAATTACCTGGAGCCCCCCCTCGGAGTCGGACGGCCCGCTGAGCGTGCCTCATCGTTCACAATCACATTAGTCCACCATGTTAGAAAAAACATGGGAGGGGGCGGGCTGTTGGGTAGAAACATCAAAGGCAGTTTATTCGTGTTTTGCACTATGTTAAATTGGCCACACAACCTACAGTATGCTGAACCTTTGTTTTAATTTCACAGAGGAAACAATAAATGAATTTCATTTGATTGTGTGGTGTGAGGCTCCTCTGCTTTTTTTCCCTCCGTACACTCTCTGGTTCCTCCAGCGCTGTTGGACAGCCTCTCCCAAAAGACCACCTGTCAACACGCGCTTGTTCACATGTTGTTAAAGCTAATTGTGTGTAATTTTCCAGAGATGTCACCTCTTCTCTTTGTTTAGTCAGCTGTGGGACTGCACACAGAGCCAGTTGTTGAGTTAAATAAAGCAAAAGTAAAAAGATGATTTTGTTACATTCATGTAATAACATCATGTTATTTACCTTTGGCCAACCTCTTTTTTTAGCACGACCATCCATTAATAATTAATAGTTATCCAGTCAATTCAATAAATCTAATGACCATCTATCCCCCCTTCATTATCCAACATCCATGACATCCATCTATCTAACCATAAACATGATACATTTGATCTACCAAATCTGAATCAATAACTAATTTCTTTCTTTCTTTCTGGTTTTGTCCTGGTTTTCTTGGAGGGTTGTTCTTCAGTTCTGAAAGAGACCAGCTTTTTTATTTTCTTTTTATTCATTTTCAAAGCAGGCCTGGTTGTGGCACAGTGGTTAGAACATCATGCTCCTGTTGCATAGGTCATGAGTTGAATCCCCTCAGAGAGAGGGTGCTTCAGAAAGGACATCACGCGTAGCTGCAGTTACCCCTGATGGGACATAGCTGCAAGGAGTTCATTATATTTATTTATTTTCAAAGCAGGATCATTGTATGATAGACATACTGAGTCGCTAATGATGTTTGATAGAGTTTGAATTGTGCAATATTACAGCAGGTAGTGTTGAAATGTATTTTGCATCTCAGAATGGCTCAGTTCAGAAACAAACACACTCTTACACATTCACTTATGCATCCTACAACCTTATCCATTCATGAATCACTTCAGTGCATTAATCTGAATTAATCCAAACCAACATGTACACGTGGTCCATATTATCTGACATTGTTGTATTTGCTTTAACCTCCATCCAATAGTCCACTTGTCAGATTATCTGATCATATGTTTGTGTAAGGCATAAATCTGGACTTTCAGTTACAGATGAACACGAGGATAATATTGATGAAATAAAATACATAGTTTTCATTAACTGGATGTTCAGTTTTGCATCTTTTGGTTCGCTATGGATCAATAGCTAAGATGTGTTTTTGAAAATTTCGAATCCTGCTGCGCGGCCTTTTGGCCTTTCCTCCTTCCTCCCCGTGCCTACTCGCCTCTCCGGTCCAGCTTCCCGTGACCCCCCCTCCGCTCCATCCATGCTTAAATCTTTTGAAGCACAGACGTGGGCTGACAGTGGCTATTCCTCATCACACCCGGACAGTTTTATGTGCCACAAGCGCTCAATACACATCGGATTGAAGCGCGCAGGGTCATTATGAATCCCAACACCTTGGAGGGGTGGGCGAGGCCCTGCCGTTCCGGGTCCTGCCGACGCTGTCATGTTTTATACTCATCCCCCCGGTCCGGGTTTGTGCACACATGCATCTGTGTCTCAGACGGAGGGTTCAAGGGGTCAGGGCCACCCGATAGCCGGGCCCAGCGCTTTGCCCGCTGCTTAGCTGCAGGGTCAGTGTCATGGCCCTCGGTACAAACAGCACAATGTCCATGAAACAGTTCACAATGAGACTATGACCTGTGTGCTTCCCCGGGGACTGTTGCAGCTGAACGAGCAGCCAAACTCACACTGGAAAATAAACACAACTAGCTACTGGAAGAGCTGATAACACGGAAAAAACGTGCAATTATACAAGGGAAATCAACAGCGAGTGCAGCCGATTTGGCTGAAACTAATTAAAACACTGGACAGAATGAAACGCTGGGAAGTATGTGATGCTAATTCTGCAGGCCTGTCAGGTCTCTGCAAAATCCCAAGCCACCACCGGTTGCGCCTCACAAATGAGCTTTCAGCGTGCGACCGCGTATGAAAACACTCTGCAAACCAAGTATTTAGCATCACAAACACTGTTTACTTTTGCCAGGACACGGGCCACATTCAATTACTTACCCCTCCATTAACAGCTAAGAAGTGAGAATGCAGGTTCTTCAGCGGGACGCTTAGATTGCCTCATCTAAAAATAAAGTGAGTAATTAGATCAATTAAACCTGCAGCCGAAAACAGAATTAAAATAAAAAAATTAAAGGTAACAGATGCATTCATCCATATACATAAATGCATTAATGCAACGGAAGCTTCTTTCAAGGATAACAATGTTTTGGCGCAGAGAATCGTTCCCTCTTACATGCACGAGCTCATACTGTAGCTATGCACACATGTTGAGGGAAGCGTGGACCTAGTGCATCTGACTTCACTTTGAGCATGCGCATCCAGTAAGAGAAACCATTCATCCACTAAGCCGTATAGGCACTGTATAAGCTGTATTGCTTATGATGCAGCCCGGCCTCGCTGACTGTGGGGATCCGCTGTGACTCATCACTCGCGGAGGGAACAACAGCGGCCGTTTGCTTTCCATTTGGCCGCAGGTACATTGAAGTGCATTAAACTCCCATTAAGGGACCTTGGGCCCATGTTTTCGCCGGTGGTGGCTGACTAATGGGAGACCCGGGCTGGGACGGATCCGTCATGGTTTAGCTCCACCAATAGCCGCTGTAGGTTATTGGTGGAGGTGGCCGTGGTGAACGCAGCCACAAGGGTCTCTGCTTTGCTCAAAGACCTCTATTGATCTTTGAGTGGCTGGGAATCAGATGAACGTGGAGGGAATCATAAGGTCGGCACTTTAGTCTGTGCCTTACCTCGGCGCAGCATGTCTCCCTGCAGAGAGAGGCACCCCTGCTGGCAGTCCTAGCTCCAGCCAAAGAAGCTCCTTCTTCAAACTGGCCCAGAGCCTTGAAGCTCAGCTGATGTCATAACTGCCAGGGCCAGAAAATGATCACGGCTTGAGAAGTGGCATGTGTCATTATTGAGGACAGCTGTTTAAAAGGTACATGCATTATTACAGTATGCATATTAAAAATCATTTTGACAAAGTGACCATGTTTTATGTAAAAAAGTTTATAAAAATATCTATAAGTAGTCGATTCTGGTACACAATATTAAAGTCACTACTGCATGTGCAATTTACTTTGTGACATTTTCTTTTTAGTTAGTAAGATTAAACATTAAATTAACAACGCAGTAAATAGTGTTTTAGTCCATTTGGTTTCAGGTAAAAGAAAATGTTAATATCAGCACATTTTCAAATACTGTAGAACATCAAAGTGCTGTTCACTGGCAGCTGGACTTGTTTTAAATTAGTTCTTTTTGACTCATCTGAAGCTTTTATCAGTTCTCTCTGGGATAACCATGAACCGGATGAGGCTGACACTTTACATAATCAAATCAAACAAATTGGATTTCTAGCCAGGGAGGCATGGTGGTGCAGTGGGTAGCAAGAAGGCCCGGGGTTCGCGTGGGTTCTCCCCGGGTTCTCCGGCTTCCTCCCACCGTCTAAAAACATGTCTTACAGTAGGTTCATTTGCCACTCTAAAATTGCCTGTAGGTGTGAGTGTGTGTGGATGGTTGTTTGTCTATGTGTTGCCCTACAATAGACTGGTGACCTGTCCAGGGTGTACCCCGCCTCTGGTTTCTCCACAACCTCCATATTAGTCCACATTAGAAAATGCTTAGAATGCTTATACATTTATTATTACACTTGCAAACATTTCTTGGTAAATCGAGGTCTGTGCTCAAAAAAACTTAAAGACTGTCAAATATTTACTATATCATGATTTGTTTTATTCAACAGCATATTGCATCGGCTAACGACCCTTTTTTCCACTCCCTGTAAATAATAAGATTAGGCGCTAAAGAGGAGCGCCAGTGCCAGAGCCCAGCTCTCTGTGAGCTTTTTACTCTGCAACTTGCCCAATTATGCACTTTTCAAGCAGATTGACCCAACACATATCACAGCATGGGGAGAAAAAAAAGGACGTTGCATCAACACAGGGCTGCTCATTAGTCCGAGTGTCTCCCAACCGCCCGCTTTACCTGCGCCGTCTGTTTCTTTCCCTCGTCACATCATGTTTCCTGCTTTGTGCTACATCTTGCTCTGTACTCCCGTCCAACCTGACCCCTTCATTAATAATGAGCGAGGATGAGGTGTGGGCCTGTCTCCCTCTTGCTGCTGCCGCTGCTGCTGCCGCTGTGTTTGTGTATCTATCCTGAGGACGTCCAGTGAGTCCAACAGAAGGCATCATTTGAAGAGCGTGTAAAAAGGCATTAGCGAAGGTAAAGATAAAACAAAAAGCCGCAAGGGGGGCAGAGAGAGCTTATCGTCTGACATGCTCCTCTGTGGAGACTCGAAAGCGTGGAAAGTAACTCAATAAACAATAACAGATGTAAAAAGGTTTGTTTTTTTGAACTTCATTGTTTACTGTATACTGTACTGCTGTGCTACCTCTCTCCCCCACTCTGTCCTAAAACAGGTATCATTAGACTCAGAGCCTGTGTCCAGTCCCTGGTCCATCCATTTTGCCTGTGCATGTTGTTGCTTGTTGTTGTTGTGTTCTTCTCTCTGTATCTCCTCAACCCAACCAGTCGAGGCAGATGGTCTCCCATGAAGCCTGGTTCTAAATAAATCAACATAAATGCAAGGTTTATTAAAAAAACACAAATTAATATAAATGTAACATTGATAAAAAAACATAAATCAATGTAAATGTACTGTTGATTTTTAACCATAGTGCAACATTGAAATAACGTTGCCCATCACCGTTGATTCACCTTCCATAATCTAAATATACTCCAATGGTTATTCAACCATAATTATAATCTTGCCTCAATATTGACTTAAATTGAATTGAATTAAATTGATCTGTACAGACATAAAGTTACATTCATCTTTGCAAGTCTGCTAAGTGCTGTTTATGAATGAAATTTGGCATCTGTGCTGCAGATCAAGACAAATGCTGAACTGACACATTTCCGACTGGCCTTGAGTGGCTCCACCAAGGCACTCAGTTTAAATTCCCCACTGCAGCAAAAGGGGCAAGAAGCAAACACTTTTCTGAAGATTCAGTACATAACCACCTGGGGGAGTGCAGTGAAACCTCAGCGCTGCCCGTCCTTGCGTCTCTCTGTGCAGATGGAGCAGTTACATGTCCTGTCCCCCTCGCCAGAACGCAGCCAGCGAAGCGCCAGTGAGAGCGACGCACCCCGGTGCAAAAGCAGTCGGATCATGAGGAGTCTTATCTGTGCTGTCAAGACCAAGCCATTGTCCGAGGATTTACTTTGTGTGGGTGCAGCAGGGGTGACACGCCGTATATTTGACAACAAGATGCCTCTGGAAATGCAGAAATACTCGCTGCAGCGCAAAAAGCATTTTTGCAGAAGGAGGATGAAGTGAGCTGTAGCCATGGAGCCCATTATTTAGTTTGACTGAGATTCAGATGGCCTTTGTGTTTGTTTTTTTTATCCACTGATAGCACATCGTCAGAGCACAGGCTGACCTGTCATCTAGATCACACGCACGGACTCAACTGTTAGCCTTCCTCTGTCGTCCTCCTCATCACTTGTCAGGAATCAAATTAGCCCAAATACAGTGGGAGAAATATGATGAAATATGCTAGAGAAGTAAAAGTAGAGTCTCCTAAAAAATGTCCTTGTGTTTTTTTTTTCTTCAGACATATCGATGCTGCCAGGCAGGATGATAATCAATTTCTGTTATTTTGCCAGGAAGGACAAAACAAAATCTCAGGTTGTTGCTGAACAGCGAACATGAATTTTTAAAAGGTTTCTCTGGTGGATCTGGAGATTCAGTCTGCACATATAGTACTGACACACACACACACACACACACACACACACACACACACACACACACACACACACACACACACACACACACACACACACACACACACACACACACACTAATCAAAGATTGACAGGTGCAGACAAAGCATCTTTCCAGGGTCTGATCCGCTCTTGGACAGCGGCTGCTCTGACCCTGCCGCAGTCATTGTCACTGTTTTGTGTCACCGAGGACATTTCGGGACGCTCGTCTGCGTTTCGGAGACACCATTTCATTCTTTGAAAAACTTCTTTTCATTCGAGGCTCACAGACGCTTCAGTGACTAAACCCGCGTTGCTTTAGAGCTCAACAACAAAAGTCTGCCACAACAGAACCGTGCCTCCGTACCTGCTCTCACACCTTGATACTCAATATTAAATTTCAGCTCACAACTCTGCAGCTTCCACCACAGTCAACACCATAAATCCTCAAGTTTTTTTTTGTAATGTCTTCCATGTTATTCACACACCGTTGTGGACTTGGTGGAAATGATAAAAATCCTCAATGAGTAGCGGCCATTAATTACATGTTTTGTTACTGTAAATGTTTATTATAGCTTAATGTATGCTTACATAGAAGTATGTACGTGATTCATTTCAGGACATGATAAATACACATGTTAAAGTCTTACATGGCTGAGGGAAGGTTTGACTACAGTAGCAACATGATGCAAAGTTTCACTACACATGCTGGAGACGTGCATCCTCCCACACACACACACACACACACACACACACACACACACACACACACACACACACACACACACACACACACACACACACACACACACACACAAAGGTAAATCAAACAATAAATACAAGTCTCCTCAACAACTTGCCAAAGAGCTAAATTACTTTCTTTTTCAGGGATCCAACTTGATACGAAGCCCACAGACAATGACCCATCATCTTGTGCTGAATTAAAGTGTTATTCAAAGTGACCTCCACCCGTTTCTACCGGTTCACTCTCCAGATAGAAACACCAGGCCTCTGTCTCTTCTGTGCTGCTACTAAAGACTTCATTGTCTTTACGCGACCGTCTGCAATTTTGTCTCGTGTAACCAGTCCCTCTCCTTTGTGCGTCAAGGCTCTTTTTCAAAAGCCTGTAATTGGGACTCGTAATTGTACGTTTGGCAGTTGTAATAACAGAACTGCTCATTGTGTTCGTTCACCTGTTTAGTGTAACGCGATTAGGTGCGTTAAAAGAAGAAAACGCGCCTGTGACAGAGTCCTATGCATATTTCTAAAAGTATAATACTGCATCTGTGGTTAAACTTTCTCTTTTAAGAAGCCGTTAAAATGGACAGGAAAAATATATGTTTTATATGGAGGCAGATTAAGTTAACAAATATATAATACGATTATGTCAGGCTTAAATGTTTAATCCTAACATAATGTGTACTGGTAAGTACTGTTGAAGGTCCTGGGTTTAATTCCAGGCCAGATGTGTGTTGCAGGTTCTCCCTCTGTCTGTGTGGGTTTTTTCTGAGTTCTCCAGTTTCCTCCAATGAAGCAACACTCATCAAAGAAAAGGTCATTTCTGTCTAATCTCCAAGTGATTGCTACCTGCGTTAGCATGCATTTTTAGTCATAGGACATTTGGGGATTTGGGGATTTTTCTGTTAAAAACAAAGTATTTAAAACTAGTGTACTGGTGCTCTTGTTCAAGTCGTACCTTAGTGTTTATTGTGAAATAACTTTCTCTTTTAACTTGAAACATTATTTGCACCTGGACAGAGAGGCAGGCACTGCTGTGTCTTTTTGCTTCTGTCTTTCTGATGGACCTTCTCCTTCGTGATTGCACTCAGTAATGGCTGGTTAGCGACCAGGCTTGTGGCCTGCGGCGGGTCGGTGATTATCGCGTCTCACGCTGTGTCTGCTGATGGCGGGAGAGCCCCCCCCGTCCTCTTAACCGCCGTCACCTTGCTCGCCCTCAGCCCACCGCCCCACGCTACCTGCCCCGCTTTAGTCCCGGCCACAGCTTCACTCTGATTATTCCACGCTGAGCCGCCGGCGGTGGAGCCACCGTCCCGCTGGCTGCAGCCTCGACATCAGGCGGCGAGGACAGCGCAACGCATACCTCTACCTGGTTACGTCTTTGTGCCCACATTGAGTGTTTTGAAGCGGCCGTGTGCTTTTAGAGCCCCGTCCTTGATTATGCTGCCATGTGGCTTCCATGTCAGGAGAGTTGCTTGATTTGTCTTGCAGACACGACCTCACACTGGAAAGACTGAGCCTAAAATACTGAGATGGTGTTTATCAGCGGCACCAATAGGAAGGAGAAGGTAAATGAGATGGGCTTGGTGTGGAGTCTGCACCAAGAACTGAAAACAGAGCTTGTGTATATCGGTAGATATAAACATATTCATCAATAAGGCCTTGATGTAGAGTGGACCTGTGGTTGGTGAGTTGTACTCCACTCAATAATACTTCAAACTGTCCTCTCTGCTTTACTACTGCCATTCATTTGATACGTCCCCTGTTCACCTATTCACCTGTGTAAAGTCCTACTTTACCTTGTACATTAAAGCGCCTTGGTATACCTCTTGTTACAGTATTAGTAAAACTGAATGAATCTGAATTGAATTCAATTATAGAAAAATATGTTTTCTTAAGCTCTCATTCTACTTCTGTGCTTTTCAACCACCTGGAACGTAACTCCACTGATAGACGGGATCACTGTATCAGCAAAAATGATATCTATAGGTGCATATGGCCATTTTCTGCTTCATGGAAAATCATTTCTTGTGTTCATTAAAATGTTTTAGTTGTCTTGGACAACCGTTGTGTAATGGTGTCAATCATTTCTGACTGACTGACTCAGGTGCAGATTTGATCTCGGGTGATGTGCTAGTCTTTCACCTGCTGTTGGCTGCACATATACTCAGTCAATGTGACACTGTAGTGTCTTCTGTATTTAGTGTGAACAAAGCAACCTCACACATACTGTACACATGTACATACTGTACTGTACATACTTTTGGCCAAATATATAATTTAGACTCTCCTTTTTACTAAAGAAACTGTTCACTGCATCAAAGGGATATAAAAAAAAACAGCCAAAAGGAAAAAGCCCAAACCAAACAAATAAAGAGCGTTAATTCCACGAGTCGGAGCCGCGAGGCGCTGGGCTTCTCCCTGCGGCTCGCACTGGTATTAGACAGACAGAGTGGAGGCTTGCCGCCCCACTGGGCCCATATGACAGGGCTCTAACTCCTCCATCGCATTCCGGGCAGGCCCCACTGTTAGGCAGCCTAATTGAATCCCAGCACGGGGAGCGGAGGCCCTATACATTAGAGTTTTGTCAGCAAGGCCTGGGACAGTGGCGGAGCCGCTTCACTGCTTCATAATAGGGCTGTTACCTATATACCATTCACATGCACTCTAGATGGATGTGTGGATTACAGTGAAAAAGATGCTTACCCACCGGAGCCATATACTGTACACTACACACTGCTTCCCTCTCCTTTTATTTATTCCTCGTTGCTTATTTTTTGCCTCGACAGCCACTCTATTCAATCGACCCTCTATTCCACCTTATTGCCCCTGTGCGTAAAGCCACGCTGCTCCTCGCGCACACAAAGCAAGGCGCCGCTTTGATTCCGCTCAAAGGGTTACATCTTATTTTCTTCTCTATTACACTTTTCGCAGGCAGGTCCAATCATCGTTGCTTAGGCAGGCCCTGACGCCCGCGAGCAATTTCACTTCAAAACCTGTGGAAGCGGCATTTTCCAGACTAGCAATCGAGAGATCTGAGGGGTATTTGAGAGTGCAGGGGCATGTACGCATGTATTTAAATTCGACATGGCTTTTAATTATATTGTCGCGGCGTAATTTTGTGGCTCGGAGCGGGTGACTCCTTGCTGAGGTCTGCGTTTCCATAATTCCCCAGCAACTCCAAGACGCAGAAGTCCTCCGAAGATACACTGCATATATTAATTGAATCTGAAATGTCAGCTTTAAAGGTCCCACCTGTGTCCGCTGGTGTTACACAGTGCAGCAACTCTGGAACCAAATCAGTTCGAATGATGTTTGATTTAAATCATTAACAGCCAAAAAAAAAACTAATTTAAGAGGCTCTGGGTATCTCATAGAATACATGGTGAACCACAAATGTGAAGTTATCATGCAGTGGTTGTTTTATACGCAACCAGTTCAATGTTCTGTCTAAAACACTCTGCACTAGAGGTGTTTCCCCAACGGCACTAAAGAGAAGCGGGGAAGTGAGTGTGAATAGAGAAGTTGGAAGCAACAGGGTCCTGCTTAATCCTCCTCTATTGATTTCAGATGCTCCCCTGCTTATCTTCACTCCAAAGTTAAAAAAAAGAGTCATTATCAGCCACTCTCCCAGGAACGGACTCTGAATTAGGGCGGCTTTGGAAACACACCTAAACAGAAGGTCAACAGCTCATACAGCTTAAAAGCAACAGGAGTTTGCTTTACATCAGCGTGGCAGTCATTCAGCACATAAGTGCTACTGGCGCTAATGCTACGTACTGTAAGGTGCTTCAAGTTCTGGCTGGTTAAAGTGAAAGAACCCGCTTCAAGCAGCTCCATCATCCATTTTCATAGCTACTGTGTGTGTTGTTTTTTTTTTTTTGGCTACACGAATGCCTTTGCTTCATCGCTGTCTGGGTATGACAGGCTAGAGCAATGGATTAATGGAGCAGGAAAAGACCAGCAGCAGTCTCATCTTTCTGTTAGATGTGTTTTACATGTTGTCATGTTGTCCAGGGCTGATTGTGTGATATACTGTATTTGCTGTGTTTACTCGTCTTTTACGCATTTTCTAAACAATGAGGACGAGATGCATTATACTTGTTTGTATACTGCAGTATGGTGCCACTTTTAATATATATTGTTATGAGTTATCTCAAATTATATATTTAAACTTCATTAAGCTCACATTTAGGAACTTTCATCTCTGCATTGTATCCCCTTCCCTGGGAGGTGATATAAAGTGCTTCTTTCAGGGACAGGGGCTGGGGGCTTGAACCTTAGCCATGCTCTCCCTACTGAGCTGAACAGTAAACATTGATACTGAACCAATACAGTGGTCTGACCAGATGAGCTAACTGACCCACAGATTTTTATTAGGGTATTACTAGTAAACTTTATATGTGCACATACTAATTATGTACTTCGAGGCTACTACCTACTGTACACTGAACAACTAATCTATTAGTGTAGTACATACAGGCTAATATTATACCTCTAGTTTATTGTTGTCAAAAGTATATTACTTTTGACAACCTATATGAACTTATTAGTACACTTTAAGTAAACATGCATATAATAATTGTGTACTTCTAGGCAACTAAATATACATAACACCTGTCAACTTATATGTACTATATGTATTATTAGTACACTTTAAGTAAACATTTAGCATTGGATTACATTTTTTACTTTATTCTCAGTGAATTAAATAGGCTTTTGTACACTTGATCATGTATTGCATTTACTTATATTTGTGGCTGAATAAAGGTAACAAAACCATGACACTATAAACACACTATGGTGGAGAATAAAACAGTTTTTATAGTGATGGGTGATTTAAAGTTGTTAAATCATGTTATTTTCTTGTCTTTGGTGCCTATTTTGTTCGAAGCAAACACTTAAGTAGGTAGTTTAAAACTTGCAATAATAATTCTCCCAGTTCCCACAGCTCATAAAGGCAATGTGTCCATAAGACATTTTGATAGGTCCTCCGATGCCATGCAGGCCCAAAAGTCTGAACCTGAAAAACAGAGACCTGAACCTGAAAAAAAGAACTGTAACTGAAAGTTTGAAAGTGAAAAATAATACTTACTAAGCTGAAAATATATTTAAATTGAAAATCTTGAAGCTTTAGTTTCAAATTGTTTTATTTCGCTTTCAAGACATACAGTATGGGCCCAATTTAGCTCCATACGTATAAACAGAGCACTGGTTAGGTTGTCACTTGACACACTTGCCAATGAGGTTTCTTCAAACATATTGTTGGAAATATAGGATAAGTCATATAAAAAAAGGACGGAAGCGAAGAACTAGCAGGATAGGTTTCTGCTGAGATCATGAGCTGGGCTGTTCATGATGAATTCATTACCTTGATGCAGAATTTCTCTGAATTTAAATGTAAAACAGAAGAGGAACAAAACAAAAACACACACACACACACACACACACACACACACACACACACACACACACACACACACACACACACACACACACACACACACACACACACACACACAGTCGTTTAATAAATTGCAGAATGAATGCGTGTTAAAACAGATCAATTTAGCCAAGAGACTCGTCTCAACTCGATCAGATAGACTGCGCGAACTGGGAGCTGTGTCTTAATGTGAATGTGAGTTGGCTGCAGCCGGTCGTGCTCGCTGCGGTAGCTTGGCTCTTGAGTGGAAGGTAATCATCCAAATAATGGATTTCCTAAGGCAGAGAGAGACTCCCAGAGATCTGGATGTGTGCAGCCTAGGTAGCGATCGCCCGCCTTTCCCTCCCCATCAGAATCCGCCTTTTACTAAGATTTACACAACTGCAGGGGCTTGTAAGATTGAGATGAAGCAACAGTTGAGAGGATGTGCTGGTGAGAAAAAGATTAGAAACCCTAATGTAATAGTCAGAAAAAGAAAGACTCCACTTTTGGATTATTTGAGGCAACATAGTCCAAACAGATCCACTGTCAAACCGTACAGGCACACGCTGAGGTAACACTGATGACATTTTGGACGCCGCCATTTCCTCCACAGCCATGGAAGAAGTTGAACAACTATCTGTCTTCAACAGGTTAAACAAAACCTGGACCAGATAATAAGGTCTGGGTACATAAAGACACGATCGCTAGCTAAAAGGGGCGAAATACAAAGACAAAGGAAGTTAGTAAAAGTCAGCATGAGAGGGAAACTCAACTGGCAGCGAGTCTCTGCGCTGCCATGGGAGGATACGCTGTGATCGTGTTTAATTCCTGTTTTTGTTGGGCCCGCCACCAACGGAAAGCCTTGGTTACACACAGGCGGAGAGTCGTCACATGAGGAGAGGAGGGCTGTGCACACAACAGACAGCGACTGCAAATGAGGAATGCTTTAAGTCCGGCTCAGCTGCGACTGCTCTCCCCTCATTTCTGCCTTCCTCGGTTCTTCTCGACTATAAAGCCTTAGGAACGCAACAAGGCAAAAGCTCAGACGCTTGCATGGCGCCAAAGTCACACTAACAGGCCACATTTTTGCATTATGAGCATCTTCTACCACTGTAGCAGTTAAACGATTGCCTGACCATACTATCTATGTATACACTTTTTATAGTATATACTGTAGACTGCACGTCATTTAAAAAGCCTGTGTTCAGGTTCCCCTGTTTACTTCATACGAAAAGGTCATTAGCATGTTTGATTTACATTTTTGTTTTTTTAAAATACGCAACAATTTCACAGTGTGACAAAAACACAACAGCAACTTGCTGTATTGTCTTGCGGGTCCCTGTGCACAGACAGGGCGCTGAGGGGTTTGTTGTACTGCTTCTGGCTGTTTGGGTCATTTTTAGTCTCTCTTTAGGCCACGTGCTCTGAGCTTTAGTGTCTGTTTCACTTTTCTGGTGATGTGCAAAAAACTTTTGTCATTGTGTGATTAGGTTTATCAGGCTGTTCTGAACCTCCATGGGCTCGTTTACAGTAGCATGATGTAACAAAGGCGAAACGGTTTAAGTTTTGCCCCAGGTTTCGTCCTGATTTCTCCAACTCTACTGTATCCTCATGGTACAGCTTATGGGTTTGTTGGTTAACATCCATCCATGATGATCCATGACAAAATGATTTCTTTCTACTTGCCAGTAGACGTCAGGGTAGCAATTTAGCTGGTTTCCGGCTCGTTGGTCACACTGGTATCTTGGTTAACTCCTGCTTTTGCCTTTCTATTTGGAGTGTTTGACTTTATAATTGTCTGTATTAAAATAAAATTATTTTTTATTTGTTTAATTTGTTAGCTTTTTTGTAACAACATAGTAATATATATGTATTGCAATATGTAATATCCATAAATATGTAAAAACATACAGTATATCTTTGTCTTTACACTTTTTCCAATCATGTCCTGTTTTATCACCCATTTCCTCTTGTCGCATTACAATAATGTTGTGATTTACACTGTACAACTAATGTTATCAAATTAACTGAGCTATAATAATGAAGAATTCACTGTGTATAATGTAATTTTTTAACCTTCCCACCCCTGAACACACAGCAACACACTTGTTTTTTGCACACACTCTTGTTGCCTCTCCCTTTTCGCCAGTCTGATCATGACTCCCTCTCCCACCCTCCCTCTCGTTGCGCCTTGGGCTCACATTGTATATTCATTACCATTTAAGAGTCCCCGGCTTGTCTTGCCATTAGGCCGCATTACTCCGCTCGGCGCTTTCTGACATTGGTCACGCTCTGATCGGTAATCTGGTCGGAACTGATGCAGGATTTCCTTGCAGGGGCTCTCCTCGGGTTGACTGAGAGGTAGAGACAGCAACCACACACACACACACACACACACACACACACACACACACACACACACACACACACACACACACACACACACACACACACACACACACACACAGATAGAATGTCTTTACTGGTTCTGGTGATAAAACAGATTCGAAAGGGGGGAGCAAAAGTCAACACAGTGATAGAACGATTGTCCCTTACTTAAAATGAGAGAGATGAATGAAGCGAGATGAATAACAAACAAAGGACACAAGCTCTCATAAGTAAAGGACATTCCAAAAATTCCTTTATCTCAATATGAATTAATTTATTGTGCAGCTGTAGGTAGGAAAATACAACAATATATCAATACTTCATACAGTAGCTTGAGGTTTGGGTTTTCTTTTACTTCTCATTTGTAGATTCAGTTTTCATCTACTGACTAATTAAAGCTCTAGACAAGTTTATAAGTCATTCATGTTGTATTTCTTTAGCAGTTTGTCACCACCTTTATAAAGTTGAATTGAGGTAAAACATTTTATCCATTTACATTCAAGGTGCACATGACCTCAAAGTATACACGGATTGATTTGTGGTTTTATTGTATCTTAATAGCACTTGTTCTTCTTTTGGGGGGGGGGGCTTCTGTGCTTGATGCAACTCACAGGTAATCCTATTGAAAATTATCATTTGATCCAGGCATCTGGATTTCTTGTCCTCATTTCTAAACTTTCAAACAACCAGACAGGTGACTGGGACTCCTAGGCCATGACTACTGTGTTACTTATCTGGTACAGTACATGCATGAATCAGGTGGAGGGGTGTCCGCTTACTAAGTCTCCTTATGAATCACGCAACATATACTCAAAGCAATGCTCTTGTTCTGACGGGCACAAAACATAGTTCCCCCATAGTTCAACTGACAAACTTCCTTAGTCGTCGTGCGATAACAGCGTCATCTCCCTCACCCTCCCTCCACACTGTAGGACTCCGCGTCGCACACCGATTCATGATGAGGTCTGCGAGCTGACATTTCCTCGCTCTCCACGATGGATCATTTATTCGGAACCACCTCGATGGCAGCAGGGACCGTTAAAACTGGCGAGCCAATTCACGGACAGGGAGCAAGTTATTGTGACAGCCAGCCGCCTAATTGTTCATTTGAGGTAATCACCCGACAAGTCAGAGCAATTTCGAGCACAATGCCAGGGACTAATGGAGGCGGACGTGCTCGCTTGATGAGATCAGAAGCGTGGGGGCCATCCGCCTGCTGAGTGCCAAGGGCCCCTAGGAGGGCACCTTCCTTGACACTCGGGGAATTATCTGCTCCTTATGGGACACGTTTCAGTTCTTACTAGAGGGTTATTAGCGGGGGAAATTGGGCACCTGTAAAATTATTACCATATATGTGTCATGAAGATTACACCAAAAGGTCCGGGCTAATTTTTTTAAATCCAAACAGAGGCTGTGAAAAGGAGAAAACTAGCGATGTAGAAACCTATTCTTCTTTTATCTCCGAGGAAAATCCACTGAAGAGAAGTGGCATAACTCAGGCAAATTTATTTTCCCACCCCAATCAGGCAGCTTTGTGGCGCTGCCAGAATGAGATGCACACCTCGCCCTTAGCATGCAGGAAGGCACCGCTCCCCTCTGTCTGTGAGTTTGGGCTCAGGGTGTGTGTGATGGATGACCCGCGGAGCTGGCTTTAATTGCGATTTCTGCGCAACCCCGGCGACGAGCAGTGACGGACGGGGACGGCAATGACGCGCGTCTGCCCCCGCGCACAGGGTCTCTGACGTGATACTCGCGAAGGCCTTTATCGGGCCTCGAGCGGCCTCCCGGGAGGCGAGTTGAAGGGGTTGGTTGACGGTGCTGGCTGATCACAAACAAGTCAGACAAGTGTCAAAGTGCCCTCAGTGATAGTGTCAAAGCAAGGGAGCAAACCAGCGGCGGTGCTTCCTCAGTGTGTGTTGTTAGTTCAGTCTTCTCTGTCTCCACACTTCCAGTGTTAGAACGTTCTGGTAATTGAGCTTGAATCACTTTCATAGACAAGCCACAAGCCTCCACACACTCACACACAAACACATGTGCTAATAATGCTATAAATGCGACTTTCCCCCGTAGTGAGGATGACACATATCCTGGATGCGTAATGTGGATTGTGAGTCACACATGAAAACCTGGAGACCCCCTGCAGTGATGTGGGCCGGACCATAGGTGGTGCTGTTGCACCTGAGCTTCAAACTCGCCCCCACTACTGAGACACAAATTGATAATGCATATTGCATTACATCCAGATAGGGCACATTTGACTGCGAGTCAAACAGAGGCATGTGGGGAAATCATTATTTACTCTGATGCTTATTGGGAAAGAAGCATTATATAATTTAAGGAAAGGGTCTCTTTCGTACTTAGACATTTGAATAATTATGTCAGAGTCTATAAGATCATGCTGATGAGGCTGTAACTACTTGTTGTATTGATTACATCTTTCCAGCTTCTTTGGTTATTTTCCCAACTCCAAGGTCAGACATGCGACATGAAACATCCAATTACACAACCGCGTCTGATCATGTGCATCTCCTCCCTTCTTGCTATTCAGCTCAAGGTTGGAAATCCAGGAGTCATGTTGTTTATGAGAGAACGAGAGTCAGTCAGTCTGTCTCAGGAGTCAGAGTTCTTAGTAGGCACAGTGTAGAGTTCTTCAGGGGGAATATGTAATACTGTAGGAAACATACTGTAGCTGCAGCTTCCCCTCCTTTTCCAGGGGACTAAGTTGTACTAGACACACAGACTGGACTGAATGGAAATAAAACTGACCAAATGTGCTCATACGAGGTAATAAACAAGGAAACTACAGAACGACACCAGATTAGGAGCGAAGTGTCTTTGATTCTTGCAGACTGCAAGGAGAATCACAAAACACTAGCGCTAAACGCCCTTGCTCATCTACAAAACTGGAAAAAAGGTTTATGTCTGTAAAATCTGAATGTGCTGCAGGTTCCTGGAAGGGCTTCCTTCAGATTTGTCTCAGAACGAAATGTTCGCTGACCTGTACCTGCACTCTTCTGTTAACCGTGTTCCTTCGGAGCGCTGTTGAGAGGTCACAAGAACGCCAGTGACCTCACTAGTAGTGACGCAGCTGCGCCTCAGCGCAAATGTCTGTTTCTATTTTATCCTAATACAAAGCCCTGAGTTTGAGATCGCTCCAAAAGGCCAATGGGCTGTAATGTGATTTGTATAAAAAGGCCAAACATAAGAGGCCGCCACGCGACCAGCGCTGAGGTTTGAGTGTGTCGCCAAAGGTCACTCCACTGTGAAGTGGTTACCTAAATCCATTTAACACCACCACAGGCCGCATGCTGTGACAGAGTGAGGTGTTTGAAAATCCCCCCGTGAAGCTCTGTGTCCTGTGCATGGATCTGTTTTGGACTGTGGCAACAAAGAGCGTTTATACACAGCTGGTTTAGCTCAAGGTGGTTTCATTTCCCGACTCAGTGACTCGTTTTTCAGGGATCTTCAGCTCAAGGCTAAGTGATAATCGACCACTGGTCGAGCGAGGATCGCAGTCGCAGCCGCAACTCTGGTGACAAACAGAGGAAATTGCACAGAGAAAGCTGACTCAATGCTTTTCCTTATTGCCAGCCTCCTCCTGCTTGTGTATTGAGCCTCACTGTGTCTGTGCCCTGTGTGGTGCCGTGGCACCGGTCACTGAGAGGGTGTTACAGTAGAGTACAGTACAATACAGTTGCTCTCCACTCCCACCTACTGAAGCTCAAAAGAGAAAGACCCGAATAAAAGTTCCCCCATGTTGGTTAAAGCCACATTTAAAGTTATTTAATATAAATCTTCACACATGTACATTTATCAAATTAACAAACCTAATCTCATGCATTTTGTTGTATTCTGTTCTGCTGTAGTCACGACATCGCCTGAAAAGTTTTTGCACAAATTCGAGCAGTCACTTCCAACCGCACATCTCCTCACATGAGATCAATATGAGCTGCGGACATGCAGTGATTTGCCGTAATTGCAGGCACAGCTGGCAATTTTAATCCTCGACTTCGTCGTGTTATTTACCTCGTTGCGCATTCGTGTGAGGACAAAAGGTCCTCCTGAAATATTAATCCTAAATCGAGCTGTTGCGTTTTGTTCTTGTTTCCTCTCTTAAACAAACATTTTTTAAAATTATCTATCTGCTGTGACAAACATAACTCACACTGTGACATTTGCTTCAATAGAAAAGCTTAAGTGTCAAATTACAAATCTAAACTTCCTTGAGTGTATCACTCAAGGTAAAGGTTTGTATTTCTGCCATCATAAACCTCCACAAACAATTGATATTGTACAGGCTGTATTTCTAAAAGTTCTATATTAAATATATATTGTTATTTTTATAATAAAATTGTTAACGCATAGGTGTGCCTATAGAAGGATGACAAAACCAAACAGAACCAACACAGCCTGCTGCTTTCTGTGAGCCGGACTCTTCTTAACACTGCTCCTGAAAAAAAGCCTAATTGGCTTGTCATGGCTTGTTGGGCTGCACCTGTCCTGGCTGACAATTCCAATGAAGTCCATTCAAAAACAGAGCCAGCGCCGCTGAAGTGAACCATTTCACACCGGGTTTGTTTTGTTCACGCATCAAAATCAAACAAAAGCACAGCGCTATCACACTCATTAGCAGCCGTGTGGGGCTGCTGATGGTAATGAAGCCAACGTGTTGCAGAAACAGGAAATGAAGTCGCTGTTCAGGTGTATCTGCCGCTGAGATTTTATCTGCATTTGTTGAGGGACTGATCGACTGTCTTTAGATTTAGACTCCCCGTCACCGCAGAGGGCAAACAAAAAGCCAGACGTGGGATTTCAACCTATAAAAATCCCACCTCTCTCCTAATAAGTATAATGTCAGCAAGTAGGATAACTTATTTCCTCTGCCATCACATTCGGTTTGTGCGCGCGCTCAAAAACAAGTGACTAGAGCTTAAACCAAATCAGACGAGTCTGTCGGTGCCGCGCTGTGAGACTCAAAGGAGAATCCTCCAAACAAACAGATCTGGATCCAGTGGAATAGTGACAGCCCGCTGACACAGTCTATCATTAAAAACCAGAACCGCAAACTGTGTGCGCTGTATTGACAGGATGCCACCTGTATTATCCTGTTTCAAGTCTCGCTCTCTTTTCCAGTAAGTTTCACTCTTTTCAGGAAGATTCTGCACAATTACTGGAGAACTCCACAAGAGAGACGAGCCGTTAGTTTTCCACAAAGCTGCCTGAGGATATATACAAGAAAATAGGTCTAGTATGATTCATCATTAAATTCTAATCATATAATTATTAACACTATTGCTTGGATTTAAATAGCTATGTGCATACAAGCCCTAAAACAGCCCAAACCAGCTTAAATTCTACTCTAATACATCACTAGCTCATGAATTCTGCTCCATCACACAAACAGGCCAGGACTCCCACCTTCCTCCGCCTCTCTGCAGCATTTTGCAGGGGGAACCCAAGCTTATTGTGTCCAATACAGCAATCCAATTATGAAGCAGGGCTCTGTTACAAGGTTGCCGTGACAGGATCAATGAAAACAATATAGGAGCGTCCCGTTTTATACGCGTTACCAGCAAGGGCCAAAAGAGCTACTCAAAAGGAAAACGTTTGGAATCCGAAGCAGGTCGACGACAATCTGAGGGTCCTCAAAGAAACAAATAAACAAAAAAAAAGAACAGTGTCAGGAATGAGTTAAAGGTTCTTCAATTACTGTGAGCTACTGGGAAATGGGTGTTTGTGAAGCATTGTGTTGATTTACACAACCAGCGGATGCATTAAACATTAGCAGTCATTAACATAAGGTTTCGGTTCTTCATCATCATTCATCTCATCAGGAAATGCAACATGCAGTATCATGTACTACAATAACTGGATGAATTCTTCCTTTATGGGCCAAACTGCATAATCAATGCCAGTCATGTCATGAAATAAATCACTAATTACCAATGGAATCTACACTTTAAGCATGTAATGATGAGGAAGCCTGAACTTGGCAGCGTTTCAGACATGCGTGGGAGGATGAAGGCTCGCTTCCTTCCCTCTCGCAGCGAGGAGACCAAAGGCCTCGCAACACTCTCTCTCTCCGAAGACGAAGCCCGTTTGTTTTACAATATGATCAGATGTGATTATAAAGAGAGACGGACAAGTACAATGTGCAATTACACCAATGAAAGAGTTGCACCATGATGCTCTTCTGGTTTTGGTGTTCAAGTCGACCCCACGTTACAGTAATGGTCAAATATACACTTATGCAACACATAAGCAGCTCCTGCGAATGGAGCTGCTCAGAGGAAGGTCAAACTACTTCAGGTCCACTTTCAATAAAACCATTCAAAAACATCGTTCCAGCTCCAGTATGTTGCCCCACGGCTGAGAATCTCCTCACTCAACTCTTTCAATCAACTGAACGTCAACCGCTCCGACTGATACCTGCGTTCAGCCGGTGCCGAATGGGAACGCAGTTGCATCACCCGCAGGATTTGAGAGGGCAGCGCTTGCGTAAGTGCCTCCTGAAAAATTCATTTGTTAGTCCTTGCA